>NC_089492.1:22452500-23077500 GCF_036850765.1 Saccopteryx bilineata | reverse complement strand
GCTCCAGCCAAGCCAGTGACCCCTTGCTCAAGCCAGCAAACATGGGGTCATGTCTATGGTCCCTTGCTCAAACCAATGACACTGTGCTCAAGCTGGTGAGTCTGTGCTCAAGCCAGATGAGCCTGCACTCAAGCTGGCAATGTCAGGGTTTCCAACCTGGGTCCTCTGTATCCCAGGCTGAAGTTCTATCCACTGCATCACTGCCTGATCAGGTTAGTCACCCTTTTTATAAATGGGATGGTTGCTTCTCAAAGGATTAGATGATTCTAAATGTTGAAATATCAACAGATGAAGCCAGTTCATCATTTCAACCAGTTATTCAGGCTAGTCCTTATGTTAAGTGTTCAGTAACAATATTTAAATAGCTAAACATTATGATATTACAAATTTATTCACCAGTCAACTGACCATTTACGCAATTATTATTATTCAAAAAACCCAATGCATTTAATACAAGTAAATAGCTCCTTTAGTGCAATATTTTTAGAAACTAAATTCTGCAAATCTTGCAAAAAATGATGACATGCTAAGTATTTCAGAAGAGAAATAATCTGAATTTCCAAGATTGGAAAAATGAAAAAAATCACTAAATATTTTTCTCAAAAATGTCTTTCATTATGATCATGCTTTTCAAGTCGCATGTGAAATAAAGGATACTGTTTTGTACTTAATATTATTTTTAAAAATGCCAAGAACAGGGTAGTTCTTGACTCATCTTTTGTGTATTTTAAGACATACTGTACCACTGCAATTAAAATCTAAAGTTTTTTCTAAAATTAAATGCAGTTGGCTTGACCTGTTGTGTGCCATGGATAAAGCATTGACCTGGAACACTGAGGTCACTGGTTCAAAACCCTGCACTTGTCTGGTCAAAGCACATTTAGGAGTTGATATTTCCTGCTCCTCCCCCCCTTTTTCTCTCTCTCTCTCTCTCTCTCTCTCTCTCTCTCTCTCTCTCATTCTCTATCCTCTCTAAAATAAATAAATAAAATAAAGTTTAAAAAAATTGAATGCAGTTAATTTATTTCAATGATTTTTATTTATTTTCAAAATGTTTTCTGTATTTGTTTCAATGACCATATGTTACAGAATTTTGGACAGTTTTAAGAGGATTTATCTTAAACAAAATTTTTGAATAAAAATTAACTTCAAATATAAAAAGACTACTTATAATTTCATAATCCACTTACTGAATAGATACTATCTGAATATTTAGCTAATAATAGTTCTGAACCACAAGTAAAATAGTTCATAAAATAACTTTATGAATATATTCATGTAAAAAATCCAAGTCAAATAAAAATAGTATATTCTAAGAACATTCATTGTAAGAATGAAAGGTTAACTTAATTAAGAAAGTTTTTTTAAAATCATGAATGTTAGCTAAAGATGTAAAGAATTTGAAATGAAAAAACACACTTTTCTTGAATTTCTGTATTTATATAAGTAAACAGTTTTAATGTGATACCTAATACCTTACATTTTGTAATTCTTTCATATATAATTTTCTGTTAAAATTTTATATTCCAAATTGCTTCATTCCCTTTAGTGTTTTCTATGAAAACTGTATTGGTTTTAAATCTGCTTTTTCTTATTTCCATTTATAATCATTGATGATTTATTGACCACCTTCTTTATTAAGACTATAAGCCTTTTTTAATGTGTACGTATTAAAAGGTCATAGATTTTTCAAGGAAAATATTTTTGATACAATGAAAAAATTCAATTTGGTATTTTAAGAGGAATTTCACTAAAATTTCAAAAAAGTCTCTTAGCTTTTCTGAATATCAATTTTTCACATATTAGATAGAAAAATGAAAAGTGCTGTTTTCCAGCATTAAGTTTCTATGCACATCATTAAAGTTATACTATATTTATAATCATTAAATAAAAAAATGAAGAAAAAACTAAATGTAAGTAAGAAATATGCATATTTTTAAAAAATCTCAATATAAATATAAATTTGTTTGGATGTCTGAATGTTAAATGTTATCCATATAATTTTTAAATGTGTTTTTGTACTTTCTACCCAAATTTATAATCTATTTTTTAAATTTTTTATTTATTTATTCATTTTCAGAGAGGAGAGAGAGAAACAGAGAGAGAAAAGAAGGGAGGAGCTGGAAGCATCAACTCCCATATGTGCCTTGACCAGGCAAGCCCAGGGTTTCGAACCGACAACCTCAGCATTTCCAGGTCGACGCTTTATCCACTGTGCCACCACAGGTCAGGCCTATAATCTATTTTTAATTTGCATATCATACATATTACTACCAAACTTTCACATGATTATGTCATAGGAGAATGAAAAAGCCCAAAAGCTTAATTAGAGAAAATGCAATTTGAATCTCTTTTTTTTCTGTATTTTCCCAAAGTTAGAAGTGGGGAGGCAGTCAGACTCCTGCATGCTCCTGACCGGGATCCACCTGGCATGCCCACCAGGGGGCGATGCTCTACTCATCTGGGGCATTGCTCTGTTGCAACCAGAGCCATTCTAGCGCCTGAGGCGAAGGCCATGGAGCTATCCTCAGTGCCCTGGCCAACTTTGTTCCAATGGAGCCTTGGCTGCAGGAGGGGAAGAGAGAGACAGAGGAAGAAGAGGGGGAAGGGTGGAGAAGCAGATGGGTGCTTCTCCTGTGTGCCTTGACTGGGAATCGAATCCAGGACTTCCACATGCTGGGCCAATGCTCCACTGCTGAGCCAACAGGCCCGGGCCACAATTTAAATATTTTTCAGCATTCTTGCCAACGGCTGATATAAATGGCCACAGAATATTCCTTTGGAAAAATTTGTATTGATAACAGAAAGTGTAGCAAGACTTGGCATTTCCAAAATATCTGTACACAAATATTTGTGTTTTTATATAAGTTCTAGTCTCAGAACTTTTGTCACTACTTGCTCATTGTATGTAATTATGATACAAAAATTAAAATACACATATTTATATGTCTCAATTGATTTCAGTATGAACTGTTGAGTCTATTGCTACTAATTTTATTCTCATTTCTAATAAGTTTTCTTTACTAACCTTTAACCTTTTTTGATGAAGAGCTAATAAGGATGAAAAAAGTATGCCTTATATCTCACATAATGTTTTAATCTCTGCTTGGCTTTTTTCACTTAAATAGACTGTCCTGGAAATCATACCTTGTCTGTTCGTGTAGATCTTCCTTGTTCTTTTTTTTATAGCTGAGATATTGAAAATTCAAAGTTGAATAAAACAGAATATCCTTAAATCAAATGAGGATGATATATACATAAACAAAATATAATTAATACCACATTTAAGTGATTTATTGAAAATAGGAACTCTGTTATAAGTTTATAAAAGAGTGGCTCACATGCTTTCCCTAAGAAACTCTGGTTGAGATTCATAGAGTAGGTGGTTGAACTGGATAGGAAAGTAAGTTAAACAGAAAGAAAAGTTGGTAGAATTACATGTATGTAGAGTGAACAGTAGGTGCAAAAGGCCTAGATTAACTGTCCCTATAGAGCAGACTATTTGATAAGTACCACACACACTGGCTCTTGAAATTTTTTTTGTTAACTTTCACTGAACAGAAATAAAAGCTTGCTTAAGAATGTTAAGTATCTCTGGCCACAAGAAACATGGTGGTGAGAATAGCTGCCTAAGAAGTTGGATAAGATATATTTAGGATAGTTTGAGAAAGAGAACTTTGTCTTTATTCTTTTACAGTATGGATTTATAAGGAGGTGATTAAAGCCATTAGAATAGATGAGTTTTCCCAGCAAGAAGTCAGAGCATAACAGGACAAAGGTGTGGAACACATCTACATATCAGAAGAAAGATGAGGGGTATACAGAAAGGCCAAAAGTATATCTGAGAAACCAATAGAACATGATTCTAAAAGGGAACTATTAGTATTTTAAATTCCACAGGGGCTTCAAGATAGCTAAAACTCAAAAAAAGTTGTTATAACTAGAAGATCAAAGTCATGAAACTTTTCCCTGTGTTTTTTTAGAAGCTTTACAGTTTTGTATCTTATGTTTATTTTTAAACCCTTTTCAGTTGATTGCTGCATATGTATGGTATAAGATAAAGGTCAAATTTCATTCTGTTGCATGTTGATATTCAATTTTCCCAGAACCATTTGCTGAAGAGACTACCCTATTCTCCACTGTGTATTCTTCACACCCTTAATAAAGACCAGTTGGTTATTTAAGTGTGGATTTATTTAGGGGCTTTGTATTCTGTTCTTTTGGTCTATATATCTGTTTTCATGCCAGCACCATGCTATTTTAAAAAGCAATGACAGCAAAAATAGACAGGACTACATCAAACTAAAAAGCTTCTGGTTTGCAAAGGAAATAATTAGCAAAGTGAAAGGCAACCTATGGAATGAGAAAACTATTTGGAAACCATTTATCAAATAAGAAGATTCTATCCAAAATTTATAAGAAACACCTATAACTCAATAGCAAAAAACAAATCACTTGATTTAAACATGGGCAAAGAACAATAAATAGAATTTTCTTAAGGAAGACATACAAATGGCCAGCCAGTTATATGCAAAATACACAGTACCACAAGTTACCAGTGAAAATAAAAATCAAACCACAATGGGATATTATCTCACTGCTGTTAAGATGGTCACTATCAAGAACACAGAAACTAGTAAGTGTTGGTGAGAATGTGAAAAAAATTAGATCTCAGATACACTGTCAGTAGAAATGTAAAATGGTCTAACCACTATGAAAAACAATATGAAATTTCTTTTAAAAATTAAAAACAGGATTACTATATAATCCAGCAATCCCTCTGCTGGATATTTATCTAAAAAGAATTGGAATTAAGATCTTAAAGAGACAGATGCATCCCCATGTTCCTGCAGTCTTATTCATAATAGCCAAGATGTAGAACCAACCAAAATGCCGCTGATGGATGAATAAAAAAAATTGTGTGTAGCCTGACCAGGTGGCACAGTGGATAGAGCATCAGACCAGGATGTGGAGGACCCAGGTTCGAGACTCCGAGGTCACCAGCTTGAGCGCAGGCTCATCTGGTTTGAGCAAGGCTCACCAGCTTGGATCCAAGGTCTCTGGCTTGATTGAGCAAGGGGTTACTCGGTCTACTGTAGCCCAATGGTCAAGGCACATATGAGAAAGCAATCAATGAACAACTAAGCGCCACAATGAAAAACTGATGATTGATGCTTCTCATCTCTCTTTGTTCCTGTCTGTCTGTCCCTATCTATCCCTCTCTCTAACTCTAGCTCTGTCTCTGAAAAAAAAAAAAAAGAAAATTGTGTTATATATTTATACATATAGTGAAATATAATTTAATCATAAAAAGAGGGAAGTCCTTCCATATGCAACATCATGGGTGAACTTTGAGAACATTTTGCTTAGTCACAGGAGAATAAATAGTACATGTTCCTCCTATAAAAGGTATCTAAAATAGTCGATCTCTTACAAGCAGAAAGTAGAATGGTGTTTTCGAGGACTAGAAGGAGAACTTGTTGCTTGACGTATTTCAATTTCAGTTATACATGATGAATAAATTCTAGAGATCTGCTGTACAACATGTGTGCTTATAGTTAACAATACTGTGCACTTAAATTTTTATTGACAGGAGATGTCATGCAATCTGTTCACAATTTTTTAAAAAGCCAGAAAAGATGAGATACTTCAGCAACTTAGAAAAAGTACTAAAAGTTGAGCTGAGTTGTAGTGGATTGAGGAATATATAAAAATTAAAATTAAAAAGAGAGACTGTGAAAGATTTAAAAAATATATGTAAAATAAAACTGATGAAGAGTGGTCCCAGAGGTAATGAAGAGCAATGAAATCAACAGGCTTGACAAAAACAGGAATAATTTCCTCAGTGACAGAAGGAAAGGCCTTTCAGATGATATCTATGGCTGTTGCTGAGAGGTCCAGGTGTAAAACAAACTGTTTCCACTTATTATTTCACCTCACTCCCCTCAATACCCCATCTCACACACACACACACACACACACACACACACACACACACACACACACAGATATAGAACCAACTTTAAAAAAATTCAGATTTCTGGTAAAACTTGAGAAAATTATAAATGCCATATTAACACTTTTTTTATTGTTCCTGTTTTCTTTTTTTTTAATTTTTTAATTCATTTTAGAGAGGAGAGAGAGACAGAGAGAGAGAGAAGAGAGAGACAGGGGGGAGGAGCTGGAAGCATCAACTCCCATATGTGCCTTGACCAGGCAAGCCCAGGGTTTCGAACAGGTGACCTCAGCATTTCCAGGTTGACGCTTTGTCCACTGCACCACCACAGGTCAGGCCCCATATTAACACTTTTATATTGAAACTGTCTTGTACTTCTGCATAGGTTTATAATACAAAATTTCTTTTTAATGCTTCTTTTCCATTATCAGCAGAGTGCAAAAATTTTTAACAGGCTATTCTTAATGCAAACAGGATATACACAAGAAATACGTTTAGGAAATGTGCACTAAAGTCAGGAGATTAGAGCTGACTCCCCTGCAGGGAGAAAGCTATAAGGCTCTTTTCTTCTCATGAGAGTGCGTTCCATACAATGTGTTGAAAGTACAGTTTGGATACTGTACTTTAAGAAAGAGTCTTTCTTGCACATCACTTGGTTATATTACACCCTGGCTATTTAATAGAAATAGATTTGACATAAATGTTTTTAAAGAATTAGATGCAAAGACAATTTTTTATTTTACTATGCCCAAATTCATGGAATAAATACTGGACCTATGCTCCAGTCTTGAGGGTTAAAAATATGCCATAGCTATCAATAATCATAAAGTAACATTAATAGCAGTAACTGGCAGTTATTACTAATTTTCCTCCTTATGCATAACTGATTCAATAGCAAGGAAATCAAGAAGAAAGCTAACTACGTATTAAAATTACAAAGTTTTCCTGCAGAGAATATGAGCAACTCAGCCTGCTTAACGACTGTGCTATCTGTGAAATCACACTGGGGACCATTCTCAGAAAAGTCTCCGTTTGGGTTTAATGCTTTTCTGTTGCCATCTTGAAACTCTTCATAATTATTTTAAACAAGATATCCAACATTTTCATCTTGCACTGGGCCTTGCCAATTACGCAGCTTTTGTTGCTGGATACAAAGGCATGTATTGAGCACATACTCATATGTGTGCATGTGTGCAAAAATAATATTTATTATAAAAGCAACTAAATGTTAAGCAAAATCAAGCTTACAGTAGAAAATGTTTAAAATCATTTCTTTGTATTTTAAAGGACACACAAAGCCATTAAAGCATAAATTCTCACAGAAAAATTAGCAAATAATTTTTTAACGGAGAACCAGATATGAAGATTTCTCAATGACCAGTTTTAATTGACAGAAAAAAAAGTCTTGAAGAATCATTCTCATATCTAAATAAAGCTATGAATTAAGCCTGTTCTCAATCAGAAAACACTATAATAACATGTCAGTCACTGGCATTGATATTTCTTTGTGATATGCATATTTATAGAAAAACTTCAAAGACGCCTCTCCTTTTGGAAATATCAGAATGGGTACTTTACTTTTGATTCAGTCTTTGACATAATTTCAGTGATGTCTTTTCTGTATTAAGTTTTAAATCTATTTGATTAATACTACTTATTAATTATAGTATATAGAGTATATTTTATAGTAATACCATAAACCATTAAATTTAGACTTATTCCAATGGATATATATTTAAGAAGCCAAAACTTTTCAGATGACTATAGTAACTAAAGTGAAAAAGTGATGGATATAGTTCAGTTAGAAAACAAAAGAAAAAAAAATAATATGGATAAGAACAGTATTTATACAGTAACTTATGGTTTAATTGATGCTTTTATCCATATTGACTATATCATTTAATTCTAAACAGTTTCTTTGTTTTTTACACTTATAGAAAACTAAAAAATTTGAAATGTAAACAAGACTTTTTTTTTATTCATTTTAGAAAGGAGAGAGAGAGAGAGGAGGGGGGAGGAGCAGGAAGCATCAACTTCCATATGTGCCTTGACCAGGCAAGCCCAGGGTTTCGAACCGGCGACCTCAGTATTTCCAGGTCGACGCTTTATCCACTGCGCCACCACAGGTCAGGCTAAACAAGACTTTTAAAAATTTTATTTTTGCCCTGCTTGGATATTGTTATTTTTGCCCTACTAGTTTGGTTGGATCATCGTCTTGATACTTAAAGTTTGAGGATTCGATCCGCAGTCAAGGCACATATAGGAACAGATTGATGTTTCTCACTCTTTCTACCTCCCTCTCTCTCTAAAGTCAGTAAATAAATTTTTAAAAATGTGTTTTTAAAAGGGAAATACATAGTTTTTAATACATGCTTTTTGTTCAAAATGTTTGCATGAAATAAATCACTGTGATAACACTTGTTTCAATTTTGCATGCCTCTTGGAATATTCCAAGTAAAACAATTCTTTGTCCCTTGTGCCAAGAACATTAAAATAAATGATTAAACAATATAATATAAATATATATAGATGCAAGAAAATTTATTATAACTGCTAGATCAAAGCATTTCCCAAATAAAATCTTAAATTGGCTCTGACCAGCTGGCTCAGTGGATAGAGTGTTGGCCTGGCATATGGATATCTGGGGTTCAATTCCGAGTCAGGGCCCACAGAGAAGCGACCATCTACTTCTCTCTCCATCCCTCTACCCCTCCCGCTTCTCTCCCTTTTCCTCTCCCACTGCCAGTGGCTCCATTGGTTTGAGTGTTGGCCCCAGGCACTAAGGATAGCTTCGTTGGTCTGAGCATTGTCAGTCTCAGGTGCTAAAAGCTCAGTTGATTCCAGCATGAGGCGAATCTCAGTTGGGGTGCATGCAAGAGTATGTCTCACTCTCCCCTTCTCTCACCAAAACCGAAAATCTTAAATTTATGAACCAGTCTGTTAGGCAATGTTATCATATGTACCATACTATACCTTTATGAAAAGATTAACTTTATAAAAAGTTAAAAAGAACTTAAAAAAAAGAAATAGGCATTTAAAAATTTTGCCTCAGATATACTTTTAGCAAAGCATGTTGAACATACTGAAATAATATATTCACACTATGGAGAGCTCCTTCTCCATTAAGTTGAAGGATTATTATTGAAGCAATGTCACTGACAGCCCAAACTAAATCAAAATACTTCTAAATCAGAATAAAGTTTATGAATATCATCAGTCCTTGAAGAAAAATGCCTTGTACTCAATATATATAATTCTCATATCATCACTGGCTGTAACAGATTAATTCATAGATATAATAAAGTACCATTTAAGTGATGTAACAGATTATTTCTCATTTTTAACTCTATTTTTGAGTAAAAAGCATAAGAGGATAATTGTTTATTACTTATTTTTCAGTACATACATCCACAAATTAAAAATGCCAATTGCTTAAATTATTGTAGTTATTTACAAAACTTCTGAAAGTAAATCATAATTTTAAATGGAGAATTAAAAGGGAGAAAAAAAATCTGTTGTCAGTTTATGGATTATGTTTTTTATTACTCTTGTTTCATTTAGTTGGCTATTTATTTTTAACTACCAAATAAATTGAAGAGATGACCTTGGTCACAATGACGAAATAAAACCTCAGCGGACTATGTGATTTAAAGGGTAAAGAGTAAGTTGTCAGCCAAATGAGAAAAAAGACAGCTTTCCAAGTGCAGGTAATACCACAAACACAAAGAGGCCAAGATGGATGGGTGTGGCATAGGAGTGCTGTGCAGGCTGGTGTGGTCAATGAAAATGGTTCAGGGGGTACATTGAGGAGCCTGGGCTTTACCCTGGGCACATTATGAATTTACACAAGGTTTTTAAACAGGAATCTATCAGGCCACACTTCTGACCTAGAAATATATCTCTGAGTATGGTGTGTGTCAGGGGTCAGAAACAAGACGTGGCACAGCAGAAAGTGAGCACAGCTGTCGCTGAGGTGAGCCTGTGCAAAACATACCAGGAACAAATCGATGATCTGTAATTGGTTTCATTTGGTAGTATGCTTGTATTTCTTTAAAAGGAAAACATAGTATCAACTATATACCATACCTTCCAAGTTATAACAAAAATGCAGACACATATTTTATGCATTTTTTCCTGAAATGGTACTATTTGTATAATACTGATCTTGATTTTTAAAAAAATATTGTGCATTCTTTTACAGTTGGTTATGATTCCTCCAAACTTATAATGATATTCAGAAATGTTTGGGAAATAAACTATTTAACCAACACATTGCTTTCTTTTTTTCTTTTTTTTTTAATTTTTCTGAAGTGAGAAGCAGGGAGGCAGAGAGACAGACTCTCACATGCACTTGACTGGGATCCACCCGGCAACCCACTAGGGGATGATGCTCTGCCCATCTGGGGCATTGCTCAATTGAAATGCGAGCCATTCTATACCTCAGGCGGAGGCCATGGAGCCATCCTTAACGCCCGGACCAGCTTTGCTCCAATGGAGCCTTGGCTGCGGGAGGGGAAGAGAGAGACAGAGAAAGAAGAGGGGGAAGGGTGGAGAAGCAAATGGTTGCTTCTCCTGTGTGCCCTGGCCGGGAATCGAACCTGGGACTTCCATAAGCCAGGCCAATGCTCTAGCTAAGCCAACTAGCCAGGGCCCCAACATGTTGCTTTCTTTACTACTACGTTGAATTAATAAAGTTATTATTAAACAAATCTGTGTAGATATCCAAATAAAAATTTACTAATTCAATTCTAAAAGTTGTTTTATATTTTTAGGTGTTTTTATTTGTACAGTCTTCAAATTTTTTCATATACTATTAAAAAATTTATAGTTCTTAAAAGACATGCTTATAATAATTAATGAAATGACTACGAAATGTAGGAAATTTATATGTTTTTTAATATTTTATTTATAAAATTAAATTTAATGGGGTGATATTAATCTTTAAGAGTACATAGATTTTAGGTAAACATTTCTATAGCATTTGAACTGCAATCATTGATTGTGTTGCATGTCCATCACCCAAAGTCAATTCATTTTTCATCATTGTATATTTGATGTTCTTGACTTTCCTCCTCCCACCTACCTCCTCCTGGTAACCATAACACTTTTATCTATGTCCATGATTCTCATTTTTATATCCCATCTAGATGTGAAATCATAAACTTCTTAGCTTTTTCTGATTTACTTATTTTATTTAGTATAATGTTCTCAAGGCCCATCCATGTTGTTGTGAATGACAATATGTCATCATTATTTCTTATGACTGAGTAGTATTCCATTGTATATAAGTACCACATTTTACATGTTTTAAATGTCTTAATATGACTTACAAAAACATGCTTAGTTTCAAAAGTACAAAAGGAAAATGAGGGAGAAATAAAAACTCTAGATCTTGCTAGTTGTCATTTTTTAATAATCATTTTGCTTTTTCCAGTAAAAATAAATTAACCTGTGGTGACTGGTCAACTGGCATTCAGTGTTTAGTCTCACAAACTTCTAACTCGCCTCTCAGTACAGCAAAGTTCAAAAAGGTAAAACTTATACCTGCTAGACTTCCTTGCAGCTATAATTCTGTATACTATGCAGAGTCTACCAAGGAGATATGTCCTCAATATATACAAAAGAAATAAAATGGAAACACTAACTTAAAAAGCTATACACACTCACATGTTTATTGTAGCAGTACTTACAATAGCCAAGTTATGAAAAAAACCTCAGTGTCCATTGACAAATGAAGGGATAAAGAATATATGATAAAACACACACACACAGAGAGGGAGGGGGAGAGAGAGAGAGAGAGAGAGAATAATATTATTAAGTTCCTAAAATGAAGAAAATCTTGTTATTCGTGACAACATGAATGGACTTGGAGGGAAATATGCTGAGTGAAATAGACCGGAAAGACAAATACTTCATGATATCATTTAGTATAAGTGAAACCTAGGCAACCCTCCAAAAACAAAAACAAGCTCATAGATACAGATACAAAAAGGAGGGGGTGAAATGAGTAGAAGTAGTCAAAAGGGACAAACCTCCATTTCTAGAATGAGACGGGGACGGACTATGCAGTACTGCGGCTATAGTTAACAATACAGAATTGTATATTTGAAAGTTGTTAAGAGAGCAAATTTTAAAAGTTCTCATCACAAGAAAAATACTGTAACTGTGCTGACGGATATTAACTAGATTTATCCTGGTCATCATTTTGTAATATATACAAATATTAAATCATTATGTTGTACACCTGAAACTATATAATGATGTATGTCAAACATAAATAAAAAAAAGAAATTAGTAATAGAATAAGTTTGCAAGGTATCATGATTAAGAGTAAGATAATTATCTTTTGAGCACCTAAGTTTTTATATATTTTTTTAATTCCACAATTTGAGTGAATATCATGTATGAGAAATTCTTGGTGCTAGGAATATACAACTAAATCAAAAAGTCTAAAATTCCTGCCTGTATACATTCAGATGAGAGGAGAAAGTTTGTATATAAATGAGTAAAACATAATTTTTGGTAATAATAAGTTCTGTAAAGTAAAATAATAAAACAGGATAAGTAAAATAATGAGTAAATAAGAGATTAGAGTTGCTTGCTTTAGGACAGAAAAGCTTTAAAAGTGTGGTTGCATAAAACATAATTCTATATGCTGACTGAGAGAGGATAAGTACAAATCCTTAAGGCACAATGTAGGTGCCTGGCATGTTCATGAAACAGTAAAAAGGCCAGTGAGGCTAGATCAGAATGTTCCAGGGGTAGAGTACCAGGTGATATGGTCTGAACATCAATGGCAGGGTCCAGATCATATAGTACAAAACAATTCAATTCCTTCTACTGCAAAAACAAATCAAGAAACAGGTTCTACTGAAAGAAGGACAATAAAAGTAGTAACTTTGTATTTAAAAAAAACAAAACAGAATTTTCTGATGTTCACTAAAAATATTCTTTTTCTGAAAGCATACATGAATTTATACATATAACCCATTTCCTTATTCTTATTTAAAAATCTGTTTCTTTGAATGAAAGTTACTAACCATTGAGCCTGACCAGGCGGTAGTGCAGTAGATAGATAATTGGACTGGGATGCAGAGGACCCAGGTTTGAGACCCAGAGGTCGCTGGTTTGAGCTCAGGCTTATCTGGTTGGAGCAAGGCTCACCAGCTTGAGACCAAGGTCGCCAGCTTGAGCAAGGGGTCACTTGGTCTGCTGTAGCTCCCCCCACCCCGTCAAGGCACATATAAGAAAGCAATCAATGAACAACTAAGGTGCCGCAACAAAGAATTGATGCTTCTCATCTCTCTCCCTTCCTGTCTGTCTGTCCCTATCTGTCCGTCTCTCTCTGACACAAAAAAAGAAAGAAAATTACAAACCATTGCAATATAGTTCCCTCAATTAAGCCTCATAATTTAAATGAGGTGTTAAGATGTTCACATGTAATTTTAATTTTTTTTTTTTTTTTTTTTTTTTTTTTTTTTTAGTTTTTTTTTTTTTTTCATTTTTCTGAAGCTGGAAACAGGGAGAGACAGTCAGACAGACTCCCGCATGCGCCCGACCGGGATCCACCCGGCACACCCACCAGGGGCGGTGCTCTGCCCCCCAGGGGGCATCGCCATATTGCGACCAGAGCCACTCTAGCGCCTGGGGCAGAGGCCAAGGAGCCATGCCCAGCGCCCGGGCCATCTTTGCTCCAATGGAGCCTTGGCTGCGGGAGGGGAAGAGAGAGACAGAGAGGAAAGCGCGGCGGAGGGGTGGAGAAGCAAATGGGCGCTTCTCCTATGTGCCCTGGCCGGGAATCGAACCCGGGTCCTCCGCACGCTAGGCCGACGCTCTACCGCTGAGCCAACCGGCCAGGGCTTAATTTTAATTTTTTTGTTTGCAAATATGCTTTCTACTTTTAAATGATAAAATATCCATTTTAGATGTTAATATTTGTCCAGAATGAGTAGTTTAATCTTTTCGCTTTGTCGAAAGGAAGTCTTGAAGCCAAAGCACTTGTATTCGTGAGTGTATATCTTCTCCTCTCACCTGCCCTACCAAGGGACCAGTTGGTAAGATTTCCTGCTTCACTGAGAAATCTGAATCAATAAGAAAGAAAATTCCACAGACTCTCATCATTGTATTTACCCCCTGCCAGCCTCTACTAAAAGCTACTATCTAATAGATGCCATACTTTCTAAATCATGATTTATTCCACTCTCTATATTTATATTTGTATTTCATAAATGCTTTTGTTTCTCTGACCTTTAAAATAATAATTCTCTTGATTTTGTTTGCCTCACCAGTGACATCAACATTTTTCACCCTGTTTTACAGCCAATCTTCTGAGAATGGTCAATAATACTATCTCCATCCAATTCCTCACCTCCCATTCTCTCTTAAACCATTCTAATTAGTCTCTCTTCCAACAACTCCATGGAAACTGATGGTTTAAATAATACCAATGTCTTTCATCTTATAAAAATTTGATGATAAAGTTCCAAATGTTTTTTAAATGCCCCACCATATTATATAGCCCTGGTGATTCCCCCTTTTCTTTGATATACTTTCTTCACAGGCTTCCAGGGAACTATCTTCTTGAATTTCCTACCTCATTCATTTCTCCTAAGTCTCTTTACTGACTTTAATATCACAGTGCCTACTCTTGCCATTGAGTCTTTTTTTTTTCATTTCTTAATTATACTTATTTCCTAGGTAATTTCATTAATCTTATGTTTTAAATACCATCCTTATGCTGCATAGCCCTCAATCTATACCTTGATCTCAAATGTTTGTCCTAACTCCTGATTCACATAGCCCTATGATTACTTAATAGCTTGACATGAAAAAGTTGAAGTGCAGCTGATAGAAAAACTGAACATACATTGGAGAGAAAAGGTAAAGGAAAGTGTTGGGCAAACAATATTATCTATTACAAAGCACACAGTCATTAGATACTGTCAAAAAATGTTAGAACTTTAAATTGAGGTCTAAGTTTGCATTTTACATTATAAAACTAACAATAAACAAAGTAAAAAAAAAACTTAACAGCAGACCAAGAAAAAAAGGAAAACATAAGTGGGTTTCTAATATTTGTCAGAGTCTACATAGTATTTAAAAAATATATATATATATACATAACAGTCCCTGTCTAGTTGGCTCAGTGTTAGAGTGTTGGCCCAGTGTAGGGATGTGCAAGGTTCAATTCCCAGTCAGGGCACACAGGAGAAGCACCCATCTGCTTCTCCACCCCTCTCCCTCTTGCTTCTCTCTCTCTCTCTCTCTCTCTCTCTCTCTCTCTCTCTCCTTCCCTACTGCAGCCATGGCTCAATTGGAGCAAGTTGGCCCAGGCACTGAGAATGGCTCCATGGCCTCCATCTCAGGTGCTAAAAAGAGCTTGGTTGCTAAGCAACAGAACAATGCCCCAGATGGACAGAGCATCGTCCCCTGTGGGCTTGCCAGGTGCATGTGGGAGTCTCTGTCTCCTCTCCTTTCACTGAATAAAAAATAAATTATGTATACATAACATGTTTATTATCTAGATATTTGAAGTAATGACTCCAAATGACTAAAAATAAAAACAGTTTAAAAATGTTCCCTGTAAGCTAAGACAATTTTTTAAAAATTCTAAGCTGTTCACTTTTTGCTACCATGTATATTTATTCCTTGATTATTTCCTTTATAAAAATATTTAAGTACTATATATAATGATAAAGAACACAATATCAAAGCCCTGGCTGGTTGGCTCAGTGGTACAGCATCGGCCTGGCATATGGAAGTCCCAGGTTCAATTCCCAGCCAGGGCACACAGGAGAAGTGCCCATCTGCTTCTCCACCCTTGCCCTTCTACTTTCTCTCTGTCTCTCTCTTCCCTTCCCACAGCCAAGGCTTCATTGGAGAAAAGTTGGCCTGGGTGCTGAGAATGGCTTCATGGCCCCTGCTTCAGGCACTAGAATGGCTCCGATTGCAGCAGAGCAATGCCCCAGAGGGGTTGAGCATCGGCCCCCGATGAGCATGTCCAGTGGATCCTGGTCGGGCGCATGCGGGAGTCTGTCTGTCTGCCTCCCCCCTCTTCTCACTACGGAAAAATATTTTTTTAAAAAACACAAAAACCAAAAAACAAACAACAAAGCTAACAATATCAATAAACTTAGTTCAGTAATAGGATGGATAAGTAACATAAGTATACCAATCCCATAGTTTTCATTGCTGGTACCAAAAGATACTGCCTAACTTTGATAAATCAATAATAAGTAGAGGTGTACTGCTATGATGGTAAATGCTTTAAAAAAAAGATGTTTAGTGATAAAAACCTATTATTTTTGAATAAGAGCTAAAGATGAATGGGTGATACAGATTTTTTTTTGTTGTTTAATTTTTATTTTGTATGGTGTCTGTGTTGTGTTCACAATGAAAGTAATTCATTTTTACAAGGAAAGACTAAATTAAAATAACACATTTTATAGGAAGAAGATATTTTTGGAAGGAGTGGACATAATTGTATGCCAGGGGCACGTTTAGTACTTAGGCAATATTGTTAAATTAAATTGAATTAAATTGGGAAGAAAAGGCCTCACTGTAAACATATGAAAAAAATGATGATCAGAAATAGCTCAAGAGCTTCTCTTTATACCGGATGTTCTTCCTGAATGTCTACCATGTTTCAAATGCCTTGATAAATTTGATAAATGACCTTGTAGTGGAAAGAACATCAAGGAAGTATTAGTGATAGGAGAGCCCAAGAATGACTTCTGGCTTCAGTAATGAGTAGCCTTTCAGCATAATGAGAAGGAGATCTGAAAGGGTTAGGAAATAGTTCATCTGCTTGCTAGTCTTTCTTAATGGCTTCCTGGCCTTTACTTGGAAATACAGCAAAAAGATTACCTTTGCAGGAATGTCAGGAAAAGCTTACATTGGGGAGGGCCTGAACATTGGGGGAGCTTAAATCACCAGAGTTGTTTGTAAAAGCCTAGCCACAGGATTCACTGCGAAAAGTTAAGGTCTGTCCATTAATTACAACCTAGTTCACCAATCTTAAATCTTTATTTAGTATCCTAAGAAAACAAGAGAGTGTTTTTACAGATAATTCCCAGAGGCAGATGGTCCCAGAGGCACCAGGTGCCAGCTATTCCTGGGAGACACTGACCCCAGCTGCCTTGAAGATTTACCCAAGGACACCAGATAGGACCACACTCATTAGGCCTGTGCTACATCAGAAGAACTTGCAGAGATGTTTCTGCAGCTGAAACTCCACCTCCTGAACATTGTTACATGACTACCTACATGGAATTTTACTTTTTTTCTTTTCCCCTGAACCCTACGAAATCTGCTAGCACGAGGAGAGTGTTAAGGCAGCTCGGTGGACAGGACTCCCCTGCCTTTCAGGGTACTGGTATATCTGAATTAAAGATACTCTTACATAATTAACCAGTTTGTCTCTTTTGATTGGTTGAAAGCGATGAGCTGCCCCAAACCCAGCTCGGTCTGGTGACATTAGAATAGAACTATATGGAATATGAGCAGAGCTGTTCAATTGCTGTTAGGAGTTATTATAGAAAACAGTCGTACAAACTCTCTTCTCTGTCAACTTTATGCAGTGGCAGCAAAGAGTTTGTTCACCAAATATACAGGAGTTTTACAGACACCAAGCCTCAGAGTTCCATTTCCTATTCCAACATCTTTGTGTTTACAAGTTTTCTAGTTTTTAATTAACTGAATGGCTAATGTCTTTGTGGTCTCAAGGAAGAAATGGAGAAATGCATATAAATAGCCAACATTTATCTTGAAATCGTGAAGAGGTTTAGGGAAGAAGAATAGGCTTGTGTGCCTGCGGATGAATAATGCAAGGTGCACGGGCAGGAAACAGCAAACTGGCTGGAAAGTTGTTGGAAAGTGAGCTAGATTTGAGCAATTGCACAAACACATCCTGGCATCTGATAGATTATATGAGCACTGAGGATTCTGTGTTCACTACAGGCAGCACCTAATGCTAAAAGTGTTGGAGAGGCCTGATTCAAAATGAAGAAAATGCTGAACAGAGCTATAAGTCAGGGTGCAATCAACTCTAATCCCCCTCTCTTGTGGTGAGAGCTATTGTGTTACTGAAGAAAAAAGTCCATTTAGATCTCCTTTCAAAATACACAAACTGAGGATTTTATCCAAAAGATGGGGAGAAGCTGAGATTTTAGAAATATGAAGTATGTTGCAAAGAGAAGTCACACCTTGATTTTTCCATTAAAGCTTTCATTTTTCTGAAAGCAGTAATTTCAAGTATTTGTCAGAAGAATATATACCACTGTATCAGATGGTTCTGAAGGGAAAACAGAAAGATATCTGCTATTTAGAGAATGAGAATAAATATGAAAAAATATATGTTTACTAAACCAAACAGCTGGGAGAGTAATGGTCAGGGCAGGGAAGTGGCTTCTAGCATTCAGGAAATCAGTAAATACAGGAATCACAGAGAAATGCTGCAGATAACTTCAGGTGTGTTTAACTTCAAAGGAGGCGATTTGCAGAAAGAAGGCCCTGCAACCTCTGGCAAAACTATATTATCTACCATTTAATGAGCCCCTGAATCCTTCTGTTCTATGGAGGAACAACAGCTTCTGTTTTTCTTTTCCCTTAAAACCTCACATGAATGTGTCCCATTGGAGAAATCAAGACCGAACAGGGGAGTCTACCTTTGTCCAGATGAAGGTATGTTTGCACTCTTCTCCACAGGAGAGAAACACATTCTCAACAGTTACTGTCGGTTCCCATTGTAATTGCCCCTTGACATCCTGCAACTAAGGACTATATGACAAAGCTAATCACCACCAATAAACCTGCATTAAACAGCAGAGAAACAGATGAGGAAAGAACACAGATTAGTATTTATATGCAAATATGTCCATAACAGCAAGAAAGAAAAATACCAGTAGCTAGGCTATTCTTTTCTTCTGCACTAGCCACAAAGCCTTTTTTTTTTTAATTTTTCTGAAGTGAGAAGTGGGGTGACAGAGAGACAGACTCCCGCATGAGCCTGACCAGGATCCATCCGGCATGCCCACCAGGGGGCGATGCTCTTCCCATTTGGGGCATTGCTTTGTTGCAGTGGGAGCCATTCTAACGCTGGAGGCAGAGGCCATGGAGCCATCCTCAGCACCCAGTGCCAACTTTGCTCCAATGGAGCCTTGGTGCGGGAGGGGAAGAGAGAGACAGAGAGGAAGGAGAGGGGGAAGGGTAGAGAAGCAGATGGGCACTTCTGTGTGCCCTGACTGGGAATCGAACCTAGAACTTCCACACACCGGGCCATTATTCTACTGCTGAGCCAACTGGCCAGGGCCACAAAGCCATTTTTAGTGTCTGTAAATGCTTTCTTCACCAACCATTTCATATTTTTCCCTCAGTCACCACTTCAGATGGTGATGTAACCCAAATCTTCATTCTTGAAGTGTCTGAGGCATTTATGGACCGGCCAGTACCAGAATGCTGTACTTTTCTATTAGGGTTAAATTATCCCCTGTAAACACAACTTCCCTCACCCAACTTCCATTATGGCAACTTCTTCAGCTTAACAATAACCCACCACCTTCGGACCAACTCAACTTCTTCAGTAAACATTTTTCTTACCCAACCTACTCCGCCCTTTAAGTAACTCCCTCCCACCCTGGAAAAGTACTATAAGGTTGTAGTTTATTTGCTTGCTATTCTCTCTGTTAGGCTTCCTGCCTTCACTTTGAAATGTAGCAAAAAGGTTTCCTTCACAGGAATGTCTGGGAAAGCTGGCACTGGGGAGGAACCTGACCATTAGGGGAGTGTAAATCACAGTAGTTGTTTGTGAAAGCCTAGCCACCGGCTTGGGCTCCCAGCTATTCCTGGAAGACTGGCCTCTTTGCTGTCTTCAGAATTTACCAAGGACACCAAGCCTCTGCTACATCAAAGAACTTGTGTCTCTGCAGCAGGATTTCCCCTCCTGCTGCTCATTATCAAGCCAGTGATCAAGGCCATAACCCTAGTATGCTAATCTGAGCAAGTCCAGGTGCAGGCAATCCTATGCCAGAAAATGCTTGCAACAACCCCTATATGTAATGCTCACTCTCTCGCAGCTCAGCACTGACACCCTTTTGATGATCTCAACCCACTTGTATCTAGCATCTAGGTGCTTTTAAAATAAATTTTCCTTTTGGAACACACAGGCCTCATGTTTTTGGTTCGTCCTGTGGTTTCTGCCTTTTATTTTCCATTAATTTATTTCTGCATAGTTAAGTATTTATTGGCAGTTTGCAAGAACTACGGGCTCCCGCACATATTCCTTCTTGATCCAATTGAATGCCAGCAACTCTATTTCCTATTGATAATTGGATCAATCGCACTGACTAACACAGTAAATCCCTTATTTGACTCTTGATGGAGTGGCCTGAGAAGCTCAGCGTGGCCAGGGGACAATCTCAGCCATAAGGAAAATTGAAGTGTTGTTGCATCCTCAGGACTCTGCTCTCTGAAGAACTGAGACCTCTAAATTACCAGAGCCCAAAGTTACAGAGATTAGAAACAAATATTTTGTGAGTCACTTATGAGGTGTATTAGTGAAGAGGGCTACTTCTACTCTCATCCCTCGGTTTCTAGGACTGTAAGCCCTGGCTATGTGAAAGAGGGGTGTAACATATTGAACACTTGTCCCTGGTCTAAACTCAATGCATATTTACAACAGCTTATCAAAAGCGCAAGAACTGGCTTCCAACAGGTGTCAGAACCAGTTGCAGGGTTCTCTGTCTCAGGTATCCCAATAAAAATGATGACAATTTAAAACTATCCTCAGGTGTTTTCTAATTGGGATATTATAACAATTAGGTTGTTAGCCAAAGAAATACATCTGAAATAGCAAAATTAAACTGATGATGTTGTGGGGAGACAGGGACATTTCTCCTGCAAGTAACTTATTATAGGAACCCTTTCATTTAATTTCTTTTAATTCTTCATAGAAGAGCATTCTTCATAAATAGGAAATCTAAGAAAAATTCCCAGTAATGTAATTTATTTTACCATCTGCTTTTCTAAGAAAACAATCAGTTAAAAACATAATTGCCTTGGCATGATGCTCTGAGTTGTATACATGTTACATGGGAATGCAAAATTAATCTTTTTGAATTGTGGAAAGGGTGCTTGGAGTTTTTTTATGCTACTTTTGATTTTATATTCTGTAAGCATTTTATACTTTGGCCCTATCAGGCAGATAAATTATTTTTTGCTTACTCTGTTAAAGATAGGCACAGTTCTCACCTGATACAGCTATATATATAAAACATTCTCATGTATTACAATCCATTCATTTCCTACTGCTCATGTTCATGGTTGCGGGTGGCTGGAGCCAATCACAGCTGTCCTCTGGGACAACAACTAATTTTTATTGGATAATGTGTAACAAATATGGGTCGTTGTATGACTCTTATGGAATTACATTTTAAAATATGGAATTACATTTTAAAACCCTTCTTGCTTGGGAAGGGGCTTCATTATGCTAATGTGTGTGGTAGGAAAGGGTTGTCCTGGGGAAAAGTTTTAAAAGGAGAAGCCAGAAGGCCATTTTGAAAGAGAGAGTGACCACATTCTTGTAGAGAGGAAGGGCCCATGTTGTAGCAGGGCAGAGAGGCCGTGTGGAGGAGAGGAGGTAGCTAAAATGGTGGAATGCAGAAGGAGAAGCCAGTTCGTGCAGAAGTAGATGGGGAACAGAGGTAAATAAGACTGGTGAGATGGAAGCCTTTGATTCTAGGAAACTCGGATGAGTCAGTGGCTTTGGGAGCCCTGAATAGAAAGGGAAGTGTTTTCCCACTGTGTATATTTTCTCACTTGCCGGGTGCGAGCTAGGATTAAAGGTAATGGATCACCAGTTTTCAGCTCCACTGTTTCTCTACCATCTGCCTGAATCAAATGTGAACCTACAAAAGCCAGGCGGCTGTAATAGCAGTGGCGGCCCCTGGCCTTACAGACCTCTACTGCATTTATTTATTTCAACTTTAAAAGTGTAGCAATATTTTAGTATATTATTAACACAATGGATAATAAATAAATCTTCACACTAGTCTGTAGAAGATTTTGGATTACAGTGTCTCAAAACTTTATTTTTTTGCAATAAAATTTAAGAAAATATTTTTTAGTTAAAAAAGATTAAAGAATAAAATCGACTTGTTAATTCAAGTGTGTATGATTTTTGCAAATATCTATCTATCTATCATCTATCATCTATCATCTATATAGGGCAGGGGTCGGAAACTTTTTTGGCTGAGAGAGCCATGAACACCACATATTTTAAAATATAATTCCATAAGACCCATGTTCGTTACACATTATCCAATAAAAATTAGTTGTTGTCCCAGAGGACAGCTGTGATTGGCTCCAGCCACCCGCCACCATGAACATGAGTGGTAGGAAATGAATGGATTGTAATACATGAGAATGTTTTATATTTTTAACATTATTCTTTTTATTATTAAAGATTTGTCTGTGAGCCAGATACAGCCATTAAAAGAGCCACATCTGGCTCGCAAGCCATAGGTTCCTGACCCCTGTACTAGGGGATATATATGTTTAAATGAGGAAAATTAGTGATAAGGCCTTAATAAACAACTGAAGGAATTCATCAAAAGCACCAATGGCCCTGATTTTCAAGAAGAAGCGCAGAATCAATGACGGAGACAGCTAGGAGATAAAAGGAGGCATTGCCTACTGTGTTAAATAGGATAGAAGTCACATGTGTGATGACCCATCCTGAAAGAAGCTCTCTGTACTATAGAAGAGCCAGTTATATCTTCACAGAAATTAATTATAATATGTCTTATAAAGATTCTCTACTAAGATCAGAACTCAGGTTTTAGATTGATGAAGTCCTAATGGTGAATTTATAAAACTTATATTACGTTGAGTTTTATAGAATTAATCTTATAAATTATATTTAGTTCACACATTACTAAATCTTTGTTGGCAATGTTCAAAGAGTAACAACTGCCTATGGGGGTAGAGCATAATATTGTAATAGCATATCTATTCTCCATTTGATTACTATATAGAGTATTTTATGCTATTCAGTTTGCAAACTATAAGTTAGTTTTATTTTCAAACTAGTATTGCAAAATGTATTATTTGTTCAGTTTCTTAATGATGTTTCCACTAGTCACTGTGATTTTCTTAGAATAAGCTTTGACTAAAAGAAATATTACTTTTTAGCAAAATGATAGTTATAATTATCATTCTCAAAATAATAGCTATTATTCATTTTATGGAGTATAGTGTCTGGCACTCTTCTACATAGTTTAAATGTGCTCCCTTCAATAGCTTAAATGTGCTCATATTACAGATAAGAAAACAGTCAAAATAAGTAATTTGTGAACGTCACACTGTGAATAAGTATTGGAACCCAAACCAGGCAATCTGACTCCAGTACTAAACTCTCAGTTGTCTTCACTGCTTTCTACCAGTACCTCACATTTTCATGGAAAGACACTATTTGCATCATCAGTTTTGTTAAACAGATCATGTACCATAGAGATGCACACTTGAAACGTATATGATCCATTAACCAATGTTTCCCCAATAAATTTAATTATAAATAAATAAATAAATAAATTGTGACTATGACATGTCCACAGTAACCATGGACATGCATATTCTAGCTCGAAAATTTCAGGAGTAAAACTTTTTATGTAGCAGAAGTAGATAAATGCTTAGATTTGTCTTCAGTGGAGGGGGTAGGATTTCTTACGCCCCTTGGCAAGAATAGACTATGATGATCTCAGGCAGACAACCTGATTTCACTTGTTGAGAAAATATGTCAGTTTTAGTTTCATTTTCTTTTTATCCAGAGCTCTACACCTAAATGTTAAATTATTAATAACTATAAGGCTTAGTCTATAATTTATATTAAAAGCTAATATGTAAATGTAGATCATGCATTAACAAAAATAATCTAAATATTTGTTAATGAAAATTGAAGCCATTAAACTAACAGTGCATACTGCATTGCTTAGGGGCCAAGCAATGTATTATATAAATACAATAATTTTATTACATTTCTTCTTGAATTTCAATGAGTTTTAAAAGCAATTTTTAATTTAAGTTATTTTTACATTTTCTACAGTCTTGTTTCCTCCAAAATCTCCAATTTATGCAGGAATAGCCTGATCAGTGCTGCTCTTTTAGGGGAATATTCAGTGAACCTCCGCCCCCAGAGTTCTAATTTCAATGTATTCCACTTTGATTCAAAAGTCTTATGAGGTATTGCTATTAGTATCCCTTACTGGAAATATCTCCCCTTTTTAAAACTACAGTACAGGACAACATTCGCCTTTGTTAGATGTGACTATTCAAATAAACTTCTCCCTAGACTTGTACCCTCTGCAAATGGGCTTTGCTAGTACAGGAATGTGAACTAGAAAAAAGTGGAGATTGATTAAGAGGTCTCTCATAGCCCTTTTTTAAGACGTAGATGTAATTTCTGTTTCAATTTACCACAGGACATCCTCAAATCACCTTATCAATTTTTCTAATTTATTTACTACCATGAAGCTAACTTACTAGTAGGACCATGCTACAGTTTCCTTTATTTCTCATTAAACAGTTGCTGGATAGAAATACCTTATCACTCACAGAAAAGAAGACCACCAATGAGATTCCTGAATGCTTGAAAAGCAATGCAACATTAATTTAAATATTACAATCATGTTGTAAAACATATAAACAAATGTTTATAAATATATGAAAAATATTTCTATATTACTTAGCTACTTTAGTTTTTTTACCCTTTTCTCTTTGAGAATTATACAATATTTTGGCTTCAAACTAAACTATTGAACTCCATACCATTGGTCATATCTGAAAATATATTTCATGATTAATCTTATCTATTTAATGCTTGTAGCCAAGTATAAATTAAGAAATAGATATTTGTAAAATGTTTTTATACTAAGGAATTTAGGAAGCTGTTAAACACTCTTACAAAAAGGGGCTTTTTATTTTCTGTTTAGTTCATAGGTTTACAATCATAATATATACTTTTTTTTGTATTTTTTGAAGTGAGAAGCGAGGAGACAAAGAGCCTCCTGCATACGCTTGACTGGGACCCCCTCCCCCCCGGGCATGCCCACCAGGGGGCGATGCTCTGCCCATCTGGGCCATTGCTCCATTGCAACCAGACTCATTCTAGCTTCTGAGGCAGAGGACATGGAGCCATCCTCACCTCCCGGGAGCCTTGGCTGCAGGAGGGGAAGAGAGAGAAAGAAAGGAGAGGGAGAAGGGTGTAGAAGCAAATGGGCGCTTCTCCTGTATGCCCTGGCCGGGAATCAAATCTGGGACTTCCACACAAGGAGCCAACGCTCTACCACTGAGCTAATCTGCCAGGGCTACATATTTTTTGATTATATACTTTCACTGGTGAAAGTTTTTTGAGATTGCCCCTATATTAATCACTTGTATACAGGTGCTACTGTATTAATGCACCATGTTCCATGCATATGTGTAGTTATGTCTAGCATGCAGTAGATGTAATGAATCTATTGTATTGTCAGTGAAACACTACTTGACTTCAGCTAAATATGTTATAGATAAATGTTTTAGTTTACAAGGTGAACTATGTGAACAAAAGTATATTTATAACTGTTCATCATTAATACTATCTTATGTTTAAAAAGTTATATCAATTCCTACTTTCTGGTATATGTACCTCCTTTAAATAATTTAGGTCATTTTATACAGCAGCTTTGTGTGAATTACATCAGATGGTATTCTTGTGTATTTGATTATGCATACCTATTTCAGTACTAAGTACTACTTAGATAAAATTATTTTAACCAAAAAGTATCTATATCATCTTTTTAATTATAAAAAATAGGTAGCAGATGTATTACTGTCCTGAAAGAAACTTGCATTCTAGTTAAGGTTCTTTACCTACTTTGGACAAATTCTTTCACTTCTCATAAATAAAGAATATTGGACTAGATGGTTCAATTCAAACACATATTATCAAATAGCTCTCCTTATCAATGGTACTATGCTAAACGTGTTGAGAGCTACAGACTTGAACTGTCAAATGCCATTACCTACTTGGAATTAGAAAATAAATATTCAATGGAGCTATTTACTATTTACCTGACTTTCATTTAATTAAATGGTCAGATTTACTGTTGTTTTTCTTTTTTTTTTATTCGGTAAACACAATGGAAGTAAGTTCTAGGCAAATTGCAAAGGATCTAATATGGCACACCAAAAAGTTTATACTTGGTTTTATATTATTATACAAACTTAATTTCCTAAATAGATTTCATGTAATATAATCCACACAATGTTATCAACGTGTTTTGTTGTGTTTAATTAGTTGGCTTTTGGCTGGTTTGTATTAATAAAACAGGTAATAACATGATCAAATTTGTGCTTTATAAATATGAGTTGGGCCTGACCAGGCGATGGTGCAGTGGATCGAGCTTTGGACTGGGATGCAGAGGACCCAGGTTCGAGACCTCAAGGTTGCCAACTTCAGCGCGGGCTCATTTGGTTTGAGCAAAGCTCACCAGCTTGGACCCAAGGTCGGTGGCTTGAGCAAGGGGTTGCTTGGTCTGCTGTAACCCCACAGTCAAGGCACATATGAGAAAGCAATCAATGAACAACTAAGGTGTCGCAACAAAAAAACTGATGATTGATGCTTTTCATCTCTCTCCGTTCTTGTCTGTCTGTCCCTATCTATCACTCTCTCTGACTCTTTCTCTGTCTCTAAAAAAAAAAAATGAGTTGGAATGAAGAAAGTTTATACTAAAGATATAGAGGCCAATTAGAAGACAATAGTGAGTTGAGACAAAGAAAAAAAAAGAAATATTAAGAAATGACTGAAAGGAGGATATATTCCTCTTCTTTCTGAGAGAAGGAATTATTTAAACACATAATTGATGAAAAGAATGGATGGCCTTGGCTGTGGGCGGGAAGAGAGAGATGGAGAGGAAGGAGAGGGGGAGGGGTGGAGAAGTAGATGGGCACTTCTCCTGTATGCTCTGGCCAGGAATCGAACCCGGGAATCCTGCACACCAGGCCAATGACTCCTACGGGTCTACCATATCATGCTTTTTACTTAAAAAAAGAAATTTACATTTCTTTTGAATGCTGATGAACAGGAGACACCAAATCTTTTTCGCCTGCAAACTACTACCTTCTTTATTAGATCTAGCTAATAACACTGTTTTGTCTTTTTCCAAATAGCTCCAGTTATATGGAAAAGATTTATATAGGCAGATGGGGATCCTCAAACCCCTCAGCGAGATCTTCTGAGAATGGCTTTTAAGATACCTAGAGGCAGAAAAAGCCCAATAGAGATCAGGGGAACTACCAGCTTTCAGGATACACCCTTAAAGGCTCCAGTGCCCCAAAGGGGTCTCATAGGATGCCATCTGGGTCCTGCTTCAATAGTGGAAAGGAAGGTCATTGAGCTAAAGCCTGCCAGGCTTACATGCCTCTGCTGTGAGGAAACAGGGACACTGGAAGGTAGGCTTCCCCCTCGCTCCTCTAAGGGAGGGTTCAGTCTCTTCCAGCCCTGCCCCAGCCACCTATGAACTAACCTTGCCCAGAAAGCTGGGGTTTGCCACTGAAGGCTGAAGGTGCCCAGGGCCGTCGGCCCCATCTATGACACTGTGGACGAGCCTAGGGTATTTCTTCCAAGAAGCAGGTAAATTGATCTCATTTGCACAAGGGCCACTTAACTATGTTTTGCCTGAATAGTCAGGTTTTTTATTCTTCCCTCAAAGATCTCTGTTGTGGGTGTTGATAGTCCTATTTTCTGCTGTTTTGCTTAATATATAGTGTTTCCTTTATTCCTCCTACCTCAATGCCCCACTCATATTTCAGGCTGGGACCTACTCCTAATTTAGAGCTCTCTTTTCTCCTTTTGCCAACTTGTATTATGAATTTACCTTTGCCACCCAGCTTAGTGTATCCCAAGGTTCTCTTTACCATGCCACAGTCACAGAGCTCCAGGGAAAAGCAACCTGGTCTCAACGCTCCAGGCAGAGGAGAACAGAAGCTCCATATCCACACATGCTGCAAATGGCTTTTTCCAGTCTACCTGAATCATTACCAGCTAGAAGCAGCGGTCACTGGGACTTAGACATGAGCTGCAAAGTATAGAATGGTGTCAACAATTCCAGTGCCATGCAGACTTTTCCTGTGTGGAACTTTCCTGGACTCCTGCTCCCTGTGACAGCTCCTAACAGACTGAACTGTGGTTGGGTTGCATTTTTCAGGGATTTGGCATGGTGATGGGGCCAACTTGGACTTGGTGAACATGTTAAGGACACTACTCTTTTATGGATTCTTGCTGTATTGGCCAAGAGTTTGCTTAAAGGCTTTTAATCACTGTAAAAAAAATAGAGGACTGGATGAAGAAGATGGGGCACATATACACCATGGTATACTATTCAGCTAGGAGAAATGATGACATCGGATCACTTACAGCAGAATGGTGGAGTCTTGGTAGCATTGTGCAGGGTGAAATAAGCGAATCAGAAAAAAACAGGAACTGCAGGATTCCATACATTGGTGGGACATAAAAGCGAGTCTAAGAGGCATGGACAGGAGTGTGGTGGCTACGGGGGGTGGGGGGAGGGAAGGAGAGAGAGGAGGAGGGGGAGGAGACAGAACTGGATGGAGGGTAGCGGAGGACAATCTCTCTTCAGGTGATGGGTATGCAACAGAACTAAATGACAAGATAACCTGGAAATGTTTTCTTTGAATGTATGTACTCTGATTTATTGATGTCACCCCATTAAAATAAAAATTTATTTATAAAAAAAGAGAATGGATGGGAGGTAGAATGGAAGATGATATTAAAGATTCTAGGTCAGGTAACAGTGTAGACTTATCATGATCAGAGGAAAAAAATATGAACACAAAGTTTTAGTGAAATGTAAAAAAAAAATATTCTGACAGATTGAGCTTAAAGATTTGTGGTAGAACCTGGCAAAAATGTTAATTTTATATAGAGCTGAATAAAAAGGTGAGAGATGTAAATTATAAGAAAATATCCTATCAAATATGTTTAGCAAACCTAACGGTAAACTTTTCTCCTTTTTAAAATCCATCTGATGTATTTCATTAATGACAAAGAAATTATTTGAAATTTAATAGCGTGACCATTTTCCAAAAAAGTAATGTAACATTATCCCAAATCTTCAGATATGGATGCTAACATAATGCATCCTAAATAAAAATTACAAATTAACATATCTTTAGTCCAAAAAACTCTGTATATTATGTGTTATTAGGCTAAAGGAAAATGAAAATGATTGCCAATATATTTAGTTTTTTCATTATTTATTGACCTTTGCTATCAAATAAAGAAAAATATAATTTTGGGTATACAGAATAATCCTTTTTAGTGTGAAAATTATATTACTTTCCAAGTGTTACAATAATACACATTGGCTCTGGACAGGATTATGAAGTTTCTCTGATTTTCCTAGTAATGCATGAATAGTTTAGTTTTGTTGTTATTTATTTATTTTTTTTGGTATTAGCATCCTATTTTAGAAAATTTCAATTAAGTCTCTTTCTTTTAATTTATAAGCAGTAGAAAATTGGAATTTCCCTAAAGTTTTAATATTTTTCTCTCATCAGAATGAATTTATTAGGGATTCAATATAATATCTTACTTCCCTCCATGCTTTTAAAGAAAGAACCACTTCCCACAGAGGTAATTCCAGTAACATTTCAGCAAATACTATGCTGCTGAAAAGAACTAAACAATGGCAACTTGAATTGAAAACGTATCTTTTAGAAATACAGTCATTGCTTCTGTTGTTATATTTGCTTACTAGACAAGATTTAAAGACTTTGTTAAAGACTTTGCTTCATGTATAAGCAAAAAAATTTAAAAATTTCCTGTTCATGTTTTATATAAAATCAATATCAAGTTCCCTGAAGATTTAATATAAATATTAAAATTAAACAAGGCAAAGAAAAATGAAAGTACTCCAAAGAGTAAGTTTCTAGATCAAGAAAAGTTAGTTTTTCTAAAAGTTAATGAGTTTATACTTGATTAAAACAATTAAGCCTGATTTTACCTTAGTCTTAAATAAAATATATGTATTTCAAACATTTCTTTAAAATTTCAATTTACCATATGTATGGCAACTCAATGGTAAATTTGGAGACTAAGTGTATATAGTCTCTTTTGTTATTTCTCCAACAAATTGTACAATGGCTAAAAAACTATAACTAAGAGATTTATAAAATCTTTTTGTTTGTGTTAGAAATGAATTAACATAATATAGCCTAGAAATATGTATTTGTTCTTTGGACAGATAAATGTGATAAGCATATTAGCACAAATTCTTTCTGCCTTTATTTCTGAATCTATACTACAGTATTCTGTTCGTGTGATACATGTAAATTGTTGTTGTGTGAGGTATAAAATGATTTAAAGACAGCACTTTTCTATATATTGTGGCACCACAGTAAATTTTCTTAAAAACATGCATAGTTAAACTAGCAGATAAAAGAATAGCATAAGACTGGTGACAAAAACAATTTGTGGAATATAGCCAAATTATTTATTTTTAATAATTAGGGGAGAAATCTGTACTGTTATATTTTTTAATGTTTTATATATTCAAAACAACCAATTTAAAAATATTTACTGTTTCCATTAGTGAGTCTGAAAATTAAGAAACCTTCACCACAGAGGTTAACAAACAATTATGTGCAGAAGAATAGTTCAGACTCTAGGAAGATAGTGACTGTGGCTAGATCAAGGGAACAGCAGAAGAAGGTTCAGAATAATATATGAGGGAAGGACATCACAAGACTGGCGTATGAGCAAGGAAGAGAGAGTCAAAATAGAATGGCTTGTTCAGGAAACAAAATATTGATGCTTACAGCAAATAAGGTGATGGGAAAAATGAGGAAGAGGTGAATAGGGTCTTAATGTCTAGTTATGGAGAGCCTTAGATACTTTCCTAAAGATATTTAATTTTACTAAAGAGATCAATGGGAAGCACAAAAGTTAAAAAATAACATGGCAAGATTTATATTTCAGTATGTACTCTGAGCAATGAAGAGAACGGTTTTGAGGAAAACTGAAATCAGATGGGAAAATCTTTGAAATGTTCACACAAGAAATGTGAAGGTCTGATGCTCTTGCTGAAAGAATATTAATAAGGAAATGGATCTAAGAAGTAAAGAGTAGCCATCAGGAAGAATACGTGAAAGGGTAGATGTAGGACTACAAAAAAGTGAGGGGTTTAGGATGATAGCAAGGTGAATACAGTCTTTAAGTGGTTGAATGCACCAGATTGAATATTTTAATCAAGTCAAGTTCCTCAACCAGGACACACTTCTTCTTGGACAATGAAAACATGAGCGACTGCAATCCAGCGTGCAGATGATTCGCTGTCCACATTAGCAGTTTTCCAATCTAATTTCTTGTGCATGTGTACATTCTGATGCCTAAATTTACTTTTTAATTAAGTAAGAGCAATGGAGCAAACAGACAGACTCCCACATGTGCCCTGATGACCGGGATTCACCGGCAAGCCCCCTATGTGGCAATGATCTGCCTGCTTGGGGTGTTGCTTTAACTGAGCTATTTTTAGCACCTGAGCAAGGCCAGGGCACCATCCTAAGCAACCAGGAACAACTTGCTGGAATCAACTGAGCCATGGCTGCAGGACAGGGAGAAAGGGAAGGGGAAGGGAGAGGGGTGGAAAAGCAGATGATTGCTTCTCCTGTGTGCCCTGACCAGGAATCAAACCCAGGACATCCACATGCTGGGCCTATGCTCTACCACTTAGCCAACTGACCAGGGCCCTAACAATTCTTGACTCAATAAGCATTTTCAAAGAGCTGAGCATAGCTAAGCACTTACTTACTTGCTTTTTTCTCAATGTCCATGCTTTCCAATTCTATTTCAATGTCTCACTGAAATAGAAAATAGTTCATACCATCTCATTGCTTTGTGTCTCTCACTGCCATTTATTTCTAATCAGACAGATCTCCTGGATACATATTTTAGATGCTCATTGTGAACATCAGGAACTATTGTAAGTTTCACCTATCTCTATGAGCTACTTAATTTCTGAGTGGAAACCAGTAGAGTGTTTAAGAGTTCTCTATTGCCTATACCACTGTGATTTGGGCTACTAACTCTATTTCTAAAGTATTTTGTTTCTTCCATGGCTGTGAGCTAGCCCACCCCACACTGCTCTCATTTCCTTAGGCCTTCCCTTACTGACTCTCCTAATGTGGAAAAGCTATCTAGAGTGTCAGTGATCCTACTGCAAAGAGTTCTCTCTCTATCCTTTCCTCCAGGGGGAAGAGTCAGGGACACATTTACGTACTTTGTGAGAAAAAACTCACACACATTAAACAATGTAACATAGACAAAATTAACATACTTGAATTGAATTTAATCCATGTTACACTAAGAAAATTAATGGTAATTAAATTGTTCAGAAGAAGAGTTGCTCTTGCAATATTCTATTTTTGGTTGGAATTCGTAAAGACATGAAATATAACAGTAGAACAGAGGGCTTTTATATCCAGGGTCAGAAATTAATTGCCTTTTTATGCTTTTATGTGTAATCTTTTCTTTTTTATCTTCTAGGAACTTGAATTTGGTAATTTTAATATTTTGTTCATGAAATATATATTATTTTATAAAATATAATCAACAAATTGCTGCTATAAAGAAAGATATCTCAGCAATTTACACCGGAGAAAATCTAATAGGGGTTATGCTGCCATATTTAAAAATCGGTATTTTTACTATAGATGTAGTTACCATAGTGTGACAATAAATAGAAAAAGAAAAACCTTGAGAAAGTTTTTTTTTCTGGTTTTTCATGGCCCCAGGGGTAGAAAGGCTGATTTCCTTTGAAAATTAGCCACTTGCAATGGCCAAGGGACAATTTAATGCAAAAGGACAAGCACGAACAGAGAAACAGAATTTACTTTCTAACTTCAGAGATCAGTCTTCCTAATAGCACAGCAAATTGCAGTAGTTAAGAACTCTGGAATTAGAACTGGGGTCTTTAAATCCCAGCTCAACCACTTACTAGATTTGTGACCTTGGGCAAGATAGTGAACCTTTAAAACAATTGCAAAATGTAAATAATGCCTTTGATTTCAAGTCTTTTTATTTTTATTTTTTTGTGAAGACTAAAGGAGGTCAGGAATAATAGACAATTAATTAGGGCTTAGCTCATAGGAATGTTCAATAAATGGTAGAGTGATCTTTGATAATATACTTGCTATAGGAGAGTTTGAAGTTCCTAATTTAAAATTAAGTAAGATAAAAAAGTGCAAGAAAATTTTTTCAGAAAAGTTAAGTTTATAAATCTGTACATGAACAAAACATGAAAGAAGAGAGTCCAGAAGCAAATTAGGTTTAAAAGACTTTACAGTAAAAGATGACATCTTAGAAATGATATTATAATAACTTGATATTTGGCTACTTGCAGAGGGAGAGTGGTTAATTTTGGTTGCAGAAATGCATAACGGCAATGTGAAACAACATAAAATATGACAATAAATCAAAGAAAACAGAACCAAGATGATACATCAATGTAGTCAGGTAAAAAAAAAAAAAAAAGACCAGCAATTCCTTAGTGTTAGGCAGATAAAATATATTATGCTCACTTTGTTAAAGATGATGCTGCCCACGTGGAAGCCCATCTCCCAGCTGATGATATTAGTTGTCCTTCTTGCTTGGGATGGGCCTGATTATTTTAATATGTGTTGGGGGAGGGCTTTCGCGCCTAAAGATTTTAAAAGGAAGAGAGATCACGTTGTTCCGGGGGAGGAGTGATTACATTCTAGGAGGAGCCCATGCTGTAGGAGAGCAGAGAAAGGCCACGTGGAAGAGGCCAGGAGAAGCAGCCAAGATGGTGGAGTGCTGAAGGAGAAGCCAGTTTTGCAGAGTTTGTGCAGGGAGAAGGAGATGGGGAACAGAGGTGAATAAGTCTGGTGAGCTAGAAACCTTTGATTCTACGAAACTCGGATAAGACAGTAGCTTTGTGAGCACTGAATGTGACTGGGTTTTTCCCCCTCTTTTTTGCAGTTGAATTCTAGTTTCAAGGCTTTATGATCAGAAAATATGCTTGGTACAATTTCAATTTTTCTAAATTTGCTGATATTGTCTTTATGGCCCAACATATGGTCAATTCTTGAGAATGTTCCATGTACACTAGAGAAAAATGTATACTCTGTCGCTTTGGGATGAAGTGTCCTGTAGATGTCTATCATATCCAGGTGTTCTAGTATTTCGTTTAAGGCCACTATATCTTTATTGATTCTCTGTTTGGATGACCGATCTAGAGCCGTCAGCGGTGTATTGAGGTCTCCAAGTATGATTGTATTTTTGTTAGTTTTTGTTTTAAGGTCAATAAGTAGCTGTCTTATATATTTTGGTGCTCCTTGGTTTGGTGCATATATATTAAGGATTGTTATGTCTTCTTGATTCAACTTCCCCTTAATCATTATGAAATGACCATTTTTGTCTCTGAGTACTTTTTCTGTCTTGTAGTCAGCATTATTAGATATGAGTATTGCTACGCCTGCTTTTTTGGGTGTTGTTTGCTTGGAGTATTGTTTGCCAGCCTTTCACTTTGAATTTGTTTTTATCCTTGTGGCTTAGATGTGTTTCTTGTAGGCAGCATATAGTTGGATTTTCTTTTTTAATCCATTCTGCTACTCTGTGTCTTTTTATTGGTAAGTTTAATCCATTTACATTTAGTGTAGTTATTGACACTTGTGGGTTCCCTACTGCCATTTTATAAATTGCTTTCTGTTAGTTTTGTATCTTGTTTGATTCTTCTCTTTTGTTTTTCTATCATTTGTTTTTGTTTGTTTGTGTTCCATACTTCTTTTTTCTGTTGCTACCTTTTTTAAGTCAAGTGTTTTTGTGGTGGTTTTTTCAAGGGTGGTAACCATTAAGTAATGAAAAGGGTACCTACCATATTCATTGTAGTACCCTATCTTATGAGTATTTCTGCACTTCATCGTCCTTTGCTACTGTTAATCTCCATCCTCTCCCCCCATTTTTTCCTTTGTTGTCACAGTTTAAGTTTGGTTTTATTGTGTTCTTGGTGGAGCTGTTACTTGTGGTGTTGTTTTCTTTTGTTCTTTGAATCTGGTTGGAAAACCCCCTTTAGTATTTCCTGGAGTGGGGGCTTTCTGCTGATAAATTCTCTCATCTTTTCTGTATTTGTGAATGTTTTTATATCTCCTTCGTACTTGAAGGATAGCTTTGATGAGTATAGTATTCTTGGCTGAAAGTTCCTCTCTTTCAGGGCTTTAAATATTGGGGTCCACTCTCTTCTAGCTTGTAGAGTTTCCGCTGAGAAATCTGATGATAATCTAATAGGCCTTCCTTTATATGTTGTACTCTTCTTTTCCCTGGCTGCCTTGAGAATTTTTTCTTTGTCATTGGTTTGTGTCATCTTTATTATGATGTGCCTTGGAGTGGGTTTGTTGGGGTTAAGAAAACTCGGTGTTCTGTTTGCTTCTTGAATTTGAGGCTTTAGTTCTTTCCACAGGCTTGGGAAGTTCTCGTCTATTATTTGTTTGAGTATATTCTCCATTCCATTTTCTTTCTCTTCTCCCTCTGATATACCTATTATTCTTATGTTATTCTTTCTGATGGAGTCAGACAATTCCTGTAGGGCTTTCTCGTTTTTTATTATTTTTAAGTCTCTTTCTTCTTCTCTCTGTTGTGCCTCAAGTTGTTTGTCTTCTATTTCACTAATCCTATCTTCAATCTGGGCTGTTCTGTTAGCTAAGCTTGTTACCTCGTTTTTCAGCTCATGAATTGAGTTTTTCATTTCTGTTTGATTTGTTTTTATAGTTTCAATTTCCTTGGTAATATATTCTTTGTGTTCATTGAGTTGTTTTCTGATCTCCCTAAATTGCCTTTCTGTGTTTTCTTGTATATCTCTGAGTATTTTTAAGATTTCTATTTTAAATTCTCTGTCATTTAGCTCCAAGGCTTCCAATATGTTAAGTCTTTTCTCCATAGATTTTTCCACATCTATTTGTGTTACCTCTCTTTCTTTTGTATCCATAATATTCGATTTTCTCTTTCTTATTGGCATCTGAGGGTGGTCTTGTTGATAGCACTAATTAGAATTAATAAAGAGTAAAAAGTAAAAAAAACAAAAAAAACAAAAACAGTAATAATTTATTTTTCCCCCTTTTTTCTTTCTTCTCTTTCCCTCCTCTCCCCTCCTCAGGGAAATATCGTGATGACCTGTGAATTATATTATGCTAAATGGAACAAAAACTGCCTATAATGGAGGGCCTGATTTGGGGTGAAGAGTTCAAGGGGCAAAAAAAGGGAGTAGGGACCTACTAAATGCAAAAAAAAAAAAAGGAAGAAAATCTTAGACAAGCATAAGATGATTTGCTTGTAAGTGATGGTCGACTAAGAGATATAATGAGAGGGATAAGAGGGAACCAGAAAAAAGGAGGAAAAAAATAATAAAGAAGAAAAAAATAAAAATAATAAGTAAAAATCTGTTGTATTAAGTGGAGCGAAGACTAAATACAATGGAGACCTTGGGTTGGGAGAAATGCTAGTGAGTTAAAAAGCAACGTAAAAAGTACCCAAAATGCCACAAAAATAAACAAACAAACAAGAAAAAAACAAAAACAAAAGCAAAAAAGAAAAATAAAGCCAAAAAAAACCCTTGAGTCCCAAATTAACTAATTTGTTCGTGATTGAGGATTAAATGGGAGGAAAGTAAAACTAGAAAAGAAAAAATGAATAGAAAGGAAAAAATAAGAAAAAGAGAAAAATGAAGAAAGAAAAAAAAAGGAAGAGAAAAAAACAAAATAAAGCAAAACAAAAAAAAAACAGAAGAGGAGAGAGTGAGAGTTAAGTGTTTTGGAGTATAACCTTAAAGGAGGGTGAGGATGAAAAAGAGAAATAAAATGTAACACTCATGGGTAGTGTAGTTCAAGAAAAGGGAAGCATAAGATGGGCAGAGAATAGAAGGACCGAGGTGGAGGAAATAGAAATAATAATAATAAAGGCAATAAGATAGAAGAAACAAACAACAACAACAAAAAATTAGTGGAACAAGTTGTAAAGTATGTGGATTTTTCTTGATTTTGAGAGGTTAACTTCTTCCTTTTTCTTTTCTCTCCCTCTTCCTGGTCGGTGACTCTGTACCCCAGGCTCTGCCCCTGTGTCACACTTAGGTAGGGATTTGCAGTTGATGGGATTCTATGGCAATGTCATATAATTGGCTTTAGTCTTGCTGGTAGTCAAGGCTTGTTGGCGTTTGCAGGGTCCAACGATGAGAGAGTTTGCTTTCCTGGATTCTCTCTCCTAGTCCCCCCTTTCTGAATTAGCAGCCTGGTGATCCAGCTATAAGGCTGCAACTGCTTCTGCCTGGGGAGTAAGAGGCTCAAAGAGCTGGGAAATCCCCACTCTATCCCCACTCAGCGCAAGGCTTTGGGAAAGGCTCTGGCAGTCAGAACCTCCAGTGTAATCAGGCGGGGGTGGGAGTCAATTGTTGTCAAGGTGACTGTTCAGCGCCTATCATTCAGTTGGACCACTCAACCCAGGCTTTCCACACTTTGTAGCCTGTTTTGGCTGGGAAGAAGAGGCACTAGTCTCTGCTTGCGACTAGTGTAGTATAGATCTTATTATCTGCCAAGTCCCTCTTGTTAGCGTTTATCCCTGAATATGGAGGCTCTATCAATCAGAAGTTGCCCCCGCCCCTTTAGCGAGAGGCACTAAAAAATATCACGCCTCTTGTCTTGGATCGCTGAACTGAGAGAGATCTTATCAATTAGAACCCGTGGGTGCGCAGATTTCATGGGTTAAGCTAATTTCAGTGATTGGGTCCGCAGCTGTGCTCCTGAAGGTATTTCAGGCTGCCTGAGCGCCCCTCCCCCAATGCTTGATTGTTAGCTTGAATGGCTGGGTGAGGTGCCCCGCCCACGGAGAGAATCTCCCAAGTAGGGAAGACCGCCTTGGCGCCTCTCCCGCTCACCCGCTGCTGGAGGCTGGGGTGCACCGGGCGCAGGATAATGGGGCACCCTGGGTGTGCGGGCCAGTAGGGCGCTCTGGGCGCGTGGATTGCCCAGGGCACGCGCGTGAATGGGGTGCTCCGGGCACCGGTGGCTGGGGTCTCTCACTCGCAGTGCACGGGCCGCTGGGAACGTTAGCGGTGCTCGCTCTGCAACCGGACTGGGCGCGCGCTGGCGGCTGCTCGCCGCTCCCGAGTGTGGGTGGTACTCGCTCTGCAACTGGATTGGGCGCGCGCCGGCGGCTGCTCGCCGCTCCCGAGTGTGGGCCGACTCACCGCAGGCGCACTTCCTCCGCGGCTCCCGAGTGTGGGCGGTACTTGCTCTGCAACCAGACCGGGCGCGCGGGCGGCTGCTCGCCGCTCCCGAGTGTGGGCTGACTCACCTCAGGCGCACTCCCTCCGTGGCTTGAATGAACATCCCTGCGGTAGCTTCCTCTACACCCTCGTTTCTCAGATTCAAGTGATAACAGTCCTTTCACTTTCAGTTTGTGTGGAACTCCGGAATGCTCCGAGGATAAATTTTTCTGTTTCTAGTTGATAAATTTGTTTTGATTTTGGGGAGATCTGTCGGACGCGCTGCTCACGGCGCCATTTCCGTGACGTCACTCTCTCAATTGCTTCTAATTGCTATTTTATAACCACTCAAAAAGTCATTACAGTCATGTTTTGTCAAGATTTCCCAATATGCCAAGGTTGCTGGTTTGATTCCCGGTCAGGGCACATAGAAGACGCAAATAATGAATGCACAACTAACTGAAACAAGAAGTTGATGTATCTCTGTCTCTCTTCTTCCCTCCTTTCTCCTCTCTTTCTAAAATCAGTCAATCAATCAATCAGTCAAATAAAGATTACCTATAACATATTGTGTTTTCTGCTGAAATAGTGAGAATGTAATAATAACAACAAAACTAAAAAAAAAAAAAAGCAAGACAGTTGTTCCTGTTATATTTAAACTCCAAGATATCGTGAGGCTAGAGCAATTACATTCATCTTGATACCCTCCTCACTCCTTTGTCCTTTTATTTTAATATTCTGAGCACACATTGCTTTCTAATTGACCAAAATAAAAACCATCATGTATAAAAACACACACTTTCTTGATTCTTTCCTCCTCCCTATACCTATAAATTTGTCTGCATACATACTCATCACTTCACATTTACTAGTGATACCTGACTTTATGTCTGTTCCTCCTCCTGACTGCTCTGAATCTATGCCTGAAATTCTAGGTCTAACAATTTTTTCAGGGACACTTGGGTGCATTATTGAGCTTCTAGTTACCTAATTGTCACCACATATACCAAGATTTCTATTTCAGATGTGTAACATATCTTTGAATTGTAGAGTTTATTTTATAACATACTAACATACATTATAATCATTACATTTTAGCTGGTAGTAACTACTTTTCTTCAAATCTTCTCATGAGAGTCTCCTACTATAATACAAATAGGTTTCCAAATAAAGAGCCCAGATCTCTTTCTGGAGTTCCAATTGCATTCTGACAGCCAATTTGATGCCTCATAATGAAATTATATGCAATGCATTTAAATCTATTTTATTTCCCTACTTTTACTTTCTTTCCAACATCATATTTCCTTAATGTAACAGCTGTTCACTCAGGCAATCAGGCAGAAAAGCTGGGCATAATCTTTGATTATCCTCTCTACTTTATTCAACCCAACTCTTACAACATCTGTCTGAATTTAGCAACTATCAATTTTGTCTCTAGATTCTACTGTCTTCTTATAACCTCAACTGCCATTATCTTGGGTTTGGGCTTCTCTCTTTTCTGGAAGATTAAAATAGCTTCTTAATTCACTTTCTCCCTTTGATTCCCCTTCTATACAAATTCCAAAACAATATTATCCAAATAAAATTACATATTACTATGGACCACTAATATCCATTCATAGTCTGTGTAGGTCCTGAAGTCACATTTCTAGTCTCATCTGTTGCTGCTCCTTCCTTCTTCTTATGCTTCAAAAATGATAACTACTTGTAACTGACCCCCTTGTGCCAGGCTGTTCATGATTCTGTATCTTTGTCCATGTTCTTTCCTCTGTCTATGATGTCTACCCCTTACAACTTCACCATTACTGATATAACATCACCTCTTATCTGAAGTTTGCCCTAATGCATTGCCCCCTGTCAAATTAATTACTCTGTCTTCTGTGCAGTAGTACAAATTTCTATTCTTGTATTCACAGCAATGTAATTTTGTTTATGTCTATGTCTACCTCTTGTCTGACAAGGCAGGGAGGGATTGCCTTAAAAGAAGAGCTCATGTCCATAGCACCTCATAAACTAGAACTATTGAAGAAATGTTATTTTTGTGATTACATGAATGAATGTTATGAATTATAAAGTATCACTGTATTAAGCATTCATTGTTTTTAATTCCTTACATTTTATTTATATCTTTAAGAATAATTTATAAAGTAGGTTTCATAAATGAAATTGAAATCATTGTTCTTTTATAGGAAATCTTATTTATCTATTTTTGAATAAATGAATATATTTAAATATTCACATAGACTTTTTCACTATAGACCAGCTGGAAGCAAACAAATACATGGGTTATTATTCACCATTGAGTGGATCTCAAAGCCACATGGGTTATTTAGATTCGGCATTTGACGAATTGTTTGCACACATAAAGATGAAATGAGATAACATTTATTTTCTTCATACATTTTCCCACAAAAAATTATTTTTCTTAGAAAAATAAACCGTCAGCTTATAAATATAAACTTTAAAATTGGCTAAGACTTAGGTGGGGAGAATTTGAACTGCTCAGAAACACATACTGTTTTTCCCCCCCTTGTAGTATGTCAGTGTTCATATCTTATCCTCTAGCTCTCCATAGCTTATTGTTGAAGGCTTATTCTGTACAGTGTCTTAAAAGATTCCATTTTGTTGGACCTTGCTCTACTATTTTCGGAACTAAAAGTGATGGGGAAATTGCATTAAAACACAAGAGGAACAACCGATATGAAGTAGTGTGTGCTTGACCCCAAATCCCATTATATATTTCTAAATGTTGATGAATATTTAAATAAAATTTTAAAATTATGCTTCAGTCTTAGGCTATAAATATTATATTGTTTCATCACATTTCCCTCAGAAGCCTTTGACTTTCAATTCTACATCTTGGCTGTCTGAGAAATAAACCTCCAGGTAAAGATTTTTAGTTGTTTTACTGGTGTAAAAAGTGATAATGAGAATATAATTTAATTCACCTAATTTTACATTTTTTATTGATCTTCCAATTTATTTTGTAAAGGACCCTAAACATAACTATGGCTTTGGATCTGATGGTTTAGCATGTAAACAGCCTTTGCACATTTTTTGGTATTTTATTTTTTTCACTTTCATTTTCTTCTTTTAAACTCAAAGAATCAGGTTTTGACATGGTGATGTATCTTTTCTGACCAAAACTTGAAAATGCTGTGCCACAAAATAAAGACATGCAAATATGAGGATTACACAACATTTTAAGTATGTGTGAAAATTCAGAAAACTTTCCCAGGCTTTGTCAGATTTTTTGCTTAAGTGGAAGCAAGATGAGATTTCTCTTCCCACATAATTTCACAGCACACAAACCATGAACGGAAAATAATTATGCCTAACATAAATAGATATGGGCTGTCAATGTAATTCTCTATTTTATACTCTATTTTACAGTATATGTAATGTATTATATTTTTATTACTTGTATGAGTCATTTCAACCTGTTTAGAATGTCCTTTTAATGTATCTAATAGCTTCATATACAGATAGGTACTTAATAAATATCAGTTGTTAATGATGTTTATAAACCATAAAAATTGCCAGAATATATAGACAACACGATTATTTCAAAAAGTGTAAAGCAAGGTATTTATAAAAAGATCATGTAATCCAAGTGTCTACTCTTCTTCAAAGTAACGTAAGAAAATAGCTTTTTTACTATTTCAGAAATTGCTTTGAAAATGCCCTAAACTGGTGACCACTATTTTTAGTTTCACAATTAAATTATAATAGAGAGATAGAATAGTTTTATCTCCTTATTGCTACTAGGGATATTTCAAGCAGAGAATAACATTATTATTATTTTGAGCAGTTCCTGTAAGTCAGTTTAAGTCAAAGTTATTCTTCTGAAATAAACTTAATATAGGCTGAAATGTTGTGAACGCTAAAATTAGTATGAATGACAGCTAAGGATACTGGCCGACTGTGCTGCTTACTGAAGCTCTCACAAAACTTCCTGTTTCTTTTCTTCTTAGGACAAAAAGAAGCCATAGAAATTGAGGGGTAGACTAAATCAGCAAGCCCAGATTGGTGCTCGCAATAGTTCCTATTGCTCCTCATCCTCACCAGCACTTAGTGTCAGGGTTTTGAATTTTGGCCATTGTAATAGGTGTGTAGGGGCATCTCATTCTAATTTGAAGTTCCTTAATGACATATAATGTTAAAAATATTTTCATGTGTTTATTTGCCATGTATACTTTCTGGTAAGGTGTCTTAGTCATGTCTTTTACCCATTTTTTGGAATTGTTTATTTAGAGTTTTAAGGATTCTTTGTATATTTTGAATAACAGTCCATTGTTAGATGTGCCCTTTGCAAATGTTTTCTATCATTCTGTAGCTTTCCTACCATTCTCTTTACACTGTCTTTTTCAAAGCAGGAGATTTGAATTTTAATCAAGTCCAGGTTATCAATTACTTCTTTCGGTGATTATGTCTTTAGTGTTATCTCTAAAAAATTAACGCTGTACTCAAAGTCATCTAGATTTATTTTTTTCATGTTCCCTTCTTGGAGGAGTTGTATACTTTAGCATTATACATTTAGGTCATTTTTGTGAGGGGTGAAAGGACTGCGTCTCATGCATGTGTCTATGCAGTTGTCCAGCAACATTTGTTCAAAAGGCCATCTTTTCCCCATTGTGTTGCTTGTGTTCCTTTGCACAGATCAGTTGCTTATGTTTATGTGGATCCGTTTCTGGGCTCTCCATTCTGTTCTGCTGATCTACTTGTTCATGTTCACCAGTACTCTACCGGGAAGATTATTGCGGCTTTATAGAAAGTCTTGAGGCCAGGTAGTGTCAGTCCTCTCTCTTTGTTCTCCTACTTCATTATTGATTTGGCTCCTCTGGGCCTTCTACTTGTACTGTCACTTCACTTTTACTTAGGATATCTTTCCCAGTTAAAGTAGATATAATGAATAATAATCAATATGACATATTGAAAGTTAAATGATTACTGGCTGTAAGGAGAAAAACATTTTCATCAGAAAATGATGATTAAAAATTAGGTGACAAATAATTTCTACCACCATAGAGGTATACTTATCCATTAACCAACTATATGTAACTTGGATATATGGAGACATGCAACATGCAAAGCAATGTATTGCAATGGAAAGTACCCTCTCAGAAGCGATACCTCATGGTTCCATTTTGGGCTCAGGCACTAATTATAGTGACTGTGAGAAAAAATAATCTTTCTTGACCTCAATGTGCTCATCTTAGAGGAAATAATTATTTTTGATCCAATTACCTCAAAAGTCTCTAGCAGCTCCAAAGTTCTAGGGTTCCATTATTGTAAAAGGTGCTAGTCTTTGTCCTTGGGAGAAAATTGGGAAAGGTGCCCACCTGGGCGCAGATGAAATGACCTTTTGCTCCATGGGGAAAACAGACTTCTTCCGCCATCACAGATGTACACACAGCTCCTACCACCAAAGCATGACCTGCTCTTCCCCATCAATCCAGCCTCTTCTAGGACTACTCTGTTGCTCCCCCCTCTTCATTCTTGTGATACACTCTAGACTTCTACCAGTTCCCCAGATAGAACAGGTCATTTGCACGTGCTATTCATGTAGCCAGCTTCCAGCTTTGGTTAACTTCTGATGAACCTCAGTCCAGGCCAGCCTTCCTTGAAGCTTGCTTTAGGTGTGTTGTTATAGTCTCCAAAAAGAACATTCTGTTTTTCGTTTTAAGTACTTACCATATTTATAATTATTTGGTGAGTCAGTTTTTGTCATACTAAACTGAAAGCTATGACTAAGTCTCTTATTTTTTGCTATGTCCCCAATTTCTCAATGCCTGGCACATAGTAGAAACTCAATGACTATTTCAAAAGTGACAATACTTTTAATATTCTACTGCCACTCAGTCTTATTTTGGGGGTGTAGAAAAAAAAGGCTTAGTTTTTAAAATAAATTGAGATAAGGTCAAATTGGATATTTTAGGAGCAGTAAATTTCTGAAGGAACTTGATGTATTAAATCTAAAATAAAAAAAATTAAACCCTATTAGCTAAGAAAAAGAAAGAACAAAAAGCATAAATCTTACTTTAATATAAAATTTTTATGAGTCATACTTAAAAAGCCCTCTTTATTCTGAGAGGCAGAATAAAACAGTCATGAAATTTCTACATAAAATACATGTGTCTGTAATATTTCCTAGGAAAGAAAAACCTACTTTCATAGATTGTTAGATTACAAGAAAGAACATGAAAATGATATGAAGAGAAGAGATATTTTAAAAGACACAATAATGGGAAAACCCAGGGAGGCTACATGGTCCAGTGTTAACAAACCACAACCAGACAATAAGATACTAAATCTGGAGTGAATTCTGAGGGAAAGATTTATCTTGAAACTCACAATGAATGTCCTACTGTATCAGTTTACTACAATGAATAAATTTTGAGTATAATATTATCAGACTATATAATAGATATATCAACATTTAAGTTATCAAATCTAATAAGGAAATGTTAGAACTCAAAAGAAATGAAGACACTTCTTAGATCAACTTCTCAGTTTTAAAGATACAAAAATTGTAGTTTCTGCAAATGTTGAATCAGTATTGTACATAGCACTCCCCAAAAAGTATAGTTATTTACACAAATGAATTTACTCCTCCAATTTAATTATATGAAAGTTGAAATATATCTCTGTGACAACCTAATATTATGTAAGTATATGACAAATGATTTAGTTCTTAAAAAACTGAAAACCAGCCTGACCTGTGGTGGCACAGTAGATAAAGTGTCAGCCTGGAAACGCTGAGGTTGCCGGTTCAAAACCCTGGGCTTGCCTGGTCAAGGTACATATGGGAGTTGATGCTTTATGCTCCTCCCCCCTTCTCTCTCTCTCTCTCTCTCCCCTCTCTATAATGAATAAATAAAATCTTTAAAAAAAAAAGAAACTGGAAACCAGTTTGATTTCAATATAATTAAAAATTGTTTTTATTATTGGCAGAATGCTTTTTAAAAGAGATTATCAAATCTTCATTAAAGCATGTTCTATAGATAACACTGATCTTGTTAAATTTACTTCACTTGAGTTAAAGGGCAAGATATGGAGAAATAGAAAACACTTGTAAAATTAAAAAATTAGCCTGACCTGTGGTGGCACAGTGGATAAAGCATCGACCTGGAAATGCTGAGGTCGCCGGTTCGAAACCCTGGGCTTGCCTGGTCAAGGCACATATGGGAGTTAATGCTTCCAGCTCCTCCCCCCTTCTCTCTCTCTCTCTGTCTCTCCTCTCTCTCTCTGTCTCTCTCTGTCTCTCCCTCTCTCCTCTCTAAAATGAATAAATAAATAAAAATTTAAAAAATTAAGTGATATTACTATGCCATACAAGTTTTATTTCACTAATTTGATTTCATAGCATGAGAAAACTAAGAAATCCATGAAAAGATTTAGGAAATTCATACATCTCAAAACCTTGAAGGATCTTTATTACTTACTCTTTATTATTATTTTTCTTTAAAACATATTTGTAAAATTAAATCCTTAAGACTCAATTGTTAATAATATAGTCATTCTTTAATACTGAAAGCCATTTTGGTTTTACATTAATCTCAATGACCTCTTTTGTAGATTAATGCTTCATACAATTTATTTATTGGATTATCCATATAAATTGTGGTAAGTACTATGGGGATGCAATGAATGCAGGATTTCTGTTTAAATGTACCTCTGGAAGGACAAAGAGTGTACACACAATGAATTTTTTTTGCTAAATACCATCATTTTCCCCACTTTATTTGTTTGTGATATTTTTGTGTGTATGTGTGACAGAGACAGAGAGAGAAAGAGACAGATAGAGGGACAGACAGAAAAGGAGAGAGATGAGAAGCATCAATTCTTTGTTATGGCATCTTAGTTGTTCATTGATTGCTTTCTTATATGTACCTTGACCGGGGGGCTACAGCAGAGCAAGTGGTCCCTTGCTCAAGACAGAGACCTTGGGTTCAAGACAGCAACCTTGAGTTTCAAGCCAGTGACCTTTGGGCTCGAGCCAGTGACCATGGTGTCATGTCTATGATCCCACGCTCAAGCCAGCAACCCTGCACTCAAGCTAGTTAGCCTGCTCTCAAGCCAGTACCTAGGTTTCAAACCTGGGTCCTCGGAGTCCCAGTCCAACACTCTATCCATTGTGCCACCACCTGGTCAGGTCCCCTACTTTATTTTTTTTACTTTAATCATAAGTATACCAAGACTTAATTTGGGGACACTAAAGATGGTGATTTCTGGAGAAATATACTAACAAATAACTAAAAAAATCACATAAATAGAGCAATATGGAAAAAAAAAAACCTCATATACTAGAGAAAAAAGAGAATGCTTTCAGTTTCTGTAAATACTGGTTTTTCACAAGAAAAATGAGGATTTTTTGGGAATACACTACTGGGTTTAAAAAATAAATGGTTCAGTATTATAAATTTTCACTTTGTACCATCTTGTATAAGCCTAAGCATGTTTTAGTGGAAAAAAAATACAATAGTCAACACTTCATTTGCTGCTTCTATATAAATTTTTCTTAACATAATCTCTATTATATCATTGGAAGTCTTGTTTATAATGAATTTAACCTTCCTAAAAAAAAAAGAGAGGGAAAAAGCTTTAATTTTGCTAGGATAACCACTTCAGCACTTAAAATATAAATTCTGAAAATATATTATTGTCTTATACTTAAAAGCCATTTTGAGTAAAACATTGTTCTTGCCAAAAGTTGTCAAAACAGGCCCTGGTAAGGTTGCTCAGCTTCATCCCGATGAACCGAGGTCTCAGGTTTGATCCCCGGTCAGGACATATATAAGACGTGACCAATGAGTGCACAAGCAAATGGAAAACTCACAATGAGTTGAGGGCAACACAAACTAGGACAGGTGCTAAGATGAATAAAGAATTTTGCCCACTAGAATGTATACTGTTAGGTCATTACACAGTTCTAATATTTCTGTTTCCTTTCCCGAGAAAAAGCAAAGAAAGTATTGAATATTACTTACTCAAAGCTGTTTCTTTCTATGAGTACATTCTCTCTTACACCCATCTATAGTGTTTTTTCATGCTAACACATTTGAAGAATAAATAAAAAATACTTCTGATTCTGAAAGCATTAAACTATAATATAGATGTTCACTTTTTTTCTATGTTACAAGAATTAAACAAAAATATAAGGGTACTAATCAGGGTTCATTTAGTTGTAAGTGACAGAAATTGAATTTATGGCTTAAACAAGAATTTCACAGCCTCATTAAACAAACAAACAGAAAACAAAATAAAACAGAAAAACAAGGTATAGTGTTTCCTTCAGTCATTTAGGAGGGTTTTTTTTGTTTGTTTGTTTTTAGAGAGGAGAGGGAGAGACAGAGAGAGGAGAGACAGAGAGAAGAGGGGTAAGAGAGAGAGAGAGAGAGAGGAGAGACAGAGAGAGAGAGAAGGGGGAAGGAGCTGGAAGCGTCAAATCCCATATGTACCTTGACCAGGCAAGCCCAGGGTTTTGAACCGGTGACCTCAGCATTTCCAGGTCGACACTTTATCCACTGTGCCACCACAGGTCTAGGAGTTTTAATTAAATCTATAACATTGTTTTTTATTCTTTTTATCTGTTGCTTCTGCCTTATCTTTGTTGGCAAGTTATTGACATAAGAAACAAAAGTTGGCCTCCTTTAGCACAAAGTTAAATTACCCTTAAGGTTTTACAACCTCAGAGAACAGATTTGATTTCACCCAGAATCTATAGCAATAGCAGCACAACCTAGACTGATAACTGTATCTAAAGGGAATTTTGATTAGTTCATCCTAAATTTATAGAACTGTATAGAATTAGATAAGTTTTATCAAAGCCTAAGTAGTTCAGTTACTAGAAGAAAGCAGAAGGATTGATGAGTAGTTAAAAAAGTAATGCAGGCAAAGAGAGAGAAAAATTTAGTCCTTGGAATTAATATATACTATACACAGAGCATCTGGAAAGATATCTTTATTAATATTTCAGAAAATGTTTCTTGTACAACTAAAACATATAATTTTATTAATCAGTGTCATCCCAATAAATTCAATTAAAAATTTAAAAAAATAAAAAGAAATAAAATAACTCTCTGGGAGCTAACAATTAATTGAAAAAGTTAAATAAATGAATAGACATTTAAAAATGTTTTTTTAAGAATATACATATAAAGTATCAATATATTTGAAAATTATTATTAAAACTCTTGAAGATTTTTAAACAAAATATAAATGACCAACATTAATTCAAGTGCAGATTTGAAGAGACTGCACTTCAGAGGGGATAAAAACAATTGCTAAGTATTTACATATAATTAAAAATAACCAAATGGTCTTATAGCTCGGTTCTCTCTTATTCTCAAAGATATATAACTCTTATGTTATCAAGACCATTTCAGAGCATTTACAAACTTCCTTAGTCATTCTTTGAATCTGCAATAATCCTAAAACTCAACCTTAATGGAAATAAGATAAAAAGAAACTATCCGGCTCAATAAAAAGATGACAGGATTAAAAAGTACAAATTGGCATAACAAAATAGTAACAGGGATATAAGTACAGCAAAGGGAATATAAACAATAATATTATAAAACGTCTGGTGTCAAGTGAGTACTAGACTTATTGGGGGAAAGCACTTTATAAGTTATATAAATGTCTAATCACTATATGGTGCATAATATCGAATGTCAATTGTAATTAAAAAAATAACAAAAATTGAAAAAAACCATAGTCCAATTCACACATTTAATTACATGCAAAAATCATAATCAAACTATTTGTAAATTGTATCTAAGAGTATATTAAATATTTGATATCATGTTCAAGAAGTTTTTATTGTAGGAATGAAAGTTTCTCCAAGTATAATAAATCCTATGAATATAGTTAAAGTGACAGGATTATGTTAATGAATCCAAAAAAAGTGTTCAACTCCAACAGCCATTCCTAATAAAAACTTAGAATAAAATAGGACTGAGAAGAAGGTCCCTAGATTTGGTAAAGACTCTTTTCCATGTCCTGGTCAGGTAGCTCAGTCAGAGTGTCATTCTGAAAAATCAAGGTTGTGAGGTCAATACCCAGTCAGAGAACACATAGGAAACAGCCAATGTATGCATAACTAAGTGGAACAACAAATGAATGCTTCTCTCCCTCTGTCTCTTTCTCTCTCTGTCTCTAAAATCAATCAATAAGAAAAGACTCTTTTCTGTATAGCTGTGCCAAATATCATGTTAAACATTAAATTAAAATAATAAATTTTGGTTCAAAAAGAAAAAAGAGCACTGGCCGGTTGGCTCAGTGGTAGAGTGTCGGCCTGGCGTGTAGAAGTCCTGGGTTCGATTCCCGGCCAGGGCACACAGGAGAAGCGCCCATCTGCTTCTCCACCCCTCCCCCTCTCCTTCCTGTCTTTCTCTCTCTTCCCGTCCCGCAGCCGAGGCTCCATTGGAGCAAAGATGGCCCGGACGCTGGGGATGGCTCCTTGGCCTCTGCCCCAGGTGCTGGAGTGGCTCTGGTCGCAACAGAGCGATGCCCCGGAGGGGCAGAGCATGCCCCCTGGTGGGCGTGCCGGGTGGATCCCGGTCGGGCGCAAACGGGAGTCTGTCTGACTGTCTCTCCCCGTTTCCAGCTTCAGAAAAATACAAAAAAAAAAAAAAAAAAAAAAAAAAGAAAAGAAAAAAGAAACGGAAATATCAGCTTTCATCAGTATAATTTAATAGGGTTGATAGTTCCAATATGCTACTGTAATAGACCTGTGGCAACAAGATGGTACAACTTTGTGGATAAAGACAAATATGCTAAGAAAGATGAGAAAATGGAAGGATGCCTCTGGGTCTCAGCTGACAATGCCACTATTCCACAGCAGCATCTACTCTTCTCCAGACATGTCATATGAGAATAAGAAATCATCATTTAAGACAATATTATCGGAATTGTCTGTAATTTGCTAATTAATGCCTTCTCAATTATTACAATGCCTAATTATAAAATAATTAAAATTAATAAACTCATTAAATGATATGGCCAAATACTATACATCTAGATACATAAAAATCAACAACTTTATAATAGTCAGAGATATAATAATATATTGTAATAGTCCTTATAATCAGTTATAAATGGAAATAGAAAAATATTTCTATTTATATTTTAATTCTAATAGGAGAACATACTAGAATTAGAATATACCAAGGAGTAGGAAATACTTAGGAATAAAATTATCATGTATGATAAAGGAGCTATATTAAAAATAAAATCTAAATTTAAGAAGTCTTGATAAGCAGACATTACATGAGACTATCTATATTGCCCAAAGCAATATATAAAATTAATGCAATTATAATGAAAATCACAAATATTTTTTATATTATTCAACAATGTTATTTTACAAACAGGTGGGAATTAATTGTAAAGAATTGTCATGAAAATTTAGAGAAAGAAGAGTAGTAGCAGGGAGATTTTCCCACAAAATATTTTAAACATAAAACCTCCAAACTAGTAAAATTATAGCAGTATAGTTTAGGCCAAAAAAAAAGACAGTTAATTGTATCCAAGTGTATATGAAAACCTATTGTGAGATAAAAGAGACTGTAATTCTATGGGAAAATTATGACCAAGTTAATAATGATTTTGGTAAAATTTTGTTTAATCCAGAAGAAAACACCTAGTCAACACATATAAATAAATTCCAGCTATATTAATAGAATGAAACAAACAAAAAAACTGGGTTGAAGGATTAATTCATAGAATGAAAATAGATTTGAAGAAAATATTTGCAATATATGTGACAAAATATTGGTTAAGACCCCTTATGTGCCAAAAGTACCTACAATTTTATAAGAGTAAAAAGACAACCCAAGAGTAGACTGTTATATTGTGTATCAGTCAGAATAAACTAGGTTATACTGGGATAACAAATTTACTCTGAAATCCTAAAGGCTTAACAAAACAAAGGTTTATTTCTTGTTTATGCTGTTTATGCTATATGTTGGGAAAATGTGTGGGGTAAGGACCTCTGTTCTCCATAGGAACACAGGCCAAAGGAAGCAATATCATTCTGTCACTGTGTCACCTGGAAGATATGGCTCAATTGTTCATTTTGAAAGAGAACATCAGTAATTCAATGCATTTACCTTGGAGTGACTTAGCCACTTTTATTTACATTTTAGTAGTCCCATGACCATACAACTTCAAGAGGACCCAAAAGTGTAATTCTCTGTTCATGCAGAATTAGAGGAAAACCAGATATATTGTGACAATTAACAATGTCTTCCAAAAAGAATAAAGATTAAAAATTGCAAAGAGGATGAAATCCTGGTGGTTACTAAGTTTATGAAAAGGTGATAACTCTGTAGCTATTAAATATAATAATATTTGCATTTATAACACATTAGATTGCAAACACCTAAAAGATCAGTAGCATTCTGGTTTAGGTTGTAGGGAAAACCTTATTTTTATACTTCTGGGAGAGTACAAATATTAAATTTAGGAAATACTCAGGATACATTACCTATTTAAATATCATACTACTTTTTAGAATTAGCTTCTTATTATAAAAGAAAAAACTATATGAATATTTGTACAAAAATATTTACTTCAACATTATAACATAATATGATAATTGATTCATGTTAAATCATGATGTATTCATTTTGTGGACTACTGTACATTTACAAGAACACCACCTATCTATATGAATTGACTGAAAGACAATTATGATAGATGGATAAATAAAAAGCAGTTGAAGAGTAGTATGTAGAGTATTATTTCATATAAAAGTAAAAAAAAGACAGGAGACAGAAAAAAATGAAGAAAAAGGAAGGAAAAAAGAAACTCTTCTATAAACATAAAAACAAAATCTACATGCCTGATTTAACTAATTTAAAAATTTTGCTATATAAATTAGTATTTAAAATATTATCAAATCTGTCTACAAAATATTTCAATCAAACACCCAAAATATTATTTGATATATAAAAACATGACACCTCCATCATTAAAATATGTATTTTAAGGAAACCAAGGTTTATATTTAAGTTAGAACTTAGTTTGGTCAAAAACTTGTAAATATTTGTTTAATTTTCAAGTCTGGTATCAGTCCACCTTATCTTTGGCATATGTCTTTATTACAACAGACTTTCATTTGATCAAATAATAAAATTTCTAGTGTTCAGTTCCATAATAAAGGAAAGGGACACTGACTTTACTTTAAACCATAAAAATTAGTGATTCTCAATATTTAAGAAAAATAATCAACTTTCTTGACATGTTCCATTTTACAAAATTAGGTCATCAAATAAAAAAAGATGTTGAGGGGAATAAGGGGGGAGAGGGGATGCATTTGAGGCAACCCTAGAATCTATGTAAACACAAATAATTAATTAAAAATATTTTATATATAAAAAACAGATGGCTCATCAAAATTTTAAAATTTAGGTATGTACTTTAGTTAAGAGCTATTTAAATATTTAAATATCTATACTGAGTGAAATAAGTAAATCAGAAAAAACTAAGAACTATATGATTCCATACATAGGTGGGACATAAAAATGAGACTCAGAGACATGGACAAGAGTGTGGTGGTTCCGGGGGGGGAGGGGCACAAAGAAAACCAGTTAGAAGGTGACAGAAGACAATTGGACTTTGGGTGATGGGAATGCAGCATAATCAAATGTCAAAATAACCTAGAGATATTTTCTCTGAACATATGTACCCTGATTTATCAATGTCACCCCATTAAAATGAATAACAATAAGTTATTTAATTAATTAAAAATAAAATAAATATCTAAATAAATTTGACTTGAAGCTAAGATTTATAAAAATAATTTGAATTTTCTGAACATCAGAAGATGAAAAACACAGAATTAAGTCATACCTTAATTTTGCCATACACTAGCCATATGATTTTCAACAAACTATGTAACTCACTGTGCCTCAATTACTTCTTGGATAGAATAGTGACAATAATATCACCTACATGGTAGGTGTGTTGTAATTGATTAAATAAGATGATACATGTGCTTACAATAGTACATGACCACTCAGTAAGTGCTTGCTATTAATACTATATTGATGAAAATAAATACCAGAAACTGAAAATTAATCAAAGTAAGCTTTCTAAAAAGGGATATTATCACTTTCCTTTCTTTCTTCTTTTATTTTTATTTTTTTCTATTTCAAGTGAGAGAGAGGGAGATAGACAAACTCCTGCACGTGTCCCGAATGGGTGCATCCAGCAAACTTTATCTGGGGTTGATACTCTGCCCATCTGGGGCCATGCAGGCAATCAAGCTATTTTTAGTGCCTGAGGCGGAGGCTCCACAGAGACCTCCTCAGTGCCTGGGGCCGATGCACTCAAACCAATCAAGCCATGGCTATGGGAGGGAAAGAAAGAAAAGAAAAGGAAAGAAAGAAAGAAAGAAAGAAAGAAAGAAAGAAAGAAAGAAAGAAAGAAAGAAAGAAAGGGAGAGACAGAGAGAGAGAGAGGAGGGGGAGGGGTAGAGAAGCAGATGGTCGCTTCTCCTGTGTGCCGTCACTGGGAACTGAATCCAGGACTTCCATATGCCAGGCTGATGCTCTACCACTGAGCCATCCAGCTACGGCTGAGATATTATCATTTTCATAGCTCTTTGAAGGCTGGAAGATTTTTCTTTCTGTGCCTCTGCTATGGACTTTAAGCCCTCTTACTAAATATTCCTAAAGAGTATCAACTAATCATATGGAAATAAAAATGGATAGACATTTGAAATCAGGTGTTTATTGTGTGTGTGTATGCACAAGCATGTGTAAACTCTTTAATTTTTGGTGTGGCTGATGAGACACTGGAAGCTTGGAAGTTTAATGCCCTTATTCTTTTAACAGTGATCAGGGTTTCCTGCTTATCTCCGTGTTTTTAACTTTCTGCTTTCCCAAACTCTCAAAATCTACCTATATATTATTGTTATTACATAGGCTATAATAATGCAGAACGGAGAACAGCATGGAGTTAACAAACTCAGAGTTGCATCTGGGGTCTTCAGGTCTGAAATTCATGTTCGTTCATACATTCCACAAATATTTATTGAGTGCTTACTCTGCATTAAGCACAGTGTTAGATAGTAGGGATACAACAGTGAACAAAACAGACCAAACTTCCTATCATCATGGTACTTCCATCCTAGTCAGTCTTCTGATCTGTAAAAATGTATAATAATTATTGTCTCTTGGAGTTCTAATAAGATATAATGAGTTAATGTAGGCAAAATGATTACAAAATGCAAGACTTAATAATTATTAATTATTATTTTAATGTTACTTTGGCATCTAAGTTGAAGACAAAAATATATCCAACAAATTGTGCAAATAGGTGCTAATGTGTTCATTAAAAGAAACTATCTTATTTTGTTCCCGTTCTGGTTATATTTATTCACAATAATGACAATATAAAAAACAAAATCAATGTTTTTTAAGGGCAATTGAGCAAGATAAATTGCTAGTTTTTTTTTCTTTTTAACAGAAACACCCAGTGTCTATATCTTGAATCATAATTTTGGCAAAGACATAAAACTGGTGAATCAGATGGCTGTGACCTGTTATACCTAATGTGGACATCACTGGTTTTAACAATTAAAGAATTTCTTCAATGTTATATAGTAATCAGAACACTGCCATGTATATAATAATATTAATTCTAAATGAATAAAAATAAACTGCACTTATAATAAAGGACTATTTTCCTGATTTGCAACACTTGTTTTCTATCTGTATTTTAAGATAGGTACTATCCAAACTCTATAAAGAAAAAAGCACTGACAGTTTCAAAGATTAAGAATGAAGTTCTAAAGATAATGACAACTTATTCAGGCAATTGCATATTGATTTATATTCAGAGATGAGTATTTTGTCTCTTAGTCCATAGTACAGTACTGTCTGAGAACAGTTATTTTTAACTATGTTTTCTGGAGCACTAGGGTTCTCCCGACACTGGAGGAACCAATCAGGGGGCATTCTTCCTTACCACACCTATTGCATTAGAGCTCTGCAGCTTCTAATCATTCTCTACTTTGAGTTTCTAACTGAATTCATTTGAAATCTTATTTTCTTTAAAATCAAGTTTCAAAAATTCCAACTCAAGCTGCAAGGAATGCAGTGGTACATATATCTTTGTGCATAAGTGTTTTCAAGATTTTGGGGTAGATATCGAGGAGTTGCTGGGTGATATAGTAATACCCATATTCTTAATTTTTGCAGTAAACCTCCATACTGCTTCATTGTAGCAGTAATCACAGTGGTCAAAACATGGGGATGACCATGAATAAAGAGATGTGGTGTACATATACAGTGGAATACTGCTCAGCCATAAGAAAAGATACACTACTGCTGTTTGCAACAACATGGATGCATCTTGAGCACATGCTTAATGAAATATGTCAGAAAACGTCAAGGTCCATGTGATTTCACTTGTGTGGGATATAAAACTGAAAGCAACAAATGAAAAAACAAGAAAAGCAAACAAACATAAACTCATAGACACAGACAACAGTATGGTGGGAGGCTGGTGGAGTAGAGCAGAGGGTAAAGGGGCCAAATATATGGTAATGGAAGACTTGACTTGGGGTGGCGGACACAGCATGCGATATACAAATGCTGTATCATAGAATTATGCACCTGAAACCTTATTAACCATTGTTACTACGATAAATTTAATTTTAAAAAAACCGCTGTCTTGAGCAATTAGTAAAACACAATTTAAGAATTAAAATATATTGTAAAAAAAACAAAATATAACTTACATCATTTAATCACTAATTTTAATTTAAAAGAGAATATATATAATAAAAATATTTTTAATTTACATGAAAACTACGTTTAATGCTCTGTCAATGTAAAATATACTGATGACAAAAAAGCATATCTTTAGATCAAATCTAGTAAGCAATTTTGCCGGTGTTCCATTTAGAACCAATACGCTACTTAACAGAGAGCAAGATAACTAGGAAAATTATTTTTAGTAGGTGGAGTTGCTGAAGCTATCTACATATCAAAATTTGAAACTTCTCTAAATGAACTCTGCTTCAACTTTGAACTCAGGTTTTAAACTATAGAGAATGCAAAAGTAAGATTTTCATCATATGAAATAATTATGGCAAACTTTAGCAGACATATATCTCCCTAAATTACATCATATTACATAGGTCAAATCATTTGTGCAGCTTTATTGAACAATTAGTAATCATTTATGATGACAAAATAGGGGTTTTTTATTGGGAAAATAAAGATGAATATGGCATGCCATCTGGTTATACAGTATATATATGAAAAGATTTTATAAAACAGAAGTGTTCTTTTGTGATGGAATTAAGGAAAGCTTTAGAGAAGAAACATGCTTGCACTTTGTCTGGAGGATGAGAAATGTGATGTTGAATTAAAACTAGAATAGAGATTCAGGTAGAATTTACTGAATGTCCAGAGGAGAGATGTAAAACAACTTGCTGGGTTCGGAGATTTATGGATAATTTTATGAAAAGTGGATTGTAGGGAGAAAGACCAAAACATTGTGAAGAAAGCTGGAAGGTAAGGTATATGGAGGTTTTGGACTTTAACTCTGGATGATGAGAAGTTATGGAAACAGAGTAAGACTGTAATATGATCAGCCCTCCGCTGCTGGGAGATCCCATTAGCAGTGAAGTGGTGAGACTGGAGGTTTGCAGAGTGAAGGAGGGAGAATAGGGGGCATTAGTCACCAAGAAGCTCCTGGGTCAGTTTCAAGTACCTCATCTTTGTGGATATTTCTGTATGAATAGTTGGGTACATTTTTCTCTGTTACCATTTTATGATCTTCCTGAGAGAGATAATATTCTGACTGTTCTTTCAATATTCAACTACTTCCCCTGTAGCTGGCACATAAGCAGATACTTAGAAAATATTTTTTGAATTACTCTTGTTGAAAACTAAGATAAGAGAAAACAAATCACACTAATTCTTGTGCTACTTAACAATGAATGTAGTTCTTGCTTTTCAACTGCAGTGGAGTGAAGAGCTTTGTAAATATCTAGAGAACTCTCTTACTGCTCCAACCTGTTCATGAGCTTGAATAACTGTGTTCTCCTTGAAGCATTGTCATTAACGATTAATATAGTTTCTAAGGTTTAAATGACTATAGGTTTTCTGACAGGTAACCTTCATACAGTGAAGAAAATAATAAAAGTAAGAGGAATATATGAATGCCAGTTGCAATCAGCCGTTTAGATGGAAAAAAAGAAGAAAGAGAAAAAAGAGAAATCGAGATGCAGGTACTTTCAACATGAACTCATAATTCTTTAAATTTTGTAACACGCTTTTATTTACTTGGAATATGTGGATTTTAAATGAAGGAGAAATGTATTTTAAATTGTAATCAGGCTAAACTTTTTACTTTTTTAAGCTGACATTTATACAGATTTCATGAACTATTCAGATTAATATAATACCAAATTTAGTCACAAGTTAAAAACACAGAATGCCTGTGTCCTGTCTCCCTGACAACATCATGCATTCATTTCCACGTGTATGGATATAAAGGCATGACAAGCCAATGTTTGAAAAATAAAACTCTGATTAAAAATTATTATTATGCAAGTAAGAGAATTTTATAGCCTTTGTTTAAGCGATAAGCTAGAGAATAATAATTTTTACCACAATAGAAATAATAAATTCAAGCAACGTGATGTTCTGATGGGCTCTTTTCATTTTCATCTTTTAAAGCATAGATTTTAATTGAATTTATTAAGATTTACATATTTCTTAAGTCAGAATTCTAAATTAGCATTTCTAATATGTATGTTGTGTATATATCCATTGTTTCTAACTTTAATCAAGGTTCATCATGTGTCAAAGATATTCATGATTTCACAATGCTTGCATCCATCTCTTATAAGTGGTACAAGAACAAAATATTTTGTTATATACATGCAATTAATCATCAATCTGCATGGCTACCAATGCTGGGATGGGCAGTAGCAATTTCACACATTTATGGTCTATAAGTTACATAGGAATTGATCATCTAAGCACTAAGCCTATGTATTTGACCTGAGAGAATAGATTACAGAAAAAGCATCACGAATTCCTTGAGAAAGTAAGTCCTTTACTTGGTATTTAAGTATTTAATAATTAGTATATATTTTTTTTGCCAGGTAACTGTGTAAAGTGTATAAAACAGCACTGTCTATTCTGGGAAATGTTAGGAGTCCAGAGAGTCTAAAACTCAAAGATGGTACAGTGGACTGCAGGAGAAATGATATGTATGCAAAACAGACACACTTGGAAGAAAAGAAAAACTCTTTTATGTAAAGAAAAGTGAAATAAACAATTGTAGGTAACTTAAAAAAGAAAGCAATTTTAAAAAAAATATAGTCTTGCTTGTGTTCAGGGAAACTTATTTTGTAGATGCAATTAAATTAGAATTTAAAAGTATTCCCTGGTGGTATTAAGATAATGTATTTCACACAGTAGCAATTCATTCTTACCTTTGTAGTTAACCTTGAAGCCGACAGAGCCGACACTTTCATCTGTTTGAAGGTGCAGCCACATTTGGCTACTCATGCTCACTATCAAGTCTGGCACAAAGCTGCCAGTCAGCCTAAAAAGAGATGGATAAAGAAGGGAGAAACGCGTTACTAAAACACTCTCCTCAGGCGAATAATGAGAAAGACATTTCTCAATACATTCTTGGCTAGACAAAAAGCAACTGTCAGATAAACTTACAAGACTATGCTTTGATATAACAGAAAAAATAACACAATTTAGTAATCAAGATTATAAACATATACCATTTTATGTGCTTAACGAGCTTAGATCTTTCATATTCCTGAGGCAACAACATTTTAGACCATTAAAGAATGGTATGCTTTTTGAACTGAAAAGAAAAAGAGGATCTATAAAAACATTAAACTTAAGAAAACAAAACAAACAAAAAAACACACCAGGAATTTACTTTATTTTAACCTTTCAAGTTTCACAGTAAATAATATTTAAGCACTGTGCAAAACAATAAAATGTCAAGGAACATAACACTTTAGAATACTGACATAAGGTTTACTGTGTCATGTATGTTTTACCGAAAATACTTTTATTTTAAAAACATGCTTGCTACTAATTTTATATGGCGTCATTAAAAATATAAGCAACAATGATCTTATTTAGTAATACTCAATTTTATAACCCTAACAAGGGAAATTACTTCATGTTTCCTTGTCTTAATTAATGTTGTAGTCACAAATTTGAAACAAAGCCAAAGGTCATATAAAGGAGGACAGCAAATAAGTAAAGTCTTGGGGAAAACAGCTATCAAGAATAAAGAGAAGATACTGGCTGGTTGGCTCAGTGTTAGAGCGTCAGCCTGGCATGTGAATGTCCTGGGTTCGATTCTTAGGGCACACAGGAGAAGTGACCATTTGCTTCTCCACCCCTCTGCCTCCCCTTCTCTCCTTTTCTCTTTCTTCCCCTCCCACAGCCATGGCTGGCTCCAGTGAGTTGACCTAAGGCACTGAAGATAGTTCCGAGGCCTCCACCTCAGGTGCTAAAGAAAATGACTTGGTTGCTGAGCAACAGAGCAAAGGCCCCAGAAGAGCAGAGCATTGCCCTCTGGTGGGCTTGCTGGGTTGCATCCCCGTCAGGGCCCATGTGGAAGTCTGTCTCTGCCTCCCTGCCTCTCACTAAATAATAATAATAAAAAAGAATACAGAGAAAAATATAGCTTCACTGCTGAGTAAAATATCCATATAGATAGAGAATTCTAAATCACATATTTAAAATGCAGGTTTTTATAGTAATAAATTATTCTAGGTGTTTACCTACTTTATTTCTATAATTATGAGGATTTCTGGAAAATTACATAAGGACTTTACATAAAATTTCCTTTTGGAATAGAAAGGTACCGTAAGAGAGCATTGGTCTCGGAAATGGAGGCAATACTACAATTAGACCAGGAGACCGTTAGCCTGGAGGAATATATCCTTGAAGTGACCACGGAAGCAACATGTCAGGCATCAAAACTGTAAAATATCCTCAGTTGGTGCATGGGTAATATAGTTATGTGCCCAATGTTACAAAATTTATGGAAATCTATGACAAAGAAACCCAATTAAATATCATGATTTAATTATGGGATTATGCATGAATTGGAAGAAAACTGTGAATATTTAAATATCCTATAAGATACTATGAAATATTACATTATATATATATATTTTTTACTCCTAAAGCAAATTTAAAATTATTTATTTATTTATTTATTTATTTATTTATTTTTGTGATAGAGACAGAGAGGGACAGATAGGGACAGACAGACAGGAAGGGAGAGATGAGAAGCATCAACTCTTCGTTGTGGCACCTTAGTTGTTCATTGATTGCTTTGTCGTATGTGCCATGAGGCGAGGAGTGGGGGGCTACAGCAGACTGAATGACTCCTTGCTCAAGCCAGAGACCTTGGGCTCAAGCCAGCAACCTTGGCCTTCAAGCCAGAGACCTTTGGGCTCAAGCCATTGACCATGCGGTCATGTCAATAATTCCACACTTAAGCCAGAGACTTTGGGCTCAAGCTGGTGAGCCTTGTTCAAACCAATAAGCCTGCATTCAAGCTGGTGACCTCAGATTTCCAGCCTGGGTCATCCACATCCCAGTCTGATGCTCTGTCTACTGCGTCACGGCCTGGTCAGGCTAAAATTATTATAATATAAAAGACATACACACACAACTCTCCTTTGTCATATGTGTATCTGTGTGTATATATTTACACACATAAATACCATTTGAAAACATCTTGCAATTAAATGTTGTGGCATGTGAATTTTAGTTTTCAAATTGGTGAGTTAATAAGTCCTAGTGTTTTGAGCTACAGCAATAAAATAGATTTATGATTAAGAGTGGGTACCTAAATTAGAGACATGATAGAAATTTAAATAAATCCACTGTGAAATGGGCATGACAGCTTAAAACCACAAGATGTGCATGAGATATACTATAGCAAATATGCCGGCAATCTATCTCTGAGAATAATAAAAAATATTTTCAAGTGAAGATTTAGTTTTTTCTCTTTATTACATTTTCTGCTATTCATCTCAATCTGAACTTTCACTAGATCAAAACCTCTAGCATGGTATATTTGTCAGTTCATTAAGAACAGTTAATGCATATAGTCTAAATTGTTCTCTTGCAAATTTATTCTCCTATTGGCCACAATCCTACCTAATTCATAACTCATTTCTAGTATTAAGGTAAATATAAATCTAAACAATAATAGTAATTAAAATAATTTTCTTGATGCTAGAAGGAAAAGAAAAATTTCCCCTTTTTGTTTAGAATTTCCTTGAGAAAACTTGAAATTATAAATTATATTTGTGTCTTTCAAATGTACAGAATCTTTTAAACTAAATAAGCCTCTTGATAATTTTGCATGTCATGAATATTTTTCTTGCAATCACTGAAATAATCTCTTTGAAATGTGACCATCCAGGAGGAAGTCTACCTGTCTTCCTATTTCTGTGAGAGTTTAACCCTAGGCACATAGCTCTGTGATGTACCTTCCTGCTTGTCATAACAATAGAAGTTTTATTTCTCCTTTTGATAAAGACAGTCAACATGTATGTAACAGTCTGCATCTGCCTGACTATATTAAAAAAGGTGAGATTTATTTCTCTGTGCAGATTGCTTGTGACACATATCACAGTCTGATTTAATGCTTATTGAACATTAAAACTGTTTTTATTCTTTTCTACATTTTGTGTAGAAAGTAAACGGGGTTTGTAGAAGATTTAATCTTGAATTATATTTCCTCAACAATTTGGTAATGAGGCTTGGATACAAATAGCAGTTCCTGAATGACGTGGCCACATAAGAGCCATATACATAAAAGACCCTGGATTATAAAAAGTCTCTCTTCTGGTGCTCTGCCCTTTTGGAATACTAGCTGGCTAAACCATCCTCTCTCTCCAAAGTCAAGGTAATATTATTGAGTAAGCATGGATAATTTGGGCTGTAACATCTCATAAAGATCATTAGTTTTGATAGGAAAGTATCAAAGTAAAATATGGGGAAAATATAGGAATTCAGGAATGTTGCCTGAAGTTCTTCCACTGAAACAGCAAAATCCTTCTGTCACATTTGGAACACATGTGAGAATCAGGATTTGTGAGGGTGTAAAAAGGGTCTCATTCTAAGCAAGTTGATTACTGGTATGTATTTATCACTCTGAGAAGAAAGGTAAAATGATTTGGATAGCCAGTAGGAAAAAGTGAGAAGAATGAAAGAGGGAATGTGAGAACTAAAGGAAATTACTCTTTCAAGGAAACCTTTCCTTCCTTTCTTTTCTCTTTCTAGTTCCTCTGTTCCCCCTACATCACTTTAGCCTTTCTTGCTTCAAATAGATCCTGGGAAGAGAAGAGTGATGATTTTTTAGATATATGGTTCCATTTGTTAGTGGATTTCCCTTCGAAGGAAATTGAGGACACAACTTCTTTAGCTGGTAATGAATTACCTGCCTTATTTGAGGATACAGTCTTGGGTGCCTCAAATCCTAGTCCTGAGCTCACTCTGTATCTCAGCACAGATTCTCTCCCCAAGAGTTCCTTATCATCTATATCTCAGGCAAAGAGAAATTATAAAGAGATCGATTTTGAGAACTTGTGTAAAAGACTCTGTTCCTATATGAAGGCAACGCAAATGCAAAGAAGTTTCCATAGTAACTTGGAAAAAGGCAAGTATTATGTTGATGAATATACCAACACGATAAAGAAGCCAAAGAGCCATATATATGTGTACATTTTTCTTGTTATGATGATCACCAGTGATGCTGATGCCACTGAGAAGCTACCCAGATTTGTTGCCAGCTGACATTATTCATATGAAAGCTTTTCTTGTTTCCCAGAAGTTTTCAGACATTCTCCACAATATATTTTTAATTTATACCCCAATGCTGTGCATGTGCATGAGCTATTGTATGAAATTTTGCAACAAATAGATGTTGCTCACTTGATGTCACAAGCATCTCAGGGACAAAAAGATGACACACCACATCAGGGAGTAGCCAACTTTCCCCACCCTCCACAGCTGTGGAAGAACTAAGGGTGTGGCAGACCCATTGAAAGAGATTGTTCATATTTTTCCTCTAAAGGTGAGCTGGGAGAAACCGCAGTGTTATATTCTAAGGAGGTGAGGCTCCCATTGCTTCCATCAGCAATTTGTTGAGATGTTCTCAAATGCACTTGCATGGGTCCAGGGGCAGATCAGTTCCCTGGTCCTATTCACCTTTGTGTTTTTTTTCTCCTGCTGGCTATACAAGCTTAAATTAAGGAAAGAATGGCAGAAAAAGAAGAAGACTCAAATCTTAGCAGTAATCACTCAGTTTGAGACTCTCTAAAAAAACAAAACATAAAAACAAATGGAAGTTTAAACACAGCTGTGCTTACTGTTCAGCTAAAACTATTTACTAAAGGAAATAGCATCTATTCTTGCCAATCTAGAAAGACGCAAAGGTAGAAGCTGCACTATTGCAAGAAGTTGGGACCCTGGAACAGGGGTTAGAGAGGAGATTCCAGAAAACGCAGAAATTGTAGAAACAGGGAATCAGCAAAGCGCAGCAGGTCAGGGCATCATCGACAACTGGTTTACAACAGACTAATTATCAGAGGTAGGGAGTGGTGAAATATATCTTTTAGTAACTTTCTCTCAAATTAACATATCTTGCTTTTTTCTGGTAGATGCCAGTGCTATTTATTCTAAAATTTCTCCAGAAATGCCTCACTTTCCATCTGGTTGGTTGTTGGAATTTTGAATAAGTTTTATACTTTCTTTTTCGTCTGTGGTTCTCCAAGAAATAAAATCTGTCACTGAGGAATACGTTTTCTTACTTTTTCTTGTTTCTCATGTAAGCCAATTGTGGAGAGCTCTTGTGCAATGAAGACTAACATATTGTATACTTCATACGGAGTATATGTGGAACACCTTTGGAAAGAAAAGCATCTGACTGCTTACTGAAATAAAATAGATACAGCAGAGTCAGTCATACACGTGCTAGAAAGGTATCCTGAGCAGAAACAAATCAGTGTATCACTTTGGGCACCAGGAATAAAAACACCGGTTTAATTTGAGATGTAGAATCAACAAAAATAGCTTACCAAAAGCATAACCATGGCCATGTGTCAAACAATACCCTTTATAACTGTGAATGAAACCAGTTGTAAAAGGAATTAGAGGCCCTGGCCAGTTTGCCCAGTGGACAGAGCATTGACCCAGTGTATGGATGTCCCAGGTTTGATCCCGGGTCAGAGCACACAGGAGAAGCCACCATCTGCTTATATTCCCCTCCTTCTCCCTTCTCTATCTTTCTCTTCTTCTCTTGCAGCCAATGGCTCAGTTAGTTCAAGTGTCGGCCCAGACAGGGGTTACCAGGTGGATCCCACTTGGGGCACATGCAGGAGCCTCTCTATCTCTCCTCCTCTCACTTAAAAAAAAAGGAATTATAAAAAGAAAGAATAATTATAAAAGGGTACTCACCCTGTAATAATAAAACTGCCAAATGTTCATTAAAAAAGTAAGATAAATTTGATAAGGAAGGTTGACCTTTGTACAAGATATTAAAGAAGTAAAAAAAAAAATCATTGTTCCTTTAACATCCACAGTTCCTAACATTGGAACTATTATAACTTTGGTACCATCCTTGCAAAGTTTTTTTGCAATGTATCTATTCTCTGCTTTTTTTTTTCTGTCCTGTTCCTCTAATGGATAAGTCTCAATTTTTGTTTGCCTTTACTTATAAAGGAGTCTGATATTTATGGCAAAAAATATTCCTCAAGAGTTTCGGTACTCTGCTGTATTTCTCTGATCATTTACAGGGAAACTTAGAGGAAGCTATCCCACCAGAAGGTTCTATAAGTGTACTTTAATATAGATCGTTTGCTGGAGGGGACAGAAGCTGAGGAAAAGCAAAACTGACACCTTGTCTTTGTCACAGTTCCCCCTTCACAAGAGCGTAAGGCTTCATTAGATAAATTGCGTCATTGCTAAATTGAGTTAAAATATTTAGGGCACTTGTTGCTATTGAGGTGTTGCAAATGAAAAACCTTATTATATATAAAAAATTATTATAGATAATGAATTCCAGCTTTTGCAGCATGGGAAAAATGGGTGAAGCAATTGCATGATAATTTCTCAGAATTTCGGATTAAGTCTGTAGATTCTGAGGAGATTTGTGACCTAAACTGACTATGGTCTCAGCTTTGGGGATTTCAAATTTTGTAAAGCCTTTCTACTTGTCATGAAAATCAAGGTGTTACTTTTAGAATTCAATTCAAAAGTTGGGATTAGGCTACACATCAATAATGTATTTCTCAGTTCTGGAGTTCATGGCACTGTGGATACTGGGATGATGTGACTGCAGCCGATTTATTCCTTCAGTCGCTTATCATTTTCCTGTCCTACATGTTGTGGCTGCTGGTTTACAAGTGTGTGAGATCCAAACTATGTGAGAATGCCATCAGACTCCTTGCAAACAAGAATTATTATTCAACCCAATGCTGTGCTTGGAAGATGCAGTCTGCTACATCCTGTTAGTCTTTAATCAGATCCTGAACAAACAGATGATCATGACTATACAACAGTAATACAAGAGGACACTAGGCCCTGCCTGATTTATCTGACATTCTTATTCCGAATGCTGATCTAATAGTGTTTGTGGATGGATAAAAGTGGTGAGCTGAAAGCTTTGTATGCTATTGTGACTTCTTATGAAATTCTGAAAGCTTGTAATATTCCTAGAACTAAGCTGACACAACAACCAGTAGCAGTAACAGGAGAATGACAACATGTATATACAGTGTGTCCGTAAAGTCATGGTGCACTTTTGACTGGTCACAGGAAAGCAACAGAATATGATAGAAATGTGAAATCTGCACCAAATAAAAGGAAAACCCTCCCAGTTTCTGTAGAATGATGTGGCAGCATGTGTGCATGCGCAGATGATGATGTAAAACTGTGTATACAGTGGAGCAGCCCACGGCCATGCCAGTAGAGATGTGGACAGTACAGAGGAAAGTTCAATGTGTTCTGTGGCTCACTAAATTCGAATCTGTGATCAAAGTGCAACGTGAATATCAGCGCGTTTATAACAAAGCGCCACCACATAGAAATAACATTACTCGGTGGGATAAGCAGTTGAAGGAAACCAGCAGTTTGGTGGAGAAACCCTGTTCTGGTAGGCCATCAGTCAGTGACGAGTCTGTAGAGGCTATATGGAATAGCTACCTAAGGAGCCCTAAAAAATCTGTGCGTGAGCCCACATTAAACTACACTGAATAGGTATGAAACTGGGAGAGTTTTCCTTTTATTTGGTGCAGATTTCACATTTCTATCGTCTTTTGTTGCTTTCCTGTGACTGGTCAAAAGTGCACCATGACTTTACGGACACACTGTATAATACGTTTCCTATCTGTCACGAAACTCAGGGAATTTGGAAGAATACAGGTTTCTCTACATGTAGGGGAAATAAAATATCTCACAGGAAAAAAAGATGGCTGATATATGAGAGGCTGCATATCTGCCTGCTCAGGCCAGCAATCCATTATAGAGCTCATGCAGGGCAGAATGAGAACTCCAAAAGGCAATGAATTTGCTGATAGAGTTGTAATGGCTGTTGTTAAATATGGCTGATTTCAAACTTAGAAGCCTCACTCTTAATACGACCAGCAATTTCTGTTATTTGCCAAAGATATGCTTCACAAAAGAACATTAAAAAGGGGACTAAATTTCACTAAATTATGGGAATAATCTAACAAAATCATTCCTATGTCATAGCCCTTATTTCTTGGTTAATAATGTGTCATCAACAAAACCATCTAAGTTAAAGAGAGACTTTAAAGGCACTGGACTTTGCATATTTCTAAAAGATGAAGTTATTCACAAAACATTAAAGAGATGAGGAATATATGAGCAGAATTATTTACAGGATACTCTCTAGGTTTATGTAGACAGTCCTCCCCAACCACCTTCGCTGGAAACCTGGTAGCATTTGGATTTTATAGAATTAATGCTGTGGATAGTAAGAGATTTGGTCTAGTTATTGCATGTATGATGTCTGAATGCTCTAAAGCAGGCGTCCCCAAACTACGGCCCACAGGCTGCATGCGGCCCCCTGAGGCCATTTATCCAGTCCCCGCCGCACTTCCAGAAGGGGCACCTTTTTCATTGGTGGTCAGTGAGAGGAGCACTGTATGTGGCAGCCCTCCAACGGTCTGAGGGACAGTGAACTGGCCCCCTGTGTAAAAAGTTTGGGGACCCCTGGTCTAAAGTCTTTCCCTCTTCAAATGACAATGCTCAGGTGGTGGTAAGGTAATGTCTCTCTCAATTCACACATTTTATCTTTGGAGGATACTAAAGCATAATGAAACAGAGTTGGAAGTCTACTTATTTCCACTGTCATCCAGTGATCATGCAAATGTTTGCAGATTCCCATAAACTGAATCAAACTCATTTGCTAGGATTCAGAAATATACTAGATTAAAATAGCTTATAACTTTACTGCTAACCTTGTTAAAAATTAGAGCAACTCCTGCAAGCAAGCATTCTATTTTCCCCTTTGTACTTATATTTAGCAGACTAACCCACGTGGCTATCAAAGTGAAAGAAAAACCCAGGGGATATATACTTACAAGTGAAGACAAGCCTCAGAAAGTGAACAGTGATTCCCACAAAGGACTTGAAACTTAAATTTTCTAAGGCAACTGATAACGCACTGAACTCAACTGTAAAAGGTATTCGAACAAACTTACAATTCTCACTGACTGACTTACTGTCCTATTCACAGTTGTGGGTAGTTTTTTTTTTTCAATTATTTAGGAATCACATTTTACTAGAAAACAAACATGTTATTTATAATGCTACTTTTTCATTCTGTATTCCAGTAATGTTTCCCACAATCACTATTTCTAAGCAGATCTAAATTATACTGCCATTGGCCAAGAGAGCCTTAATATTTCCCTCAGCTTTAGAGGGGTTTAAACTTCTGAGGGATTTCTTCCTGACTACAGACTCCTGTCCTAACTCTTCTTAGAACATTTGCTTTAGAAAACTTGCAATTATAAATCTTGTCTCTGCCCTTTGAGCTGTAAAATTTCTACAACCCGGGAATGTCTCAAGGATCTGGGAATCAGCCCTTTGAAACACATTAATCAAAGGTGATAGCACTCCTGCCTTTCAGTCTCTGTGGGAGTGTAGAAACTCAAACTTATATAGGCAGCTACTAGCAAACGCAAATGGCCTATTCATACTGACTATTCTTCTACTTAAATTCTCCTGTACTTTTCCACCAGCTTACCTTAGCATTTAAAAACCACCACACCTTTTGTTTCAGCAGAGTAGCGTTCAATTTCTCTTTCCTATTGCAATAGTAAACACTCTTTTTTTCAGTAGTTGGACCTTATTGCAATAGTCCCGACTCCTGTGGCAACAATGTTGAATAAAGTCTTCCCTGACTGTTTTACTGATCTGCTGTCATTATCCTCTTACACCAGTATTGACATAATCCGTTCCTACAAATTCATTAATCCAACTACAGACAGAGTAAAAATGAGGCCATTGTCTTACTATTTCTTTTTAAATATCAAAGTAAGTTAATTAATATGCATCCAGACACTCAGTCTCTACATCTGACACAAAAAGTAATTTTGTTAATTAGTTTGATTGAAATTATGTGATAGAATGAAAAACATCTAATGAGAAGAAAAACAGAAATCTACCATTGACAGATTAAGACTGCAGAAGACAGGTCGAATATTACTTGATTAACTTTGAGCTATAAATTCTCTGCAGTCCAAGTCTAAGTGAATAAATAAAAGTGGATATCTATTATTAGTGCTGATTTAATTGACTGTTATAACAACTGATGTGAACCCATGCAAGAAATGGCCCTTAGGCTGGGTATTTCTTCAAGGCTTAAGCAATTAGAGCCATGTAAATTAAACACTGGAAATGTCATAGTCACCCTTATATATGACCCTCACAATAACACTCTAATGGTTCTGGGTAGCTTTGTGTTTCTGTCTGAGAAAAACTACTTGGCAAGATGAAATAATTACTGAAGGGCCTTGATTGTCTTATTAATGTAAATTTTCTTATATTATTAATAAAGAATTTAGGATAAATTTATTGGACTCTTCAAGAAAAACTCTTAAGAATTTACATTCTGGCACCTGGGTGAAGTTACTACTTAAGTTTGAATTGGTTAAGATTTCATGAGGAACTACATAGTAATACTCAAATAGTTAATGATTTAAAAGTGTAAGCAATGTAGGCATCACAACAGTTTGTAAAACTAATATATGATAAAAGAGAATTTTTTTTGACCACTGCTAATCAGTTAACTAATTCACCATTGGTATAAAACATTTAAAGGTTATTTCTCCAAAGCTAAGATTGGACTGAATATTTAAGTTGATCCTATTGTATTCCTGCTCATTGCTTTGCTTTGTATTTTATTGTGGACTTGCTGAATATTTACATGACTCCAAACAGCCCAGAGGAGAGTAAAAAGAACAATAGAGATAATTAGAAAATTATAGTTTTATGATAAAGTCACAAAAATATAAGTGAAAATACATATCTAAAAAATTAAATTTTGATTTTTTTCTAGTATCAAAGGAAAAGAAAGCTCTCTTCTCCTTTATCATATCCTTTAGAAAACTGGAAATAATAAGCACTCGTTTTCTCTGTTTCTTTCAGATGTACGTAAATGTTTTAAAGGCTAAGTAAACCTCTTATCGGTTTACTTCTCAAGAATGTCTTCCTTAGAGGCCTTAGAGTCATCTCTTTGAAAGTGAACATGAGGAAAGATGGAGCCCTATTACCCTGTTTCTGCGAGAGCTAAGCCTCCTTATGTTTTGCCTCTATGATGTAACTTTCATTTTATAAAGATAGAAGTTTTCTATTTTATAAAGACAATTAACATGGATGCAATGGATTGTCTCTGTCTATACACATGGATAAAGGTGTTTTTTCTTTATCTTTCAGCAATCTATCAGATTTCCTATGATGCACACCCCAATCTAGTTTAAACCTTATTCAACAGTAAAACTGATTCATTCTTTTCCACATTTTGTAAAAAAGATTCATTGGGTTGCGAGGTGATTTTGTTTTAAATTATATCTTCTCAACATGGTATATTTTACTCAAAATTCTGCTCTCTGCATGCACCCTCAATGACCTATTCCTCCAGACATCCTTGCAAAAATCTTGGTTTAGATTCAAACCATAGGATCTACCTCCATTTAACAGTTCTGTTTTCAACTATAATCCCTGACAGTAAAGGGTGCTTTTGAGCAACAGAGGAGTCTTGGATCATTCCCAAAACCCTCAAATGAGTCTTCAATAGTTTTAATATGTTTTTATACATATTTATAAACCTTTTATCTGTAAACTTTAAAAAACTAATTTTTTAATACATTTATTAACAAGCAGAGTAACTCCAGTGCTCAAGATGCATTCTAATCTTCCTAGTTTGTTCCTTTTTAGTAGAAGAAAACAGCAAAAGCCCTGAATAAGTACACTCAGAAATGTTCAAGTACTCAAACACTGTATGAAATAAAGGACAGGATCTATTAACTTGCTATTAGGTTAAATGCCTGATTTTCTTCATAATCACTCTAGGCATAGGGGTGTATCCTTTAGAGATAACAAGTGCAGTCCCATATTGCAACATGTTTTTTTGTATGGCCCAAAGTTGTATTTTTTTTTCTTTTACAGAAACACATTTAATATTCTTTCTTCTAATATAGTACTATCAAGGGTGATATATATGGTCATTTTGGATACATAAAATTCATTAAACATAATTATGGATGCAGAAAATTAGGTTTAAAAGAACCCATGAAATATATCAAGTAGGCTGATATCAGAAAGTGGTGTTACCTCACACTCATTTGGATGGCTGTTATAAAAAAAACAAAAACAAAAACAAAAACAGGACATAACAAATGTATGAGGATGTGAAGAAAAAAAAGGAACACTTACGCAATGTGGATGGGCATAGAAACTGGTATAATCATTATAAAATAGTATGGAGGTTCCTTAAGAAATTAAATATATAGCTACCATATGATCCAGAAATTCCATTTCCAGGTGAATATTTAAACAACAACAACAACAACATTATCTCAAAGAGACATCTGTACATCCATGTTCAATGCACCATTATTTATAATAGCCGAGGTACAAAAACAACCTGTGTTCTTCAACAGATTGATGAATCATGAAGAGGTGGTACATACACACATATGCACACTTATATACATGCACACAGAGAGATTATTATTTAGCCTTAAAAAAGAAAAATCTTGTCATTTGCAACACCATCAATGAACGTAAAGAGCCAGACAGAGAAAGACAAAGAGTTCATGGTATCACTTATATACATAATGTAAGAGAAAGAGTTGAACTCATAGAAACAGACTTGAAACAGACTTGAAAAGTAGTTGTCAGGTGTCATCTGCTAGGGAACGGGGGGAATAGGTAGAGGTTAATAAAAGTACACACACACTTTCAGTTATCAGATGAATGATGTGTGAGGATCTAATGTTGACAGTGGCTAGAGTTGGTGATACTTTATTGTATAATTGAAATTTGCTAACAGAGTAGAGTTTAAATGTTCTCACAAAAAAGAATGGTAAATGTGAGGTGATATATATGTTAATTAATTCAATGGGGGAATCCTTTGACAATGTATACCTATATCAAATTATAGTATTTAAAATCTTAAATATCATATAATTTGTCAATTATACCTCAAGCAAGCTGAACACAATAAAATATCAAAACAGAAAGTGGATAAAAATACGGAAAGAATAATATATTTTAAAAAAAAAGTGTATAAAGCTCTAGAAATGATGGGACCACATAAAAGATAGTTCACTTATGTAACTGAATAGTCAATAATTATAACTTTTACTTTTTTTATGGACTTAGACTTTAGAACTTTTAATTTATTGGCTAATTCAAAATCATGTATGTGCTATTATTTGTCATGGTTCTTAGTACCTGTACAAATAGATTTTTAATATCAACATTTGTTTTTAGGAAAGATAATCTGAAGGTCAAGACCTCAGTTTATACATTTTTTAATTTGAGTACAGATACTTCATTTTATATATTTAGCACTCTAATAAGGTGCTGTGTTTATGACATTTAGGATTTATGTTAGGAAATAAAGCTTACTTAGATATCCTTTCTATATTTCCTCCCAATTTCTTCTTCTACAACCACTTTTGAAATGTCTATCATAATGCAAACATTTCTGATTAATAAGAGAAAAGACATCAACAAAAAATTTTTAGTTTATTTTGGACAATTAAGCTATACAAAAATATATACAAAAAGAAAACAAAACCAAAACAGTAGTAAATAGATTCTTTTATAATAAACTCATCAGTGTCTTTACACAAGAACGATACAGCTATAATTGCTGTGAAGAAATAATGAACCATAAAAATAAACTATTTTCTGCATTTAATGGTTTGATGCTAGTAATCAAAGTGCTAAAATATTTTCATAGTGTGGCCTAAAGTAATTCTGAAGTTCCAAGAGCATATATTTATCGTTGCCCATAGCTAGTCATTTGAATAACTACACATCAAATATTGTCCACATAAGATAATTGCTACTGTCAGTTTGTTTTCCCTAGATGTGACATTGAATATTGTTGAAATACGCAGTACTAGAGTCTGAATTCATCCATCCCAAAATTCATATATTGAAACTTAATCTCCAATGTGAGGATATTTAGAGGAGGGGTTTTAAAGGTGATTCGTTCAGAGAGCAGAGGAACACGACACTAACCTTACAAAAGAGGCCCCACAGGGATCCTCTTGTATCATACGAGGACACAGTAAAACAAGGGCCATTTATGAACCAAAAGATAGTGTTCACCAGGCACCTTATCGGCTAATGTGATCTTGAACACCTAGTCTTCATAACTGTGAGAAATAGGATTTTGTTGTGTAGAAATCATCCAAGCCTATGATATTTTTGTTATAGTAGCCCAAATAGACTAATATGCCCTGTAGCTCTACCTAGCTCTCTTTGGTTCACAGCATATCCTTGCGAATGTCTGCAAAGGCATCCTTTCTACTGATAAGAATGTTGGAGAGAAATTTTAATTCTCCCATTATAATTTATGCAACATCCAACAATAGTACTAGTGTTATGTGGTTGGTAAGTCTGAGATGAGTAAAAGACAGTCCCTGCCCTCAAAGAACTGACAATGATTATGAGCCTGTGGCAGGAGTGGGTGTGTTTGTCAGGAGAATGGGAGAGGAGGAGGGCACATGGGTGCAAGCAGAGAAAAGAGCAGTATGAAGATATTTTTTTTCTCCTGTTTTTAATAACTGTAATACAACAGGTAAAGGATTTTTCTGAGTGCATTTTCTAAGCCCTGTTTATATTACTTTCTTTCATTAGTCCATGGTATTAGTTGGTCATTAGGTTTTCATTATTAAGAGAGGGAAATGCAAAAGAAATCTTAGGAAGGTATAATTCCCCAGATTAAGGAGAGTTTGTTCAAGTCAAATATTGTATACAGTAGACTGATACCAAGAAATGTGGAGCATAGATTTTGAAAGAGTAAATTGTTGAGTAGTGAAAAAATAATACTTTTGACAAAGAGCTTGTCAAAATATGGATCAATGAGCTGGCAACAATACTAATAATCCATAAGCATAATGCATAGAGCTGTCTTTTCTATAAATATAGTATAAATATTATTTATTAAAATATTAAAATAAAACATTTATCTTTAAAAATTATCTTAACCCTAAAGTTGTGTGTATATGTTTAAAATAAAAAGAGTTCCCAGAGAAGGGTACTGTCAGTCTATACCAACATATATTTGAGCATAAGATTTCACATTGTACATTGATTTTCCAAGAGAAATTAGAATTTTGAAGTGATGAAACAGAACTATGTTTGGATATCCAAAACAACATTTTTTGCCTTCCAGATATTTGTTTAAATACTACATATTTTACCACATACTCATAAAATTTTCAGTGGTATTTTAGAAATATGAGACTTTCTTTTTTCAAATTTAACTCTGCAAGTTTTCATTTCATTAATTTTTACTGTGTTACCATGTATCCAATAATGGAATGGCAAAGCATGTGATAGAAAAGAAAGGAAAAGTAAGGAGAACCACATGTCTGATAAAAAGTAGACATTTCTGTCTCAGATGCTGTACAGATAAGAGGGGTGTATGAATAAATCAACATCTCTCTGTATATATAATAGATAAAATAAGGGTTGGAAGTGAATTCAATGCCAGTAACTGCTCTATCATAACTGCTACTTCTCTCAAATTTATTACACCCATTGCTACTATCAGGTGAATTTATATATAAATGTGAAAAGAGTACATGGAAAAGAATATGTGAAAAAGTTAAAGTTCTGTTAAAAAGTCTTTAAAAATAATAGCAGGATAATTCATATTTATAACCTGAGTTATTATCAACTGGTTAAGCTCAGATTCTGATTGCTACTGACACTTATTACAACATCACCATGAAGTTAGTTGCCAGTAATAAAAAATGTTATTTCAAAGTGGGAAAAAATAAGCGTGGGCTATGTCGCTCAGCTGGTTAGAGCACCATTCCTATACACCAAGGTTGCAGGTTTGATCCCAAGTCAGGGCACATACAAGAATCAACCAATGAATAAATGGATTAGGTGGATTAAGAAATTGATGTTTTGCCTGACCTGTGGTGGTGCAGTGGATAAAGTGTCAACCTGAAAACGCTTAGGTTGCCGGTTCAAAACTCTGGGCTTGCCTGGTCAAGGCACATATGGGAGTTGATGCTTCCTGCTCCTTCCCCCTTCTCTCTCTCTCTCTCTCTCTCTCTCTCTCTCTCTCTCTTCCCTCTCTTTAATGAATAAATAAAATCTAAAAAAATAAATTGATGTTTCTCTCTCTCTTTCTTTTCCTTTCTCTCTAAAATCAATCACTAAATAAGAATTTTATAAAGAAAAATAATAAAGTGGGAAAAAATGACCTTCAAGTAACTTCATTGGAGAGAAAATGAACAAGAGGGGAAGAGAGAGAGAAAAGGCTTCAAATGAACAACAGAGAATGATACAGCAAATAGCAGAGTGACAAATCTCTGAATGGTTAATTTGTTTGCAATTTAAATTTGTATTATTTTAGAAATTTTCATCTGATAAAACCATATGGAGAACTTATAACTACATATGATGTCTAATTATAGTGTATTGTCTATTAATAAATATGACTTCGTCATGAGTATTTCTTTGGAGCCAAAGGATCAAGGTGAAGAGAGGTAGCACACTTAAATTATTTTTTATTAAGTTACTAAAAAGTACAAAAGTAATTACAAAAACTGTATGTTTGTACTTCAGTACAAAAATCATGAGGTTTTTTTTTAAACCTATCATAATTAATTCCATTTTTAGAAGATTATTTTAGATTTTAAACATGGTATCATTTTATGGACTATATATTTTTTATGTTATAGAATACAATGATTGATTTTTACCTTATAGAATTTAAACATGGAAAGAAAATGAGAAACAAAAACACCATATGTTTTCCAATATTTTATTCAATCGTATGACCTAAATAGAATGCTGTGTATCTAGTTAAATATTTACCAAGTGATGTGGACTGTGTTTATAAAGTTAATCAGAACTTATACAATTAAATATATATACTGAATTATCCGCTTCTACAACATTTTAAAATATGATTTACATGACTTTCTGCTAAATAAATGTATTTTTAATTTTTTATTGTTTTCTGACTTTCAGCTACTTAATCTTTTAAAAGTCATCCTATAAATATTTTGGTGTAAAAAATTACTCTTTAGCTCATGAACCAATTTAAAAAGAAGCAAAAATTGGTTCACAGATCAGTAAAATAATAACTGAATAAAATGTCTAAGTGGAGACTAGTTTTACCTATTAGAAGAGCATTGTTTAATATACATTCCCTTCTACAGTGGTATTTATATAGGTTATGGACAATTTACCATGTCACACAGGTAATACTATCTTCAAACTTGGGCAAGAAGCCCCTTTTATGATCCCTTCCCTTAGTGAGTCCTCTTTGGTCCTTTGCATGTCCATCTGTCCCCATCCATGTCACTGCCTGGAGCCTGTATCCCTCCCCTGCTGCCCTTCGGAGATCCTAGACTAGTTTTCAGCCCACAGTGTGCCAAGTACAGAAATTGGGAGTTAGCCTTAATAACTTGAAGAATAATTTAAAACAGTAATTTTGTCCAGTTAATTTCACAATGAGAAACAAACAAGGGGATTGAAATTATATGTGTTTTTATTACATTTTAGTCTAGGAATTTGTTTTTCTTTCATATTACAAATGTATCAGTTACAAATGAATGGAAAACAAAACCAAATCTCCTATTTTGTAGTTTGAGAACTACTGTTCTATAGCTTCCTAAAGCCTGGTGTCCTGGAACTCCCTCCTACCTGGACCTGCCTGGGCCTCCTTTTAGGGTCCACATTCCCTGAGCTGGGGCACGTGACCCATATGTGCACTGCTAGGCCCAGTAGGCAGGTTTTGCAGAGAAGCATGGAAAATTTGAACATGTAGGCTGGAAACCCCACATGCACCATGAAGGATGGAGCTGACATTGAAAGAAGAAGGTGACCAGCTGTAGGTGACAGCTGGGACAAAATTTTCTAATGCTCTCATATTCTAACAAGGAAATCACACTAATACTAGAACTCTCAATTCAAACTTGTCTTTCCAGTATGTTATGAAAGTCTATTTGTCAAGGAAGAAGAATGGAGCATATTGTATTTAACAATATACAGCTTGATTTATAGCTTTTAATATTTAGACTTTGATATGTGAGTTTCCATTTGTATTCTTACTTCAGGCTCTACAAATGCCCGGGTAAGTGGGCTTACATTAGGAAAAGTTAAAATTATTAAAAAATATGCTTCAAGTTCATACAAATTTCTTTCAGCTACCTATGTATTTGATGTATACAAATCCAGTAAGTTCTCCTTATCACAGAGTCTTCAAGTTCAAAGGGACTTTTGATTCTATTTAAATTCTCTTAAATCTCTGGTAGCTAATCAGACACCATTTATTTGAATGCCTCTAAGGTATGCAACCTAAGTTCTGTTCAAGACATCCTTACTCATAGAAGAGAGAATCATATTTAAGAGCAGTGGAATTTATTTCTGAGGGAGGAAAGCAGGTTTGAGAAACACGTCCTGGTTACAGACAGTAAAATATAGAAGAAATGTGGGAATCACATAGATATTTTCAAAATTAATATAACTTTTTGGAATGAGGGAATTAAAATAAGTGAAGTAAAACTACTAAGCAAACAAGGACAATATGGCAATGGGAATGTGAGAAGAGGAAAAAGTATACTTTCTCTTCTATCAGCCTCCTACCAGCAGCGTAAGATAGAGCTATTGCTATTTGACTAGTCATAGGTTATAAGGGCACTTCCCATTTACATATTTCACTAGTTTTACTTCGTTATCCCATGATCCTTGCCTCGTTTGTTGTTTGGCCTTAATCATTCAATACAGGATTTAAAAATAATTTAATATATTTTCATCTCTGTTTTGTAATATAAAGAAAGTAGGAGCATCATCTGCACTTGACAATGAGAACTTTGAAAAGGACAGCAAGAAAACTAATAAAAACATTTGTAGATTTAGGGTGGGCGGTGAGTAGAGAGAAAGCCATTGAGGTAAAATGAGAATGACTTCAAAATTCTCAAAAGAAGGAGTTATGCAAAACGTGAAGAAGTATGGCATGTTCACATATGTCTTCTTCTTTTGATTAAGAAAGAGCTCATTTCTTAGATAACTTATGACTATATTTAAAATATAAAGGGGTTTTACTCTCAGTACCTAAAAATTGTATGGTGAAATCATTGCCTTATTCTTTCTTACTTTGAGTTTTGCAAAAGTATATACCATAAATTAGGAGAGTGGCAATATGGTGATGGAGTAGGCAGATGTACCAACTTCCACCTTGCAGAACCAATGTAGATTACAACTTAATTTTAAAAACCATCATTTGAAAAAAAAAAAACTTTGGACTAAATGAGAGGACTCTTTAACCAAGGAACACTGAAGAGCCACACTGAGATTGGTAGGAAAAGTGGAAATGCAGAGAGGACAGCCCACCTCCCAGGAGCAAATGTCAGTCCCAAAAGACTCGCATGGCAGAAAGTAAGGTTAGTGGAGAAGAGAGGGTTCTGGGCCCCAGGAACAAAGCCCCAGCCTGCAGTCCCAGAGCCTAGAAGAGGCGTATGGACAGTATTTAGCTGCAAAACAACTCAGGATAATGTTTGTGAGAAAGAGACAGATTTCTCAGAACCAGGATTCTTCTTAAAGGGACCACACAGAAAACCTCTTTCATAACCACTAACCCTGGACTCTGGGAGACTGGGGGAGTTAAGAGGACTGGAGTAGCAGGAAGAGAATGTAAACTAGGAGGCATAGAGAGAAACACTTTGAGGGACAGCAACCCTAACACCTGGGCTGAGTTACCCCCAAAAATCTAAAGTGAATATTTCCCCTGGAACAAGAAATACCAGCAAAGGGAAGCAGGACACCAGCCAAACAAGCTCTCCCATGGCACTCAGAGCAGAGTCGTTTAGAAGGAGGATGACTTTAGGAATACAGTATTGAATGCTGAGGTCTGAACAGCAGCGTCCCCACCCACACTGTTGAAGGCTTGCAGGAGAGTGGACAGCGGCAGGACATGGAAGTGCGGTCCTGACAGCGGGGGTAGAAGCCTGGCCGGCCATGAAGAGGCCTTGCGTAAGCTCAGTCTCGCCAGCAAGAGTGGAAGTTATATACAAAAACAGTCCAACCAGGCTGCAGGTTGGGTGACCAAGAGTGGTCCTGCCTGCAATCCTCCCCACAGAGGAAAGGCAAAAGCCAGGGAACTGCAGAGACCCTTGGCGGAACACAGGTGCACAGCCCCGCCTGTGGTGCCAAAGATTGTGACCCTGGTGTGGCATGCAGCCCCACCTGCAGGGGCGGGGTGAAGGCTGAGGCTGGCGGAGGCTTATAAACCAGGTATGTGAACACAGCCCGTCCCATAGAGGAGAGATAGAAATTGCAGCGACTGCCGCAACAGGCCAGCATCAGCAACACCCATACCCAAACGCCCAAGGCAGTGGCAGAGGGGGTGGTGGGCCTGCAGACAGATCACACCTAGAGAACATAGAGGCCACACCCATTGGACTTCAGTGGCCATACACTTCTTATACACAGACAGAATGGGAAGGCAGAGAAATATAATGCAAATGAATCAAGAGAAATCCCCAGAAAAGGACTTGAACGAGTCAGATAAATCAAATTACAGAATTCAGAGTTTAAAATAAGGATTGTTAGGATGCTCAAAGATCTTAGAACAACAATAGATGGACATAACAAACACCTAAATAAAGAGATAGCAAATATAAAAAAGGACATTGAAATAGTAAAACAGAATCAATCAGAAATGACAAATACAATATCAGAAATGAAGACTACAATGGAAGGAATTAAAATCAGGATGACTAAAGCTGAGGATCAAATCAGCAAGTTAGAGGACAAGATAAACGAAGGCACAGAAGCAGAGCAGAAAAAAAAAAGAGAGAGACTCAAAAAGTCTAAGGAACCTCTAAGAGAGCTCTGTGATAACATGAGGAGAAATAACATCCGAATAATAAGGGTTCCTGAAGAAGAAGAGAAAGAACAAGGGAGAGAGACTTTGTTCAATCAAATCATAGCTGAAAACCTCCCTAAATTGATGCAGGAAAAAGTCACACAAGTTCAAGAAGCACAGAGAATTTCATTAAAGAGAAACCCAAAGAAATCTACACCCAAGACACATCATAATTAAAATACCAAAGCTAAGAGATAAAGAGAAAATATTAAAGCTGCTAGAGAAAAAAAAAAGGTTATCACCTACAAAGGAGCCCCCATAAGAATGACATCCAACTTCTGACAAACAATTGAGGCCAGAAGGGAATGGCAAGAAATATTCAAAATAATGCAGAACAAGAGCCTACAACCAAAACTACTTTATAAGAAAGGCTATAGTTTAAAATTGAAGAAGAAATAAAAAGCTTCCAAGACAAAAAAAAAAAAAAAAAAAAAAAAAAAAACCTCAAGGAATTCATTACAACCGAACCAATGCTGAAAGAAATGTTAAGGGGCCTGTTATAGACAGAACAAAGCAGGGAAAAGAATATAGGAAAAGAGGAATATAGCTTTAAAGAATAAAATGGCAAGAAACAACTACATATCAATAATAACCTTAAATGTTAATGGATTAAATGAGCCAATCAAAAGACATAGGGTAGCTGTGTGGATAAGAAAACAGGACTCATACAAGAGACTGTCTACAAGAGACACACCTTAACTCAAAAGATGCACATAGACTGAAGGTAAAAGGATAGAAAAAAAATATTTCATGCAAATGGAAATGAAAAAAGAGCTGAGGTAGCAATACTTATATCAGACAAAATGGACTTTAAAACAAAGGCTATAGTAAGAGATAAAGAAGGTCACTACATAATGATAAAAGGAGCAATCAAACAGGAAGATATAACCATTATAAATATTTATGCACTTAATATAGGAGCAACTAAATATATAAAGCAGACTGTGATGGATATAAAGAGTGACATCAACAGCAATACTATAATTGTAGGGGATTTCAATGCCACACTAACATCACTAGATAGATCCTCAAGAAAAAAAAAATTAACACAAAAACAGCAGACTTAAAAGACACACTAGATCAACTGGATTTAATAATATCTTCAGAACCTTTCATCCTAAAGCAGCAGAATATACATTTTTTTCAAGTGCTCATGGTACATTATCTATGATAGACCACATGTTAGGACATAAAACAGGTCTCAACAAATTTAAGAAGATTGAAATCACATCAAGCATTTCATCACAATGGCATACAATTAGAAATCAACCACAACAGAAAAACTAAAAAATCCTCAAACACTTGGAAACTAAATAGCACATTATTAAATAACAAATGGATTAACAATGAGATCAAAGAAGAAATAAAAAAAATTCCCTGAAACAAATGATAATCAGCATACAACAACTCAAAATTTATGGGACACAGCAAAGGCAGTACTGAGAGGAAAGTTCATAGCATTACAGGCATACCTTAAGAAGCTAGAAAAAGCTCAAATAAACAACTTACCTCTGCTTCTAAAAGAACTAGAAAAAGAACAGCAAGTAAAGCCCAGAGGCAGTAGAAGGAAGGAAATAATAAAGATCAGAGTGAAAATAAATGACATAGAAGATAAAGAAACAATAGAGAGGATCAGTGAAACCAGGAGCTGGTTCTTTGAAAAGATACACAAGATCAATGAACCTTTAGCCAGACTCACCAAAAAAAAAAAAAAAAAAAGAGAGAGAGGAATCAAATAAATAAAATTAGAAATGAGAGTGGAGAAATAACAACTGACACAACAGAAATACACAGGATTGTAAGAAAATACTATGAAAAACTGTTAGCAAAAAAAGTGGACAACCTAGATGAAATAGACAAATCACTTGAAACATATAATCTTTTAAAAAGCAATCAGGAAGAATCAGAAAACATAAACAGACCGATTACAACAAATGAGATCAAAAGAGTTATCAAAAACTCTCAACAAACAAAAGCCGGGATCAGATGGCTTCACAAGTGAATTCTACCAAATATTTAAAGAAAAACTAACTCCTATCCTTCTCAAGCTATTTCAAAAATATTCAAAAGGAAGGGAGACTTCAAAACTCCTTTTATGAGGTGAGCATTATTCTAATTTCAAAACCAGACAAAGACAACACAAATAAAGAAAATTATAGGCCAATATCCTTGATAAATTTAGATGCTAAAATCCCCAACAAAATATTAGCAAACCGGATCCAGCAATATATAAAAAATACCATACACCATGATCAAGTGGGATTTATTCTGGGGAGGCAAGGCTGGTACAATATTCGCAAATCTATCAATGTGATTCATCATATAAACAAAAGGAATAAGGAAAACTACATGATAATTTAAATAGATGCAGAAAAAAGCGTTTGATAAAATCCAGCATCTATGCATGATCAAAACTCTCAGAAAATTGGGAATACAGGGAACATACCTCAACATGATAAAGGCCATCTATGACAAACCTACAGCCAATATCATACTGAATGGGAAAAATGGAAAGAAATCCTCTTAAGATCAGGAACAAAGCAGGGGTGCCCCCTTTAACCACACTTACTCAACATAGTTCTGGAAGTCCTAGCCACAGCAATTAGACAAGAAGAAGAAATAAAAGGCATGCAAATTGGAAAAGAAGAAGTAAAACTATCATTATTTGCAGATGATATGATATTGTATATAGAAAACCTTAAAGTCTCAGTAAAAACACTACTGGACCTGATAAATGAATTCAGCAAGGTGGCAGGATAAAATATTAATACTAAGAAATCAGAGGCATTTTTATATACCAACAATTAACTGTCAGAAAGAGAAATTAAGGAAACAATCCCCTTCACTATTGCAACCAAAAAAATAAAATACCTAGGAGTAAATTTAAACAAGGAGATTAAAGACTTGTACTCAGAAAATTATAAAACATTGATAAAAGAAATCAAGGAAGATACAAACATGTGGAAGCATATACCGTTCTCATGGTTAGGAAGGATAAACATCATTAAAATGTCTATATTACTGAAAGCAATTTATAAATTCAATGCAATACCAATTAAAACACCAATGATATACTTCAAAGATATAGAACACATATTCCAAAAATTTATATGGAACCAAAAAGAACATGAATAGCTTCAGCAATATTGAAAGGGAAAAATAAAGTGGGAGGCATCACACTTCCTGATATCAACTTATACTACAAGGCCATTGTACTCAAAACAGCTTGGTACTGGCATAAGAACAGGCATATAGATCAATGGAAGAGAACAGATAACGCTGAAATAAACTCACACCTTTATGGACAACTGATATTTGACCAATGAGGTAAGAACATACAATAGAGTAAAGAAAGCCCCTTCAACAAATGGTATTGGGAAAATTGGACAGCTACCGGCAAAAAAATGAAACTGGACCACTAACTTATACCATTCACAAAAATAAACTCAAAATGGATAAAAGACTTAAATGTAAGCCGTGAAAGCATCAGCACCTTAGAATACATAGGTAGTAAGCTCTCCGACATCTCTCGCAGCAAAATATTTGCTGATTTATCTCATGGGCAAGTGAAATAAAAGACAGGATAAACAAATGGGACTATATCAAACACTAAAAAACTTTTGCACAGCTAAAGACAGTAAGAACAGAATAAAAAGACAAACTACATAATGGGAGAACATATTCAACAATACGTCTGATAAGGGATTAATAACCAAAATTTATAAAGAACTTGTAAAACTCAACACAAGGAAGATAAACAATCCAATAAAAAAAATGGGCAAAATAAATGAATAGACACTTCTCCAAAGAGGACATACAGACGGACAATAGGCATATGAAAAAATGCTCAACATTACTAATCATTAGAGAAATGCAAATTAAAACCACAATGAGATATCACCTCACACTGATCAGAATGGCACTCATCAACAAAACAACACAGAATAAGTGCTGGCGAGGATGTGGAGAAAAGAGAACCCTCCTGCACTGCTGGTGGGAATGCAGACTGGTGCAGCCACTGTGGAAAACAGTATGGAGATTCCTCACAAAATTAAGAATCAAACTGCCTTTTGACCCAGCTATTTCACTTTTAGGAATATACCCCAAGGACACCATAGTACTGTTTCAAAAAGAGAAATGCATCCTCATGTTTATGGCAGCATTGTTCACAATAGCAAAGATCTGGAAACAGCCCAAGTGTCCTTCAGAGGACGAGTGGATTAAAAAGCAGTGGTACATATATACATTGAAATACTATGGGGCCATAAAAAAGAAGGGAATCTTACCTTTTGCAACAACATGTTTGGACCTGGAAACTATTATGTTAAGTGAAATAAGCCAGGCAGAAAAAGAAAAATATCATATAACCTCACTCATTTGAGGAATCCAATGAACAATGTGAACTGAGAACAGAATTGAGACAGAGGAGAGATCAAAGGGACCAGAGGAAATGAGGACAGAAGGAAAGGGGATAATAGGAGGGGATACACTTGAAAGGAAGGGGGAGAGTGCTATGGCTAGGGGGACAAGGGAGATGTTGAGGGGAATACGGGGGAGAGCAGATGCATTTGGGGCAACACTAGAATCTATGTAAACACAATAAATTAAAATCAATAAAAAGGTATATCTTTATTATATGCGGCTTAAGTGTCTGTTTGTTGCCGATAGCTTATTGGTTGCTTGCGTAACTGTACTAGCCAATGGGGTAAAGTTGCCATGGCATTCAAATAGTCCCGCCTTCTGGCATGCCACCTCACAGATTGTGGTTAAAGATTGGAGCAATTATTATGCTGTTAAGAAATCTTAACACCAGAAGGGGTCTTTGCAATGGTACAAGACTAGAGGTTCTCCAATTGAAAAAAATGTCATAATAGCTAAGTCTTTGACTGGCCCCCCTAAAGGGGAAATACATGTCATTCCAAGAATTGATTTGGGTCCATCTCAAACAGGGTTGCTGTTTCAATTGAGAAATAGACAATTTCCTGTAAAACTTGCCTTTGCTATGACCATCAATAAGTCTCAGGGCCAAACGTTTAAGTGTGTTGGCATTTTTTTACCTGAGCCTGCATTTGGACATGGTCAACTTTATGTTGCCTGTTTAAGAGTTCGTGAAAGAACGGATGTAAAATTAAAAATAATTGATGGTCTTCTGCAAGGCGAACTTAAAAATGATGGAAAGATCTACACAAGAAATGTGTACAAAGAGATCTTTGACATGTGAATTAACATTTTATTATTTAAATCACCTTTATTTATTGAGCTAGTGGTGGCTCTTAAGAAATGTACCGGCCCTGGCTGGTTGGCTCAGCGGTAGAGCGTCGGCCTGGCGTGCGGGGGACCCAGGTTCGATTTCCAGCCAGGGCACATAGGAGAAGCACCCATTTGCTTCTCCACCACACCCCCTCCTTCCTCTCTGTCTCTCTCTTCCCCTCTTGCAGCCAAGGCTCCATTGGAGCAAAGATGGCCTGGGCGCTGGGGATGGCTCCTTGGCCTCTGCCCCAGGCGCTAGAGTGGCTCTGGTCACGGCAGAGCGACACCCCCTGGTGGGCAGGGTGTCGCCCCTGGTGGGCGTGCCGGGTGGATCCCCGTCGGGCGCATGCGGGAGTCTGTCTGTCTTTCCCCGTTTCCAGCTTCAGAAATTAAAAAAAAAAAAAAAGGAAGAAGAAATGTACCACCAGTAGTTTCCTTCATTGCACTCTACTTTAAGCAATTAAGCAAGTAGAAGGGGAAAACCCCATGGGGCAGTAAGCAAAGGGGCATCCTCGCCGCCGCCTGCCCTGGGTAATTCAGTTTGAATTAGTAGACACCTTTGCACAAATCATTTTAATTACAATTTATAATATCTAGAACAGTGGTCATTTCATATGACCGCCGGGCTTTCTAGTATCATATACTTTAATATATATGATTACAATAAGGGCTATATCTAAATAATTTTGCATAGGTGTGTATGCTAATCTCCTAGGGTTATTAAAGTATAATGTATTTTTTAAATTTTCTCTTCTAGATCTTCACTCTCTCACTGAGGGTCCAACTTAGATTCATTGATTAAATAGTCTAAAAGCTAATGGTCATAGAAGTATTATTTGATTTTTATTCCCATTGGAGATAAAGTAAACTCTAAATTTGACCATATCGGAAAAACCATTATGGGAAGTTGGAATTCTTTTGAAAAATAATATTGCATGACTATTCTGTGTTATTAGTATAATAATTTGCCCTGTAAAAGAGACTATTAACAGATATATCAAAATTCATGACTGTCTTCAAAATTTATATCATTTAAAAAGAATAAATGATATGGTTCAAATATATTATTATAATATTATTTTAACATCAAGGAATATACAAATTACTGCTTAATCACAATAAATTTAAATGTCCTCTTTCACATTTTACCAGTTCTAATATTTGGATATTTAAGGTAAAAATTGTGATATATCTTTTTCTGTGTCATTTTGGATTACTATGCATATATATCCATAATTTTTCTGATGATATAAATAAGCTAACATCTTTTGAGACATTAGAACTGGGATGTTGGTTGTACAAGATGACTTTGATCTGAAGATAAGTTTGGTTTTGTGGCAGACATAGGGAAAAATTCTCAGTCCATTTCCCAGACAGATTGCCTTTCCCTGTCCATGTTTTGAAGACTCTAAACCTGAAATTCAGTGCTCTATCTTAAGCAGAAAAAAGACATGTCCCACTGAATACACATTTTATAGTCTCATTTCCAAAGTATATATGATGTGATCTATCAAACATGTGGAAATACAGGTCTCAAAATGGGTGAGGATCATTTACCAAATTTGCTATACATCATTATTGTCCAAGAAACTTCCACTTTTATGAAGTGTCAGGTAAAGGAACAGATACAGTTTTTATCTGAAAAATAGTAAGTAATAATTTAAGGATAAAATCAAATTTTGTATTGTATCAAGTGTCATATACAGAAATGGCAATAAGCCCAGGCAGGTAAATCCAAATTTTCTTAGAAGCAGTGTAAAACACTATACAGATTAGTGACCATGAACTATTGACCTCTCTAAAGGAGGCAAGGAGGTAATTCCAACTGATTTTTGTTATTTGACAATCCAGGTCTAGTGTTGCTAGTTTGTCAAAAAAAAATCATAAATTCAGATTTTTTGTATATAATTTTTGTTTCTTTAAAACCGTGTACTTCCAAAGAAATACATCTTCTGAGCACATTAGGTCTGCGGCTGCTAATTTCTCATACAATATTACAGCATAATGAAATCTAAGCTATCACATATAAAATACCAGGACACCTCGAGGGAAATGTATATTATTACCAGGAGAATTCAGTTCAATGAAGTGAAATGCCTACCAGGCTCCTCATTCTGATAAAAATGCTGAGACTTGTTAAGGGGGGCGGGGGAAGGTAGTGTTATCAACAATTTGAGCACCACAGCCAAACATGTAAAACCTATAAAATGCTGACCCTTTTGTCCATTCTATCTTAGGAACCACAGCATGGACTTATAGTGGTCTTAGAGACAGGTAACAAAGCTGTGGTTGATCAATGATATCCCTTTTGCAGGGAGAGGAAGAAGTTGAAGCTGAGGTCAAGCATGCATGAGGACAGCTAAGAAGTAGGGTTTTTCTTTTATTTTGCTTTAGTTTTTTTTTCTCTGGAAATTTAAGAACTAAGATGGAAAAATATGAGGGCCTATAATGTGTATATAAGATAAATCATTGAACTTATTACAGGATTCTAGAATAAAGTACTAGGAGAGATAAAATTAACACGCAAATAAAATGAAAAAATAGAAGAGAAAATCATGGAAGAGTATTAGCTTACCTTTCATCAATTTACACAGTAAGAAATATAGTTATATAAACATGACAAATGAATTACATCTTGGACTTGTTTATATTAAAAATAATTTTTAAAATATTTATATTAGTAGTTCTCAAACTTTTGATGTGCATAGAGATCACCTGGTAAATCTAGTATTAATATAGATTTTGGGGCCCAAATCCCAGATATACTAGTTCAATAAATCAGGTATGTGACTCTTGAAATCTACATTTAAAAAGTATTCAATATAATTGTGATGCAAAAGACCTCATTTGAGAACTATTGGCTTGATAAAGCCTGAATCGCAAATCAAGAGTTATGAAAGGAATTCTGAGAGAAAGCATGCTGTAAAGCTTATGAAGTTCATATCAAAGTAAAGAACACACTTTCCCTGTGACATAGCCTCATCAGAGGTAGATCATTGTAATGAACAGCCCAAGGATCCAGCAATAAATAAGTTTCTACCATGTCCCCTTTTTTCAATATAAGTTCACTCTTTTAGCTCACGTTAAGAACCATATTTAGTCTATTTTAACTATATCAATTCTGAGATAACTGAAGTTCAATGCTGGCTCACTACTTCAGATTTCATTGCTAAATACTTCAAGTTTCAAACCATAATAATCTCTCAGCTTTGGTTCTTGACAGCGAACCATGAGTTTGCTACCAATAAGTGAGCAGCACTGACCAGTCTTCAGCATAAGTATGAGTTTGTGGGATCAGTTTTATACTTGGTTTGTTTGTTTTTTTTTCAGTCTGTTTTTAAAATCTGTGAGGGCAAAGGTATTTTCCAAAATAAGACCCAATTAACCACTTTAGAATTTCACTCTAGGCTTCCATTTCCAACAGGTTTCTGTCTGACAATAAATTCTAATAAGCTGTGTTTGGATGAAGTACTTTAAGTCCATTGAAGAAGAAGTACTAACAAATATACTTTATGTAGTTTGATGATAGCAACTAAGGTACTATGCCTCTTCTGTAGGTGCAGGAAGAGATCATTAAAACAATAATAAGGATAAAATTTCATAAAAAAATAATAAGGATAAAATTTCTGATAGGCAAAGTCAAAAATAACATATGGAGAACTTACACTTGTAATACTGTCCTGGGGTCTCCAACTTCACCCCCATCACCAATTGTCAAAGTATCATAGCCAATCTCCAGATCGAATTCTTCAAAATTTATCTGGATAACCTAGCAATAAACAGAAACAAACACTTCAAATATATAGCATTAGGTACTAAAAACAAAAAGGAAGCAATGGCAGTAAAAAAAACCATTTAAAATGCATATCAGACATTTTATATCACGGCAGCAGATTCTGTCAGACTATTGCTAAAGTTCAATTATAACAATTAGCACACAAATTTTCCTTGCTGCATTGTACATTCTGTAATAATTTTCAATGAAATGGCATGGCTTCTGTTTATAGAATACTCTTATATGAAGTATTTGATGCATGATTAATGCAAATCTACTTTGAGAATGCTTTATAAAAAGTACATGTAGGTGGAGAGTGATTTTCTATACATTTGCATATATTTTTATAAAGCTAACATGAAAAAATAGAGTATAATATTTTCATTAAGTAGTAGAGCTTAGCCTGACCAGGCAGTGGCACAGTGGATAGAGCATCAGAGTGGGATGCTGAGGACCCAGGTTCAAAAGCCTGAGGTCGCCAGCTTGAGTGCGGGCTCATCTGGCTTGAGCGTGGGATCATAAACATGACCCTATGGTAGCTGGCTTGAGCCCAAAGGTCACTGGCTTTAAGCCCAAGGTTGCTGGGTTGTAGCTTAAGGTCATTGGTTTGAGCAAGGGGTCACTTGCTCTGCTGTAGCCCCCCTCCTTGGTCAAGGCATATATGAGAAAGCAGTCGATGAACAACTAAGATGCAGCAATAAAGAATTGATGTTTCTCATCTCTCTCTCTTCCAACCTGTCTGTCCCTGTTTCTCTCTCTCTCTCTCTCTCTCTCTCTCTCTCTAAAAAGAAAAAAATAATAGTAGAGCTCAAAAAATGTTACAGCTAAATTTGAATTTAGATCACCAGATTTAAAGGTATCAGAGGCAGAGTCCAACAGGGTGGCATTTGAGGATCCTGAACTCCCCTCCTCCCACAAACACACCAAATGTACAACTATACATAGATATTATTCCCTCTGAAAATAATCTGAAATTTAGATGAACTGCTGTTCTTCACAAAAAAAGAATAAAAGGACCACATAGGATGTGAGGAAATGTTTAGACACTTTCTCGCAAGAAAAAGAAATCCACTCCTGACATGGCAACATGCAGTCGGGAGGTATCTCACCAGACAGGTGCCTCTCCTGGAGGAGCAACGGCTCAGTGTCCTATATCTGGCACTCCAACCCAGGGAGCTGTGCCAGAGAGACAACTTCCCAAAACAGCTGGCTTGCAATAAAAGCACAATACTTTGCAAGACACATTAAACCAGGATAAATAAGTATAATTTTTTTACTAAAACATCCTCATGCATTCATAATGCTCATGCTGTAACAAATACCTTTATTTAATTAACTTCCAATTCTTAAATTAGGAACCCAGTATAATATCAAGAATAATGTAATTAATAATCAATATAGTAAGAAATTACATATATACAATCCTATGTACAATCATTTCTGAGAAAAAATTAATTTATAATAAAGTGTTATTCATCACCAGTTAAAGAAAGTGAATGCTTTAGGTTACCTATATTACTAAAAAATAAACCCAAAAGGCATATCATTAATAATTTTCATAACTATTTGTAACTTTGGTATCATAAACAGTAATTTTAAAAAAGATTTCATAACCTGGCTTTTTAAAGTGATATAATAAAAAATTGTGATTGTGACTATTCAAAAAATGATTCTATATTAGCATTGTCTAAAGCAATGATTCAGTCAAGTTTAAACATAGAATATATAAAAAGTATTAAATTATACATTTTACATGACTGCAATAAAAAAACAATTATTTTCCAGTTCTACCATAAGTTAAATATATTCTCAATTAATAATTATCTGCCAATAGAGATTTAGATTGGCCCTGGATATTTGGCTCAGCAGTAGAGTGTCTGCTTGGCCTGTGGAAGTCCTGGATTCGATTCACGATCAGGGCACACAGGAGAATCATCTATCTGCTTCTCCACCCGTCCCCCTCTCCTTCCTCTCTCTCTCTTCCCCTCCTGCAGCCAAGGCTCCATTGGAGCAAAGTTGGCCCAGGCGCTGAGGACAGCTCTATGGCCTCTGCTTCAGGCAAGAGAATGGCTCCAGCTGCAACAGAGCACTGCCCGAGATGGGCAGAGCATAGCCCCCTGGTGGGCATGCTGTGTGGATCCCGGTCGGGAGCATGGGGGATTCTTACTGCCTACCCCCTTCTAAATTCGGAAATATACAAAAAAAAATAGTGATTCAAATTGTTTTTCATTTTTTGCTGTTGTAAGCAACAATGTTATGAGAAAAACATGTTTTGGTTCAAACATACATATATATATCTCTAGGTTATATACTTAGGACTGCAATTTCTGGATAATATAGCAAAAAATCAATTTTATAATATTGTGCCATAGTATTTTCCAAAATCACTTTTTAATTCAAATGCTCACAACATGTGTGCATTAGATTTTATTATTTCTTCCAATCTAAAGTGTGTAAATAGTAATCATTTTTGCATCTTCCTCATTAATAATTAAATTTTATGTCTTTTCCTAAGCTTATCATTTGTGCTTCCTTTTCTGTGACATGGTTCTTTTGGTTGATTTTTACTAGGTCAGCTAGTCTGCCTCTTCTTGATTATAAAAACTCGTTACATCAATGATTGCCATCAGTTTTCCATTATAGCACACATAGAAAAGAATAGACAGAAAGACGTTAGAAGTTGAGGTGGTTTGCAATGGGAGATTTTTTGTTTGTTTGTTTGTTTGTTTGTTTCCCAGGCCCTGCCCTGTCTCACAGAGAGCTAAGATCAATATTTTAGTTGTACCTGTAACGTCACATTGGTAATATGTCATTCAGAATAGCACATAGAGCCTGTTTCACTTGTTGAGAAGATTAGCTTTATGCAGTCTGGACACTAATCCATTACATGTTATGTGTGTTGCAATTTCTTATGTAAGTTTATAGCCTGTGTTTTCCACTTTCTGTGCTAAATATTTGGTAAGAAGAAATAAATCCCCCTAGGAATGCATGAAGCTTCCAATTTTTCCATATCAACCTCTCTTGTTATTTTTTTGTTTGTTTTTATTATAATCTCCCTAGCACATGTGAAGTGGTATTTTATGGGGGGGTTTGTTTGTTTGTTTGTTTGTTTTGTATTTTTCTGAAGTTGGAAACGGGGAGGCAGTCAGACAGACTCCTGCATGAGCCAGACCAGGGTCCATCTGGCATGCCCACCAGGGGGCGATGCTCTGCCCATCTGGGGCATTGCTCTGTTGCAACCAGAGCCACTCCAGTGCCTGAGGCAGAGGCCATGGAGCCATCCTCAGCACTGGGGCCAACCTTGCTCCAATGGAGCCTTGGCTGCAGGAGGGGAAGAGAAACAAAGAGGAAGGATGGGGGGAATGGTGGAGAAGCAGATGGGCGCCTCTCCTGTGTGCCCTGGCCAGGAATCGAACCCAGGACTCCTGCACGCCAGGGTGATGCTCTACTACTGAGCCAACTGGCCAGGTCTTTATGTTTTGATTGCATTTATCTAATAATTAATGATGTTGAGCATCTTTTCATGTACTTATTGGCCATTAGTCTATCTTCTTTGGGAAACTGTCTATTAAAGTCTTCTACCTATTTTTAAGATAGTTTTTCTTTTATTGTTTCTGAATTGTAGGAGCTTTTTATAGATTGAAGATATTAATTTCTTATCATACATGGTGGGACAAAAGTAGGTTTACAGTTGTTCATATGGAAAATAATACAATGATTAATAAATGATACAATAATTAGTAAATAAATAATACAAGAATAAACTGTTTCATGTACTCACAACTGTAAACCTACTTCCATCCCACCATGTGTGTATGATTTGCAAATATTTTTTTCCATTTTGCCATTGTGTAGGTTGTCTTTTCACTCTTGTGAGAGTCTTTTGATGCCAAAAATTTTAATGTAGTGAAGTCCAGTTTATTTTTGTGTGTGTGTGTCATATTTAAGAAACTATTGCTAAATCAAAAAATCATGAAAAATTTCTTCTATGTTTTCTTCTAAGAATTTTATAGTTTCAGTTTTTAAATTTAGGTCTTTGATTATATTTTGAGTTAAATTTTATATACAGTGCAAGTAAGTTTTCAATATTATTCTTTTGCATGTGATTATCCAATTTTCCAAGCACCATTAGTTGAAACAACTGTTCTTTCACTGTTGAATGATTTTGGACCCTTTGTCAAATAATTGATCATAGATGTGAGGGTTTATATCTGAGAAATATATTTTTAGTTTATTTGGGGATTTCTTTTTTTTTTTTCCTTAAGTAAAAAGCAGGGAGACAGAGGGACAGACTCCCACATGCGCCCAACCGGAACCTACCTGGCAAGCCCACTAGGGGGTGATGCTTTGGCCATCTGGGCTGTTTTTCTGATTGACTGGAGCCATTCCAGCACCAGAGGCAGAGGCCATTGAGCCATCCTCAGCGCCCAGGCCAACTTTGCTCCAAGGGAGCCTTGGTGGCAGGAGAGGAAGAAAAAGATAGAAAGGAGAGGGGGAAGGGTAGAGAAACAGACGAGTGCCTCTCGTATGCCCTGGCTAGGAATCAAACCAAGGACTTGCACACACTGGGCTGATACTCTACTACTGAGCCAACTGGCCAGGGCTATTTGGGAGTTTCTTGATTTATCCTTCATTCTTGAAAAATGGTTTTGACAGACATAGAATTCTTGCTTGACATTTTGTTCTTTTATCCTTTAAATATGTCATTTTAATGCATTTTGCCTCCCATGTTAATTTTTAATTTAAAAAGCTGTTAATATTTTTAGGATTTTTTGAATATGATCAATCGCTTCTCTCCTGCTATTTTTAAGATTTTCTTTATCTTTATCTTTCAACAATTTGACTATACTCTGCTAAATATGAATCTTTTTCAATTATCTTGTGTTAATTTGTTGAGCTTCTAAAATAAGTAGATTTTGTCATTCTTAAATTTGGGAAGTTTTTGGTCATTACTTCTTGAAATTTTCTTTTGATCCCTTTTAATCTTCTTCAGGGACTTCTATAATACATTTATTGTTCCACTTGATTATGTAACACAGGTCCTTTAGGCTCCTTTCACTTTCTTCTCTCTGTTCTTTAGCCTGGGTAATTCAATTATCTTTAAGTTTACTAATTCTACCTTATTCCTGATCAAATATAAGATAGAACCTTCCAATTAATTGTTTTATTTCTATAATTGTATTTTAAAGCTCAGAATTTCTTTTTGGTTTCCTTTTATAATTTCTATATCTTATTGATGTATTGTATTTCTAGAACATTTTTATGATTTCCTTTAATTCTTTGACCATGTTCTTTGACCATAATTAATATACCTCTTTCAATTCTTTGTTTAATAAATTCAATGACTAAACTTCAGGAAAGCATTCTGTCATTTTATTTTGTACCTTATCCTGTTTCTTCGTGTGCTTTGTGTTTGTTTTGTTGTTTGTGGTGAAAACTGAACTGCTAAATATTATAATGTGGTAATTCAAGAAATCAGATTCACTATTCACTATCTTTGCCAGACAGAGCTGTTCTTGATTGTGAAAGGCTTAATTTGTGTCCATCCAATCAGATTTTACTGGGATTTCTTTATACTTAATGAACTTAAAAGAATACCCAATTCAGTATTTTTGGGATATTGTAATAAAATATCATAAACTGGGTGGCTTATATTCAAGAGAAAGGTATTTATCAAAGTTTTTAATGCTGAGAAGTCCAAAATTAAGGGGTTCGCTACCTCATTCATTGTCTGGTGAGAGAGCAAACTTTCTGGTTCACTAAAGGCTATCCTTTCACTGTTAATTTACATGAGTAAAACATCTGAGGAGTCCTATGGCATCTCTTCTATATGAGTACTAAACTCATTCATGAAGGCCCCACTCCAGGATCTAAGCACTTCCCAATGGCCCCGCCTTCTACTACCATCACATTGATCATTAGGATTTCAACACATATATTTCAACATTTATTTTTTCCTCATATTTTATTTATTAATTTTAGAGAGGAGAGAAAGAAAGAGAGAGAGAGAGATAAGGGAGAGGAGCAGGAAGCATCAATTCCCATATGTGCCTTGGCCAGGGAAGCCAGGGTTTCAGCATATAAATTTCAAGTAGACACAAACATTCAGACCACATGAACACCTCTTCTGATTTTTGAGGACTGACTCAGTGCCCAGCCAGTGTTAGCCAGCACATTTATAATTCTGTCTGAACCTTCCCTTGCTACTTGCACTGATCTTATAGATCAGCTAGTGTGAAAGCTTAGGGTCTTCTCTGGCCTTTTCTGAGTATGTCTTGTCCTGGTCATGTACATGACTTTCTAAATTTCACCCATACACTGGAAGACTTTCAGATGTCCTTATTTCCCAAAGAACCTCTCTATTTGTTATTTCTAGTGGCTCATTCACAGTGGTTTACTTCCCTAAGTGTTTTGTTAAATAATAGTAAACTCATATTTATTTGAACTTAAGCTCCAAGAATTCTAAGGGCCTTAGTTGGGTATAATTTCATTCATTTTCTGCTAATTATATGTATCCAAGGTTTACTACCAAACTAGTACAAATTTAATATCCTTTGAGGGTTTTTAGATAAATGCTAAAGTTTTATGTTTAGCTTCTTTACCTATTGATACAAAGAGATTAGGCCCTAATCTTAGTCTCCTAATTCCAGGGATTAACTGCTATCAGACCAAAGGAACACCAAACTTTCTACCCATTTAATCTCCTATTTTCTTTATAGCTCACTGTTCTTCATTATGTATATATTTATGTATGTGTGTTTGTATGGTATGTATGCATAGTTTTATAGATTTCCTTTGCTTTCTTGTGAACCAGCAATACCCTGAAAAAAAAAGTGCTTTCTGTATTTCAGTGGGAGGACCTCACAGAGTACTTCATCTGTCATCCTATTAAAAGAAGAAGTCCATGACCTACTTTACCCCAAACAATTTCACAATAGATCCATGAGTGCATTGCATTTAAAATTAAGAAATGTCTCCTTTTAAATGGTTTTTAAAGCCTAACAGACCAGTAGGTAGAAAATATGTGTTTAATAAGCAACTGATTGATTGATTGCTAATTCTATGTAAAAGTGTTGATAGTCATTATTATATAACCATGTTCTAAAGAATCTGGACACCCATTTAATGGTAGATTTTATTTTGCCTGAATTGTAACTGAGCCACATGCAAGTATACATGCCACAATGATAATTCTTTATTTTAAATTAAGGGATGGATTAATTACTAATTAATCCATATACTTTTAGATAATCGCTTAACCACTAAACTTTCATTAAAATTTTAGATCCTTATAATTCTTGAACAGTTTCAATGGCACTCAATCACTAAGAAGCCAGAATAGTCTGAATTTGCAGAACACATTTATTTCGAGTGACTGAGAGTTAATTTAATTATTACTATTGGAATAGTGCTTCAGAAGTAAAATCTATGCAGTAAAAATAACAGGAACAACTATCTTTACCTCAAATGAATACATTAATATAAGTAAAGCATTATGGTAAAACTCAAAAATAGTAATTAAGATAATTCTAATAGAGAAAAAATATTTCATAGAATATATAAATGTAATTTGGAAAAATAAAAAAAACACTTTTTCTGTACAAGAGTATAATAAGTAATATCAGGAGTGTGATATGAAATTTTCTTTTTATGTATTCTCCTGCAATATGGAGTTGACCAAATAGCCATTTTTTATCCTTTTATCTTTGTATAATGTGGAAATAAAATAAGAAGGTTAAAAATCAATAAATCATTACCAGTGTAATATTAATGCTTTCTTTACATGTTTAGTTAGGAGTAAGGCTGAAATATTTATTGGGAAAACAAGAAGAATAAATGCTTATTATCAGAGAAAGAAATGTCGTATATTTTGCCTCTTTTACTTGTTCCTAATAATTTGTGGGTAGAAAAATAAAACTGCATTTAGCTCATAGGACCACTAAAAAAACCTGTGATAATAAAATACTGTATGCCACTAAAATTTAGAAATAACTTATAATTGTCTTGGAGTTTTAAATCAATTAAGCTGCTCTCTTGGCTTCCATCTGTAGAGTGGTAATTCCAAATGGCTTATATAGTGCTGCTTATTGAGGGTTATTTAAAACTCTGAAGCTGCTAAGATAGTTAAGCATGATCTCAAGTACTTAACATTGGCTTTAAAGAAGTGTAAAGTCTGTAAATAGCATTAAACATTACATGCTTAATAGATCCACTTCCACAGGGCTCGATACATGGGGTTTGTATTTTTTATATGGTTAGATAGGACTGGTATAACACCTATGTCTCATAATTTGCAATCTCTGCATTTATTCACAGAGGATTTAAAGCCATGGTTTCTACATCATTGTATTTTATGCAGTCATGTGGAATACACAATTAACTATACACTTTATATCTGTTGCCCATGAAAATTTAGAATTGGCAAATAGTTACAATGTGTAAGTCATAGGGCTCTGTTATTACCCATGCATTGCTTTATTTTAACCCTAAAAGTATATGCAAGTGAATATTTGTACATTAGTTTGGTCATATAGCACCTGAATACCCTCCCTGAGAACATACTTCCCAATATGATGCTATATCCAGAGCACAGACACGTGACCTAAGTTTCAACAACTATGGATTCTGGCAGAGGGTGGCAAAGGCAGAAGAAACATCCACTTTCAGGTGCAATAGTAGGTATAATACTCAAGCCCTAGAGCAGCATTGTCCAATAGAAAAAAATATTTTCAGAAGTCAGCCAGAAGCTACATTACACTGTAATAAAGTAAGGTCCTAGAGAAATGAAATGAGTTCTGCTACATTCTAGGCTAATCACGAAACTCATTCCACTTCCAGAAAAGGTTGTCTTTCTTCACCAATCTTGTCTAGCAGGGTATAATACTGTTCTACAAACCAGTGTAATTTCAATATTCTCTTATTCTGAATGGAAGTTGTTATGATGGTTACCACATTTGTTTTTTATCATTATGTATAGTATGTGATGGCAACCTTTCTTTTGACATTAAAGAATTACATTGGAATTAATGGAGAAGCCAGTGCAACACTTGGAGAGTCTAGATGTGTTGTATGGAGTAAATGGCTCAAATTTTGGATTTTCTTCACAATTATAGATAGAAACTACATTTCATGTAGGCTTTTCACAAAGTGAATGCAGAGGAAGATGATACCTCTACACAGAAATCTGATCATCAAGGGGAGAACTGTAGCAGAAATAATTGTTTGCCTTCCTGACAGCTCTCTTCCTTGTTCTCTAAGAACTTTTTCCTCTTTAAAAGAAAATATTGAATTTATTGGGGGGGCGATAAGGATTAATAAAATTTATAGGTTTTAGATGTACAACTCTATATAACACAACATCTGTATATTGTATTGTGTGTTCACCACCCCAAATCAAGTCTCCTCCATCACCATCCATACCCCCTCTACTATTCTCTACCTCCCCCCACCCCCTTTCCTTCCTGCAATGTCCACACTGTTATCTGTGTCTGTAAGGTTTTTTACCTTTGCTTAATCCTTTCACTTTTTTCACCCAGCCTACCAACCCCTATCCCCTCTGAGAGTTGTCACTCTGTTCTCCACATCTATGAGTCTGTTTAATGCAGACCTTTCTCTTCCAAACAGAACATCAATTTTGTTTAGCTATGTATCTAACTGTACATGTTCATACTTCATGGATTGCTGACCCCACAATGAGTTCTACGGAATGGGTCCTAACAGCCTATACCGATTTTAGCAATCTCATTTCAATTTGTCAGGGACAGGATTAGATATTAATACATAATAATGTGGCATAATTCTGATCAGTGAACAGTGAGAAGCAATCCACTGGGAGGCTTTTGGGAAAGAATTTCTTGGTGCTTAAATTAAATGCCAAGTGAAAAAAAGAAAGAAAAAGACAAGAACTGTATCATTTTACTTATATGTGGGTATAAAATAAAAAACAACAAATAAAAAAGGAAAAACAAACAAAAATCCTAACTTATAAACACAGACACCAGAATTGTGGTTACCAGAAGAAGTGGGAGGACAAAGAAGGTCAAGTTGGTCAAATATGGGGTGATGAGAGTAGGTTTCCGGGGGGAGCACACAAACAATAGAGGTCAAATTATAGAGTTGTGCACCTGAAATTGATATAATGGTATTAACCAATGTTGCGTCAACAAATTTAATTTAAAATAACAGATTCAGTCTGCTTTGGAAGTGACTGTATCTGAATGTATTGACTGGTGCTACTGCAGCCATTTTTTTTTTTTCTGAAGCTGGAAACGGGGAGAGACAGTCATACAGACTCCCGCATGCGCCGGACTGGGATCCACCCGGCACGGCCACCAGGGGCAACGCTCTGCCCACCAGGGGGTGATGCTCTGCCCCTCCAGGGCGTCGCTCTGTTGCGACCAGAGCCACTCTAGCGCCTGGGGCAGAGGCCAAGGAGCCATCCCCAGCGCCCGGGCCATCTTTGCTCCAATGGAGCCTCGCTGTGGGAGGGGAAGAGAGAGACAGAGAGGAAGGAGAGGGGGAGGGGTGGAGAAGCAAATGGGCGCTTCTCCTGTGTGCCCTGGCCGGGAATCGAACCTGGGACTTCTGCATGCCAGGCTGACGCTCTACCACTGAGCCAACTGGCCAGGGCCTGCAGCCATTTTTTTAATATGTGGTTTGAGAATAAAGCCAATGCATGGAGATACCCAAAGCCAAGTTGGATGTTTTTACTGTATACCTGAGGTTTGCATACCTTTGGATAGTATGTTGTGCTAAATACTTTTCCTTATGATTTAAGCCATTGATTTATGACTTCCTACACTTAAATTAAAGCATTCTAATGGATAAATAGGTATAATTGATTCTCATTTAAAAAAATACCCTGCCCAAATAATTTGCCCAGGTTTATTTAACTAACCCTGAGGAAACTAAAATCTATTTCAGAATTTCCTGATGCCACAATCCATGTGCTTAAACATCACACTATTCTGTGTTATTATAGTCAAGGTCTGCAATTTAAGAAATCCTTTCTGTCTGCCAAGTACCTGATCTATAATACCATAATTTATTACTATGTCCTTTGATGTTGGGCATGTGCCTTAAATGTTAAATAGTGTTGACAAGGGAAAATAATTTCTGAAATTTAATAACTAATAAATAATGTCAATTCCTTGGGAGAAAATACAGAAAAGATGAATTGGTCCAAACTACTTTATTTTCAATGGTAAAGTCATTTTTTTGTTTTGTTTTGTTTTGCTTCCAAACAAATCTGAAAGTTAATGATATTTTTAAATATTTTTCTAGTATCTGACCCTGGTTTTAGTCATTTGAATCAATATATTTAGCATATAATTTAAATATCCTTTATGATGTTCAACTAAAATCAATCATGTTTAATATCAATATTACACTATACCTGTTAGTGAGACAGAGTGATATACAATATTTAAGGGCACAAGCAAAGACTAGGGTATTATGGCCTATCATTGCTATAAAATGTTACATTATTTGGAAGGAATCTCTGTTGTCTATAAAAGAATACTTGTACTTATAATTCATACTTCATAAGATTGAAGCAAGTATTATATTAAAGTTTATAAAACAACATATTCTGTGCTTAACGTATAATAGAGCCTCAATAAATGGCAGTTATTATTAGCGAGGGTAAGTTAATCATCATAACAAAGAGTTCATATCTATTCACAATAAATCTTGAGGATAAAGTTGTTTTTTTGTTTTTCTGAAGCTGGAAACGGGGAGAGACAGTCAGACAGACTCCCGCATGCGCCCGACTGGGATCCACCTGGCACGCCCACCAGGGGCGAAGCTCTGTCCACCAGGGGGCGATGCTCTGCCCCTCCGAGGCGTTGCTCTGCCGTGACCAGAGCCACTCTAGCACCTGGGGCAGAGGCCAAGGAGCCATCCCCAGCGCCCGGGCCATCTTTGCTCCAATGGAGCCTTGGCTGTGGGAGGGGAAGAGAGAGACAGAGAGGAAGGAGGGGGGGGTGGAGAAGCAAATGGGTGCTTCTCCTATGTGCCCTGGCCGGGAATCGAACCCGGGTCCCCTGCACGCCAGGCTGATGCTCTACCGCTAAGCCAACCGGCCAGGGCCTAAAGTTATTTTTTATGGCAATGCCACTATGACTCAAAAAGAGGAGTTTCTTCCTCAAACTCTATGCTGCTAGATGTTTCTCTTGTCTGGAAGTAGTTTTTCTCGATTCTGTTCATTTTAGAATGTCAATAATTCACTCCAATGTGAACAAGTATTTTTGTTATCAGATGAGGAAATTGAGTAAGTATAATATATGTATAAGTACCAAAATATACAAAGTTTAATTAAGTTTTAGCTATGCAGTGCCATCTTACCCTTATCTTCATAACATCTAATTAATAAAAGCACTTTCTTCTTTCACATACTTCCCAGAAACCTTGATAATTACAATACAACGAGGAGAGAAGACACAAACAAGATCAATACAATATTCTGTATTAAGTGCTTTGCGACATGGACACACAGGGTTACATGGAAGCAGAGATGAGAACCACCTAATCCAGCTGGAGAATAAAAAAGAAAGATTTCCTCCAGGATAAAATCCTTGGGCAGTGCGATGAAAAAAAAGGGGGGAACTATGAGAAAATATTATAGGAGACAAAACAAAAAATGGCACAGTGGAAAGAAATATTCTTTCTGTTTCTGCAGTATAAACTATGAGGCAATAAATGATGAGAAAGAAGACTACAGATGGAGGTAGAGACAAAATCATGTTAAGGACTTAGAACTTTATATCTTGTAAACAAAGAGCAGTAAACAATGAGTTTTGGGCAAAGGGTTGACTGGGTTGTATTTGCTCTTCAGCTGCTTACTTTGCCAGCAGAAACAATCTGGATTTGAAGGGAGCAGGTCAGGCTAGAGATCAAGAACTTAAACTGGGGCTATGGAAGTAGGGCTGAAGAAGAGTGGTCTCAATCATGACTCCTTTACCCCAAACAAAATGATTGCAATATTTTTTTCTCTTTTTCTTTCTTCATAGATATAAAAAGCACTATTTAAAAACCCACTAAAAAATCATGGCTTGAAAAACAATTTTATAAAATTTTATTAAGTATAAAGTCTAATTCAGACAGAGTATAATATTCAGTACATTTGTTTTTTTTTAAAAAAAATCATATATTTCAGAATAAGCCTAAATTTTTCTGGGTTTTATAATATATATTGTATTTGGTATGCACTTCACATGCAGATGGAAAATTAGTGTTTAATAATTGTTTAATTAGTAGTCATCTTACTTTGCCTATTTTTTTTTGCAAAAAGAAATATACAAAGGTAGATTTACATGAAATTTGTGAAATAGATAAATATTGCAATATATAAGTAGCCTAAACACAGCACATGCAAATCCAACATTTACTCAATTAGAAGTAACCTCCTTTTAAAAGAAAGAATAAATCTCAGATTGCAGAAGAATTATAAACTGTAATATCAGACATCAGGATATTTTATTACAGACTATATATGCCAAAACTCTGAACTAATCCATTAAAAAACTAGAAGTGCCAGCCTAGACAGTTCTCCAGGTTCATCCACTTTGCTGAAAGCATCAGGTTAATAGTTTCAATTCCTACAAGGGCTCATATTTTAGAGACAGGGGAGGAGGAAAGTCTGGAGACACAGAAAGATATTGATGGAATAATAAAAGCTTTCAGCTTTGTTTTAGTTTTCTATGCCTTCTGTATCTGTACACTGGTCTTCCCCTTTAGGGGACTGCTGGTATGTAACAATGACAGATTAAATACGGCTTTACAAATGTTGCACTGAACGGAAAAGGCTACACGAAGGCACCAAATATTAAATCCATAACAACAGTACAAAGCTGTAGGTTCTTTTCTGTCATTTATTTATGCTTAGCTACTAGAGGATAGAATTTAAATTTTATAATGTATATAATTGATCAACTTGAATTTTAAAAATTTTTGAAGAAAATGCTTGAGGATACTGTTATTAGTTTCAGGAGGACATTTATTACAAATCTGTATATGTTAGCTTGTGCATATCTAACACATTTTGAAAACAAATAAAAATGAGCCTCATTAAGATGAGTTTGATAAGAAGGACCTTTTATTGGTTTTGTCACTCATTAAGAATAGATCAGCCTAATCCATAATGTCTATGTATTTCTCCATTTATACATCTATATCTATTTTTATAGAGAATCTTTACCTTGCAGCTTTATTTAAAAATTAGATTAGTTCAAAATGATTAAACATACCACTATGGTAGAAAAAATAAGCAACACTTTTACATATATTGAAACATGCAATAGGTTCTAACTCCCATCCTCAGTTTATCCTTAATATTTTTCTTATAACAAAACAGAGGAAAGATAAAATATATTGACTTCTCAAATTACAGTCTCTGTTGTTAATTTTATTTTGTTAATGTAATTTCTTCAAGTATAGCTATAAATTAATGATCTTTATTACTTAATATTTATGAAAGACTTTCTTTACCTCCAAAATACCTTCCCAAATAAGCATTTAGGTAGGAGTCCAAGAAGTTAGGTTACAAAAGGAATTATTTGCCTCTAAACCCATTGTTTGCCATACCATCTAGGAAGAACGATTTCTGGTCCATTAATAAATACTCTTTGGGGTGAGTGGTCAGGTAAGAGTGGAGATAGGTTGTTATACTATCCTTTCCTGTTGTGTAACCTGCACTTCAATTAATAGTCTCTATCTTAAATTTTGGATGTTATGAAAAAACACAGATCAGATCATGTAAGCCCTCTACTTAAAATCTCTTATTTTATTTAACTCATTCTATAAATATATATTTAGAGCCTAATCTTTATCAAGTACTATCCTAGTATAGAAAACCTTCCCACACTTCATTGGAGATATAAACAAAATACAGACAAATAGCAGATAATGGTAATAATGTCATATAAAGTCTTCCAATAATCATTGGTGTCATAAAGTGCTGTAAAGTTAAGTAAAGGAAAATGATGGAGATGATCAGTGATGGAAGAGGAAATAATGTAATAGTGGAGAGAAATCTGAATGAAGGAAGCAGCTACCTAGATATACTGCTCCTCATAACATTTTCTAAACAGATCCTAGGGGCCCTGTATGATTTGGGCATTATTCAGCTCTATACCCTCCATTTCTTCCATTCTCTTCCTTACTCACTATGCCATTGTCTTTTTTAGTTTCCCAAAGACATCAGGGTGTCATGTGTCATGTGTTACAATCACCTATTTGTTTGCTCCTGACATTATTTTCTTTACATTGCTAGACCCTAGTCATCCTTCCATATTGACTTAAATCTCACATGCTCAGGTAGGATTTTACTGACTTCTGGTCAAGCTAGTGGACTAAGTAAATGCTATGCTCCCCTCCTCCCATAACTACATTAAAATTACAAGTGTACTACCAATTAACCATACTTGATAACTTCCTGAAGCCTAGATTAACAGAAATCCTATAACTAAGGATATACAAAAGAAGCCACATCAAGACTGGTAGGAAGGGGAGAGATAAGGAAAGGGCAGGCCCTACACCCATGGCATGGCTTTTAAGGAACAGGAAGAATATCTCGGCTTTAGAGTTCCCTGACGGAGTAGTGAGGGGTCCCAGCTTAACTAACACCAGGCTACTCAGACTAGGGTTCCAGGGCAGGGAAGAGGTGTTCCCGTAACCTCTGACAGTGAAAACAAGAAGGGATTATGGCTGAATGAGAGAGAGAGAGAGAGAGTTCCTAGAGTCCCAGGCATTCTTCTTAAAGGGCCCACACAAAGATTTATCCTTTGGGGCCCACACAAAGATTTATCCTTTGAGTGACACACTGGCTCTGAGCTCCGATAATGAAACAGCAGCTTGAATAGGCCCAGGGAACCACAGTGAGGAACTAAATTGTCTAGTTTCAGAATGAGGGCCGGAAGGGCCACTCTCTCCCATATAGAAGTGTTGGCAGGCACCACTGTCCCTTTGATAAGCCCTCCCCTCCATCATGCCTGAAGCTGCAGGAAGGCAACCTGGGTCAAACTGTCACCCAGCCCTGGTACTTTCCTGAGACCCAATGCCACCTACTTTGTGTATTCAACAAAGCTGTTTCCAGCAGCTTTTCCATACAAATGACCTGTCCCCCCTTGAACTGTGGACTTTCCTAAAATCTCTCAAAGGTGCACAAACCCAAGACAACAATTGGCTGGCCTCTGCATGCTCTGTACCTCCTGCTAAGTGGCCTCAAGCCAGCAGTGGTAGCAACCAGTCTAGGTTCAATGTTTATCCCCTTACAGGCATCTCAAAGTGCAGCCCAAGTGGCAACCATCTGTTGATCACTTTGTGCTTTATACAAATTGGACCCTGCTTTGGTACAGGCAGCAGCTGGCCTTGTCCTGCGACAGAACTTCTTCTAAGAGACTCTATACTTAACACACTTGGTTGGATCAGCTGAAGACCAAACTAGAGCACAGCTCAACTATATCCACCAGACACCAGAGTCCCGTTAGAGGAATCCTGCTCCACGGATCAGCATATCTTTTCCAATATAGTTACAAGCAGTCATCATAGCCACTCAGGCTGAGGGTCTACCACCCACCCCTGTCATTGATGTGCCAGTAGCAATCAAGGATCCATTACAACAGGAGAGCACATAAGCCATACAAGTGACATACAAGGGGCACCCATGTCTGGTGATCAGAGTTTGTGCCACTGTCTTCAGAGAACACCCACCCCATATGCCACTCTATCAAGATGAGAAGATCTACCTAATACATAGAAACACACACAGGGAGTCAGCATAAATGAGATGACAAAAAATATATATTTTCCAAATAAAAAAATAGAACAAAACTCTAGAAAAAAGAACTAAAAGAAATGGAGACAAGCAAACTACCAGATGAATAGTTCACAACAATGGTTATAAAAATGCTCAATAAACTTAGGAAAAGAATACATGACTCAGTGAGAACAAAGAAACCTAATAGTATAGATAAAAAACATTAAAAGGAAGCAGTCAGAAATGAAGGATACAATCACTGAAATGAAGACTACATTAGAGGAAATTAAAAGCAGATTAGATAAAGCAGAGGACTAAATTATTCATAAAACAAGGTAGTAGAAAACACCCAATCAAAACAGCAAGAAGAAAAGAAAAATTTGAAAATATTATGATACTTTAAGGGGCCTCTGGGACAATAGCAAGCATACCAATACTCATATCATAGGGACCCCAGAAGGAGGAGAGAGAAATCAGGGATGGTAAACATAATTGAAAATAATGACAGAACACTTCCACAACATGGCAAAGAAAACAGACATACAAGTCAAGGAATCACAGGGAGTCTCAAATAACATGAACCCAAAAAGGCCCAAACCAAGACACATAAAAATTAAAATGCCAAATGTTGAAGACAGGGAAGAATCTTAAAAGCAGCAAGAGAAAAACTGTTAGTTAGTTACTTACACTAGAATACTGCTAAGACTGTCAGCTGATTTCTCAACAGAAACTTTGAGGCCAGAAGGGATTTTTTCAAAATATTCAAAGTGATGAAAAGCAAGGACCTATAATCAAGAATCTTTAGCAAGCTATGTTTTAGGAATGAAGAACAGATAAAGAACTTCCCAGGAAAGAAAAAGCTAAAGGAGCCCATCACCACCAAACCAAATTCAGATCTGTTAAAGGGACTTCTTTAAGAAGATGAAGAAATGAATTAAAATATGAATAATAAAATGGCAATAACTATACTTTTCAATAATTACTTTAAATGCAAATAGAGTAAATGCTCTAATCAAAAGACATAGGGTAGCTGAATGGATAAGAAAGCAAGATTTATATTTGTGCTGCTGATAAGAGATCCACTTCAGATTGAAAGACACACACAATCTAAAGTAAAGAGATGGCCTGACCAGGTGGTGGTGCAGTGGATAGAGCATCGGACTGGGATGCGGAAGACCCAGGTTTGAGACCCCAAGGTCGCCAGCTTGAGCGTGGGCTCATCTGGTTTGAGCAAAAGCTCACCAGCTTGAGCTCAAGCTCACTGGCTCAAGCAAGGAGTTACTCAGTCTGCTGAAGGCCCGTGGTTAAGGCACGTATGAGAAAGCAATCAATGAACAATTAAGGTGTTGCAATGTGCAATGAAAAACTAATAATTGATGCTTCTCATCTCTTCATTCCTGTCTGTCTGTCCCTGTCTATCCCTCTCTCTGACTCTGTCTCTGTAAAAGAAAGAAAGAAAGAAAGAAAGAAAGAAAGAAAGAAAGAAAGAAAGAAAGAAAGAAAGAGAAAGAAAGTAAAGAGATGGAAAAAGATGTTTCATGCAAATGGAAACAGAAAACAAAAGCTGGCCTAGCAATACTTATACAGACAAGATAGACTGTAAAACAAAGGCTATAACAAAAGACAAAGAAATTCTATTTCTGGGTATTTTTCTAAAGAAATCCAAAGCACTAATTCGAAAAGATGTATTGGTTCCTATGTTCAGAGCTACATTATTTACAATAGCCAAGATATGGAAGCAATTTAAGCGTCCATTAATAGACAAATAAATAAGAGGTGGTCTATATATACAATGAAATATTACTCAGCTGTAATAATTAATAAAATCTTGTTATTTGTGACAACATGAGTGGACCTAGAGTGTATTATGCTAAGTGAAATAAGTCAAGCAAAGAAAGACAAATACCATATAAGTTCAATCTTACATGGAACCTAAAAGACAAAATAAAAGAACAAAGAAAACAGAAATTTAAGGACACAGAGAATATTTTGGCAGATGCCAGATGGGAGGAAAGTTGGGGTATAAGTAATAAAAAAGGGGATAAGTTAAAAAAAAAAGCTGGCAAATTGTCCATTATAAAAACACTTAGGGATGTAAGCATAGGTTATCCAGTCAATGATAACAATGTCAGATGGGCCCAAGACTTATTGGCATGATCACTTTGCAAGTCATATAAATGACTAATGACTATGTTGTACACCTGAAACTACTGTAATATAACATATGTCAACTTAAAAATAGAAGGTCTTTACTGACAATTCTAAGCAGACTCACTTTTATTCTACCCAGAGTGTTTTCTTCAAATTGTGACTGTTACTTTTTGTATTTATCCATTTATTTTCTTTAAAATCACTAGCTGAAAGTTTCCTGAAGACAGGAAATTTGTCTTGTTTATTTTTTAAGGTACTGCAGACCCAGCTTCCTAGTCTGTGAAAATGTAAGATTTCCTAGGGAAAGTTTAGGATTGATTACATTGTGTTTATCTGACCAGTCCGAGAGATATGAAATCTTATCTGGATGCTCTTGCACACTAGGGTTCATAACAGACTGAGAGAGTTTATACAGAGGAGGTCCTAACAGAAAGGTACTGCTACTGCACTCTGTATCTGCAGATTTTGTTCCCTCCCTTCTGTCCTTTCCCCTCGTAATCTGCAATGTGAGTGCTTAGGCTATTAGGTCAGCAGGGGCCAGAAACTCAAGGAAGATAAGTAATTCTGAGCAAAGGGATTAGACAGATTGTACACTGTGATGATATATATTTTATGTGACTCTGGTTATATGAGAATAATCAAATCATCTATGTGACTCTCTTTCACATTGCTTAGCAATTCCAGAAGACCAATGAGCTATAATATTAAGAAGGACAGATGCTAGATACACAAGCATAATATAGTGCTTATCTTTCCTTACTACCTAGCTGCAGCTGGTGTTGCGGTATTGAGCAGCTAGAGCAAAAAAACAACACCTTAGAATGGTGACTGTGGCTCTAACTCCAAGGTTGTCACTAAGATAACCTTGCACCCTGCAGTAAAATATCTCAGGGACCAGAAGCAAAAAGCTCACAGCTATCTCCAGTTGCTATTTCAGGCACTTAGCAGAAGCCTATTCTGACTTCTTAGAAGCATCTGCTGATGACTCTGATGACTAATTTCAGCAGGGAGTCTCCACAAGGATATTCCAAGTTCTGAAATGTGTGAGAGTATGTGTTATCTGTACAGTAGAAAGTTAAGCTCAAATACTTGTGGAAGCATTAAGCCTCAGCACATATTGGAAACGTGCAAATGGGGGAGCATGGAGTACTAGCTGCAGTACTAGTAGTAATACTTATTATTATTAACATTTTTTGAACATATGTCATATTGCAGACTCTGTTCTAAGCGCACTGTATATCTTACTCCATATAATTCTTCCTAAACCCCTAAGAGGAAGGCATTGTTAATTTGACTTTATTACTGAGAAAACAAAAGCCCAGTTAAAGTTAAATTTTTGGTGATCTGTGAGTCAATATACATTATGCAATATGTATATTTGTATATACTTTGACAATTTTTATATTTTATATCAGAATATGAGAAAAATGCCTCCTACTTCTCATGCTCATTGCTCTGCTATAGCACCTAACATATATCATAAGTTTATTTTATTGTTGTGGTCACTGAATACAATGTAAACCTCATGAGAGAAAGAATGTTATCATAATTCATTCAATTTTGAATCTTCATCATCAATAACTCCACCCAGAATTTAAGAGTTAATTGATTTGTGCTTAAGTGGATAAATATATAAATAAATGAAAAGGGAATATAAGGGAATCCTAGTAGAAAGGAGAGGGTCTCAAATGATTGAACCAGTTCTAAACTTTGGGAGGACATATATTAAAGAAATGGCAATGAGTAAATAGCAGTGAAAAGAGAAGAGGCTTATGTGGAAAAGGCTCATGGGATAAAACAGAATGATAAGGAACCAGGAGCAATCAGCTAATTTGTTTAAGGAAGCCACTTTGGTGGGTTGCACAGCTCCAGACAGGAGGCTGTGGATTACCGATAGGACTCCAGTCCTTGAACAAGGACAATAATGGGAATAATCCCAGCCTGGCAAACTGAAAGTAATAAAACAGACAAACAGACAGACAGACATGAAAGAAAGCAGAATTCCAATTATCAGGTTCAAAATTTATGGTAGGTATTGAGTTTCAACTTGAAAACCAATGCCTAATTATCATTAGAGATGCAATAAGAAATTAACATTAAGGATGACTTTTTGCTGAGTTCTATAAAATCAGTTTAAGGTTAGTTTCCCTGCAAATGTCAGGATTTATGTTTAATTGAAATAACTACATTCAATGATGTGGTAAGAAGAAATGCACAGAATATAACAGGTCTTGCCATGTTTTTTTGGATGACTTTTCATTTTTTAAAGGCTAATACACTTAAGTGATAATGATCACAGTACTTTATTTCAATCAGTGGTTCCCAGCCCTGAATAAGGGGAGCATTTTTTCAATATAAAAAAATTGATGAAGCCTTACATGTGATGAGCTTGTTTGTTTATTTTCAATTGAATAGGAAACATAACAAATAGCCAGTGTTCATGTGAGTATATTAACACTACAAATATATTTTGAAAATTTCAATACCAATGATGGCACCTATATTTGGAAAATATATCACAGATTACACTTGAGGAATTCATTCTGTGATTCTTCTGTGGAAATTTGGATCTTGGGCTAGAAATGAATAGTGTTCAATTACAAAATATAACAGTAAAAACACATGCAAAAATATACAAACGTTTTCAGTTAGGTACCCTACACATTCACCTTTACCAGTTGGTCATACATTATTTATTCTAACTTTGACTTTCATCCTAAGACTTACTATGTGATCTTATTCTGTCTTGTGGCTTCATATAATATCTATATGTTGACAGCTTGCAAATTGTATCTTCATCCCTATCTTCTGGATCTCAAGACTTTATTTCTAACCTTGTATCCAGTGTAATAGACATCTTAAATGTAACATGCTGAACTTTTGCTTTTTTCTCCTAAAATAGCTCTGCCTGAAGCCTTTCCATATCACTTAACAACTCTGTACTAATTCTAAGCCAACCCTTCTCTATTTTTCTCTTTGATGTTATGGTTGGGACACTGCAAATTATATTGCTCAGAATATCTTTCCAGTTGGCATTAGGGTCTGCCTAAACCTGATGATTCACATTGTTTACTCAGAGGTCTGAGCACCAGCCAGGGGATATCTCCTTATTGGAAATCCAAGTTCCAGTTTTACAAGGCCCTACTGCAAACTCTCAGGTTCTGTAATACCATATTTTCTATTTTCTTCCTCCAGCTCTAAAGATGGTGTCTCTAGCTCTAAAGGTGGTTATTGCTTCTGCATTAATTTTTATTTCTAAATTATATCACCTGCATAAAAATCCTCAAAATGAATTCTGTGTATTTTAAATAACTATTGGTGGTTATATTTTCCTGACTAGACCTTGTTTGGTATATTCCTTGGTATCAAAAAGAGTCCAAGAAAGAGAGTCTCACAGTTTTTTGGAGAGTGTTTTTCTTATATGTATTTTTGGCTTGGACATAGCAGAGCTCCTGGTCTGTAGAAAATGACATAACACCTTAATTTATTATTGTGTTTGGAATAGAACACTTATTGAAGTTAAGTTGTGAGGGGGTGAAGCAAGTGGTTACTGCACTTGACTCTCACAACCAAAACTATAAGGATGACGGAGGGAGATGACTATTAATGACTGTCCTGGAGTCCGAAAACAATTAAATCACAGTTTAAGTCATGGGAAGAGAATCAGAGACCTTGTATGAAGACCCTGTAGTACTGGGCAGATATGGCTGAAAATTATACTCATGATTTAATTACGCAAGTTGCATAATTATAAAATATGATGAACTTACAGACTCACTTTCCATGTCAAATTAGGGCATTAATTGAGAAGAAATGTAATCCTGAAAATTAAATTAGGGACAATTTGGATGCTTCAGAATAAACTGAGAATCCGAAAACCACATGCCTTCCTCTGCCAATGGGAGCACAACCCCTCTCTTTCCTTGAAAGCCCTACAAAAACTTCACTTGAGGCAATTCCCCTCTAATGGCGCATCTATTCTCAAGGGCCACCACCATCACCTCCCTCCCATATTTTCTAGAACAGAGCAGTCAGACTCTCTCTGGTACTGGCAATGTTCAATGTTTTCCCTGTACAGTCTGGTAGCCACCAGCAACATGTGGCTAACGAGCACTTGAAGTGTGACTCGCCTGAACTGAGATGCCACTTAAGTGTTAAACATACTTTCAGTTTCAAATATATAGAACAAAAAATAAAATGATGAGAAATCACTGTATTGATAATGCTATGCTAATTACATGTTGAAATTATAATATTGGGGTAAAAGAAGATATATTAAAATTAATTTCACCTTAAAAATACTGCTAGAAAAGTATTTTTGTACATTATTTTGAAATTAAATTTAATGTGGTGACATTGATCAATAAGAAAATTTTTAAATTATATATGACGCATATTATATTTCTGATGGACAGTGCTGGTCTAGAGAGCCTGCAAACAATTTTACACACAAAGATCAAAGAACTTATTCTAGAATTTTAAATAAACATCTATTTTTTAAATTCTAAGTCTGAATAGATGAAAAGAATGCAATTTCTATTATACTCTATCTTTATAAATACTTTAAAAACAGTTTCTTTATAATCTTGCATCATTAGTTCATTTAATTTCTAAAAAATCTCTACCACTGTTGTTTTTGTTTGTTTGTTTGTGACAGAGAAAGAGAGAGAGAGAGAGGGACATATAGGAACAGACAGACAGGAAGGGAGAGATATGAGAAGCATCAATTCTTCGTTGCTGCACCTTAGTTGTTCATTGATCGCTTTTTCATATATGCCCTGATTGGTGGGCTACAGCAGACTGAGTGACCCTTTGCTTAAGCCAGTGACCTTAGGCTCAAGCTGGTGAGCCTTGCTCAAACCAGATGAGCCTGCACTCAAACTGGCAACCTCGGGTTTTCAAACCTAGGTCCTCCACGTCCCAGTCCAACCCAATGCTCTATCCACTGCGCCACTGCCTGGTCAGGTTCTACTATGTTTTAAAAATAGAAAAAATGTAAGTTCAATCATACAAATCAGAAATTTTGTTCAAAAAAGTTGGACTTTGTGTTTCAATTTAAATTATTATATAATATACTTCTATGTATCATTAATTCTAGTTCTAGGATAGACAGAGATACAGATAGATAGATGGATTAAAAATAGGTGTCCATTTGGATTAATGATGTATAGATGATATAGGTGGATGGATAGATGGACAGATAGATGCATATATATACAGATGCAAAGATAAAGAGATGGGCAATTCAGTAAGTTTGTTGTTTTGCTAAAATAAGGTGTCTCCTTTCATTATATTTTAGTGCATCTATTTTTTACTTTATTCTCAAAGACTCTTAATCAAGAGCTATGCATCTGGAATTTCTTGTTTTGAAACTCCAGAGTTCTGATTACACTCAGGTAAAGTAAAATGTTATTATTTCAGCTGGGACAGTAACACATGCCTTTCTTTTGACACTGTGAAAGATAGTCATAAAAGGGGAATTTATAAAAGAGAATAAACAGATAGAAAAGGGTCACCAGGAAAAATAGTTTTAGAAAAAGAAATATCTTAAAATGGTGTCCAGGTTCCCCAGGAGACTTTGAGGATTTTTTTGTATTCCAAGGGTACACATATCTCAGATTAAAGACAAAGACACTAGACCATGTATACTGAGGAAGATTATTCTCATAAAAATTAAGAAAATGTTAAAGGCAGAAAATTATTTCTTCTTGCATACCTTAATGTAAGAAGAACAATTAATTCAATGATCAGGTTATTTAAAGTATCAACCTTAACATTTTAATTTATTATTATAGAGAAACCCTCAATTGTACTTATTATTGAAATGCAATAATTAAAGAAAATATTCCCCTTACAGAAGCTTAATGAAGGAGGTTTTAAAAAGTACATATTACTTTAAGATTGTAATGATCAGATATTTTATTTTTAGTAAGCGTAATGGCAATGTTTATAGACTGATCAGTAAAACTGGCTATAACTTAATGTTTGATATTTTAGCATATGGCACACTTACATATAAATAATTTAGCCACATAATCAAATATGAAAGGAAAAAGTATATAGTAATGTTGTTCTGCATCAATATATAAATTAAATCTAACAAATAACTGAAGAGAAACAGCATATTTCTTGACAAGATGGCAACATTTGGCAATAATAATTGATGTCATTTAATGTAATCCTACTTTGAATCAGACATTTCATGTTTTCTTATCTAATCAGTAAAATAACTTTATAATATGGTATTTTTATATGTAAAAGATTAAAAAAAAAACTGTGGCTCGAAGGACTTAAGGACCATGCCTACCTAAAATTGTATAGTTAGTCAAGTGGGACAGCTGAGATTTGAAACCAGTTCTATCCAGTTTCATGTCTTAGAGTTTTGTCTACCCATCATGTATTTGCTTTGAACCTTTAGAACACCATGATTTCTTTTCAAGTAATCAAACTTAAAAAAAATATATCTTAGCAATAATTTTTGAAGACGATTACAGATATTGAGGGACTAAGAATGTTGGTTAATTGGGCATTATGCCAACTAGGAGAGCTGTGTGCTCATGGTTCATGCCAGCAATTGCCTTCCAAAAAGAGATTCTAACATTATAATCTATGAAAGCATTTTTCAAATTATGTGTTATAACTTGTTAGGAAATCATGAAATTGATTTAGTGAGGCATGATCAATATTTTAGAAATAAACAGATTACAGGAAATTGGAATAAAAAACAGAGAAGTACACAACTAAGTAGAACAAGTAAGTGGAACAAATTGATGCTTCTCTCTCTCTTCTCTTTCTCTCCCTCTCACCTTTGTCCCCCCTCCCAATCAGTGGAAAATCTAAAGAAACAAAGAAGTACACTTTTGTTGTAAGAGATAATATTATTTTTTGGCACTGTGTGTGTGTGTATGTGATCTGGGACAAAATAGCACAATGTAAAATGTAATTCCAATTGTCGGTCACAGTTAAAAATGTTTGAAAACCAATTTCTATCGATTTTCTTAAAATAGAGGTAAACTACAGGTTAAAAATTAATGTCCTCAGTCAGCAATTTGATGGAAGTAGCAAAGAAGTGAAAGTAATTATGTCCTCCTTAGAAAATAAATTGAATTTTTTCTAGGGAGAGAAAGAAGAGATAAAAGTTTGGGAGATTAAGTAAGATAAACAAGGAAAAAAGTGACAACCTCTGTGAAACTTCAGGTAACTCAGTAATGAGAATAAATTAAATTTAGCAGAGCAGATCCTATAGAACAGAAAATCATTACCACATTTTGATGACAATTATTGGTAATTACTGTGTCACAAAAAGATTACTATCTCCATGCAAGATTAATACAATGTGTTTGTTCCGTACTTTATAATGAACTAATACTCACTTCATGCTTCTATTAGTGTAAGATCCTTACCTCTTAGTGTGAGTAATATCCTTGCAAATAGCACACACAAAGTACACAGCTCTGACTTTTGATATTTTTGTGATCTTAAACAAATTATTTAGCCTCTCTGTTAAATGCAGAAATCAAACACATCACAGAGGATTTTTATGAAGATTAAGTAATTTATAAAGAGTGGTGCAAATTTTACATGGCATGTTAAGTGTTCAATAAACCTGAGTTTATTTTTTCAAGTACTTCATTATTTTTTTTTATTTTTTTCAACAACTCATAATTTGCACAGAGAAGGTAATCAATAAATAAATATTTGAAAAATTGAAATGAACTGATGACACAGGTTGGGCAGGTAAAATGATTCTCTCTATATTTTTACAAGAAAGAAGATAAAGCCAGAAAATAAAACTAGCTAATTTTTCAGCTTCTCGCTCTTACACTCATTCAGATTATAATTTTGTTCGGATTGTTGTAGCACATACATATTTAGATGTATTGCTCACTTAGTGAAAGAGAAAGACAACCTAACCTTTTCAAATGTTATAATATGAAAGTTCTATTAGTGCAGAGCACATTAAAATCAACTATTTATAATAAAGACTAGCTGTGTGACATACGGCGGTAGAGAAACATTAAAAGTCAGCTTTGTTTAAAAATATGATATACCTGAATATGTTAAGAAAAAAAAGATACGAAGTGAAAAGCCATTATTCATGGCTTGTTTTTTGGAAAATAAATCCATACTTACAACCTTTAAAAACATGTCTCAGAAAACTCATTTATAAGTTTAATGTGCTGACAAATATATGTTAGTAACTGGGAGTAAAAATGTATTATTTTAAATTTATTTTTTTCAAATTTCCTATATAAATTAACATTCTATATAATGGACAAGTATAAAATGCTACATAAATCATACTTTTGATATCAATTTGCTTTTTTAATTGAATTTATTGGGGTGACACTGCCTAACATGATTATACGGGTTTCAGGTGCCTAATTCTACAGCACATCTCTGTACACTGTATGGTGTGTTCACTCCCCCAAGTCAAGTCTTTGTCCCTCACTATTTATCACACCTATACCCTCCTCCACCCCCATCCCCTAGCAATCATTGCCTTGTTGTTCATGTCCCTGAGTTTTCCCTTTTCTGTCCTTGATTTGAGATATTAAATTTCTTTACAGCACTTTCCCCACAATCTCTTTAACTTTGGCTCTATGATTATGCTTTTCTATCATGGATGATTTTCTTACCTTGTTTGTATTCACGGCTGTGATGACCCAGACACACTGTGCATTGCTGTCATACTGGAATGGAAAGTTGGGAGATGTAAAGGTTCCGCTCGGTCCCTGAAGATTAGAGCCGCACGTCTTAACTAAAAGAGAAATTGTATTTTAAAAGATGAGGATATACCATATACAAAATCATAGCAATGAAATAACTTGCAAATACACTTTAAAGGCAAAATTGCACAATTATAACCACACTGAAATACATATTATGTTCACTTACCAAATGTGGGTGTTTTTTACACACTAAAGTTCACAAGCTCAATATTTGCAACAGCAATTGAAAACTAGTGATGAATAAGAGTGTGAGGCATAATAAAATGTCCTCTGACTGTAAATATCTTTGTTTAATTAAAGATATATATTTATCCAATATTGTGTTAACAAAAGTCTACAAAGAGAAAGAAGCAAAGCCTCCCATTGATTGAGCACTTGCAAGGGTAGGGTTTTCATTTATATTTATTATGAATCTTAGGACACATTATAACATAACTGAGACATCAATATTAAAACTTCTCTTTCTGTTCTTAGAACTCTGAATTAGACACTCAGACTATACAAAGAGCTATACTGATATAATTTAAAATCCTACAACTGTTAAATGTTTCAATATTTCCTTTAAGTCCTTTTTCTTCTACTTAACAAAAGAGATTAACTTCCTTCTTTTTCTTTAAAGTTTATTTCTTGTGATCTAGTGGTTACATTTAATTTTATCTTATCTGTGTTCAATTTCACAATTTTAAATAATAAAACTTATTTTGTAACAAGAGAAAATAATGTATTTTTCTTCTTTCAGCATTAATTACAATCTTTATTGCCTAACATCTTATAAGTTTTGTATGCTCATTATTTAATTTTCTTCTGTTCCATTCACACTTTTTAAATTTTTTTTCCTACATGGTGTAAATAGTACCACCTTGGCTGATTCTGAGCTATTAAAGGCTATCAAGGACTCACAAATTTCTAAATATTTCACAATTGGCTCTTTTTCCCCCAGCTTTATTAATTATAATTAACATGTAATATTGTATAAGTTTGAGATGTACAACATGATGATTTGATTCATATATACTGCCAAATAATAAAGTTAGGTAACATCTCCATCATTTCACACAATTATTATTAGTGTAAATGTTTATGGGGTGAGAATATTTAAGATCTCTTATACTCTCATAGCAATATGTTAAAACAGCATTATTAACTATAGTCACCATACTGTACATTAGATCACCAGTTCATTTTATAACTGAAGATTTATTCTCTTTAAATAATATCTCCCCTTTCTCCTAACACTATCTAGCCTCAGCTCTGACAATATACACTCTGTTTCTATGAGATTTCACATATAAATGAGGTCATTACATTACAACCTTTTATAAGTCATCCATGTTCACTACTTCATTTTCTTCTCCCTCATTCACTGTTAAAGCATTTCAGTCTGACTTTTCCCATATCCGTGTTGATACTGCATTCTCAAGGCCAACAGTGATCATGTAATTGCCAAATCTAATAATATCTCTTCATGTTTCTTTTTAACTTTTTTAATTCAGTGAGAGGAGGGAAGGCAGAGACAGATTCCTGCATGTGCTCCAACCAGGATCCAACTGGCAAGCCCACTAGGGGGTGATGCTTTGCCCATCTGGGCTATTATTCCATTGCTTAGCAACAGAGCTCTTTTTAGTGCCTGAAGCAGTGGCCATGGAGCCATCCTCAACACCTGTGGCCAACTCGCTCCAATCAAGCCATGTCTGCAGGAGAGGAAGAGAGAAAGAGAAAAAGAGAGAGAGAGAGAAGCAAGATGGGGAGGGGTGGAGAAGCAAATGGGTGTTTCTCCTATGTTCCCTGACCAGGAATCAAATCTGGGATATCCACATGCCAGGCCGATACTCTGTCATGGAACCAACTGGCCAAAGCCATCTCTTCATTTTTTCTTTCTATTTGATTTCCAGAAGTAATTAAAAGTATTAAAAACTGGCCCTGGCTGGTTGGCTCAGTGGTAGAGCATCAGCCTGGCGTGCAGGAGTCCCTGGTTCGATTCCAGGCCAGGGCACACAGGAGAAGCACCCATCTGCTTCTCCACCCCTCCCCCTCTCCTTCCTCTCTATCTCTCTCTTCCCCTCCCGCAGCCAAGGCTCCAATGGAGCAAAGTAGGCCCGGGCAATGAGGATGGCTCTATGGCCTCTGCCTCAGGCACTAGAATGGCTCTGGTTGCAACAGAGCAATGCCCCAGATGGGCAGAGCAATGCCCCTGGTGGGCATGCCGGGTGGATCCTGGTCAGGCACATGAGGGAGTCTGTCTGACTACCTCTCTGTTTCCAACTTCAGAAAAAAATTCAAAAAAATAGAATAAAAAATAAAAGTATTAAAAACTTCATTTGAAATTCTCTGCCTTCCCTTACACAGTCCTGATGTATCTTAATTTTTATTTTTGTTTAAAATAGTTATGTCCCATACCCTATGTTTTGGCTTTATTTTTTCATCTGATGCTTAAGTATTATGATTATAAATTGACTGAATGGCTTATTTTCTCTGTGAAATGATTTCTCTGAACAGTTAATCTAATTCACTTCTACAATGGTCACTTATGTGTTGATAACTGAAATCTACATCAATTTTGCCATCTCTCTTGACTTCTAGAGTAATTTTCTGTTTGCTAGACTGCCTAGGAAATATCTTAAAATGCTTTTAATTAAACCTTTCTTATCTAGCCCTGGCCAGTTGGCTCAGTGGTAAAGTGTTGGCCCATGTGTGGAAGTTCTGGGTTTGAATTACAATCAGGGCACACAGGAGAATCAACCATTTGCTTCTCTACCACTCCCCCTCCTCTTCTCTACTATCTCTCTCTCTCTCTCTCTCTCTCTTTCTCTCTCATAGCTATAGCTTAAATGGCTCAAGCAAAGTTTGCCCCGGGTGCTGAGGATGGCTCCATGGCCTCCACTCAGGTGCTAAAATAGCTCCAAAGCAGTAGCCCCAGATGGGCAGAGCAACAAAGCAGTAGCCCCAGATGGGCAGAGCATCCCTGGGTAGGAGGCTTTCCAAGTGGATCCCAGTCAGCGTGCATTCAGGAGTCTGTCTCTGCCTCCATGCCTCTCACTTAAAGAAATAAGAAAGAAATTTTTCTTATTTAATCACTTTACCTCTCTCATACATGCATAAACTCCTAAAGACCTATGTACTCCTCTCCTGACACATCTTGTTTTTCTCATTTTCTTCTCTTTCTGAAACCTAATGATTGTTTCATCATCACTTTTCTCCTGGACTAGAAATAATGATTTAACTCCTTCCAATACTCCATTTTATATTTCTGTTTCATTTTCATTAGTGTTACTATATTTCTCTATCTAAAATATAGATTTGATAATTTTGACCTAATGGCATAAAATCATGATCACTTGTTTTCTATAAGGTAAATTAAAACTGGCTAATGTAGAATATAAAATTATTCCTCTGACAACCTAGATTGCTTTTCCAATATAATTTCCTGCCATACTCAACTATATAGCCACATACTCAACTTCTACCAGAAAAGGATTCTCCCTCTCTTTTAAACCACTATGCCCTTTATAGTTTTCCACTTATACTATAAAATTCTCAAAGTCTAAAATATAATTCTTTCTTGATTTGCCTGCAGAAGTGTGATCCATTTAAACAAAACCACACTGATACGCCACTTATTTCTATAGGAAATGTTCCCATTTCTCCCACTCAGGGTTCTGTAATGGATAATAGTACCCACAGAACATTATTTGAATAGCATATCTATAAAGGTGCTTAGGTGCTACTGATCTGATACAAAATGTACTTATAAATATTTTAATAATTATATAAAATTATTTTTATATATTTATAAATGTATTTATAAATATTTTTATAATTATATAAAATATTATAATACAAATTTTATAGCAATCAAATGATTGGTTTGAAGTTAGTAGAAAGAGCTTTCTGAAGGAACACCCTGCGTCTTTGAGTGGTACTTGCTACTTAGTAATTCTCTAGCATACTTTTTTAAAAATGTATACACACTTAAAATCTTTTTTGTGAACAAGGCCTTGTTTATTATCTTTGTCATTAACTCCAACTGCAGTGGCTTTCGTGATGGGGGAATGTTTAGTAAAGGACCAAATATCCAAGTTGTTAGGCCACAGCTCTAAAATGAACTGTCAAATAAGTGTTCTCTACATGCTGATAAAGAATTCTTATAAGTATGTTTCATAATGAGAAATATTCCTTTTGAAAATGCCTTTAATTCATATAAAAATAATGGGGAAAAAAAGCCTCAGAAGATGACAGGTAAAAAAAAAAAAAGTCCTGTATATATGTTGTTTTCTTGTCTGTTTCTCATCATCCAAACCAAAGAGTAACCACTTAAAATGATAGGTTTTGGTTTTGAAGAAGTTTAATTTTTTAGGTGTATGTGTTTTATATCCATCTTTATACACAAGAATACACACATGTGTATGTATTTATATATTTGTGTGCATACATGTATATATGTACATATACACCCTTGTTTATTTTCTCTTTTTACCATTTTAGATTAACAACTTTATGAGAGCAAAGACTTGGTTTTGTCCACCATGGTGTCTCCAGTGCCCAGAACAGTGCCAGATATATGGTAGTTAATAAATATATAAGTGGATAAATAAACAAATGATTAAAATAATGAGAGTCATAACAAATTTTTTAATTTTTTTTGGTATCTTTCTTTTTTTCTCTTTGTATATAGTGGCAATTCAAGCTACCACCTTTTGGTGAACTTGATGCCCATCCACTGTGGATGTACTAACAGTTTTGTGGAAAACTAAATCCTATTGTCTAATGCTCTAAACTTTCTGAGATATGCTGGAATATTTCCAGAAATATATATTTCTTTGTTATATCCATATCTTTAAGGAATCATTAGGATAAAGTCTAAATAGCTTCTGTTTGTGGATCATCAATTATCCCTACTTCTTCAACTTACTTGATGGTGGCATCGAGCAAATCCAAGCCATCTTGATCTTGGTTCTTTCCCTTGTACACTTAGACAGGCTATATAATGGTCTGGTAGGCATAAAATAATTATATGATTATATTATGTAGTTATCTACGTGCTCTTAATGGCTTCTACGAATAGGTACAATAAGGTTAGTACAGTGTGGATGTTATAATTTTGCCCAATGAGGTTTTTACTAGCTCAGGGAAAGAGCCTTGTTGTTACTAAAATATTTATAATTTGATGACATATGAAACATGGAAAATGATGGCTTGACCATAAAAATCAATTTAAATTAAATTATATTTATAATATGTTTTTCAACTATGGGTTGGGAAACACTGTAGTCTTAACCTAGCAAAAGTGTTTCCATTTCTATCTTTCAATATATAGTTACTTCTTTGCTTATCAGATAGAGATGAGGATAAAAACTAACAATGCTACATTATCTCTGAGAGTCACTGGGCATTGACTATGGTATAAACTATATTTCTTCTGTTACTCAAGAAATAGTGTACAAATTCAACTTAGTAGAATTTCTGTTCCTCCTAGAGTCTCTAACTTGCACCTTAAAAAAATGAGATATTCTAATAAGGTATAACTATGTCATAATAAGTAAGGATTAATAATTCAAACTTTGTGAAGTATACCTTGCCAGAAAGGCTAAGACCATGGCAAATGTCCTAACAAGAGACTCATTTGTTTAATGGTTTCTGATGGGGCACTGTGATGCAAGAGAAAAAATATTGTTAGGGACAAATAGGAAATGACTGGAAATGGATATATGTTGGCACCTGATGATGGACAACTTCTACCGGTAACTGAACATGGAGATACAAGGTGTGGCTACTTTCCAGATGTGAAAGGGAACTGTTCCTAGTCTCACAGAGATTAGTTAGGGCAAGCGCTACCCACAATTTCTTGCTAACTCTTCTTTGCCCAACCACCACCATTGGTATTTTAACTTTATCATTACCATCTATACTTTGCAACAGGCTTGTGTTTTTATCATGTCATTTGAGTTGAAGCACAAAGTAGGGTTTTTGGTGGATTGCTTTTAATTATTTTCTTTTTCTCCAGGTGGCAAAAAATGTTTCCTGTGACTAAATTTGGGAAGAGGAAATAATAAAGTAGTGACAGTGTATCCAGCAACTGAATTATAAGTTTAAAAATGTAAATTTATTTTGTTTTTCAGGTAGTGAAGTGAGCACAGTATCTGTTATAAATATTCAATGTTGGTTGTATAAGAGAATCATATTTAGTATTTTAGAAACTTCAATATGCATTTAAAACTCTCTATGATATAAACTGATCTTAAGACTTTTATCTTATATTTCATAGAATTAATATCAATTAATGCCAAATAGCAATATATGATTAATGCCAAAGAAAATTAATATTCTAATTATTTGTTTATTAAATATGTTTCAGGTTTAGAAACAAATGTGACCTACTGGTTAAGAACTTTTGTTCAGTGAAATATTAAATCAAATTTTTCACTGAAAAAGAATTGAATGTTTATATTTCAATGTATTTTTTCTGATATTTGAATATTCTAAGAATTCTACTCAATAGTTGATATTTGTATTTCATTTGTAAAAGTTGAGTGCTGTAAACTTTTATTCTTCAAATTTACATATTCTACAAATATTAAATGAGTTGATATTCAGTTTGAAACGCAATGCTGGACATTGGACGTGGCAACGTAAAAAGACAGCTGAAATTCCTGGCCTCATGGACTTTATGGTCTAGTCTAGAAGGAGAGCTAAATATTAAGCTGGGAGATAAATTTGTATTTATAAAATGCTATGAGAGTAATAGATCAGGAAAGGTCATTTATAAAAAGTGACATAGGAAAATTGTTTTATTTCTATGTTCTGTCCCTTGCTTCGTCCTCCCTCCCAGAATAATCTGGGAGTCTTTCTCCTATGGCTTTTATAGAAACCTTATAAACAATAAACTCATTCTAATCAAAATGAGATAAATTTTCACACAATAACCTAGTTTCCATTTCCATGGCAACATTTCATGAGACATTATCTTTTAAATTTAGTATGTTATCATCATTATTATTAGAGATGGCTAAATTGAAATGCTTTAGGGACATTATAAATAAAAAGTCACTCCACATTGGCAAATATATGTGCTTTGAATATAAAACAGTGTACTATGAAAAAATGACCGAGGAAATAAAATAACTTAGAAAATTAAATAATTTCTATGATAAAAATTCTAGGCGGTACAAAGACTCTATTAGCTCAAACAGAAAATAAATACTTTCAAAGTTATGAAAAAGAATTTATAAATAAGTAAAATATTTTTAATTAGTAACCTAGTAAGAAAAAAATGCTCAGAAAATGAAAAGAGTTGGGAAATTTTCAAGTCAGATGTTAAAGATTTGCTGAAAAAAAATACATAAAATTTTGTAAAAACCTATTATCAAAGTGAACAAAGGAAAATAGGACAAGTGAGAAGAAAACCACCGGAAATAGAGTTCTCTCTGAACGGGCATAAAAAGGAACTATGGAGTTTGCACATTGAAAACAGAATTCCATTAAATAAAATACAGATTTATGAGTTGAATATCACAATTTTAATCTTTCTACATGACATTTGGCATATGTTTTGAAGGACTATGTTCAATCACACTTTATCTTTGTCTTGTGCTTTCTGGGAAGTAAATTCCTAACAGTTTTGAAAGTCACACAGAAAGTTTTTTATATTTTAAATTCAAATCCTACCTTGGAATTTATAACAACCTACACATAAAAATGTAGATTTAAATAATGTCTTAAATATTATCATAACACTTCTAACATGCTTGAATTTTATTCAGTTATTTTAGTTTAATTGCTTAATACAGTAAATAATATACCTGGAAAATGCTGAATTCCTTACCTAAATATCAAAGAACACTTACTAAAATGCAGATAAACAAGCATAGAAAAGAACTGTTCTCTGAATCACTTAAAATTCAGGCTGCTGATTGTTGGTCATGAAACACACATATACATACACGTCTGAAGGTGAATGATAAGACTTATTTAAATCAGTGTCTGAAACTATCAGTAAGTAGTTCAGTTTAATAACATTCAAATGAACATCCTAGTCTCTATGTCTTCATGAGAAGCTGATAAAATGTCAGAAGTGGACTAATACTTAGGACTAATCTTCAAATACATCTAAGTGTCATCTGCATAAGAATGGAAATCTAATCCATGCCTTCACTGACAGGAAGCATCTAAATGTGGTATAATAAAGAAACAAATCCAAAGCAGGGAACTGGAAAACAGAGGAGACACTATGAAAGAGGCAGAATTAAAATCAGCAAGAGACAGACTGCACAGGATCAGATAGATTTGATTAAAACCCAACAAATGCAATTCCAATTAAAAAGAGGAAATACAATATACAGATTTGACAAAAAAAAAAGTAAGAAAATCTTTTTTTTCTCCCTGGTTGTTGGTTGTTAGTAATTTAACCTAGTCATGAAGGTCATTTTTATAAACAAGAAGGGTCGGGAACATTTTTGGCTGAGAGCCATGAACGCCACATATTTTAAAATGTAATTCCGCCTGACCAGGTGGTGGCGCAGTGGATGGAGCATCAGATTGGGATGCGGAGGACCCTGGTTCGAGACCTGAACGTTGCCAGCTTGAGCACGGGCTCATCTGGTTTGAGCAAAAGCTCACCAGCTTGGACCCAAGGTCGCTGGCTTGAGCAAGGGGTTACTCGGTCTGCTGAAGGCCCGTGGTCAAGGCACATATGAGAAAGCAATCAATGAACAACTAAGGTGTTGCAATGCACAACAAAAAACTAATGATTGATGCTTCTCATCTCTCCATTCCTGTCTGTCTGTCCCTGTCTATCTTGTCTATCCCTCTCTCTGACTCTTTCTCTGTCTCTGTAAAAAAAAAAAAAAAAAAAGTAATTTCATGAGAGCCATACAACGACCCATGTACCTTACACATTATCCAATAAAAATTTGATGTTGTCCCAGAGGACAGCTGTGATTGGCTCCAGTCACCTGCAACCATAAACATGAATGGTAGGAAATAAATGGATTGTAATACATGAGAATATTTTATATTTTTAACGTTACTATTTTTTTTATTAAAGATTTGTCTGTGAACCAGATGCAACCATTAAAAAACCCACATCTGGCTCGCGGGCCATAGGTTCCTGACCCCTGATATACAATGTTGCTTCTGCTTGCTGTTTTTTGAATTGAATCACCCTATTTGGGGGCTACTATGAAAACATAGACCGCATTATATCAGTAAAAAACTATTTCTAGTAACTAATGATTTATTACACTTTTTTGATAAAAGTAAAAGAAAATCAAACTGAATCTATGTTTGTCAGTAATAAAGTGAGACAAGGTTGGTGGTAAGATAGAATGCGATGAGTTACCATGCAAATATATGATATACTGAAACGATAGTGCTTTTAAGATCATTCAAGAAAGAGAACAGGTGGGTGGAAAAGAGAGGGGAAGCAGAAAGCAGGAAGCCGGAAGAGGAGAAAAACATATGGTTGATGGTGTGTAATGAAGTCAGGAATAAAAACAAAACCCTAAGCAACTGGATAAGAATAATATTCAGCTGCAGGTCGTTTGCCTGCCGCTGATATATTCTACCCCAGTGGAGGGATTCAGCCAATTCATACCAGTTAGGCAGAGCAAATAACTAATCTTTTGTTGAGTTCAGCAAACCAGTAGTTAAAATGGCACTTGCAATCAGGGATCTCTCTAAGGTGGGTGACTGGGCAGCCACCCGATGTGGAAATCACAAATTTACATCCCTTACTCTTTTTTAACATTCATCTGTGCAACAGTGTATTCTCAGCTCCCATAGTAATGTTCATTTCTTCCATAGATGACAAAAATTGCAAGTGAGGATGCCAATCAAGAAGCAATATGTAACTATCTTAAATAATAGTTTTATTGTTTTTTGTCAAGTATTCTTTAATATTCTTTCATTACTATTTTAAAACTTTTTCTTATAATCTAGTTTCGTGTACCTCTTTTATTGTTCTTGTTGAAGTATTAAATGCATTAAATAATAAGCTACCTCTTGGTATATCACTTTTTTATACTTAGAACAGTCATTAGGGCAGAGAACCCGTTGTCAGATTATTTGAATCTCACCACTGGACCACCCCATCCTTTCCTAACAGATCAAACTACCTCCTATAAGTGCTGAAACTGTTCTTTTCTCTTCATTTAGAGTTTATATGAAATTGGAGACAGTGGTTACTTGAATTCATGTAAAATGTACATAATCCAGAAAATAAGAAAGCAGGATTTTGGAGTCAGTATTAACCATTAAGTTTTTACCCACTGACCCAAGAAACACACTGAAATCTTTTTACAAAGATTTTAAAATCTCTGCAGAATTTAAAATTGGGTGTTAGACAATCTGATCTATATCTGAAAAGGCAGGAAACTTTATTTGACAATGTGTAATTTCAAAATGCACCATGATCTAAGTTACTTTCAATAGTTTTCCACATGCTGTTTTCTTCATCTGGAATATTATCTTTAGTTCCTAACCTGCTAAAATGTATTCTTCCACATCGTTACTTGTATTAGAGCATTAATACTTCATTTAATTTTTTTGTTTACCTACTGAGTTCCTTTCTGCCAACAACTGTTTCATTTAGTGATATAAAGGTGGCTTTGATTATAACACAAAGTAAATGCTCAAAAAAAGTTTTGTTAAATATTAATTAATAAATAAGTGAATAAAATGAAATAAATATACTTACATAGAAAAAATTAAAACGTCAAACCTTACAATTTAAATGTTTCAGTGAAAATGCATGAAAAAGGCAATTAACCAAAAAAGTATCTTAGAGAAATTTGTATATTGCTTGTAACTCAGGACAATTTTTCCTCTTAGCTGAAGGTCAAATGAATATTTGATAATGATGCATTATTCTTCTTTTATGGAGATAGTTATTCAACACCAAATATTGCCTTAGAATGTTTTACTGCAAAATTGAATCAGATTGTATTATTTATGGAACTTGAAGTCTTAAAGAGTAGTTAAACAAACAAGTTATTTTAATAATGTGTTGTAAGTGTTAGGATACAGGTGAGCAGGTGTTTAAAAAATAAATAATTTCATAATTTTGGAGTTAATAGAAGGTATCTTTGAGATGATGTCATGAGTTGATTTTTGAAAAATTATGACACATGAACACAGAGGAGAAATTAAGCATAGGTTTCCACGCAGAAGAAAAAGTGCACTAATATTTGTATATAAGAAGTCTTTGTAATATTCAAAATATCTAAGGTTGCTTGGAGCTGAAGAGATTCTTTAAATGGAGCTGGATAGGTAAATATAAGTATATACTATTTTTTTTTTGTATTTTTCTGAAACTGGAAACGGGGAGAGACAGTCAGACAGACTCCTGCATGCACCCGACAGGGATCCACCCGGCACGCCCATCAGGGGCGAAGCTCTGCCCCTCCGGGGCGTCGCTCTTTCGTGACCAGAGCCACTCTAGCACCTGGGGCAGAGGCCAAGGAGCCATCCCCAGCGCCTGGGCCATCTTTGCTCCAATGGAGCTTTGGCTGCGGGCGGGGAAGAGAGAGACAGAGAGGAAGGAGGGGGTGGGGGGAGAAGCAAATGGGCACTTCTCCTATGTGCCCTGGCCGGGAATCGAACCCTGGTCCTCCTCACGCCAGGCCGACGCTCTACCGCTGAGCCAACCGGCCAGGGCTAAATATAAGTATATACTAATTTAAGGATAGCCAAATATGATAGGCTGTGGCAGTTGTTGGACTTTTGCTTTTTGAAAAAACTAAAGGGACACTATGAGGGTATGGATGGGCTCTTTTTTTATCTGTGACCAAGTTTAAGTTGATGAGACCAGGAGCAAAATGCAGGATGAATTTAAGAAAGTAAAAACTAGAAGCCTGGAGACAAGAATAAAAAGTCAGGTCATGTATATTTTCCCCCATATACTTTTTTTTAGTTTTAAATACAGAGCAGAACATATTTATTCACTTATTTATTTACTCAGTCATTCATTAAACTAATACTATGTATTCAAGAATTATGATGCACTCAACAGTGTAAGAATTAGTAATCACACAGTTGTGGATGAGCCTCTGCCTTCACGTACCTCACACTCTAGGGAGAACAAACATGAAACAGCCTATACAAGATTATTTTCACAACCATGAAAACACAACATTGGGAAAGTAAAGAGTGCCCTAGAAAAGAGGCATAGAGTATGTTTTTTAAAAAAGTCTCAATTATACCTCAGTGTTAAAAAAGAAATTTTAAAAAGTCTTCCTTTCAAATGTATCGAACAACCAAGCCAAGAGTAAATATTCTCTTTAGTCTTATACATGTGCTTTCTTGTATTGTTAGGAATTGGTGTGGCTAGATTTTAGCCCTTGGTGATGCTACTAAGCAATGTTAAAAGTATATGAAGGCCATTTGTTTTTATGTAGGCTTAACCTTCTGCCCTCTAAGTCATTTTATTTCCACCAATAGGCTTGACAAATCTTTGGTCATATGAAAGCCACAGAACAGCTAAGCCAATCCAAAAATAATAGGGTTTCATTAGAAGCTTTTTCCTGCTAACAACAAATAGAATATTCCTTGAAAGTGGCATCCAAGTTCTTTATAAAGAGAATTTAAAAAAAGGAATAAGGGACAAAAGTGGGTCATGAATCCTAGGATATGGGGAGCAATGACACATAGTAGCGTCTAGTTCCATACTCAAAAAACTAGATTTTTAAAAATTATTTTTTCAAGGACCAAAATAGAAGATTCTACAGAATTTTGACCGACAATATCGTTTATGTTTACACTATTCATTCTTATTCCTGAAAAATTGGCAGATAGGATAGCATCATTATATCAGCCTAAAATCACAAATAATAATAACCTTGTCATGAGGGTTCACTACGTACCAGGCGCTGTATGGAAGCTCTATTTCTTTTATACCATTTAATCGTTACAAACAACAAAACATAGTACCTATGAGATAAATGTTACTTTTGAGAACTATACCTCAGTCAGTGAAGCCTGATTGCATGGGTTCAAATCTGGGCTCTACTGTTTACTATCACTTTGCCTACAGTGAATCACTAAATTTCTCTGGGCCTCAGTTCTTTGATTGGTAAGAAGAAACAATAACATAGTATCCCACAGGTTTGTTGAGAAGACTGAATGGATTGATATACTTGAAGCTTGTCTGACAAAATAGTAAGTTCTGTATAAGGCTATTTGCTATAATAATTATTATTTTCCATTATTTGAATTTCACCCCAAAAAGTGTAACTGACATTAGAAAATTAAATTACTCCCCCAAGTTTTTTTGAAGTCATAGCAGCTACATGTCAAAGTATAAGTTCTTATTTGGTTTATTTTTTAGGTAAAATTATGATAGAACATTACTAACAAAATAATCTAATTAGCCACTGTAGCTTTTTCATTTGCATATATGAATATATTCTAACATAAATAATATTATACCATTACCTATATGCATTTATACTATCAATTTTTTCAAGTGTAAATACATGAAATTATTTATTTATATATATGCTGTATATAGCAGTACTTAGAAACACTTCTTAGTGCCCTGATCTTAGAAGAATAAACCCTTATAAATATATAATACATAATTATTCCCACATTTTTCTGCATATTATTTTTACTATATGGATAGGGCACTTAATAAAGATCACGTGATCTGCAACGGATGAACAGTTGACTACCTATTGAATGGTTTGTTAAAAGTCTTTCTGTAAACAAAACAAAGAACAAAAACCACATGATCTTATCAATAGATGCAGAAAAGGCTTTTGATAAAATACAACACAATTTTATGTTTAAGACTCTCAACAAAATGGGTATAGAAGGAAAATATCTCAACATGATAAAGGCCATATATGATAAACCATCAGCCAACATCATATTAAACGGCATAAAACTGAGGACTTTCTACCTTAAATCAGGAACAAGACAGGGTTGTCCACTCTCTCCACTCTTATTTAACGTGGTGCTAGAAGTTCTGGCCAGAGCAATCAGACAAGACAAAGAAATAAAAGGCATCCATATCGGAAAAGAAGAAGTAAAGGTATCACGTTTTGCTGATGATATGATCCTATACATCGAAAACCCGAAGGACTCCACAAAAAGATTATTAGAAACAATAAACCAATACAGTAAGGTCGCAGGATACAAAATTAACATACAAAAGTCCATAGCCTTTCTATATGCCAACAATGAAATATTAGAAAACGAACTCAAAAAAATAATCCCCTTCACGATTGCAACAAAAAAAATAAAATACCTAGGAATAAACATAACAAAGAATGTGAAGGACCTATATAACGAAAACTATAAGGCATTATTAAGAGAAATAGAAAAAGACACAATGAGATGGAAAAATATTCCTTGTTCTTGGATAGGAAGAATAAATATAATTAAAATGGCCATATTACCCAAAGCAATATACAAATTTAATGCAATTCCCATCAAAATTCCTATGACATTTTTTAAAGAAATGGAACAAAAAATTATCAGATTTATATGGAACTATAAAAAACCCCGAATAGCCAAAACAATCCTAAGGAAAAAGAATGAAGCTGGGGGCATTACAATACCTGACTTTAAACTATATTATAGGGCCACGATAATCAAAACAGCATGGTATTGGCAGAAAAATAGACACTCAGACCAATGGAACAGAATAGAAAGCCCAGAAATAAAACCACATATATATGGTCAAATAATCTTTGATAAAGGGGCCAACAACACACAATGGAGAAAAGAAAGCCTCTTCAACAAATGGTGTTGGGAAAACTGGAAAGCCACATGCAAAAGAATGAAACTTGACTACAGCCTGTCCCCGTGTACTAAAATTAATTCAAAATGGATCAAAGACCTAAATATAAGACCTGAAACAATAAAATACATAGAAGAAGACATAGGTACTAAAATCATGGACCTGGGTTTTAAAGAACATTTTATGAACTTGACTCCAATGGCAAGAGAAGTGAAGGCAAAGATAAATGAATGGGACTACATCAGAATAAAAAGTTTTTGCTCAGCAAGAGAAACTGATATCAAAATAAACAGACAGCCAACTAAATGGGAAATGATATTTTCAAACGACAGCTCAGATAAGGGCCTAATATCCAAAATTTACAAAGAACTCATAAAACTCAACAACAAACAAACAAACAATCCAATAAAAAAATGGGAAGAGGACATGAACAGACACTTCTCCCAGGAAGAGATACAAATGGCCAACAGATATATGAAAAGATGCTCAGCTTCATTAGTTATTAGAGAAATGCAAATCAAAACTACAATGAGATACCATCTCACCCCTGTTAGATTAGCTATTATCAACAAGACGGGTAATAGCAAATGTTGGAGAGGCTGCGGAGAAAAGGGAACTCTCATCCACTGTTGGTGGGACTGTAAAGTAGTACAACCATTATGGAGGAAAGTATGGTGGTTCCTCAAAAAACTTCAAATAGAACTACCTTATGACCCAGCAATCCCTCTAATGGGTATATACCCCAAAACCTCAGAAACATTGATACGTAAAGACACATGTAGCCCCATGTTCATTGCAGCACTGTTCACAGTGGCCAAGACATGGAAACAACCAAAAAGCCCTTCAATAGAAGACTGGATAAAGAAGATGTGGCACATATACACTATGGAATACTACTCAGCCATAAGAAATGATGACATCAGATCATTTACAGCAAAATGGTGGGATCTTGATAACATTATAAGGAGTGAAATAAGTAAATCAGAAAAAAACAAGAACTACATGATTCCATACATTGGTGGAACATAAAAATGAGACTAAGAGACATGGACAAGAGTGTGGTGGTTACCAAGGGTGGGGGGGGAGGGAGGACATGGGAGGGAGGGAGGGAGAGAGTTAGGGGGAGGGGGAGGGGCACAGAGAACTAGATAGAGGGTGACGGAGGACAATCTGACTTTGGGCGAGGGGTTTGCAAAATAATTTGATGACAAAATAACCTAGACATGTTTTCTTTGAATATATGTACCCTGATTTATTAATGTCATCCCATTACCATTAATAAAAATTTATTAAAAAATAAAATAAAATGACTTTCTACATCAAAAAAAAAAAAGAAAAGTCTTTCTGTAGAAAAACTGCCTGCTGAATCTAAGAACTCAGAATTGTCATGAATTTCCCACAGCATGTAAACCATCACCAAAAAGAAGACAGTTATAAAATCACATTTATTTAGTCTATCCATCAGTTTAAACAGTTAGTGTTCTGCCTGGTAATGAAATCCTGTAAGTCATTGCAAAATGTGTACATAATACACTTCTGGGTGGGAAGCTGTGCGACATTTTCAACTCTGTAGTGAGCCACAGTAAATTATTTCAGCAACTGCTATTTCCCCCGATGAGTATATATAAATATATGACTGCACAACAGAGAAAAACCATCAGTAGCATAAAACTAAAACCAAACCTATCCACAAGACAACTATAAATCTTGTGAAGAAAAGGACCTCAATGTCTATTCCCCAGAAACATGTCAGTAATTGTACCGTTCTCTGGAGATTAGCACAAACAATGCCCATATGGGGTAGGAAATTATCTCAACTCCTTTTGGGATTAGGGCCATTCACTGAGCCAAGGTGGCATGAAAAAGAGACCTTTGCTATTCTTGAGTTTCCTTTCGGATCATTCTCTAGGGATATAAATTTCTGATTATTCCACAAGCATGGATAATCTAATTATATGACCACAAGGCAAAGGTCAAATAGTGATTGGAATTACATGATGTAGATTGAAAGCCAAAGGGGTGGAAGAGGAGGAGCCTGTAAAGTGACACCTTTGATTATATTACCCAGGGCTTACATGTGAGAGGTTTAATTGCTGATATGGTCCCAGGGAAGAGAAAAGAGGAACAGCTGGGAATAAAACAGGTATGAAATGCGAGAAAGTCAATGCAAAGATGTATTATATTATCCAATTGGCTACCACTATGGACGCCTTGTATTACATCCTACAGAAACTCCTATTGAAACCTGTAAGATGCCTCTCTGATTATCAGTGGAAACTGCCAAAGAAAGGATGCATTTCACTCGCTCCCATTTCCTTGCAGATCAAGAGCTGACTCCCAAAGCATTAGCTCCTCTTATGATTTCTGGTAGCACCGGCTCATAGGCCAAGCCAATTCATAAACTTTGTGACCCAGGCGTCAGAGAGGCCACAGGTTAGAAACTCGGAAGCAGAGAGAGAGGCCCGTTCCAGTGCCCCTGCAAAAAATTCACTTCTCACAACAGTTACTGGAATAAGATGATTTATAGGCTGGACAGAGGTTTTGGACACATTGCCTCCCTTGTTAAAATTCTAATATTAAGGCAGCCAATTAACAAAACGTAATTTCAATTAATATTTTTAGAGAGTTAAATCATTTAGGCAATCTTTTAAAACTAAAAGCAAATCTCTGGGTTGCAGTATTGTCTTCTCAAATGGAAAAGAGAAAGTTAAATGCACTGTGGATTTTTCTCCAAAGCTTTTCCCCTCACTGTCCCTTCCCTATATTTTTCACATTTCTCTTCTAATTCTTATAATTGAAATGCCAGGAAAATCCCCTGCTCTATTTCTGTCCCAAATAATAGATGTAGAGAGCAATGAGATACCATCATTACCCTGACGCTGTTCAGCTGCGCCATTCATTTCCCCTGGACTCAGATGGCACTGAGCTGCCATGTTCTCCTCACAGCAGCCAAGTCCAGAGGAGAGATGGGCTGGCACATGTCCAAATCATTAAAGACAGAGGGATTTGGCTGGTTTGCTTGGGAAATGCCAAAGGACTTGAAAAGAGGAAGTTTGGGCTTTCTGAAATGAACTGACTCACACGGACTGCCAGGTGTCAGTCTATTTCGAGATCTCAATCTGCCCAGGCACTTCTAGGCAGCACCTATGGAAATGAGGGCCTTGTGTCTTCTTGTATTTAATTTAAACCTTGCAAACCTTACTCAGTGATTCAATGTTTGCCTGGGAAAGCTTCAAACTGACTTAAGAGCAGGGATGCAGAATTTGTGTGTTGATTATGTTGGTCTGGTGAAACAGATAACTTGAATTCCTCAAAAGAAAATATATATATATATATATAGCAAGTGTCATTATAGGTATTAAATCATTATGAACTACTTTTTTAAAAAGTAATTTTAAATTAGAACACTCCAAGTAAGTGGAGATCTTCCTGTCTCTACCATCCCTTTCCACCTTGTCTAAAGGTGGATATGTCTAAAGAGAATATGTCTAAAGGTAATTCTTCAGGAAGAAATCCTTTATAATTGGACTCAAGTGTGCCCACGTAAGACTCCTAACTTTTGATATGCCCTTACAACACAGCAGATCATCATTGCTGAAGGTTGCCTTCAGAATTAATTTATAAAGTGAGTAATATGTATGAAATAAGCAGTTTTAAAAAACAGACAAGAAAACACTTTTCAATTTTTAAATGCACAATTTTTACAGTATCACTGAAGTATACTGTAGTCACTTTTGTCATTAATGATTTATTTCCCATTGACATTCTGGGAGTAATGAGACATCAGTGACACCATTCTCATCAAAATGTAACAAGTGACAATAAGACTTTACTATGGGGTTAAATTGCCATTATCTAAGATACATGAAAGTTCTTTCAATGATTGCCAATACTCATGGAGGCAATGATAATGTCTTTGTTATAAGTCTCTGTCATCAAGAAGAAAACAAATCTTGGTATGAGAACAGCAGTTTTAGAAACATGAGGTAACATTACTTTTTTCAAAACTCTGTAATATACATAGCTTCATAATGATGACAGAAACAATGCCAAGTAAAATTCTTTTTTGTGAAATGACTTCACATTAGAGGGCCAAGAAAAAAATAAGTGGATGATATTCAGGATAAGCTTATGACACTGCAGGAGGTGCCTGAATTCAAGATGTTATTCTATTTCCTGAAATACCTGGAAATTCTGCATATCAACTTTTTAAAATCTATGTCTTCTTAAACTTTTGTATATTTTGGAAAAAAGTATATATTAAACATGAAAAATTAATTTTCTTTATTATGTGACTTTCATGGACAGATGCTCAATAAGTATTTGCTGCCTGACCTGTGGTGGTGCAGTGGATAAAGCGTCGACCTGGAAATGCTGAGGTTGCTGGTTCGAAACCCTGGGCTTGCCTGGTCAAGGCACATATGAGAGTTAAGCTTCCAGCTCCTCCCCCCTGTCTCTTTCTCCTCTCTCTCTCTGTCTCTCTCTCTCCCTCTCTTTATCCTCTCTAAAATAAATAAATAAAATAAAAATAAAAATAAGTATTTGCTGAAAGGCAGTACCTGGGTTATATATCTTGTTCTCCCAGCTCCTGTCTTATTTAATAGATGTGTTTATTTTGAGAGGAGGGCTGTGCAAAAGAGGAGGTGGAAAGATATAGGACAAAAGAAGCACTCAGTCAATGCACTGTTCCCAGTTCTACATGATCTTATTATTTATACTTATATTACTTATAAGTATAGTCATTTACAGTTAAAAAACTATATTACACTTTAAATGCATATGTGTGTGTGTGTGTGTGTGTGTGTGTGTGTGTGTGTGTGTATATATATATATATATATATATATATCATGTCCTTTAATATTTACAGTATTCCATAGAGGAAAGCAAGAAAATTAGGATTTCCCCATTTTTTACCTCAGAGTACTTGTTTCCAAAGCCAGACAAAAGACATTTTAGAAATTCTAATTTTTAATCCAACAGTCATTCCTTTCCTCTTGCTCTTAGTGTGATTTGGGAGCAATAGCGTGGACATCACCCGGAAGCCTGTTCAAAAGACAGCATGCAGGCTAGACGCCATGCCTACTGACTCAAAACCTGCCTCTGCTAAGTTCCCAAGTGATTACTCTGCACATTCAAGCTTGAGAAGCACTTCCTGCTGTCGTAGAGCTCTTTCGCATAGAGCTACCCTTCAATTAATCAGATAAGATTATTGATGGGAAACATTTCTCACCACATTTTATATCTAGTACTTCTTGTTTCGTCATCTGAGTAAAGGAATACTTTGAGAGTGATATTTCTTTGTGACACCTCTAGCAGTCTGGCCATTATTCAAAAGCTATGAAACCTGTAGAGATGATTCACTTTTCTAGGTATCACGTTGAATCTAGTGTATTCTATTTAGCATTTTTCTGCTCTCATAAAATAGGAATTAACAAGGACTAAGTTTATCCAGTCAAACCAAGCAAATAGGGGTTTAGAACTTCTACAGTTTGGGTATTAGGCCAAAAATTCGATATATGTATAATGATTATGTACAATGGTTTTGATTATTTCTGTTTTTATAGCTCAGTAAACCAAGGCTTATAAATAATTTGTCTATGGTCATACACAATTAATCGGTTGAGTGGGAAATTAAACCTGTATCCATCTGACCCCAAAATCTTTTCTCTTAACCAACGGCTACTATCCCTAAATCAAGGTGAGCCACTGTTCCTAGGTGCACATGTGTGGTCACCTTGGGGACTAGATATACAAGGAAATAAAGTTATGCCTACTCCAAAAGTCTTATGATGTTTATCTGTCAAGAATTATAAGTATTTATTAAATATGAATTGATATTATATGCATTGATTTGTTTTTCTGTCACTTATATATGAAACCCACTTCTCTGTATTTATAGTTTCTCATTAATTTTATATTTTAAATATTCCTTCCATATTGTAATTTCTCTGAACACATTATTTTATCTTGGTGTAGTCGAAGGAATATAATCACAGATGAGAAATGTTTTCAAAAATTTGCTGACAGTTGAAAATATAATTACCATTATGAATACATATAAGACTAGTCCATTACTTCAAATTCTGCATATTTCAATGCCTCTAGAGAAGATAAAAACTTACAACCTAGTTTTTAATTCCAATGTTGCCCCACATTGTGGCACCTTAATAATACATTAAATATTAATGACTCTCTTCATCCCATTCTAGAAAATAGGATTATGCTTTGCTGACAATTTTATTGATATAAAAAAATAAAGTAACATACATAAAATACTGCTGTCATTCAATAAAAGAATAAATAATAGGTTTTTAAAACCAGATGTAGACTGTAATTTTAATTTATATATCCTCAAAGGCCATTATGGAAACATTAACAATGTCAACACGTTTTTTTTTACTTGCTGGTTTCACTGTTGAGCTACTGTCTCCTCAGGTGACATGTATTTTCCCCCTCATTCTAACACAACACCTAGATGGCATCTAAGAGAGGACTTCTCTGACCATTAAATCCAAAATAGCATGTAGTCATTCTCTTAGCTTTCCTTAACAGCATTTATCTTGCAAATATTCTCTATTCCTACATCTATATTTGTTTAAGTGCCTCCTGCCCTATAACATTAGTTCTACAAAACAGGAATTTAGTTTCCGTGTTAATCATTCTCTCTCTCAAGCCCAGAACAGTGATGGGCAAATAGCAGAATCACAACAAATGTTTTTTAAATGAATGAATGACTGAACCAAGTCTATATGTAGCCATTGGCAGAGGATTGATAAAAATGGCACTACTAATATCAGCTAATACTCTTATTATACACCAGAAATTATATGCTTATTTCAACAAACTCTCACAACAACGGGGTGGGGGGAGGTATATATATATCATTATCTTCATTTTCCAGATGAGAAAATTAAACTTTAGGTTAAACTACTAGATTAACTCATTGAATCTCAACATTGGTGTATATTAGAGTTATTTAGTAACCTTTCAAAAATATTGGTACCCAACCTTAGAGTTTTGATTTGAGTGCAATGTCTACACTAAAGCAATTAAATTAAAATCTCCAGAGATAGGAGTTGGGTATCTATACCCAATGTGAATCTTTTTTTTTAAATTTTTTTTCTTTTCTTTTCTTTTCTTTTTTTTTTTGTATTTTTCTGAAGCTGGAAATGGGGAGGCAGTCAGACAGACTCCTGCATGCGCCCGACCTGGATCCACCTGGCACGCCCACCAGGGGGCAATGCTCTGCCCATCGGGGGGATCGCTCTGTCACGATCAGAGCCACTCTAGCGCCTGGAGCAGAGGCCAAGGAGCCACCCCCCAGCGCCGGGGCCATCTTTTGCTCCAATGGAGCCTCGGCTGCGGGAGGGGAAGAGAGAGACAGAAAGGAAGGAGAGGGGGAGGGGTAGAGAAGCAGATGGGCACCTCTCCTGTGTGCCCTGGCCGGGAATCGAACCCAGGACCTCTGCACGCCAGGCCGATGCTCTACCACTGAGCCAACCAGCCAGGGCCTCCAATGTGATTCTTAATCATAGCCATCATTGAGAATCTCTCACTGGCTTAATAAATTAACAATGTTTCACCTGGGTCACATGGTGAGGAACTGGGGAATCAGAAGCATGGTCCAGTCTCTCTAACTTCTACTCAATGCTTCCTCCTCATTTTACACCTCTACTATGGTAGAATGCATGATTTTAGTACCTTGCCAACTGCAGCATTACTAACTGGGGCTCAGAGACAATATAATTTTATATCTAATAGATTATTTTTCAATCTGTGATGGTCTTACATTCAGATTAATTCTCTCAAGTGTAAAAAATAAAGAAGAAAAGAATACAGAGAGCACGTATTTCTCCCACTTCCCTGCACCTGTGTAAGTGCCTTTATGAAATAGCACGCAGACAGGAGCTTTGTCTCCAGTCAATATACAATCAAACCATTTATTGAAACACCATAATAATGTTAAAAAGAGCAGAAATGTGTTCACAAAAGCATTGTGCTATGACATGATACAACCACATTAAGGAGACTTCCAGTGTAAATACATTACATTATAGCAAAGTTTGACAACTTAAAAAAGAACTAAAAATTTGATAGTGTGTTCCTGATAAAAAAACCTAGGTTAGACCTAAAAAAAGATGATTTCAAAACTTTTTACTTACTGTTAGGTTCCAAGAAATCATGATACCTCCATGTATGAAAATGCTTACCAGGATTATAGCATCATCAACACTGAGAGATTCGTTTGTGTGAGTGTCACTTTCAGCCAGATATATGAAGTGAGACAGCCTGATGCATTGGTATGATTTACCATTATATAGGGGTAAATGACACAAGCCGCAAAGTGAGGAAGACTGAGGTTTAAAACCCTGTCCTGCCACCTTTTAGCTGTGTGGACATGCACTCTACTATTTCTGAGGCTCATTTGTAACTATAGTTAAATATACAGTGTTATTAACTGTAGTCACCACTCTGTACATTAGGTTCCCAGAACTTACTCATCTTATTAAGAAAAATGTTTAAAGGGTAAAAGAGAATGATTAGTATGGGCAAGCACATTACAAATACTGGTCATAGGAGCCTAAACAGAGAAAAGAAACAAGACATGTTTCTGGGACAATTATCCCAGAAAGAGCATACCCCAAGAGCCAAATCCTGAGAAGAAAATGTGTTGATTTATTCTACAGTTAGCAGAAAGGTCACTTGTCTAGAATATTGTGAGTAAGGTGGATTTGATCATATCTGGAAATCAATTGCAGTTGGTACTGAGAGAGACGAGTCAAAAAGAAACCCAAGAGTTTGAACCAGAATGATTTATTTATTAACTGAAAGATTTTAAGAAAAATAAATTTGATGGAAAAAACAAGTTGTCTGACTTGAAACAATTACGTTACAGATGATGCTGAGAAATCCTAGGGGCAATGGAAAGCTAGAGATACCAGTGCTCAGGTGAGGAGTCAAGATTAGACAGGCTTAGAGTAGACAAATTCCTGGAAAAAGCAGAGAATGCAGAACAGTTGCTTCAAGATCAACCAGAAGCAGAAGAAAAAATAACTTTCTTCCAAATGTTCTCTTTCTTTCTTTAAAATATTGAACCTTAATATGATTTTTTTCCTTTTTATTGAAATTATTGGTATGACAGTGGTTAACGGAAGTATACAGGTTTCTGGTGCAGAATTTTACAACATGTTATCGTTACACTGTATTGTGTGTTCACTTCCCCAAGTCAAGTCTCCTTCCATCACCATTTATCCCTGCGAGACCCTCATCCGCCTTCCCCATCCCCACCCCCAGGTGATCTCCACACTGTTGTCTGCGTTCATGAGTTTTTTTTCTCTCTTTTTCTTTATTGCTCAATCCCTCCATCATCCTTACCCAGCATTTCAACCACTCCAATAGCTGTCAGCCTGTTCTCCATCTATGAAAAATTGAAAATGTCATATTTTTCTAATGTTTGTCTTTCAATTGTGGGTTTATCTTCCATTACAACATCTATACTGCTTTCAAACATGTCCACAAATTCTGACACCACCTGTCTTGAACAGAAATCAACCTATTAACTTGATTCTAAGGAATAGAAAACGGCAGAGTTGAAGCTGAATGATTTCAAGGCAAAATCATAAAAGACTCCAGAGCTTTTGCTTGGCACACTCTCTCTCTCTCTCAGTTTGCCCTTGAAACCCAGCCACTATTCTATAATAAGAAATTTGGCTGGAGGAAGTCAGGCACCTACATAGGAAGTCCACATGTGGGTGTTCTGGCCACAGCTTGAATGCATTTCAGCATGAACCAGCATCAAACTCCAGACATGTGAATAAGAGATACTTCAAATGATTGCAGTCTTAGCCTTTGAACTGCCCAGCAGATGCCAAATAATATAAAGATGCCCCTGCTAAGCCCAGCTTTACTGGCAGACACTTGTGCAAAATAACTGTTGTTCTTATTTAAACTATCAAGTGTCAAAATTATTTGTTACATAACCATAAATAACTAGAAAATAGTTCAAAGACAGACATCCAGAAGTCATTTTGTGATTCTGATTTTTTTCACCCACTGCCACATTATTTAATCCAGTAAATCCTATGAAGGTTTCCTCCTACATAATCTCTAAAATTAGTTTACTTCTCTCCATTCCCATCACTATTACAACAATGACAATCGTTGATTTCATTTTCTACACAACAGCCAGCATGTTATATTTTCAAAACTCAAACCCCCAACTTCTAAAAACAACTAAGCAAAACAAAACAAAACAAAACAAAAACAGCGACTTTATATTGGCCTAGGAATAAAACCAAACTTCCTGACCATAGCCTATAGAATCTGGCACAGTCTGGCCCTAGCTGTCTCTACAGGCTTATTTCAAAAACAATCTTTACTCTTTAGTTACTCCTGCCTTCTAATTTTGTCACTCACATTCCCTTCCACCACAGTCTTTGTATATACTACACTCTCTGTCTGAAATCCTCTTCTCTCCCTTTCTAAGTATAGTCATCCTTCAGAGGTCAATTTAATCATGACTTGGTCAGACTATTTTTCTCAAGTCTAGCTAATCACCCAATTTAATGTTTTTATTGAGCCAAATGCTCTTTAGAAAGTCATTATGCTGAAAAAGTTGCAGTTATGTGGGTATGTAGGTATGTGTTTAATTGTCTTCAACCACAACTTGACAGAAAGTTCAATGAGGAGAGAGAAATAATGAATGCCCATCATAGTTCAATGTTTAATTCCAAGCACCTAGTCTGACACCTGACATACAGAATACAACCAATTATCTACAAATATTTGTGGAATGAATTAAGAAGAAATATAGACATTAAGTCCGCTGGTTTTGGAAACCATGATGCTGGTTTAGGAAGTGAAAGGAGAAAGAAATAAACTCATATCTACCTGTAGAGCTTTGTTTATTCTGGCCACACCAATCACAATCTCTGATATATTTATCTTGAGTCTCACTGGATAAATAACTCAGAAAATCAGTCATTTTGGTAAGTAATCTCCCAGATTAACTTGAACATATGCATTGATGGAATGATGTGTTAATCTCCCAAAAAAAGAGGCATTTTAATAGAACACTCATGAAGATAGAATTACTTTGAGTACATGTGCATGCATGTGTGTGTGCACGTATGTGTAGAGGGAAAGTTGCGGCAAAAAAAGATACAAGAATGACAAAATAGGCATAGAAGAGAGTAAAAGAAAGATAAAGAGAACACTAATTATAACATAAAAGGAATAAAATATCCTTATATAAATATGACAGGCAATTTTATTTCTATTTTCTTTTTTGTTATTTATTTATTTACTTATTTATCTTTGAACTGAGAGGAGGGGATACAGAGAGACTGACTCATATATGAGCCTGACTGGGATCCACCCAGCAAGCCCTCTACTGAGAGATGCCCTGCCCATCTAAGACCATTACTCAGCAATAGAGCTATTTTTAGAGCCTGAGGATAGAGGCTCCATGGAGTCATCTTCAGCACCCAGGGCCACCATGCTCAAACCAAATGAGCCATGGCTGTGGGAGGAGAAGAGAGAGAGAGAGAGAAAGAGAGAGAGAGAGAGAGAGCAAAGGAGGAGGGATAGAGAAGCAGATGGTCACTTCTCCTGTGTGTCCTGACTGGAAATCATACCCAAGACATCCACATGCCAGGCCCACACTCTACCACTGAGCTAACTGGCTAGGGTATGTTTCTATTTTCTAATCTTCAGATTATAAAAAAAAGAAACACTAAGAGGACAGATACTGAGTGGTCCCCTATTCAGTGATTTATTTACAAAAAAATACACATATTTTTATAAATATAAATTATTTTCCTTTACTACTGTGAACAAATTTACATTACAATTTTAAGCAACTTTCTAATTTTAATTAACTTCATAAATTTACAATGTGTAATAAATACCAACAGGAGAAAGGTATCAAGAATATCAGTCATAGAGGATAGGACGTCACAGAAATGGTGCCGTGAGCAGCACGTCCAACAGCTCTCCCCCAAATCACAACAAATTTATCAACTAGAAACAGAAAAATTTATCCTCGGAGCATTCCGGAGTTCCACACAAACTGATAGCGAAAGGACTGTTATCACTTGAATCTGAGAGATGAGGGTGTGGAGGAATCTACCACAGGGACGTTCTTTCAAACCGCAAGGAAGTGCGCCTGTGTGCTATCAATAAAACCACCCTCAGATGCCGATAAGAAAGAGGAAATCGAATATTATGGATACAAAAGAAAGAGAGGTAACACAAATAGATGTGGAAAAATCTATGGAGAAAAGACTTAACATATTGAAAGCCTTGGAGCTAAATGACAGAGAATTTAAAATAGAAATCTTAAAAATACTCAGAGATATACAAGAAAACACAGAAAGGCAATATAGGGAGATCAGAAAACAACTCAATGAACACAAAGAATATATTACCAAGGAAATTGAAACTATAAAAACAAATCAAACAGAAATGAAAAACTCAATTCACGAGCTGAAAAATAAGGTAACAAGCTTAGCTAACAGAACAGCCCAGATTGAAGATAGGATTAGTGAAATAGAAGACAAACAACTTGAGGCACAACAGAGAGAAGAAGAAAGAGACTCAAAAATAATAAAAAATGAGAAAGACCTACAGGAATTGTCTGACTCCATCAGAAAGAATAACATAAGAATAATAGGTATATCAGAGGGAGAAGAGAAAGAAAATGGAATGGAGAATATACTCAAACAAATAATAGACGAGAACTTCCCAAGCCTGTGGAAGGAACTAAAGCCTCAAATTCAAGAAGCAAACAGAACACCAAGTTTTCTTAACCCCAACAAACCCACTCCAAGGCACATCATAATAAAGATGACACAAACCAATGACAAAGAAAAAATTCTCAAGGCAGCCAGGGAAAAGAAGAGTACAACATATAAAGGAAGGCCTATTAGATTATCATCAGATTTCTCAGCAGAAACTCTACAAGCTAGAAGAGAGTGGACCCCAATATTTAAAGCCCTGAAAGAGAGGAACTTTCAGCCAAGAATACTATACCCATCAAAGCTATCCTTCAAGTATGAAGGAGATATAAAAACATTCACAAATACAGAAAAGATGAGAGAATTTATCAGCAGAAAGCCCCCACTCCAGGAAATACTAAAGGGGGTTTTCCAACCAGATTCAAAGAACAAAAGAAAACAACACCACAAGTAACAGCTCCACCAAGAACACAATAAAACCAAACTTAAACTGTGACAACAAAGGAAAAAAAGGGGGGAGAGGATGGAGATTAACAGTAGCAAAGGACGATGAAGTGCACAAATACTCATAAGATAGGGTACTACAATGAATATGGTAGGTACCCTTTTCATTACTTAATGGTAACCACCCTTAAAAAAACCACCACAAAAACACTTGACTTAAAAAAGGTAGCAACAGAGGAAAGAAGTATGGAACACAAACAAACAAAAACAAATGATAGAAAAACAAAAGAGAAGAATCAAACTAGATACAAAACTAACAGAAAGCAATTTATAAAATGGCAGTAGGGAACCCACAAGTGTCAATAACTACACTAAATGTAAATGGATTAAACTTACCAATAAAAAGACACAGAGTAGCAGAATGGATTAAAAAAGAAAATCCAACTATATGCTGCCTACAGGAAACACATCTAAGCAACAAGGATAAAAACAAATTCAAAGTGAAAGGCTGGAAAACAATCCTCCAAGCAAACAACACCCCAAAAAAAGCAGGCGTAGCAATACTCATATCTAATAATGCTGACTACAAGACAGAAAAAGTACTCAGAGACAAAAATGGTCATTTCATAATGATTAAGGGGAAGTTGAATCAAGAAGACATAACAATCCTTAATATATATGCACCAAACCAAGGAGCACCAAAATATATAAGACAGCTACTTATTGACCTTAAAACAAAAACTAACAAAAATACAATCATACTTGGAGACCTCAATACACCGCTGACGGCTCTAGATCAGTCATCCAAACAGAGAATCAATAAAGATATAGTGGCCTTAAACGAAATACTAGAACACCTGGATATGATAGACATCTACAGGACACTTCATCCCAAAGCGACAGAGTATACATTTTTCTCTAGTGTACATGGAACATTCTCAAGAATTGACCATATGTTGGGCCACAAAGACAATATCAGCAAATTTAGAAAAATTGAAATTGTACCAAGCATATTTTCTGATCATAAAGCCTTGAAACTAGAATTCAACTGCAAAAAAGAGGGGGGAAAACCCACAAAAATGTGGAAACTAAACAACATACTTCTAAAAAATGAATGGGTCAAAGAAGAAATAAGCGCAGAAATCAAAAGATATATACAGACAAATGAAAATGAAAATACGACATATCAGAATCTCTGGGATGCAGCAAAAGCAGTAATAAGAGGAAAGTTCATATCACTTCAGGCCTATATGAACAAACAAGAGAGAGCCGAAGTCAACCACTTAACTTCACACCTTAAGGAACTAGAAAAAGAAGAACAAAGACAACCCAAAACCAGCCGAAGAAAGGAGATAATAAAAATCAGAGCAGAAATAAATGAAATAGAGAACAGAAAAACTATAGAAAAAATCAATAAAACAAGGAGCTGGTTCTTTGAAAAGATCAACAAAATTGACAAACCCTTGGCAAGACTCACCAAGGAAAAAAGACACAGGACTCAAATAAATAAAATCCAAAATGAAAGAGGAGAGATCACCACAGACATCATAGATATACAAAGAATTATTGTAGAATACTATGAAAAATTATATGCCACCAAATACAACAATCTAGAAGAAATGGATAAATTCCTAGAACAATACAACCTTCCTAGACTGAGTCATGAAGAAGCAGAAAGCCTAAACAGACCAATCAGCAGGGAGGAAATAGAAAAAACTATTAAAAATCTCCCCAAAAATAAAAGTCCAGGCCCAGACGGTTATACTAGTGAATTCTATCAAACATTCAAAGAAGACTTGGTTCCTATTCTACTCAAAGTCTTCCAAAAAATTGAAGAAGAAGCAATACTTCCAAACACATTTTATGAGGCCAACATAACCCTCATACCAAAACCTGGCAAGGATGGCACAAAGAAAGAAAACTACAGACCAATATCTCTAATGAATACAGATGCTAAAATACTAAACAAAATACTGGCAAACCGAATACAACAACATATTAAAAAAATAATACATCTTGATCAAGTGGGATTCATCCCAGAATCTCAAGGATGGTTCAACATATGCAAAATGGTTAACATAATACACCATATCAACAAAACAAAGAACAAAAACCACATGATCTTATCAATAGATGCAGAAAAGGCTTTTGATAAAATACAACACAATTTTATGTTTAAGACTCTCAACAAAATGGGTTTAGAAGGAAAATATCTCAACATGATAAAGGCCATATATGATAAACCATCAGCCTTACATCCTATTAAACAGCATAAAACTGAGGACTTTCTACCTTAAATCAGGAACAAGACAGGGTTGTCCACTCTCTCCACTCTTATTCAACGTGGTGCTAGAAGTTCTGGCCAGAGCAATCAGACAAGACAAAGAAATAAAAGGCATCCATATCGAAAAAGAAGAAGTAAAGCTATCACTTTTTGCTGATGATATGATCCTATACATCGAAAACCCGAAGGACTCCACAAAAAGATTATTAGAAACAATAAACCAATACAGTAAGGTTGCAGGATACAAAATTAACATACAAAAGTCCATAGCCTTTCTATATGCCAACAATGAAATATTAGAAAACGAACTCAAAAAAATAATCCCCTTCACGATTGCAACAAAAAAAATAAAATACCTAGGAATAAACATAATAAAGAACGTAAAGGACCTATATAATGAAAATTACAAAGCATTGTTAAGGGAAATCGAAAAAGATACAATGAGATGGAAAAATATTCCTTGTTCTTGGATAGGAAGAATAAATATAATCAAAATGGCCATATTACCCAAAGCAATATACAAATTTAATGCAATTCCCATCAAAATTCCTATGACATTTTTTAAAGAAATGGAACAAAAAATCATCAGATTTATAGGAAACTATAAAAAACCCTGAATAGCCAAAACAATCCTAAGGAAAAAGAATGAAGCTGGGGGCATTACAATACCTGACTTTAAACTATATTATAGGGCCACGATAATCAAAACAGCATGGTATTGGCAGAAAAATAGACACTCAGACCAATGGAACAGAATAGAAAGCCCAGAAATAAAACCACATATATATGGTCAAATAATCTTTGATAAAGGGGCCAACAACACACAATGGAGAAAAGAAAGCCTCTTCAACAAATGGTGTTGGGAAAACTGGAAAGCCACATGCAAAAGAATGAAACTTGACTACAGCCTGTCCCCGTGTACTAAAATTAATTCAAAATGGATCAAAGACCTAAATATAAGACCTGAAACAATAAAGTACATAGAAGAAGACATAGGTACTAAAATCATGGACCTGGGTTTTAAAGAACATTTTATGAACTTGACTCCAATGGCAAGAGAAGTGAAGGCAAAGATAAATGAATGGGACTACATCAGAATTAAAAGTTTTTGCTCAGCAAGAGAAACTGATATCAAAATAAACAGACAGCCAACTAAATGGGAAATGATATTTTCAAACGACAGCTCAGATAAGGGCCTAATATCCAAAATTTACAAAGAACTCATAAAACTCAACAACAAACAAACAAACAATCCAATAAAAAAATAGGAAGAGGACATGAACAGACACTTCTCCCAGGAAGAGATACAAATGGCCAACAGATATATGAAAAGATGCTCAGCTTCATTAGTTATTAGAGAAATGCAAATCAAAACTACAATGAGATACCACCTCACTCCTGTTAGATTAGCTATTATCAACAAGACGGGTAATAGCAAATGTTGGAGAGGCTGTGGAGAAAAAGGAACCCTCATTCACTGTTGGTGGGACTGTAAAGTAGTACAACCATTATGGAGGAAAGTATGGTGGTTCTTCAAAAAACTTCAAATAGAACTACCTTATGACCCAGCAATCCCTCTAATGGGTATATACCCCAAAACCTCAGAAACATTGATACGTGAAGACACATGTAGCCCCATGTTCATTGCAGCACTGTTCACAGTGGCCAAGACATGGAAACAACCAAAAAGCCCTTCAATAGAAGACTGGATAAAGAAGATGTGGCACATATACACTATGGAATACTACTCAGCCATAAGAAATGATGACATCAGATCATTTACAGCAAAATGGTGGGATCTTGATAACATTATAAGGAGTGAAATAAGTAAATCAGAAAAAAACAAGAACTACATGATTCCATACATTGGTGGAACATAAAAATGAGACTAAGAGACATGGACAAGAGTGTGGTGGTTACCAAGGGTGGGGGGGGAGGGAGGACATGGGAGGGAGGGAGGGAGAGAGTTAGGGGGAGGGGGAGGGGCACAGAGAACTAGATAGAGGGTGACGGAGGACAATCTGACTTTGGGCGAGGGGTTTGCAAAATAATTTGATGACAAAATAACCTAGACATGTTTTCTTTGAATATATGTACCCTGATTTATTAATGTCATCCCATTACCATTAATAAAAATTTATTAAAAAAAAAAAAAGAATATCAGTCATACACTTTGCATAATGCTTGAATATGGTGATATTGGTGTAATAATTTCAAAGAAAATGTTCTTATATTTGAAGAATTCAATTTTCATGCCAATAATACAATTATGCTTAGCTTGCTGATGGCACTATATTTCTGTTGCTTTTGCATTAATAAAATGTATTACACATGATGCATTATGTTTTTACTGTCATTAGAGATCTTAAACCCAATTTTTATGTTACCAGTGAATAAAAAAACTATTGTTAGATATGAGTGCTCTAATAATTATTATGCTTTTAAGCAAACGGAATTGCTATATCTAGACTTCTTTTAGTTCTGATTTTGCATAATTTGAATGATAATGTTCATATGTAATGGAGTAAAAATATATGAACTTAGTAGCTTTAATATAGTATATACATTTAACATTTTATTGCAACATTAATATAAAATTGAGTAAGATTTAAAACACCTATCAAATACATATGTGCATGTATGTATGTATATATATACATAAGCTCATGTTCATGCATATACACCTATACCTATATAATAAGTTGGCAATTGATTACAAAATAACAGAAAAATAAACGTTATTTTATTGTTAAAATCACAGTATGATTTTTTAAAAATTTATCATCACACATGAGATAATACGGTAATTATAAGAAGATAGACTGCATTTTCTTCTGAGTCATAAAACATTAAACCCTTGCTTGTTGGACAACACTGTGGGAAATTAGAAAGCTTAAAACTGTTTTTAATGCTTTTCTTAATACTGTGCAACATGTAAGGTTTTAATTACTAACTCTTCAGAAAACAGAACCTGCTCTTAAAAATGAGAGATAATATATGAATAAAGGATAAATGAACTTAATTTCAATTTTATACAAATAGAGATCACAAGGTTGATGTGCATACATACAACATGCAACGTTCTGTAAAATACTGAAATGGCAAAGTTTTGAATCTTTCATTCCAGTGCACTATATGGTTCAAGTCTATTCCTACTTCAGCAGTCTCATCTACCTTTTTATAACCAGAACACTAACTTTACGATTGTCCTGGTCTAGGAGGAAAGTAGGATATTTACCTCTTCATTTACTTGTTGTGGAATAGAAAAATATTACTCTTTATTTTTGCAGAAATCTGATTAATCAGCATTAAACAATGAATTTATCATATTGCTCTATGTCCCTTGGGTAAAAATTATATCTTCACATTGATATATTTTTTTAATTATACAACTTGTAAGCATTTTAATCTTTAAAATGTTAAATAAAATTCCCTGAAGACTTCTTAGTATATATTTTTCTTTATTTATTCCCAACTAAATCGACTTTATTTCTTAACTGCCTGTCTGATATACAGGGGTGGTTAAAGTAGGTTTATAGTTGTGAATACACAAAATGCAGTTTATTCTTATAATATTATTTGATTAATTATTGTATTATTTATTATTATTATTAACTTACTTTTGCCCGTCCCTGCATATCTATATCTATAATAGATTCTCTGATCAGCTTTAGCACTTGAAAGACTTATTGTCTGATATTCATTGCATTGGTCAGAATAAGTTACATATAATATAAAAAGTTACAATGTTCTGTAACATAAATTATACTGATTTCATATTTGTAAATATTTTTCTCTCTATTTTCTTTCACTTCCTTCCAATGACCACCTTTGTCTAATCAGTATTTTATTGACACTCTCTCTGTGTCCATGAGAAGGGAAAGTGATCAGTCCCCTTTAGAGTCATCACTGTAGTCAGGGCCCCTGGAGTCACAGCAGGCTGCTCTGATTTCAGTGCATGATCAAGTCTATTTCTGGGTATTTGGGAAACAATCCTCCAAGGGTCTCTCTGGGTTGCACTTTTTACATGCAAACACATTGTTCTGGACCATATTTTCAGGAATTTTATGTAGCAATCAGCCTTAGAAGACAGAGATAACATTTTCTTCTGGAACAAATTACATATAGGCAGTTAAATTTTGTAGATAAGGATCTAACTCTTTCCAGAGATAAAATATTAGGGTTCCCTAAACTCAATGTCCTTCTCCTACAATACACAGCACGTGGAGCTGATGTCTTGACCCCTTCATCTGGGCATGTGGACACTGGGGCTCAAGGCAGTAGTGCCAATGCTGATACTCTGGTTACTCCCATTGTTATGACTAATAAACTATGGCCTAGGCATCTTTTGGCTTCTGCCCATATCCATGAAAATGTGGAAGTCTAACTCTTAACTTGAAAGGATGGTAAAATCTCACAGAATGTTGTATATGCTAACTCTTTTCAGTAAAAAATTTCTCAACAATTTGGTAGTCAGTCTCAGGTGCACACTATGGTCACAACTAGTATTAAAATTTCCATTAGGAAGAGGAGGCAGAAATTTCTGCCCACTTTTACACAAGTTATAGAGATACTTACCTACACTAAGAGTTAAAACAGCTAAATTTACAACCACTATATAAATAAACCAGACCAATAGTTAGATTTTTGGTTCACTTCACAGGTGAGAGGGCAGGAAAGTAATTCTTGATAAGAATAAAAAAGGACCATCTTATGATTCAGACCCTCCCATTGTATGTAGTGTCAACCATAGATCTATTTGGAGATAACTTCAAAAGTATTCAGAAGTTCTGGCAGTAGATTCTGGCTGCTGTAATTGGAGCAATCTATAAATAAATACTTGGGGATGTTTTACCAAAATAAATTCCCATAGGAATCCCTAAATGAATCATTGACTAATATTCCCATTTTTACTGTCCCAGATTGAGTTTACAAAGCTAATCAAGTTGACCTACTGGAGGATGAGAAATTGACTCAATGATACCTAGAAAAATTCCCAAATGCAGCCACTGCACTGCTTAAAATGAGAAGTGGACACACTGCTTGCTGCCATAAAGACTCTTTCTCCCTTCACATTTCCTGATTTCTCCCTTCATCCACCAACCTGATCTCAAATACTTTAAACACAAGGATTAGGGGTGGGATCAAAGCCTCTCTGACCCCCATGGGGAGCAAAGGCCATACTTAGTTCTAAATATGCTGAAGAATTTAGGAAACAGGAAGGATTCAAACTTCTATGGCTTTTAGATACAAGTACCTAAGTCACTTCTAGGCAATACTGTGAGATATTACATGCCAAAACCAAATTGATGAGGTCTGAGTAGAATTCACAATGGAGAACAGAAGATAATGTGGCCTGTGCACAGGGCCTTTTGGACAAAATCAATGTTTTGTTGGTGAGTATTCTACTCTTCAATAAATAATTAGTATTGATGTGCTACATTCTTATAGTATGAATGCCCATGAATGCCTAATGGGATTCAACCAACTGGGAAGGTCATCTTGCAGAGAAGCACTATGACATTCATCCCTATAACCTTAATGACTCCTTTGAGCTATAGGTGTCCATAACTAATGGTTCTTCCATTTAAAGACTCTGGAAAAAGGAGGCCACTGTGAATGGCAAGGTTACCTTTTGAAAAACAACTATTCTTTTTCTACTGGCTTCTTGTCAAATAAGACCCATTTAGAGTAGGTCCACCCAGACTCATTGATTAACAAAAGTGAAGAGGGCCTACAAGCCTTGCTAATCAAACAACTGTTGCATTTTGAAGGAACTAGCTAACTTGGCTCCAAAGACATCTCTCCTTTACAGGGAAAAGTGAGAGTCTTTTTTTTCTTTTGGGGGAAACTGTTATCCACTTTATTGTCTCAAGCAAAGCCTCTGATTCAGTACACCACAAATTCAGATTTCTCCCGAAATGTCATACATGGGCTTGTTTCAATGATGGTATTCTCGGGTCTACCGTGGCTGCTCAAACTCTGCATTAGCCATGCAAAATTTAAAATGGACATTGGCCACTCAACTCAATGAACAGAACTCAAGGCCACTCATAAAGTTCTGGTTAATACTGTCTTGATGAACCTTACACATTTACTTTCTCTTAGATTGTTGTCAAGTGCCTAGTTGTTTAGTCTGAAACTTTGAAAACTACAGATTGGAAGATGAAAGATACACTCCTTTGGGCTGTGAATTGTGAAAAAAAAATGCAAATGGTGATTAAACCAACTGAGTCATTAATACAGATGATTATGTTAAGACTGTTTCCTCTCATGAGCCCTATTGAAAGCAAATTGTTAATCAAGTCTTCACTACCCTGATTGCCATCATTGTTGCCTGGATTCATCCTCCTGCTAGACGTGGCAATGCATATACCATTATAAACTGGATACAAAGTAAAAGACAATGTTTTTGGTGCAGAAGATCTCATTACATCTCAGATTGTGATTTCTGCCAAAAAATCTCTCCCATTTGGTTTTTGGTTAAAAAAAGAAGAAAAAGCTACATTTTATGAGTCCTATTCTACCTAATCCTGGTAGCCTGACTGCATGAGACACTTGGCCTCTCAGAGTTAGTTACCAGGGGTGCTTTAGTACTATCGACACTTTTCCTGGTCTGGTGTTGCAGCTCTCGTCTGACCTGCCAAAACCCAGCCATACCACTGGAGCCCTTAAATCAAACTCTGTCCTTCTTTTTCTTTTTCTTCGTTTGCTTTGGCTTTCAGGAGCACTTTCAATCTGAAAGTGGCTGAAATATTGCCACAAAAGTCATTCAAAACTGTGCTGACAATAAAAGTATTTGATAGATCTGCCACGCTTCTTACCATTCACAAGCATCTGAATGCCTGAGTATTAAAATGATTTCTTCAAAAATGAACTTAAATGAACAAAAGGAACTAACAAACAAAATAAAGACACTCATAGATAGAAAGGCAGACAGCTGTGGGTGTGGGGGGGTTGGATGAGGGGGTGGAGGAATTAATATAAAAGGACAAAAAAAGAAAAAATTATGGACACAGATTGTTGTGTGGTGATTGTGAGAGGAGGGTGTAGAAGAGGGTATGGGGGGAACAAATGTTGATGGACAAAGACTTAACCTGGGGGGCGAAAGAACAATACAGTTTACAGAAATGTGTTATAGAGCTGGGCAGCTGAGAACTATATAATTTTGTTAAACAGTGTGACCCCAATAAATTCAATTAAAAAAATAAACTTAAAAAACAAAAATAAGCCATAAAATCTCAGACATCTCTTACAGTAATATTTTTGTCGATATATCTCCTCAAACAGGGTAAACGAAGAAAAAAATAAACATATGGCACTATAGTAAACTAAAAAGCCTTTGCACAGCAAAAGAGACCATTAACAAAATGAAGAAAAACCCACTGAATGAGAGAGACATATTTACTAATGTTATATCTGATAAAAGGTTAATTTCCAAAATATATAGAGAACTTATATAACTCAACCCCAGAAAGACAATCCAATTTAAAAATGGGCCAAGGACATGAACAGGCATGTCTCCAAAGAAGACATAGAGATGGCCAATAGACATACAAAAAATGTTCAAGTTCACCAATCTTCAGAGAGATGCAAATTAAAACAACAATAAGATATCACCTTACACCTGCCAGAATGGCTTTCATCAATAAGTCAACAGATAACTAGTCCTAGCAAGGATGTGGATGAAAGGGAGCCCTTAGGCAGTGTTGATGAGAATGTAAACGAGTGCAGCCACTGTAGAAAACAGTACAGTCTCCTCAAAAAATTAAAAATGGAAATGCCTTTAGACCCAGCAGTCCTATGTCTGGGAATATACCTTAAAAACCCAAAACACTAATTTGAAAGAATATATAAAACTCTGTGTTCTTTGCAGCATTATTTACAATAGTCAAGATCTAAAAATAGTCTAAGTGCCCATCAGTAGATGAGTGGCTAAAAAAATCTGTGGTACATTTATACAATGGAATACTATTCAGACATAAAAAGACGGAAATCTTAACTTTTGTGACAGCATGGATGGACCGGGAGGGTAGTATGCTAAGTGAAATACGCTAGTCAGACAAAAATAAATATCACATGATCTCACTTATATGTGGAATGAACAAATTAAACTGAAAAATAAAATAGAAACAGAGACATGGATACGTAGAACAGACTGACAGCTGTCAGAGGGAAAAAAGATTGGAGAACGAGATGACAAAAGTTGAAGAGATTAGGCAAAAAATTTAAAAATATATATGTGTCTGTATATATGTATGTATGTGTATATAGACACAGGCAAATGGGTATGGGGAGAGGAGGAAGAGGTGGGAAATGGTGATGAAAGAGACTTTGTTTGGGACAATGGGTATACAATAACGTGTGCAGATAATGTTTTATTGAGTTGCCCAGCTGAAATTTGTACGTTCAAAAATTCAATAAAAAAAAAAAAAGAAAGAAAAATATTTTAACTCTACCTCACCTCCTTTTCCTGATCAAGAAGCTTTTTAAAGAAAGTTTGGCCATTGAATGAGACCATCTCCAGAAGATAAGCATTGCTCTTCACAGCTACTCAGAGGGTAATAATAATAGAGCTGAGGCATATACAAATCTATTTTGCCAATCTGAGATTCCACTGTGACCATTCTTGGGCATGGTGTGCCTTTCTTCATCTAATAGCAACCTCATCTCTACTTTTCATGTACACCTCTGCTTGGTTTTGCAGCCTGGGTAAAAATGATTTAAGATATTGAGACTTAACTCTGCTACTGTTGGACTGACAAAATCCTAGATTTATAAGGATAATTGTTCCTCAGTTAATTATACACTGATCACTGAGGCCCTCTACAGAGGCGCATATGGACCAAATTTAGTAATATATTGAGTTTCTGTAAGTTTTATAAAAATGCTTTATAGATCTGATATATTTGAATATACAATAATTAGAGAAAAGATTGGAATTATCACTCGTGATAGGACAGTCATTTTGTGCTGATGAAGGGGGAATAACAGAAGGGGAAGAATTGGATATAAAGGAGCAAGGCACATTATTGATCTTTGTTTTTCAGAGTCAACCTTGGAGGATTTTTTGTCTTTAAAGAAGAAAAAGGCTTTGGTATGGCATTTTCAAGCTATTATAAAGTACTATGAGTTTAACTTTGTGATAAATCTGCCATCTCCTGCCAAACATACTTTGACAATGATTTGATCATGATTGTCCATGGGCGGACAAATGTCAGATTTCTGGTGGATAGACAAATAACACAAAGAGTCCCTGCAGAAACAAGAACCAAAATAAATTATTTGAACTTAACTGGGAAGCCTAAGGTTTGCCAACCATCAGAAGGCACTTCAAAGGCACTATCAACTTGATCGCCTGACTGATATATGTCTCCCTTGGGAGATGGGGCAGTGATTTTAATTTTCTTTTAGTTTTGCTTTTAGAGACATAGAGAGGAAGGAAGGGGGAAGGAGAGAGAGAGAGAGAACAATTCATTGCTACACTCATCTGTGCATTCATTAGTTGATTCTTGCACATGCCCTGACCAAGGACCAAACCTGAAACTGAGACACATGAAGACAACAAGTGAACCACCTGAGCTATCTGGCCACAGAAGGCAGTAGTTTTCAATGCACTTCCTTTCTGAGACATGATGTATGCACTAGGGACTGTTCTTATGTTGAAGACATATATTAACTAGCGTCTCCTACCAAAATATGGTGACATCCATTTTAAAGATTTTAATGAGACATTCAAGAGTTTAAGAAACACATCACCTGTAGGATATGTAGCCATAAGAAAACTGTGAAGATCTTGCCATTTGAGGTTACTTGGAGGAGTTACGGGAAAGAAGAGCTGATTCATTATTTATGAGTCCCCTGTGGGCACTTATCCTATGATAATGAGTATTACTGAATTAGAAAAGCTTGCATGAAATTAGTTCCTGACTTTAGCTGAATTGATCAATGACACGACATTGATTCTGGAAGGAATTCAGGTCAACTTCAATTTAGTTACCATGGTTATTAGGGATGGCAGAAGTGCCTAAGACTTCTACCTTGTGGACTATAGCAATTGTTAATGCATCCCATAGTACTTGAATTAATGCCTTGGGACAGTGCAAAGATCGATAGAGAAATAAAATAAGAAAGTCATCTGGATTTCTCAAGTAGACATTGATGGTTGGTGTCATTTGTTCTGCTTGTTAGGTCTCCATCCCTGGAGGTTAGCCTCATTCTATAGTTTGGAATTTCTTTGATAATAATCTTAATTAAATCCTGGATGATGAAAACTGAATGGATTTGTTTCCAGCCTCTGACGTTCAGATTAATCAGTGTCATATTAATAGAAATTCTCATCAGAAAGTACACCAGAAGACAAGTATTACATAAATGATGGGTGGATAGTGTCAGGAAGCAACTCTCTATGGGTCAGTCATAATCGAAGACATCTTGCAACCAAAGACACTAACTGCCTTTGTTCTGGAATAAACTGTTAAAGTTGTTTGTATATTGAACAAAAGGTTGCCCACTTGTCAACCTTGGCAGATAGAGACAGTGTCTCCCTCCAGAGCAAAGAACTAGTTTATTTACAGTCTTAGATGATAGGGAGACCATATTCCTTCAGAGCAAAGGAGTAGGCATATATACGGCCTGTTATAAAAGCTTTGGATTTCCTATGCTCATGCTTCCCTTCCTCTAATATAACCCATTACATAAGCGGCTGTTATCTGATCCTCTTTATGTGGCCCTGTGAGAACTGGGCCGCAGGGAGGTGGCAACAATGCTGATATTCTGGCTGCCATTTTTGTTCTGAGTAGCAAACTGTTCTTTGTCTCTGACCTAGGGGTCTTTTGACTTCTGTTAGCAAGTATAAAAGTATGGCTAGCTAATCTGTTAACTTGCAATTATGTAAAATCTCAGAGCCTTCCTAGTTCTTGACACACCCCTCTGAATATCCTATGAGGCATATACTGAATCCACAAGGGTGATAACCATGACTACTGTTTACATCACCATAGCACCTATTTGGCAATCAACACAAGCTTTACCGAAAAAAAAACAAAAAACAACAAACCACATCTTGCTCCATGCTTTAATGAAATTAGCCTCTGTAATAGCTGAGAACTCTCAATTTCATTAAAAAAACAAACCAAATAGCCTTTAATAATTGGAAAAGTAGACAACTGTCCTTCATGTTTATTACCTAATCTTCCCCATCAACTACTAAGTCAACTATTATTTATGGTTTGAGGCCGTGGGACAGGCAGGGAGTTTACATGGTTGCAACACAATTTAAATATTAGATACTTGTTTCCTTTTCCACTGGGAGCCACCGGGTTGAGGGCAGCATGGTCTTCTCTTCTCCAAGCCATGGCATGTGCTCAGCCACTGACATCAGTGTACCCTGGAAAGGGGGAATCATCTGGCAAAAATGTCACTTTGTGTGCTTAGTTTAAGGCTCCCATTTGACTAGGTACCGTGAACTTTGTTCACACCAACTTGCACGAAAACTTATAGACAGCTGAATGCTGTTTGTGAATTCGTAGGTCATCAAACCAGAGCTGAGTCTTGAGGGGCTGGCAGATTCCCAGAGTTTGAGGTGGTGGGACCCATCATTCTGGCCAGGATGCTTTTGATAATTTGTGTCATGGAGGTGGCATGTTTGCACCAACCAAAACCACGTGTCATTGGCACTGCAGAGTGACCTCAACACAAGCAATATGCGGTCTGTGCGGCCCTGGCTGTCTCAGCCTTACCAGCCCTGGGCGTGTCTAAAGGTCCTCGTACTAAAGAAGTTTCTGAACTTCCTGTGGTGGTTGAAGGTAAAGCTGATGGCTACAGAAAAACCAAGGAGGCTGCTTTGCTTTTGAAGAAACTTAAGGCCTGGAATAATATGAAAAAGGTCCATGCCTCTCAGTGAATGAGAGCTGGCAAGGGCTAAATGAGAAACCGTTGTTGTTTCCAGTGCAGGGGGCCTTGCATCATCTATAGTGAGGACAATGTTATTTTCAAAGCCTTCAGAACATCCCTGGAATTGTTCTGTGTAATGTAAACAAACTGTATATTTTGAAATCTGCTCCTGGTGGACATGTGGGCTGTTTCTGCATGGACTGAAAGTGCTTCCTGCAAGTCGATGATCTGTATGACATTTGGCATAAAACTGCCTCCCCAAAGAATAACTAAAACCTTCCCCTCACAGGATGCTTAGTAGAGACTTAGCAGAATCTTGAAAAGCCCAGAGATCTCTTGAGCCCTCTGAGTATCACACAAGGAAGATCCATGACAAAGTCCTGTAAAAGACTCCACTGAAAAACCTGAGAATCATGTTGAAGCTAAACCCATATGCAAAGGCCATGGCCTAGACAACTTTCTTCACCAGGCCAAGAACCACAAGCTCCAGTTGGGTAAAGCAGCTGCAGTACTAGATGCCAAATCAGATGGGAAGGGGTTCCAGGTGAGAAGCCTGGGGTGGGAAAGGAAGAAAAGAAGGCTGTTGGCATTACAAAGCAGAAGAAGCCTTCGGTGGCAAAAAAGCTGCAGCTACCAAGGGACCAGTAACTGAGGAGAAGCCCACAGATAAAAAACCCACCACAGAAGAAGCCTTAAATTTGTTTATAGGCCCTGGCAGGTTGGCTCAGCGGTAGAGCGTCGCCCTGGCGTGCGGGGGACCCGGGTTCGATTCCCAGCCAGGGCACACAGGAGAAGCACCCATCTGCTTCTCCACCCCTCCCCCTCTCCTTCCTCTCTGTCTCTCTCTTCCCCTCCCGCAGTCAAGGCTCCATTGGAGCAAAGATGGCCCGGGCGTTGGGGATGGCTCCTTGGCCTCTGCCCCAGGCACTAGAGTGGCTCTGGTCGCGGCAGAGCGACGCCCCAGAGGGGCAGAGCATCGCCCCCTGGTGGGCAGAGCGTCGCTCCTGGTGGGCGTGCCGGGTGGATCCCGGTCGGGCGTATGCGGGAGTCTGTCTGACTGTCTCTCCCCGTTTCCAGCTTCAGAAAAAAATACAAAAAAAAAAAAAAATTATTTATACCATGAGATCAAATCACTTTGGTTGGCTAATTTTGAATAAAAACATAAAGGCAGTGAGAAGAAAAATAATAAAAATAAATAAATAAATTCTTGCCTTTTCACACTCCATTCTTCATTTGGCCCAAGGATTTCTCACTGTCTACCATTTCCTAAGGCTTTGCTTTACATTCTACCAAGTTTTAGGTCTTCTTTCCTTCTTTCCTTCCCTTCCTTCCTTCCTTCCTTCTTTCCTTCCTTCCTTCCTTCCTTCCTTCCTTCCTTCCTTCCTTCCTTCCTTCCTTCCCTCCCTCCTTCCTTCCTTCCTTCCTTCCTTCTTTCCTTCCTCCCTCCCTCCTTTCCTTTCTTTTCCTTTCCTTTCCTTTCCTTTCCTTTTCTTTCCTTTCTTTTCCTTTCTTTCTTCCCCCTCCCTCCCCCCTTCTCTCTCTCTCTCTTTCTATCTATCTTTCTTTCTTTCTTTTATTTTTTTCTTTCTATTAAGTGAAAGATGGGGAGGCAGAGACAAACTTCTGCATGCACCTGGACCAGGATCTACCCAACAAGCTTTCTACCCAGGGATGTTTTACCCATCTGGGACTGCTGCTCCATTGCTCAGCAACCAAGCTATTTTTAGCACCTGAGGCCAAGGGCATGGTTCCATCATTAGAGCCTGGGGCCAACTTTGCTTGAACCATTGGAGCCATGCCTGTGAGAGGAGAAGAGAAACAGAGAAAGATGGGGGGGGGGGTGGAGAGGCAGATGATCACTTCTCCTGTGTGCACTGACCAGATTCAAACCCAGGATTTTCACATGCCAGGCCGACACTCTACCACTGAGCCCACCAGCAAGGGCATCTCTTTTTATCACCCCCATACACAGATTCTTTTTTTTTTTCCTACAGAGACAGAGAGCGAGTCAGAGAGAGGGATAGATAGGGACAGATAGACAGGAACAGAGAGAGATGAGAAGCACCAATCATCAGTTTTTCATTGCAACACTTTAGTTGTTCACTGATTGCTCTCTCATATGTGCCTTGACCGTGGACCTTCAGCAGAGCGAGTAACTGCTTGCTCGAGCCAGGGACCTTGGGTCCAAGCTAGTGAGCTTTTTGCTCAAGCCAGATGAGCCCGTGCTCAAGCTGGCGACCTTGGGGTCTCGAATCTGGGTCTTCCGCATCCCAGTCCGACACTTGATCCACTGCGCCACCTCCTGGTCAGGCCACAGATTCTTTTTTGATAACCAATCTTTTTGTTTTCCTTTACTCTTACAGATTATGGTCATAAGACCTGAATATTCACATGTAAAATTGCCTCTTTCAAAACAAGTTGATGTGCAGATTAACAGTAACCTCAGGCTCCCTGGAGTACATTATTGAAGTATTATATAATTATGCATGCCAATGCTTATGATCATGTCTGACTGTGAAGAAAATAAAGATGAAAATGTGAATATCTACCTACCAAATTGATTAATGATATTTTGGAATTTGGGGAGAAACTTAGATTATTATTATTATTATTATTATTATTAATTGACTTTATAGGAATGACACTGGTTTGTAAAACCACAAAGGTTTCAAGTATACAGCTCAATACCACACCATCTGCACACTGCATCATGCACCCTCCACCCAAGCAAAGTTTCTTTTTGTTCCCATTTCCCCCCACTTTGCCCACCTCCATCTAGTGCCCACCCCCTTTTCCCTCTGAGAAACCTGATTCTAAGAAAAAAGTGAGAATATTCCCAAGGGATAACTCAGGGAAGATGAATAAGGAACAAGTATATTCAGAAAAATCATTTGGACAAAATCTAGAAATACTGTTAAGTCAGGGCTTAGTTGGTACAGAAAACAGCAGTTCCTACCTAAGGAGGTCAAATGTCTATATAGGCTGGAACCACCAAGAGTGAATTTTATTTTCAAGAAACTCCCTAAATGCCAAATCTTTGCAAAGTATAAGTTTTATTTATCATGCCCATGGTTTGTATTTTTACCATTTTAGGTCTTTGGGGCTCTTTAATTCAGTGTGATCCAGTTAAAACAACATAGACTGTGAAATCATGCACAACTATGTTTGAATCCTGGTTCCAGCACTTGTGAGCTGTGTTTCCTTGAGCAATTTACTTGACCTATTTTCTCAACTCTAAAAGGTAAAGCTATTGCATTAATTATAGATAACACATGTAAAGTAGTCAGCACAATTTCTGTTGCAGAGAGGAAATTAAAGAAAATATTGAATGTATTATCATAAACACACAATGAAGGAGATGGCGCCTGAACCTAGGCATTCTGACTCTAAATCCAGGATTCTTTTCACTAACAGAACGGAATGAAGTTTAACACACAGTGCCGTCGTATCTACCTTTCTAAGCAGTGTTTATGAATGAAACTAACAAGACACAAAGGCGAAAAGAAGTTTGGAGTCAGGTTTTGGAGGCTACAAAATGTCAAGTTAGTAAATTCTAACTTGAATAGTAAACCAGTGAATTATTTGTAAAATAGAATGGCAAATTAAAAGCAGTTTTTAATCAAGAACTCAAATAATAATACGTGAAGTATAAACATGAAAAAAGGGAAACTAGAGGTGAGAATAGTTAGAAAATTGTTGGAATAGCGCAGCTCAAAATTACTAATTTCCAAAATTTTCAGTCCACGTTAGCATATTTTGGGAGATCATGCCACATACTGTATTTCCGCTTTTGATGATAAACAAAAATAAGGATATTAGAAATTCTGACAAGTTCTTGAAAGCAACAACAAATCATCTATTTGTCTGGATAAAATTGATTACCTTTTCTGCATGTTTATTATTATTATTATTATTATTATTATTATTATTTGTCAGGACAGAGACAGAGAGAGGGACAGATAGGGACAGACAGACAGGAAGGGAGAGAAATGAGAAACATCAATTCTTTATTGTGGCACCATAGTTGTTTATTAATTGCTTTCTCATATGTGCCTTGACCAGGGGGCTCCAGCTAAGCCAGTGACCCCTTGCTCAAGCCAGCGACCTTCCAGTCAAGCTGTTGAGCCCGCACTCAAGCCAGATGAGCCTGCACTCAACCTGGCCGCCTCGAGGTTCAAACCTGGGCCCTCTACGCCCCAGGCTGATGCTCTATCCACTGTGCCACCACCTGGTCAGGCTGCATGTTTATTATTAATATGCAAAGATAACTCTAAAAAAACAAGCCTCACTCTCTCTCTTTATATATATACATACACACACACACACACACACACACACATATATATATACATGCATATATATATACACATATAGAAATTGCTTTCCTTTACATGATTAATTTTTTTAATTACAATTTTTTTTAGCATATTTTATATTTCTAACCCTTTTGGCTTAAAGCAGCTTGGAAGTGTTCTTACAAGTTTATGTTACATATTTAATATATGAATGCTGGTCAAATGTCCATCTGTTTATGACTTGCACTTTCTTTTTAAATGCAGAGTTCCTCACTCAAGTCTCCACAATGCCTCTTCAGCTTTAGATGTTTTCCCCGTATCTATTCTTTTTTACTCTACTCTTCAGTGACTGAAAGTACTACTGAGTTTTAGTATATTTATAAAGTTGTAGGTAAATTTTATTTTATTTATATTTTTACAGGGACAGAGAGAGAGCCAGAGAGAGGGCCAGACGGATAGACAGAACGGAGAGAGGTGAGAAGCATCAATCATCAGTTTTTTGGTTGTGACACCGTAGTTGTTCATTGATTGCTTTCTCATATGTGCCTTGACCGCGGGCCTTCAGCAAACCAAGTAACCCCTTGCTCGAGCCAGCGACCTTGGGTCCAAGCTGGTGACCTTTGCTCAAGCCAGATGAGCCAGCGCTCAAGTTGGCAACGTCGGGGTCTCGAACATGGGTCCTCCACATTTCAGTCCAATGCTCTATCCACTTTGCCACCGCCTGGTCAGGCTGTAGGTACATTTTAATATCTTTCTTCCAGTTTGTTTGAAATAGCTGTTTTTAAATTCTGATAATGTCTGATAATGCTTTCTATTTTTTCCCTAAGTTCTTATAATTTCTAAAAACAAGTTAATAAGCATATTCCTGCCAGGTTTTAACTTTATCTGGCAGTTTTGCTTTACTGAGAAAGAAAAAAATACATTCACATTAGCCAGTCTTGTTAATACTTTGTGCAGGATGAAATAACTAAAAGAGAAAAGTAAAAAATATACATAAAAGCCTAAATGTGAACTTTCATGTTCACAGGTAGAATAAATGCTGCTGTATGCAACTAGTAAATATTTTTATGCTTATAAGAATGAAGAAATCTGGAGTCCTGTTTTGAAAACCTCACAAAACATTTTCTAATAGCGTGGTCTCTATGATGTTTTAATTTTCTTCTTAAAATACTCTAAAAAGGTAGAAAAAATAGCATATGGCATCCTTACATAATTTGGTAAGAAATTTTATGCAGAAAAGAACAAAATAAATGTATACACAACAGTAAGGCATTCGGAAAGTATTATAGGCTTATGGAGAGCCACACCTGATCCTCTGGGAAGCAGACTCAGGAAAACAATAAGAAAGTTCATTTCTATTGCTTTGTTTTTTACATCTAAATGATTTTGTTGACCCTGTTTTTACTTTAGAATTTGTTGGAAATTTCCAGAAGGATGTGAGCTTTGTAAATGGTTATTAAAAGTAACAATGCCCTAACTCCCAAAGCATTTATTTTCAGAATAAATATATAACTCCAGATCATGCTAAGCATGGATATTTACCTTTCAAAAGGTGAAATAGAAGTTTACTCAATAACAAGAAAATGACAGATGACAGCGAACTTTTCTTAACTTTAAACAGTTTCAGGACATTTTTATAAATGAGAACATAGGAAATTTGACAAGATGTCTCACTTTTCCATGTGCTATAACTAAGAAGATATTTTTCTAGTAAAATAGTGATTTAAAAAATCAGACATAAATATTGACCTTCACTGGATAATGGAAATGTGAAATTGGACATACATATTTTTAAATTTTTTTTTCCATTTATTTATTTACTTGGAATTGACTTTATTGCGGTGACACTGGTTTACAAAACCATTCGTTTCAAATGTACAACTCATCGAAACATCACTTGGACACAGTACCATGCCCACATCACCCAAAGCAAAGTCTCTTTCTGTCCCCATTTGTTCTCCCTTTAGCAAAAGCCAGTACACCCACCTCCATTAACCTGTGGCAGTCACCTCAGCGTTGTGTCTATGTGTTTTATATATATTATATAGAATTTTTTTGCTTAACCTCAAACACCTTCCCCTCTCACAGTTGTCAGTTTATTCCATGGAGCAATGCCTATGTTTCTATTTTGTTAGTTTATTCCACTGCACATGTAAGTGAGATCATATGGTACTTGTCTTTCTCTGTGGTTTATTTCACTTAGCATAATAATCTCCAAGTCCACCAATGCTGTTACTAAAGGTTAGATTTCCTTCTTCATTACAGCCATGCAGCATTTCATTGTGTAAATGTACCCCAGCTTTTGTATCCAGGCATCTCCTGATGGACACATTGTTATAAGTTCTTGCTTGTCATTACTTTGAATATATCCTGTCAATTTCTTCTGGCCTAAAGTGTTTCTGTTGAGAAATCCCCTGACAGCCTTATGGGAGCTCTCATGTAGGTAACATTCTCTCACTGGCTTTAAGATTCTTTTTCTTTAACCTTTGACTTTTTAAATATGATGTATCATGGAGTAGGCCTCTTAGAATTTATCCTGAATGAGGCTCTTTGAGCTTCCTGTACTTGTGTGAGTTTTTCCTTCACCACATTAAGGGCGTATGTTTTCAGCCATTATTTCTTCAAACAGGGTTTTGATCCCTTGCTCACTCTCTTCTCCTTCTGGTACCTCAGTGATGGGAATGTTGTTGTTATTGATGTTGTCCTAGAATACACTAGACTTTCCTCATTTTTTTAATTTTATTTTCTATATATGTTCTGCTTGGGTGCTTACTGACAAATCTCTGACTCATCCGTCTGCTTCATCTAATTTGCTGTTGACTCCTTCTAGTGTATTCTTCATTTCAGAGATTGTATTCTTCATTTCTAGCTGATTTTTTTTTCTTTTTTTTTTTTACAGGGACAGAGAGAGAGTCAGAGAGAGGAATAGATAGGGACAGACAGGAACAGAGAGAGATGAGAAGCATCAATCATCAGTTTTTCATTGCAGTTCCTTTGTTGTTTGTTGATTGATTTCTCATATGTGCTTTGACTACAGGCCTTCAGCAGACTGAGTAACCTCTTGCTCAAGCCAGCGACCTTGGGCTCAAGTTGGTGAGCTTTGCTCAAACCAGAGGAGCCCGCGCTCAAGCTGGTGACCTCGGGGTCTCAAACCTGGGTCCCAGTCTGACACTCTATCCACTGCACCACTGCCTGGTCAGGCTCTATGTCCTTTTTATCTTATTTTAAATTTATTTTTAATTTTTTTTACAGAGACAGAGAGAGTCAGAGAGAGGGATAGATAGGGACAGATAGACAGGAACGGAGGGAAATGAGAAGCATCAATCATCAGTTTTTCGTTGAGACACCGTAGTTATTCATTGATTGCTTTCTCATATGTGCCTTGACCGTGGGCCTTCAGCAGACCAAGTAATCTCTTGCTCAAGCCAGCGTTCTTGGGTCCATGCTGGTGAGCTTTTGCTCAAACCAGATGAGCCTATGCTCAAACTGGAGACCTCGGGGTCTCGAACTTGGGTCTTTCCACATCCCAGTCCGACTTTCTATCCACTGCACCACCACCTGGTCAGGCTCTATGTCCTTTTTAATGCTTATTATCTCCTTTTTAATTTCTCAGTGAGAATCACCTATTCTTTACTTTTTTATCATTGATTTTAATTTATTGTGTTTACATAGATTCTAGTGTTGCCCTGAATGCATCCCCCCTCTCCTGTATTCCCCTCAACATCTCCCTTGTCCCCCTTCCTATAGCACCCTTCCGGTTTATCCCATCCTACCATCCCCTTTCCCTCTGTCCTCTTTTCCTCTGGTCCCTTTGATCTCTCCTCTGTCTCAATTCCATCCCTCAGTTCACATTGTTCATTGGATTTCTCAAATGATTGAGGTCATATGATATTTTTCTTTCTCTGCCTGGCTTATTTCACCTAACATAATAGTTTCCAGGTCCATCCATGTTGTTTCAAAAGGTAAGATTTCCTTCTTTTTCATGGCCCCATAGTATTCCATTGTATATATGTACCACTGCTTTTTAATCCACTTGTCCACTGACGGACACTTGGGCTGTTTCCAGATCTTCACTATTGTGAACAATGCTGCCATAAACATGGGGGTGCATTTCTCCTTTTGAAACAGTGCTATGGTGTTCTTGGGGTATATTCCTAAAAGTGGGATAGCTGGGTCAAAAAATGGGCAAAAGAAATGAATAGACACTTCTCCAAAGAGGACATACAGATGGCCAATAGGCATATGACAAAATGCTCAACATCACTAATCATTAGAGAAACGCAAATTAAAACCATGAGATATCAAACACAGAATAAGTGCTGGCGAGGATGTAGAGAAAAGGGAACCCTCCTGCACTGCTGGTGGGAATGTGGACTGGTGCAGCCACTGTGGAAAACAGTATGGAGATTCCTCAAAAAATTTTTCAAAAAATTAAAAATCGAACCACCTATTCTTTTCATTTGGGGCATATTTCCTTGTCTCCTCATTTTGTCTACCTTTTTGTGTTTGTTTGTTTGAATTAGGTACATGTGCTATGACTCCTAAACTTATGATGGCTTCACAATGTAGGTATCTTGTTGAACTCAGGGAACAATCTTCCAGATCACCTGAGCTCAGTGCTTCAGAAACGTTTCTTGTGGCTTATGTGCACCCTCCAGTTATGGTTGAGTCTTGAATGCTGTTGGTCCTTTCATAGATGGAGTTAACCCATCAGACTGGCTGACAATAAGGATAAACCTCGATCATCTACTATTAATTGCTGTACAGAGGCTGCCCCCCAAGAAAGAGTTGTTCCCAGAAGGTTCTCATCCCTTTCATTGTGCCACTCACGTGGCTAGTTGGGTTGAGCTGTAGTGTGGTCTGAAACCCACCCCTGGTTGTATTGGTTCTGGGTGCACTAGGGTGCAGATCTGATACCGGCTGATGTCAGATGTTGTGTGTAATCAACCTTGAGCTACCTGTCTGGAACAACCATGCTATTCACTGCTTGTGGCTGCATCTCTTGGGTCTGAGTTTGCATGGGAAGTGGTCCAAGGGTAAACTCCCACCATCTTAGAGCTGGGGTCAGATCTATAAAATGCCTCCACCTATTGGCTTCTCCATCTCCCCTGAGTTTGCCTGGTTTTCCTCCAGAGCATTCCAAAGTAAGACTGTGGTGTGGGCCCAGGCTGGCTGCAACCCACAGACCCTTCCACAAGGAGTGACCTTGGTAGAATGGGGTCAATGAAGTGGGAGACCCGAGCTAGTGTGTCCCGTTTGTGTCCATGCGGTCAGGCACTCAATAAGGGGAAAGTGGCCCCTACTCCGCAGCCATGCCACTCAGTCTCTGTCAGATTCTCCAACTCTAGCTCCCCCAGGAGGAGTACATGGCAGGTTCAGAGTGGGCGCAGCCAGCCTCCCCCTCTGCAGGAGCCGCCAGGACTCAGGGCTTGGAAAGACAGATCAAAAGAGTGTCCTGTGGGGGTGGAGCCCCTGAGTCCACAGGAAGAGAACAGGCACTACACCTCCTTCCCGCTCCATGGCTGCCAAACTGTCAGCGCCCTTTGGAGACAGGAACCTCTGAAGGAAACATGCCTAAAGGTCCCAGCTTTGAGCAGCTCTCCCTTCACCCTGCAGAGCTGAGCTACGTGAGGCAGGCCACTGGAACTTGGGAGGGCAGATCCAAGCAGTCTCCCCTTGGGGATGATGCCGGCAAGCCTCTGGGAGGGGAGTGGGCACCACAGGCACCTCTTCCCTTTCCTGGGCAGGAGCTTTAGAGGGAGACACACTCTGAAGGTCCCAGCACTAAGCTGCTCTTAAAAACTCCCCACTGAACTGAGCTCAGCATGGCACTGTCCCACCCCCAACTGCCAGAGAGGAAGAACATATGAGTATCCTGTTGGGGGAATAGCATAGACTGAGCTTGCACAGGGGAGCCAAACCTCCTCGATGTAGCCACACAACTCAGCACCGGCCCATCTGCTACCAGGACAAATGCCTCCAAGGGAGATGTACTTCCAGGTCCCAGCTCTGGGCCACTGGGTGGCATTCAAATCCCCCTATGACTGAACTCAGCAGGGTGGGGCCACAGGGAGGGAAGGGCAGGCTAGGAAAAAGTTTAGCTTCCATCCATTCTTTTTTTCTTTCTTTTTGGTGACAGAGACAGCGAGAGGGACAGACAGAGACAGATAGGAAGGGAAAGAGATGAGAAGCATCAATTCTTTGTTGTGGCACTGTAAAGCCAGAAGCCAGGGCCAGTATCACAGCAGCCCGGCCAATGCAGGTTCGCATTGGATTCGGACAGTCGGTAAAAAAACAACGGAGCCACAAACTGGTGGGCCATAGTCTTTAATTCTAGCTTGCACCCAGCAGGCAAGTAAAAACACACACTGGTCTCCAAAACCCACTCACATTCAGTGCTCACAAAGCCACTGGCTTATCCGAGTTTCCTAGAATCAAAGGTTTCTAGCTCACCAGAATTATTCTCTCAGTTCCCCATCTCCTTCCTTCTCCAGCATCAAACTGCACAAACTGGCCTCTCACTCAATACTCTGCCATCTTGGCTGCTTCTCCTGGCCACATGGCCTCTTTCTGCTCTCTGCTGTGATCTCTCTGCTCTTTCATGCTAATCATCCCAGGAACCAAGAGAGAGTAAACTCCCGTTCTGCCTCCGTTTTATAGTGTAGCTTCACAACCTTTAATCCGATATACAAAATAGGGAAGTCTCTAATACAAAGTCACTTCTCTGAGGCATGATTGGATTGTACCACCCCACATCAAAAAGGGTGGAAAGCTTTAATCCCAAAACCAAGCCCCAGGCTACAAGGATTCTGCCTGCCCAGAGAGACACACATTAATATCACCTGGGCAACGGCCTCCACGTGGGCAGCGCCACTTTAACAAAGTGAGCATAATACATTTTATCTGCCCAACAGGCACCTTAGTTGTTCATTGATTGCTTTCTCATATGAACTTTGACCAGGGGAGGAGGGGCTACAGCGGACTGAGTGACTTTTTGCTCAAGCCAGCGACTTTGGGGCTTAAGCTGGTGAGCCTTGCTCAAACCAGAGCAGCCCACGCTCAAGCCACTTTGCGATTTTGAACCTGGGTCCTCTGCGTCCCAGTCTGATGCTCTATCCACCGTGCCTCTGCCTGGTCAGCCTAGCTCCTATCTATTCTGAAGCCAACTTAGAATCTCCAAATATATTATTTTTCATAAAGTAATTTAAATGATTATCAATACACACACACACACACAAAAAAAAGGTGTAAAATAATGCATATGTTGAAATGTTGGCATTTTTGACAAACTTTGAAAAGAACTCATTTTTCCTAAAGTCATATTTAGTTATTTAATTTTCTTCTCAAAATCGCTTTCATGCTGCAAACCTACATTTGTCTTGTCTTGTTTCCCTGGAATAAATAAGCTAAAGGTGACTGTGAGGGACTGTGGGGATGCAAATGAAATGCAGCTCTTTCCGTTGTGACCCCATTTCATTTCTTCCCGAGAAACACTTATCTCAAAGTCAATCGGTGCCATTTTCAGCTGGTAATACATGATAAGTATGAAAATGAGTCCATCTTTGACATTTAACATGCAAATTTATATTGCTCTCAGTATCTGTATGTGTCCAGCGTGAAGCGGATGCAGTTAGCTGCCGCTGCCGCACTGTGACCTGAATGTATCAAACTTTTACTTTGTCACTCCGTGGAGCAGGGATATGATATATGTGACCAAGTCTTCCAATCAGCCTTGCAGTGAGTACATCAGTCCTCAGGAATGAGGAAGAGACTCCTTAACAAAACAGACTATCATTGCACGTTGTTTTTTGAATTCTCAATGCAGTTAAATTGACCAATTTATCTCAGAGGGGAACTATTAATTGAAATATCCTCCCGAGATTTTGATTTAATTGGTGTGGGTTGGGACCCAGGCACGAGTGTTTATTTTAAAAGCTCTCCAATTGATTGTAACGTGCAGCGGGGGATGGAGACCACGGGGCAAAGTGAAATCCGCAGGATGTGATTGTGCTTCTCAGAGGCTGGCTGACTCTCAGTGACTTCCCCCAGGTCCCTATTCCTATTCATTTCCTTTCCGTTTCCGTTCTAATTCATCATCACGGAACTGCTGGGTTTCTTCCTCTCTTCAGATAACCTCACCTACTTTACAGAAAAACAATGGGAAGGGGGGAAGTGCACCGTCTGAGAATGTTTTCTTCTGTTTCCCACCTGTAAAATTATCTGTACCTTCATTGGTTCATTCCTCACGGACGCCCACCTCAAATGAGAGAGCGTGTTATCCCTTATCCGAGGGTAATGTCATCTCCTCTATTCTGAATCCCAGATCCTTCATGTCCCGAACTGCATCTTCCAATTTTGACCCAATTATTATCTGAAACTCATTCTCTCCCAGCCACTGGAACATTGTCCTTGCTTTGAAACCTCTTATATCTTAAAAACTATCGTTCCCCAATTGCATACCACTCTCTGTCTACCAACAGAACTCTTGCCTCTGCTTCACAGTCACGGATCTGTGTTTCATTTTCAGCCTCAATTTTCTCACCTGATCATTCCTCAGTATCACCATGTGTCTTTCACACCAACAATTCTAGTGAGGCCCTCGCTGGTTAGCTTAGTTAGTTAAGAGTGTTACTCTGAAACAGCAAGGTTGCAGGTGCAATCCCAGTCAGGACACACACAAGAAGTAGCCAGTGAGTGCAATATTGAGTGGAACAACAAATGAATGCTTCCCTTCCCCTTCTCCTCTAATTCCCTTCCTCTCTCTAACTCACTGAGAAAAACAAAACAAGAAATTAAGCCCTTGTTAGATAGATAGCTTGGTTGATTGGAGCATGATCCCAGAGCACAGAGGCACAGAGGTTTGATTCCCTGGTCTGGGCTCATATGAGAGCAGCTTGATATTCCTGTCTCTCTCTCTCTCTCTCTCTCTCTGCTGTCTTTCAAAAAAAAAAATCCCATAAAAATGATTTTACCAAGGTCATTGGTGACCTCTTGGTTGTTGAATTCAATGAGTTCTTATTTTCTCGACCACTCTGCAGCATTTAACAATGTTGATCACACCTCGTTTATAAAATCTCTCCCTGTGTTGTTTAATCACCACTGTCTCGTATTATCCATCTGTTTCCAGCTGCTCCATTCTGAGTCTCTCTCACAGGCTCAATCCCTCTTCCTATCTATTACGTACTGCTGTCCGATCGATCAGTTTTCTGCCCTTCTCACCCTATGTCTACTTTTATTTTATCACAGACGTAATCTAAAATCATATTTTTTTAACCTACATTATTATAATGGCCTCCAAACAAGAAACTTTGACTTCAGTATTGCCACTCTCCCTTTCACGGTCCATTTTCTATAATATACTGTACCTGATATGTTGTATCTTTGCTCTCATGGTGGTTCCCTCTATCCGATGAACTTCATATCCACCACCATTCTCCTTAGCCTTGTATGCTACATTTTCAGGGTTCAGTGGAGGTTCCTCCTCTTGACGGGAGCCTTCTCCGTCAAGCCCAAGGACAGTCACCTTTCATATAGCTCTAGTACGGAGTTTATGAAAAGGCATTATAATTGCTTTAACTTTGGAATCTCCCTTTGCCCCCACCATTGAGCAAAGAGAGAAACGCAGGATGGGGGGAGGGTAGACAGACTCCCACATGTGCCCAACTGGGATCTACCATGCATGCCCACCAGGGGGCGATGCTCTGCCCATCTGGGGCTTTGCTTCGTTTTGGCCGGAGCCATTCTAGCACCTGAAGTGGAAGCCATGGAGCCATCGTCAGCACCCTCACCAACTTTGTTCCAATGGAGCCTTGGCTGTGGGAGGTGAAGAGAGAGACAGAGAGGAAGGAGAGGGGGAGGGGTGGAGAAGCAGATGGGCACTTCTCCTGTGTGACCCGGCTGGAAATCGAACCTGGGACTTCCATACACCCAGCTGATGCTCTACCACTGAGCCTACCAGCCACGGTCTTAGTTTCTTTTTATCCCTAGTACCCAGCAGAGTATCTGACTGGTACATAATCATCACTCAATAAATACTTGTTGAATGAATTATACTACTATAATATCTTGTTTTAAAAAAAGTGAAAAAGCTAAAACATCCTCTTCTTTATGTATCCAAGCTAAAACCCAATATTCACCCTTGCTTTGGCATATGAGACCCTTCGTGATAAGATCCATCTGTCTAGTCAAGCCTATCTCCTAATTTTCCCCACCCCACAATAAGTTCATGTTCTTCCACAATTCATTCACCATTGTCTTGCTCTCTTTCTAATATGTTCTCTTCCATAGCCCTGCAGCTTAATGAATAGTTTTCACTGTCTTCAATATATTTGTACCTCTCAATTTCTGCATCTGTCTGTCTCTTCTTAAATTCATACTCATTCTTTTTTTAGGAAGATTTTTTGCTTCATCCTGTTTGAATCAATAGTAGTGTGTTTATTTATCTGCTGTATTGTTTATTGTGATGTAGGATAATTATACATTTCTGTTGTTTCCCACTATAGTAGATAGACCATAGGTCTTCTTGAATGAAAGACAATTTCTTTCTCATCTTTTTTTCTCCCTTTACCTAATAAATAATTAGCACACAGATATCAATATTTTTAATAAATGATTTCCAAAATTAAAATATATATATATATATATATATATATATATATATATATATATATATATATATATATATTTAATACTCAACTCAGAGATAAAGTGACCGAGAAATATTTTCATGGTCAATGGAATTTAATTCCCAAATGTTAATATTATAATTTCTGTCTTCTGTCCTTCATTTTTTTTTAAATGTCCTTATGACTTAAATATTGTCTGTGCAATGATGCCTTTGTTGCTTTAGGAATGCTCTGTGGTTGTTTTATTTTGAATGTACTGTGTTCTCATTGAGACTGTAAATTCCTCATGGGTATGATTTACTCAGCTCTATTCTGTGTTTCTAATATTGAGTCTAGCATAGTGGGAAACAAAACATTCATTCATTCAAGTATTTGTGAAAGTGTCTGGCATGTGCTGAGCACTGCTAGTTGTTGGGAATATTAATGCTTTTCACCTATACCCACAAAAATTCTGGAATGATGAATCAAGCAATAGAACACAGTTCATATATTAATATAAGAAAAGGTCTGTCAAATGTGATCAAATCTGTTCATATCCAGGGTAAAAGTCTTTATTTTTAAAATTTCAAAGAAAGGAATTTAAATATTAAAAATTTCCCCTTGTCTGTTTCCAGTCATGTTTGTTTATATTTTCCTTGTGTCTTTTGTTTCTTATCTGGTGTCTATGTGTTACCCAGATTTGTAGTATCATTTAACATTGTATCTTTCGCACAATTCTATATTTTGAGTGCATATACAAAGTGTCAGACATTCTAGGGATCACACTGTGATCACTTTATCTACAAACTTCCCTGTCCAGAGGAAGTTCTACTGCTATTTTAAAACCGAAGTGAGTTTTAGCAATGGAGAAGCTATGAAGGAGGTGGAATCCTCACTCCACTATCTTTACTTCTCCCATCCTTTTTTTTATTTTTATTTTTTTATTTTTATTTTTTTAATAAATTTTTATTAATGGTAATGGGATGACATTAATAAATCAGGGTACATATATTCAAAGAAAACATGTCTAGGTTATTTTGTCATTAAATTATGTTGCGTACCCCTCGCCCAAAGTCAGATTGTCCTCAGCCACCCTCTATCTAGTTCTCTGTGCCCCTCCCCCTCCCCCTAACTCTCTCCCTCCCTCCCTCCCATGTCCTCCCTCCCCCCACCCCTGGTAACCACCACACTCTTGTCCATGTCTCTTAGTCTCATTTTTTATGTTCCACCAATGTATGGAATCATGTAGTTCTTGTTTTTTTCTGATTTACTTATTTCACTCCTTATAATGTTATCAAGATCCCACCATTTTGCTGTAAATGATCTGATGTCATCATTTCTTATGGCTGAGTAGTATTCCATAGTGTATATGTGCCACATCTTCTTTATCCAGTCTTCTATTGAAGGGCTTTTTGGTTGTTTCCATGTCTTGGCCACTGTGAACAGTGCTGCAATGAACATGGGGCTACATGTGTCTTCACGTATCAATGTTTCTGAGGTTTTGGGGTATATACCCAGTAGAGGGATTGCTGGGTCATAAGGTAGTTCTATTTGCAGTTTTTTGAGGAACCACCATACTTTCCTCCATAATGGTTGTACTACTTTACAGTCCCACCAACAGTGTATGAGGGTTCCTTTTTCTCCACAGCCTCTCCAACATTTGCTATTACCCGTCTTGTTGATAATAGCTAATCTAACAGGGGTGAGGTGGTATCTCATCCTTTAAGTGAACAGAATTAGTGGAATGGCTATTAAGTCCTGATAGATCTTCCAGATGCTTTTTGCTAAAGTAGCACAGCCATCAGCACACATAGAAAACAAAGCATTCAACATTCTAGGTGAATTATGAGGAATCTCACCAATTTACTACAAATACAAAAGAGTCATTTTCAAGAGTTATTTGAAATTCCCTTTCAAATGGGTAGGTTCTCCTGAAAACTTTAAATCCCCTGTATTGACTTTATTAGTTTTTCTTTTGTTCATCCTTCCATAAAGATAACATATTTCCATTTTTGTCCCACTTAGTTTAGTTCAGCTAACACATCCATTGTTTACTTAGTTATTATTTTCATTTCCTCAGTTATTTGTAATTTGGTCATGACATACTCCACTTTATACCCACTACATTCCAAATCATCAGGCTTTTAAAATTATATATGCCAAAATTTAGAGGTTTCCTGTTTATTTTTTGCCTCCCAACTCCCCTTGAATTGTTTTTAATGATAAAAATTAAAATATTAAGGGGGGAACAAGATGGCGATACAGTAGGCTGACATACCAACTTCCACCACCCAGAACCAAAGTGGATTAAAATTTAATTTTAAAAATCATCATCTGGAAAAACCAACTTTGGACTAAATTAAGAGGACTCTTTAACCAAGGATTACTGAAGAAGCCACACTGAGATTGCTAGGAAAAGCAGAAATGCAGAGAGGGCTTCCCAGCCTTCAGGAGTGATCAGCAGCCTGGAGGGGCTTGCGTGGTGGGAAGTGAGTTTAGCAGAGAGGGGAGGGTCCTAGGCCCCAGGAATGAAACCCCAGCCTGTAGCCCCAAAGCCTAGAAGAGGTGTACGAACAGTATTTAGCTGTGAGACAAAAAGGATACTATTTGTGAGAAAGACACAGATTTTGCAGACCCAGGATTCTTCTTCAAGGGACCACGTAGAATGCTTCTTTCACAACCATTTACCTGGGACTCTGGGGGATGGGGAGAGATCAAAGTACTGAAGTAGCAGGAAAAGAGTGTAATCTAGAATGAACAGGGAGAAATACTTTGAGGGACAGCTATCCCAACTCCTGGGCTGAGTCATTCCCCAAATCTGAAGTGAATATTTCCCCTGGAACCAGCAATACCAGTAAAGGGAAGCAGAACACCAGCCAAACAGAACTTCTCCTGCTGCACCCAGAGCACAGTTGCTTAGAAAGAGGGAGCCTTCTAAGATAAAGTATTGAGTGCTAGGGTCTGAGCTGCATTGCCCCCACCCACACTGCTGAAGGCTAGCTGGAGGGAGGGGGGCGACAGGACGGAAACCAGGTTTCCGTCAGCAGGGGCAGAAGCTAGTGGACCATGAATGAGGCCCAGCGGGAGCTCAGTCCCGCTTGTCCAAGGGCAGAGGCTGATGGCGGCCCAACCCACAGCTGTGGGCCGGGGGAGCAACAGTGGTCTGCCTGCAGTTCCACTCACAGGGGTGGGGTAAAAGCTGGGGAACCAGAAGATATCCATGGCTGAAAGTGGCTGCACAGGTGCCCACAGGGCTGGGGATTGCGGCCCAGAGTTAGAGTGAAGCCCACCCATGGAGACAGGGCTTGCAGCCCAGCACAAGAGCACGGCCCCATCTGTGCTGCCGTGGCTTGCAGCACCGGAGTAGTACATGGGCACAACCACACCCACGGGGGTGGGGTACAGGTCCAGGCCTGCCAGGGCTTGTAGCTCAGGCTTGTGAACACAGCCCGGCCCACAGAGGAGAGATGGAAGTGGCAGCAACTACCACAGCAGGCCGGCACTGGCAACACCCATACCTGAACACCTATGGCAGCGGTAGAAGTGGTGGGCCTGCAGACAGACCACATCTAAGGAACACAGAGGCTACAACCATTGAACTTCTGTGGCCACATCCTTCTTATACACAGGCAAAATGGGAAGGCAGAGAAATGCAACCCAAATGAATCAAGAGAAATCCCCAGAAAAGGACTTGAATGAGTTGGATATAACCAAATTACTGGATGAAGAGTTTAAAATAATGATTTTTAGGATTCTCAAAGATCTAAGAACAACAATAGATGGACATAATGAGTACCTAAATAAAGAGATAGCAAGTATAAAAAAGGACATTGAAATACTAAAAAAGAATCAGTCAGAAATGACAAATACAATTTCAGAAATGAAGGCCACAATTGAAGGAATTAAAAGCAGGATAGATGAAGCTGAGGATCAAATCAGAGTTAGAGGACAAGATAAATGAAGGCACAGAAGCAGAGCAACAACAACAAAAAAAGAGACTCAAAAAGTCTGAGGAAACTCTAGGAGAGTTCTGTGACAACATGAAGAGAACTAACATCTGCATCATAGGGGTTCCTGAAGAAGAGAAAGAGCAAAGGATAGAGACTTTGTGCCAAGAAATTATAGCTGAAAACTTCCCTAAATTGATGCAAGAAAAAGTCACACAGGTTCAAGAAGCACAGAGAATTCTATTAAAGCAAAACACAAAGAAATCTACACCAAGACACATCATAATTAAAATACCAAAACTAAGAGATAAAGAAAGAACACTAAAAGCTGTAAGAGAAAAGCAGTCTATTACCTACAGAGGAGCCCCCATAGAGATGACCTCTGACTTCTCAACAGAAACACTTGAGGCCTAAAGGGAATAGCAAGAAATATTCAAAGTAATGCAGAACAAGAGCCTACACAAAGACGTCTTTATTCAGCAAGGCTATTGTTTAAAATTGGAGAAATAAAAAGCTTCCCAAACAAACAAAAAAACTCAAGGAATTCATTACAACCAAACCAATACTGCAAGAAATGTTAATGGGCCTGTTGTAAATAGATCAAAGGGGGAAGAGAATATAATAAAAGAGGAATGTAGCTTTAAAGAATAAAATGGCAATAAACAACTACATGTCAATAATAAGCATAAATGTAAATAGATTAAATGATCCAATCAAAAGACATAGGGTAGGCCCTGGCCAGTTGGCTCAGCAGTAGAGCGTCGGCCTGGCATGTGGGAGACCTGGGTTCGATTCCCTGCCAGGGCACATAGGAGAAGTGCCCATTTGCTTCTCCACCCCCCCTCCTTCCTCTCTGTCTCTCTCTTCCCCTCCCGCAGCCAAGGCTCCATTGGAGCAAAAGATGGCCCAGGCGCTGGGGATGGCTCCTTGGCTTCTGCCCCAGGTGCTAGAGTGGCTCTGGTCACCACAGAGCGACGCCCCGGAGGGGCAGAGTATCGCCCCCTGGTGGGCAGAGCGTGGCCCCTAGTGGGCGTGCCGGGTGGATCCCGGTCGGGTGCATGCGGGAGTCTGTATGACTGTCTCTCCCCGTTTCCAGCTTCAGAAAAATACAAAAAAAAAGACATAGGGTAGCTGCATAGATAAGAAAACAAGACCCATACATATGCTGTCTACAAGAGACCCACTCAAAACAAAAGATACACACAGACTGAAAGTAAAAGGTTAGAAAAAAATATTTCATGCAAATGGAAATGAAAAAAAAGCTGAGGTAGCAATACTTATATCTGACAAAATAGACTTTAAAACAAAGGCTATAGTAAGAGATAAAGAAGGTCACTACATAATGATTAAGGGAGTAATCAAACAGAAAGATATGACCATTATAAATATCTATGCACCTAATATAGAGCACCTAAATATATAAAGCAGACTGTGATAGATATAAAGGGCGAGATCAACAGCAATACTATAACAGTAGGGGATTTTAATAGCCCACTAACATCACTAGATAGATCTTCAAGAAAAGAAATTAACAAAGAAACAGCAGACTTAAGGACATACTAGATCAACTGGATTTAATAGATGTCTTTAGAACCTTTCACACTAAAGCAACAGAATATACATTCTTTTCAAGTGCTCATGGTACATTCTCTAGGATTGAACACATGTTAGGGCAAAAAGGGGTCTCAACAAATTTAAGAAGATTGAAATCATATCAAGCATCTTCTCTGATCACAATGACATGAAACTAGAAATGAACCACAACAGAAAAACTGTAAAATACTCAAACATTTGGAAACGAAATAGCATGTTATTAAATAATGAATGGGTTAAAAATGAGATCAAAGAAGAAATTTAAAAAAATTCCTAGAAATGAATGATAATGAGCATACAATAACTCAAAATTTAAGGGACACAGCAAAAGCAGTACTGAGAGAGAAGTTCATAGCATTACAGGCATACCTTAAGAAGCTAGAAACTAGAAGCTTAAGAAACTAGAAGAACAGCAATTAAAGCCCACAGATAGCAGAAGGAAGGAAATAATAAAGATCAGAGCAGAAATAAATGACGTAGAGGCTAAAAATCAATACAGAGGATCAATGGAAAGAAGAGCTGGTTCTATGAAATGTAAACAAGATCAAGGAATCTTTAATCAGACTCACCAAGAAAAAAAAAAGACAGGACTCAAGTAAATATAATTAGAAATGAGAGTGGAGAAATAACAATTGACACAACAGAAATACAAAAGATTGTAAGAAAATATTGTAAGGTCAGTGGATAATGGGAAAGGTCAGACCCACGAACTTTGGCACTGCCCACAACCAAGCATGCCAAAAGAGGCTTCTCAGGAACCCTTTGGAAAAAAGCGACCATCTGCCAGCCAGTAAGATTTCACTACGTCATATTAGCTCAACCACCCTACGGACCCTTTAAATATCTCCCACGCAGGTCACCATTTGCTACTTCCCTGGCCTCCATCTTTCCTCGGGGCCAGAGAACCTTGCTGGCTGGGATGCACGCTCTGTACTCAATAAAGCCTTTTACTATTCCACACTTTGTGGCTCTGGCCCCTTCTTTCCTTCTCAGTGGGGAAAAATACCTTACATTTTGGTGCTGAAAACCCGAGAGGAGTTAAAAGTCTGCAAAGACCGCTCCTCTCTCATTCCCTCCGAGAAAGAACCAGGATCTCCGACCTTCCACCCACTTCGGCATATGGTGTGGTAAGTCCCCTGCCTCCAGCCACCCTTGATTTCTTTCCTCCTACACTCCCTGTCCAAAACTGTAGCTACGTCAGGGAAGTCTTTCTGTTCCAAGTGCATGTGCTTGTGGAAACGTCCCAAGCATATCCACTTTACCTTACTCATCTGTGGCCAGAGCTTGAGTTTTAGGACACTGGTACTCAAATCTGACCACTCCAAGGACTGAGGGTGGAGGGGGGGAGAAACCTCCCTCCTTAAAGAAGAAGAAACTGTTCTTCTTCTCCACTGTGGCCAGGCCACAGAACCCACTGAATTAGCCTCCTGAAGGGACTTTCGGTTTCAACACCCTCACCAATTTATCGCCAAAAAAGCTGGGAACTGATTAGAGATCTCTTACATACACAGCTTCTCATTATTTTTGCACCCGTCTTTAATCTCTGTGCTGCCTGTTCCACCATGCGGGCCTTTTTTCTGGCCAGAGAAACCTCACCTAAAACCTCTACTCCTGATCTTTCCTTCTCTGCAGACTCCCAACACACTCTTCCTCCTGTCTGACCCCCAAGGGTGCCCCTCTCTCAGGAATTTTCTCTGGTCCCTCTGTGGACCTCTTTTGTGCTTGGGTCTCTTCCCTTTGAGAGCCCCCTCCCCTCCCTTTGCAAAATCCTGCTTCTTATTCACCACTACCATCTCTCTTTCACCTCTCCTACTGGTCAGGGGCCCTTCCCTTCTCCACTGTGTTCTTAAACTCCTCCTCCATCAGGCCTTTCTCAGCCTGGCATTGGCTCTTACACCAGTTTTCAGGATGTCCAACCCCAATTTTCTAGCAGGAAGTTCTGGCCCTGTCCTGCTTTTGGCTACAGTGTTTCCTGTGGGATCTGGATGCCAGGCTCCTCACGAGCCCTCCTCCTCTTATTCTCAACCCCCCCAAACCCCTATCCAGGACCTGTGAACATGGCATTTAAAGTTTTTAACAGTCCCAAGTAGTAGAAACAGGCCAAGGCTGCTCACCTTCTGCATGTAGCAGAAGGTAACGCTCCAAACCCCGGCTCTTTTGGGAACCTTGAGGCCAGTTGAAAAACAGAGGCAAGGCAAAGGAAGTGCCCAACCCAAATCCAAGCCACAAAGAGAAACCACACCAGCAGCTTGCTTTAAGTGTGGCAAGCAGGACCACTGGTCCTGGTAGGGCCCCTGCCAGCAGTTGCCCACTGCGCCCTGCCCTGACTGCAAGCAGCCCAGTCACTGGCGGCGCAATTGCCCCTTTGGGCAACAGGCTTTTCCTCGGTGCCTCTACGTGGAGGACAAGTGCCCAAATAGGAAGGCCAATCCAGCCAGGTGGGTACATCGCTCAAACTCCTAGGACACAGCCTGGATTCAGAGAACCCAGAGTATGCTGCAACTAGTGGGTAATTCCATCTCATTTCTTGTGGACACAGGGGCTACCTTCTCTTTTTGCCAACACACTCTGGACCTCTAGTTCCCTCACAGGTCTCGGTTATGGGAATGGATGGGACCCCTTCCTTTTCCCTTTTTACACCACTCCTCACATGCAGTTTTGCCTCAAGCTTGCCTCCTTACAGGACCACTGGCAGTTGGAACAACTGGACTCCATCCATCTCCAGCGCACCAAAAGGCTGGACCCTACAAATCTCCCTATTACTCCTCTTTTTTTTTTAATCCTTATAGGACCATATTTGCAAAGTTTCTCAACTCATGGCCACACAGATGTTCCTCCTGACACCTCTCAAAGCCACCACCTTCCGATCTCCCCCTCCCCACGACACCCCTAATCAGCAGGAAGTAGCCAGATGAATAAACGGCGCCCCTTTTCTATTTAACACAAAAGGTCAGAATGTAAGGTTGGTGGATAATGGGAAAGGTCAGGCCTTCGAACTTTGGCTAGGACCACCCACAACAAGCATGCCAAAGAGGCTTCTCAGGAACCTTTTAGAAAAAAGTGACCATCTGCCAGCCAGTGAGATTTCACTACTTCATATTAGCTCGACCACCCTACGGACCCTTTAAATATCTCCCACATGGGTCATCACTTGCGACTTCCCTGGCCGCCATCTTTCCTTGGGGCCAGGGAACCTCGCTGGGTGGGATGCACACTCTGTACTCAATAAAGCCTTTTACTATTCCACACTTCATGTCTCCGGCCCCTTTCTTCCTTCTCGGTGGGCGAAACATACCTTACAAATATTAAGAAGAACTGTACGCCAAAAAATTAGACAATCTAGGTGAAAATGAAAAAATTCCTTGAAGTATAATCTTTCAAAAATCAATATGGAAGAATCAGAAAACCTAAACCAAACAATTACAACAAATGAGATCGAAACAGTTATCAAAAACCACCAACAAACAAAAGCTCTGGGCCAGATGGTTTCACAGGTGAATTCTACCAAATATTCAAAGGAGAACTAACTCCTATCCTTCTCAAGCTATTTCAAAAAATTCAAGAGGAAGGAAGAATTCCAAACTCCGTTCTTGAGACAAGCATAATTCTGATTCCAAACCAGGCAAAGACAACACAAAGAAAGAAAATTATATACCAATATCCCTGATGAATATAGATGCTAAATCCTCAACAAAATATTAGCAAACCAGATCCAGCAATATATGAAAGAAATCAAGTGGGATTTATTCTGGGTAAGGCAAGGCTGGTACAATATTTGCAAATCAATCAATGTGATTCATCACATAAACAAAAGGAAGGAGAAAATCCATGTGATAATTTCAATAGATGCAGAAAAAGCAATTGATAAAATCCAGCACCAATTTATGATCAAAACTCTCAGCAAAGTGGGAATATAGGGAACATACCTCAACATGATAAAAGCCATCTATGAGAAACCCACAGCCAACATCATACTCAATGGGCAAAAATTAAAAGCAATCTCCTTAAGATCAGGAAAAAGACAGGGGTGCCCCCTTTCACCACTCTTATTCAACATAGTTCTGGAAATCCTAGCCACAGCAATCAGACAAGAAAGAGAAATAAAAGGCATCCAAATTGGAAAAGAAGAAGTAAAACTATCATTATTTGCTGGTAATATGATACTATACCTAGAAAACCCTAGATTCTCAGTCAAAAAGCTACTGGATCTGATAAATGAATTCTGGAAGGTGGCAGGATATAATATTCATACTCAGAAATCAGAAGCATTTTTATATACCAACAATGAACAGTCAGAAAGAGAAATTAAGGAAACAATCCCCTTCTCCATTGCAACCAAAAAAAATAAAGTACCTAGGAGTAAATTTAACCAAGGAGATTAAAGACTTGTACTGGGAAAATTATATTATAAAACGTTGATAAAATAAATCAAGGAAAATACAAACAAGTAGAAGCATACATCATGTTCATGGATAGGAAGAATAAACATCATTAAAATGTCTATATTACCCAAAGTAATTTATAAATTCAATGCAATACCAATGAAAATACCAATGACATACTTCAAAGATATAGAACTCATATTCCAAAAATTTATATGGAACCAAAAAAGAACATGAATAGCCTCAGCAATCTTTAAAAATGAATAAAGTGGGAGGTACCACACTTCCTGATATCAAGTTATACTACAAGGCCATTGTACTCATAACAGCTTGGTACTGGCATAAGAACAGGCATATAGATCAATAGAACAGAACAGAGAACCCAGAAATAAACCCACACCTATATGGACAATTGATATTTGACAAAGGAGGTAAGAGCATACAATGGAATAAAGACAGTCTCTTTAACAAATGGTGTTGGGAAAATTGGACAGCTACCTGCAAAAAAATGAAACTAGACCACCAACTTACACCATTCACAAAAATAAACTCAAAATGGATAAAAGATTTAAATGTAAGTTGTGAAAGCATAAGCTTCTTAGAAGAAAACATACACAGTAAGCTTACCAATATCTCTTGCAGCAATATATTTGCTGATTTATCTCCACAGGCATGTGAAATAAAAGACAAGATAAACAAATGGCAATATATCAAATTTAAAATCTTTTGCACCGCTAAAGATAATATGAACAGAATAAAAAGACAAACTACACAATGGGAGAACATATTTGACAAAACATCTGATAAGGGGTTAATAACCAAAATTTATAAAGAACTTGTAAAACTCAACACCAGAAACATAAACAATCCAATCAAAAAATGGACAATAGAAATGAATAGACACCTCTCCAAAGAGGACATACAGATGTTAAATGAAATAAGCGAGGCAGAGAAAGAAAAATATCATATGACCTCACTCATTTGAGGAATCCAATGAACAATGGGAACTGAGGAATGTAATTGAGACAGAGGAGAGATCAAAGGGACCAGAGGAAAAGAGGACAGAGGGAAAGGGGATGATAGAATGGGATAAACCTGAAGGGAAGGGGGGAGGGTGCTATCAGGAGGGGGGCAAGTGGAATGTTGAGGGGAATATGGGGGTGGGGGGATGCATTTGGGGCGACACTAGAATCTATGTAAACACAATAAATTAAAATCAATAAAAAATAAAATAAAATAAAAAGCTGTTATACATTTACAAATGAAATACTACTTGGCTATAAAACAAACAAAAAGAAACAAGAAGGAAATCTTGCCTTTTGTGATAGCAAGAATGGACTTGAAGATGATTACGTTAAGTGAAACAAGCCAGTCAGAGAAAGACAAGTACCATATGATTTCACTTAGATGTGGAATCTAATGAACAAAATAGAAACAGACTCATAGATACAGAGAACAGACTGACACCTGTCAGAGGGGATGGAGACTGGGGGCTGCGTGGACAAGGTGAAGGGATTGAGCAAAGCAGAAAGAAACTTACAGACAGGAACAACAGCAGGGGGATTGCAGGAAGGAAAGGGAGTGGGGAAGGTAAGAGGAGGGTCGAGGGGAGAGAGGGGATGTATTATATAGAATTGTATATCTGAAACCTGTATAATTTAATTAACCAGTGACACCCCAATAAATTCAATTAAAAATTTTTAAAAGGAAAAAATAAATAAATAAACATTAAAATATTCATTTACCATTTAAACCTCTGAAACTATAACCCTTAGCACATAGCAGAATTAAGAATCATATTTTAATCAACTTTATTTTTATAAAGATACATTGTCTAAAACCAACATCTTATAGTGGTGCATTTAATAGTAAGAAATGTATGAATACAACTAATCATTTATCTTAATGTGAAATTGCAGTTTTAACTGTGAATGAGGTATAAAAGATCCACAGACTCTAATTTGCTCTCAAGCAGTTTGGTGATTGATACCCACTGTTTTGGCATTAAATAAAAACAACATTAGTATATTTTATTTATTTATTTATTTTTAATTTTATTTATTCATTTTTATTATTAGAGAGAGAGGAGAGAGAGAGAGAGAGAGAGAGAGAGAGAGAGAACAGAGGAGGAGCAGGAAGCATCAACTCCCATATGTGCCCTGACCAGGCAAGCCCAGAGTTTCGAACTGGCGTCCTCAGGGTTCCAGGTTGATGCTTTATCCACTGCACCACCACAGGTCAGGCAATTAGTATATTTTTAAACTGTTACTCAAAACACAGTGCCATAGAGAACTACAATATTTTGTTTGCAACAGTTTATCACACACAATTACTGGGCCTACAAAGATAAGGAATAATATTGCTATAAATTGAATATCTCTCCCCACCAAAATATAATGAATATAAACACTGAACTAAAAATAAGGTCAACATGTTTCAAAATCCAGAAATTCAGCAATTTTACTAAGAATATTCAGAATTTAAACCTGAAGGAAATCTATGGTAATTACATTGTGCACAGGCTCTCATCAATTTACAGGAAAGTAATTTGAAGTCTAACAATGGTTAAGCAAGACGAGCAAGGTCATACTCCCAGGAAATGGGTGACCTGGATATAGTATGTTCTCACTGATATCTGCGGAGATTTCCCACCCCTATACCAAATAGAATCATTTACTTGCTACTTTTCTTCATAGTATTCTAATAATTTGTGAAGCAGCCAAGATGTGTGTAATGTATTTCCAAATATTTGTTGGCAGGGTATCATTGAAATGCAAATTTTCTAATTGTTTAGGTACTTCAGAATTTTAAATGATATAGATACATGCATTACTATTCTCTTCATTAAATAACATATAAGTGCCATCTTATTATTAAACTATGTCCAACATTAGAGCTCAGTAAAGTTCATTTTCTTATCAATATTATATAATAAATTTAAAGCTACGGAAGGCCATCTAGAAACATGAGGGTATGATAAAGATCCATATCTAGACCATCTGTCTGTCTTCTTTACCATATGTCACTCTACTAATTGCTAATATCATCCTTACTATGTGTGTCTCATCTGTAACATTATTTCATGAAACTAACAGGACTTCAGTAACAACTGCAGGAAAACACCTATGTGTTTCTTGCTGATATGTTTCAGCAGGTTTGCTCTTGGGCAAAATATTCTAATTACTTTGCATAATAAGAAACCTTCTACCGGGGCAACTTTCTCTGGTTATATCCAGTACTTAATATTTTTTAAACTGTTTGTTACAATTAATTATGTCTCCCCAAAATGTTTATTCAAAATGTTTAGTTAGCAACCCTCATGTGAACAATAACAACAAAAAATGGCATCACGATCACAGGATTCAACAGTGAGAAGAAGAAAATAATATGAGTGCGAAATTACGTGCGAAAATATTTAGAAACCATGACGACTACCAAATTCTTTAATAATTACTAGCTAATTAGGGCCATAGCTCTTAGGTTTCCTGAGCAATTAGCATATAAACTGTGCATGCATATTTTACTTTGTATATGAAGAAAGGAATTTAACCACATTATGATCCTTCTATTTACTCAAAGGCAATAGATAGATAAACTGTCCTCTTCTTGGCAACAGTTGAAACTGGTCTACTGAAAATTGAATTATTTTAGAAGTGTTGATTATACTGCACTCTGTAAGATGGTTTTGGATGAAGGAGCAAGTGTACTACTCCTGAAATGATTAGGAACCAGTGCCAAAAAGAACAGAATTCTATGCGAAATTGTGTGGTGAAGACAGGAATTATGAAGTAATGTTAAAGTAAATGTGAAAGAAATTTTGGGGGGAGGTTAAAGTTGAGTAAGACATTAAAAAATGGGCAAAATATGGTTAACACATGTATTTTCATACAGGAAAAGTCAGATATAAAGATACAAAAAGTAGATGCTGTTACGTTCAGTATTGAGATGTTCAAGTAGATTTTGATGTAAAGAAACAACTGGATAGAGATTAATCATAGATGATTTTGGGATTCAGGTGAGTTAGCAATTATCAGCTGCTGCAAGCAGCATAATCACTATCACCTTTATCCATCAAGTGTTTGTGTTTCAATATGTGCTTTTATATGAATTATCTCATTCTACCCTTATATAAATTATTAATATCCTATGAAGGAGATATGTGTTTGTTTATTCTCTTATTAATATAATAATCAATTTATATGAGATTCATTCATATTAATGAACATTAGTAGGTATGCCAAATTAAATATTATGACATATACAGTATGTGATTTTTTTATGATTTTTGTATTGATTTACAAGGCATAAACAGAAAAATAGGCAATATACAAGACACTGTTTTGTTTGACATGAGATGAAGCAGGGTATTAAATCAGCAATTTGGAAGATAAAGTAGTGGAAAACATCCAATTTCAACAATAAAAAGAAAAACAAAAGTTTAAATAAAAATAGTTTAAGGGTCTTTGGGGACAACATTAAGTATACCAATATTAGTATTGTATAGTTACCAGAAAGAAAAGAAAAAGAACAAGTGTTAGAAAACCCTACTTGAGGAAATAATGACAGAAACTTCCCTAATCTGATGAAGGAAGTAGACATACAAGTCAAGGAAAGGCAGAATCTCAACACGATGAACCCTGAAAGGCCTATACCCAGATACATCATAATTAAAATGCCAAATTTTAAAGGCAAAGAGAATCTTAAAAGCTGTAAGAGAAATGCAGTTAACTAGCGTTAAGGTAGTTTACATAAGACTGTCCGTGGATTTGCCAGCAGGAACTTTGCAGGTGATACTAAATTGGTACAAAATATTCAAGTTCCTATCACCAAGATAACCCAACAAGGCTATAATATAGAATCAAAGTAGAAATAAAGAGATTTCCAGACAAGAAAAAGCTGAAGGCATTCATCACCACTAAAACAGAATTACCAGAAATATTAAAGGAACTTCTTTAAGAAGAAAGATAAAAAATTTAAAATATAAATATGAAAATATCCCAAAGAATAACATTCTCACTGACAAAAGCAAGCATGTAATAAAAGCAGTGAATCAACCAACATTAAAACTATTACAAAGGTTAAAATGTAAAAGTTGGAAGACCATGTGTAACTACAACAGTAAATTAAGAATACACACAAACATCCCTGACTGGTGTAGGTGCATGAATAGAGCCTCGACCTGGGATGCTGACGTCCCAGGTTTGAAACCCCAAGGATGCTCATTTGAGCACAGAACTTCTGGCTTAAGCACAGGCTCACCAGTTTTAGTGTACGGTCACTGACTTGAGCATGGGATTATCGACATGATCACATGATCGCTGGTTTGAAGAAGGAGTCACTGGCTCGCCTGGAGCCCCCCAATCTTCATCAAGACACGTATGAGAAGCTATCATGAACAATTAAAGTTTATGCTTCTTATTTCTCTCCCTCTCTTTCCTTTCTTCTCTCACTAAAAAAAATAGACAAATTAAAAAAAATACAAAAATACACACAAACCTTCACACAATCAAGAATGAAAAATATGACAAAATCGTATACATAGAGAAAGGGAATAAAAATGGTAGTGATTTCAGTTTTTGAACTTAAAGTGACTATCAACTTAAAATAGACTGCTATTAACATAGGCTGGTGTATATGAAGCACATGGTAACAACCATAAAGCAAACATCTACAAGCGGGATACAGTAATAAAGAGAAAAGAATCAAAACACAATAGAAAGTCATCAACATACAAGAAAAGAGATCACAGAATTAAGAAAGGAACATAGGCCCTGGCCAGTTGGCTCAGTGGTAGAGTGTCGGTCTGGTGTGCAAGAGTCCTGGGTTCAATTCCTGGCCAGGGCACACAGGAGAAGTGCCTATCTGCTTCTCCACACCTCCTTCTCTCCTTCCTCTCTGTCTCTCTCTTCCCCTCCCACAGCCAAGGCTCCATTGGAGCAAAGTTGGCCTGGGCACTGAGGATGGCTCTATGGCCTCTGCCTCAGGCACTGGAATGGCTCTGGTTGCAACAGAGCAAAGCCCCAGATGGGCAGAGCATCGCCCCCTGGTGGGCATGCCAGGTGGATCCCGGTCGGGCGCATGCAGGAGTCTGTCTGACTGCCTCCCCGTTTCCAACTTCAGAAAAACACAAAAAATAAAAAAAAAAATAAAGAAAGAAAGAAAGAAAGAAAGAAAGAAAGAAAGGAACATAGAAGAACTATAAAAACAATCAGAAAACAATAAAATGGCCATAACTACATACCTATTAATAATTGCTTTAACTGTAAATGGATTAAGTCTTCCAATCAAAAGATGAATGAATGGATAAAGAAGAGGTGGTACATATATACAGTGGAATATCACCTGGCCATGAAAATAATGAACTCTTATCATTTATGAAAACATGGATGGACCTAAATGGTATTATGCTAAGTGAAATAAGTCAAAAAGACAAGTACCATATGATTTTACTATGTGAAATGTAAACAAATTAATAATAAACAACCAAAACAAAAACAAACTCATAAATACAGAGAACAAACTTACGGTTGCATATAGGAGTAGGAGAGTGTACTAAGTAAAAAACATGGAGGGAGTAAGAAGTACAAATTGGCAGTCACAATGTGGTCATGAAGATGCAAAATATGGCTTAGGAAATAGAGGTAGTCATATTGTAATAACTCCATATAGGATAGGATCAGGTAGTGCAAAGTTTATCAGGTAATCACTTTTTTTTTTTTTTTTCCTGAAGTGAAAAGCAGGAGGGAAGTCAGATTCCCATTGCGCCAGACAGGGATCCACCCAGCATGACCACCAGGGGGCGATGCTCTGCCCATCTGGGGCATTGCTCCGTTGAGGACCCAGCCATTCCAGCACCTGAAGCGGAGGACATGGAGTCATCCTCAGTGCCCAGGCCAACTTTGCTCCAATGGAGCCTTGGCTGAGGGAGCGGAAGAGAAAGACAGAGAGGAAGGAGAGGGGGAGCGGTGGAGAAGCAGATGGGCACTTCTCCTGTGTGCCTTGGCCGGGAATCGAACAGGGACTTCCACACACCAGGCCGACGCTGTACTGCTGAGCCAAGCAGCCAGGGCCTCAGGTGATCACTTTTAAGTTACATAAATGTCTAACCACTATACAGTACATCTGAAACTAACATAACACTGAGTGTCAAAAAACAGGACTCCTTGATTTTGGGCCCAGTTTTCAGTAGTTTTTATTTATTTTATTTTTTCCATCTTTTCTAATCCTCCCTTCATCATCCCTCACATAACTCCCACAAGTGGTTCATGTTCTTGTACCTTAATAGAGAAAAAAATTGCTTATTTGGACGCTTCCAAATAAATATCGATCAGAAATTAGTCAAAACTTTCAGTCAAATTAAGCAGTATTAACTCTATTAAATGTATTTTAGGTAACAAATTATCAGTTAAACAAATCATGTTTCTCTGAACACCATCAATGTCTAAAATAAACATTCTATATAGTATTCAAATGTATAAATCTTATTTGCATAAACTCCAGGTTTTGGCTATCCATTGCACTTTCAACAAAGAAATAATGTTTCCATAACCATAAACTAGCAAATATTTCATACACACACACACACACACACACATCCCATTTAAGGATTAAAAGTTATTGTCTGAATTTGTATAAAAGCCATTAATATTAATTTCTGCATTGCTCTTTTTATTTTAATTCATAATCTGATGTTCGTATGAACTTTCGGTCCCTTTAAAATTCCCATTTCTTCATTGTTCAACCATGCAGTACACAGACAGCAGCTATATTAATAACCTCTCAGAGGTGCAGTGCACTGATACTGCTATTTATGCTGCTGTCTTGGGAAAAGCATATTTATTCTGTCCAAGCACCCATGAGACATGAAAACTATTCTTTGTTCAGACTCACAGAAGAGAGTCATTTCAAAACTTCAATTACTATTTCAGCATGTTCCCATCCATTACTGTTTCCAGCACCACAGTCAGTAATTCCTAATAGCAAAGCATACTTTAGAACCATACACACATGTGCCTTGCATGCAATGAGAAAACAGAGATATTCATGTATAAGTGATGAATATCTGAAGAAAAGTGTATATAAAATATTAATATGTAAATCTTGAACAAGCAAATTTTATACCTGCTAGCTAATGACGGATGATGGTTGAATGAATGAAAATGTTTGTATTTCATCTATCTTGGAACTGAAGATAACTATACATTAATATTCAACAAATATTTCTTAAGATTTAAGTCAGGATGGAGCTGTTTTGTGCTATAGGCTTTATGAGAAATAAAAATAATTTAATGTTATTTCTGCCTTTGAACAATTTAAAATTATAATATTAATCATTTCTTTTCTTGAAATGAGAGGAATGAGTGAAAAGGATTGTTTATAGTCTCAATCTTTTTTACATAGATCTTAAATTCCATGATCTGGCTATAATTTCTCTTCTATTACGAGATTTTGCTTCTGCATTAACATTAAGCTCTTTTTTCTGAAATCTATCTTCTATTTTTTCATACTTTTTGCTATCTACAATGCTCACATCTATTGAAGTAGGACATCTGAATTGTGCCATTTTGAAAACATGATTTTCAATATATTTGTCCCTTATAACTATAATTTGTCTTGAGTGGAGGAGGCCATAAAAATCAACCTTACACAGTTTACTGTTATATTCATTGTAAGGATATTGACAAGAGTAACTCCCAAAACACTTATTACAGTGTTCACTTTACTGAAAACAATGCAAACTATTTTAGACTGTACAGCCAGGAAAAAAAATTGCTTTTGTTGCATCACTATTATACTTGTATTTCATGTACAATGGTTTTCATGTAAACTTATTGGGTTTCTATATTTGTTTGGCAGCTCTTGTATATGTCTAATATGTAGAAGTTTCTTAAAAGTTGTTTACAAACCTGTTAATAAGCTTATGGAACATTATTCTTATTATTTCCATTATCCTTATTTCAATATTTATTTATTTATTTATTTATTTTATTTTTTGTGTTTTTCCGAAGTTGGAAACGGGGAGGCAGACAGACTCCCACATGCGCCTGACCAGGATCCACCCGGCATGCCTACCAGGGGGTGATGCTCTGCCCATCTTGGGGCGTCGCTCTGCCGCAATCAGAGCCATTCTAGTACCTGAGGCAGAGGCCACAGAGCCATCCTCAGTGCCCGGGCAAACTTTGCTCCAGTGGAGCCTTGGCTGCGGGAGGGGAAGAGAGAGACAGAGAGGAAAGAGAGGGGGAGAGGTGGAGAAGCAGATGGGCACTTCTCCTGTGTGCCCTGGCTGGGAATCAAACCCGGCACTCCTGCACGCCAGGCTAACGCTCTACCACTGAGCCAACCAGCCAGAGCCAATATTTATTTATTTTAATAGTATTGCAGTATATCTCATTTTGCTAGCCTTTCAATACTAGAAAGTTAATGAATAAATATCTTCCTGAAAGTTTTGCTTGGATCTGAGAAAAATCTAGATTCTTTTTATTCTACGTAGACATTGCCTAGGGGGTGGAGTATACTTGTTTCTTCTGTCTTATCATTTTTATTTCCTCGTCAATTCTTTGAAATATGTGTTCTATCTCCATTCTTTCTTTTCTTTTCTTTTTTTGTTGTTGTTTAGAAATTAAATTTAATGGGGTGACACTGTTCAATAAGAGTAAAGGATTCAGGTGGGCATCTCTATAGCATTTGAACTGTTGCTCCATTCTATAGAGAATCTTATTAAGGACTTTGCCATTTTCTAGGCATTTCAGCTTGGGAAAGTAACTGGATCTTTCTAGTCCTTATATTCCTCATTTCTAACCTGGAGATGAAATTGCCTCCATCAGTTTATTTTGAAGATTAAATGAGATGGAGTATATGTAGTGGTTAACAATGCATGGCACATAGTTAAGTGCCTAAAATATGAGGCTGATGATGACAATGTTGTAGTAACAGTGCGTAATCTCCCATGCAACTTGGATTTTCAGTTCTCTCCTACTTTTAACAGCAAGACATTTTTCTAGTCTCAAAAACATAAACATTAATCTGTGAATCTATCTTGTCACCTTCTCATTCTCTATCTAGCTGGTCGTCAAACAGTTTGTCTTTTCCCTTTACTGTAGCTCCAATTGTGTCTCTTCTCTGTCCCTCTGATATCACTCTCTCTCTATCTGAGAGTAATCGACATGGTGTGGTGAATCAGTGCAAATGTTTTCTGAGGCAGAAGAAGAGCTAACAGAATGTTGAGCACTGAGACACTGAAATACGCAGAGATGTCGCAGTTACAAACACCAACAACCAATAAGCAATCAAGAATGCCGGGTGGGTAGGATGAGGTATTCATTCTCAAATACAGGTTAATACAGTTTAGGAAAAAAGGGGGTTCATTTAATTTAGGTGAAATATTTAATTTGTAGAAGGGTAGTAGTTGTAATTCTTCTCTGCAATTACTGGTAATAAAAAAAAACTAGAACATTCATTACTTGTCTTAGATCAAATTAAATAACCATGAAAACTGTGCTCCATTCCCATGGCCATCAACATCACCACTACTGGACAAAATCAATTAAAATGGCAAATCGTACAAGTGGAGGCAGAATTATGGTTTAAAACATTCCTATCATCCATATCAGTGCCTCTACAGAACAATGTACAAATTCTAAAAAAAATAAATAAAAAATAGGTCAACACAGTTACCAGCGCCTTATATTACATATTTTCATATTTTTCACTCCAATCTGTTACTATGTGATTATTAGGTTGGGAACTCACTGGGAACTGAGCATAGTGGTATACATTAAATGATTTTCAACAAATAGTGTTAAATACATGAGCTAAATTTTTCCTTAAGGACTGAATTATAATTCAAAGATTTAATTAAAATTTATATTTAATCGAACACAGTTAAAATTATTAAAATGTGTCAAGAGAACATTTTTTATTTTAAAGACTTTTCTTTACCTTTACACACAGGCCTATGATCACTCCAAGCAGCAAAGACTTCAGCTATCCGTTGACAGGTGATGCTCTTAGCGCCCTGTAGGACATAATCTTCATCACAAGAAAACTGCACAGTGGATCCCAGGCTAAAATTGAACAAAGAATTAAAAAGCAGGATTAGAAGAAGCCTAAAACACTATAATTGGGCTCCACTTATACAGGCAGTACCTAATATGTCAAAAATGTTCCATAGTGACAAAACGTAACTTTCTATTGTGAAAACAAAATGTGACCAAATGACTTGAGCAAATGTATAGTAACAGTCATAAACAGAGTAATCTGTTGTAAATCAATAACATGCAGATAGTGGTGGAAATCGTATAAAACTGTTGTCAAGTTTAATTGTCTTGTTATTAGTTGTAGAAGCCAAGATGAAATAACCAACTAAGTGTCCCAATTGAAGTAGGTGGTAAATGCGAAGCCAAACGCGGACTTCCTAACTTGAATCCCAGAGTGTTTATTTCTTCTACATTGTAGTTCTTCTCCAGCAGGTTTCCATATGTGCATTGATTTGGACCTATGTCTGCACAGCCAGGTCTACATGCATAAGTTTATATATATTTAGAACTACAAAACAGTGCATATTGTTCATATAAAATTCACCCACTCTCTATTATTTACCCTATTGCAATTTGGACTTTGCTTCATTGTCTGCTGAAAGTGAAGTTACTAAAGTGATCATTTAAAAAAATTCTAGTTTCTATGTGTAACAAATTTTTTTTTCTGAAATAAAATACTGACCATGCACTTTCTTTCATAAAATCTTTAAATAGCAACTCACCAGCAAAATATATATAAAGTCAAATGCCCTAACATGACATAGAAAGCCTTCCAGCATTTCATTCCCAGCACCTGCCTCATCTCGAACCCGGCACTGCCCATGAAGAGCACTTGCAGCAGCCAGCGCTCCCTGCACCTGCCAGGCTGCCTTCTGTCTACACGGCTCTCCCCAGCACTCCGAGCATCCTGTCACCCCGCCTGTGCCTGAGCTGCTCCTGTTCAGGCCCGGACCTGGTCACATAGAGGATTACGTGATCACATTTGTGTTGGAAGAAAATATCTCAAGAACAGGTGCAGGACAATTTAGAAGACTGACAGGAAAAGGGAGGCTAGTATGTGTTGCAGAGACAGTGACTACTAGGAGACCACATGGCGTGCACGGGGACCTAGGGGAGACCACCTCACAGATTCTTATACAGGTTTCATGAGATGGCCCCAACCCCCAGAGCTTACAGGTATGTAGAAGCAGGAGCAGGAATGAGGAACTAAGGATGCAGAGAAGAGAATGAGGAGAAGAAAATAAAGAAGTCATGAAGGGGATCTTCTTTAGAGCAGATTAAAGGACAAGCAAAGTATTAGCTCAAATGCCCCCACCTATGGATGAATCAGAATTGCTAATTCCATCCCTATTGTGGTGCATTCAGCACAGCACTGCATTTAGTACTTGTGTCAGTAAAGTCACTGTGGCCTTTGTCTCAGGGCACTGAACTCTGTCCCTGTTCTCTGTTCCTCTTCAGGGCCTCTAGAAGTAAGAAAATTACTCACTGTGGAAAGCAGTATGGAATTACCTAAAAAAACTTAATACTGGAACTGCCTTTTGACCCAGTGTAGTCATTCTTGATTAATATTTCTTTCTTATTTTCACACCCACCCCTGCAGAGCAAAGCCTGTTAGCAACAATTTCAAAATCAAGAACCTAACATTTCTCACCCCTTCAGTGTCACCACCGTGGTCTGAGACACCGTAACTTCTCATCTATGTTACTGTCAATAGTTCTTTTGCTACATGTCAGGTTCCAATTTCTCTTTCTAACTCCTGGTAATCTATCCTTAAATAGAGTCCCAGGCAACCATGTTTTAGAAAATAGCTAAAATTATGCCATTCCTTTGCATCAAACCTTCTAATGATTCCTAATTCACTCAGAGTAAAGGAAGTGCCCTTTTAATGGTCTATGCTATCTGCCTAAACTAATTTCCAAAATGCATTGTGTTTTCTATTTTGTTTTTTTTTCAGAACTCATTTCTTACCATTTTCCTCTTCAATCTCTGCTCTTTTGCAACATTGATTTCCTTGCCCTGCCTTGAAAACATTAAGGATGAACTTGCCTCAGGGATTTGACATTGCTCTTTTGTCAATCTGAAAAATGCTCATCAAGAATTCTGTATCAGGCCCTGGCTGGTTAGCTCAGTGATAGAGTGTCAGCTTGGTGTGTGGGTGTACTGGGTTCGATTCCTGGTCAGGACACACAGCAGATGGTTGCTCCTCCACTCCTACCCCTCTTGCTCTCTCTCGCTTTTCTCTCTCTCTCTCTCTCTTTCTCTCTCTCTCTCTCTCTCTCTCCCCCTCCTACAGCCATGGTTTGGTTGAAGCAAGTTGACCCTGGGGACTGAGGATGGCTCTGTGGCCTCACCTCAGGCACTAAAATTGTACGTTTGCAGAGTAATGGCCCTAGTCAGGCAGAGCATCCCCTGGTAGGGGTTTGCCAGGTGGATCCTGGTAGGGGCCCATGCAGGAGTCTTTCTGCCTCCCTGCTTCTCTCTTAAGGAAAAAAAAAGTCTGTATCAGTCTCTTCCTCATTTCTCGTTTTTCTTCCCATCCCACCTTATTCAGAAGGTCCTTGTAAGGCCAGTAGCCATGGCCACAATCACAGCCACCTGGCCCATGCAGGTTCGCATTAGATTCAGACAGACGGTAATGAAACAATGGAGCCAAGAACTGGTGGCCATTACCTTTAATCCTAACTTACACCCAGCGTGCAAGAAATACATACAGTGGGAAAACACTTCCCGTTCCATTCAGGGCTCCCAAAGCCACTGACTTACCTGAGTTTCCTAGAATCAAAGGTTTCTAACGTCACCAGTCTTATTCACCTCTGTTCTCCATCTCCTCTCTGCACAAACTGGCTTCTCCTTCAACATTCCGCCATCTTGGCTGCCTCTCCTGCCTCCTCCATGTGGCCTTATTCTACTCTCCCCTCTAATGCTAATCTCAGGAATCAAGAGAGAGCAAGCTCCTGGTCTGCCCCACATTAGAGTGTAGGAATCAAAACCTTTAATCCAATATACAAACAAGGAAGTCTCTGATACAAAGCCACTTATCTGAGGCATAATGGGATTCCTTATGAGAGTGCACCACCTCACATCAAAAAGAGTGGGAAAGGCTTAGTCTTAAAACTAAACCTTAGGCTATAAGGATCCTGCCTGCTTACAGCCTGCCTCCCACCCCCACATGCAATGCAAACTATAAGTGAGAAAACATATATATCATTATTTACAAACTTATTTGACCAACATTCCACCCCTTTTGCTCGCTTCACAATCCAAAGCACAGGTATTTCTGCACAAGAAAATTAGACACATTATACAAATTACGACAACATGACAAATCATACAATTTCAACAATTACAGAGAGACATTTCACCAGTCTCTGAGCACTTTGCTAGAAGCACAACATGTCCTTGGCCTTCTCTCTAGCCATGGGAAAAGCTTCCTGGGGCAGGGGGAGGGCTTCTAGCAAAGCCACCCCCCACCCCCATCAGGATATTTCACATTGTCCAAAATCCTTAAGTCCATCCAACAAAGGAGCCCACTCCAGTCATAGTCCAGGAAATCAGTCCACGCACATGAGGCCTCAGCCACCCCCCTCATCCCTGCCATCCTGGTAGGTCTTACACTGTCCCAAAGGAGCATATAGCAATGACAGTCAGCATTTCCATCTTTGCTCCAGAAAGCATGATGGCTTCCACCCTTATGTCCCAAAATTGCAGACCTACCAGGGCCGTAGTAGGTGCTCTGTTGGGCGGATAAAATGTATTATGCTCACTTTGTTAAAGATGGTGCTGCCCACACAGAAGCCGTCACCCAGGTGATATTAATGTGTGTTGGGGGCAGGCTGTGGGCAGGCACAATCCTTGTAGCCTGGGGCTTGGTTTTGGGATTAAGCCTTTCCCACCCTTTTTGATGTGGGGTGGTGCAATCCCATTATGCCCCAGATAAGTGACTTTATCAGAGACTTCCCTATTTGTATATTGGATTAAAGGTTATGAATCTACACTATAAAATGGGGGCAGAACAGGAACTTACGCTTGGTTCCTGAGATTATCATTAGAGGAGAGAGCAGAGAGGAGAGCAAAGAAAGGCCACATTGAAGAGGCCAGGAGAAGCAGCCAAGATGGCAGAGTGTTGAGTGCGAAGCCAGTTAGTGCAGAGTTTGTGCAGGGAGAAGGAAGGAGATGGGAAACAAAGGTGAATAAATCTGGTGAGCTAGAAACCTTTGATTCTAGGAAACTCAGGTAAGTCAGTAGCTTTGTGAGCACTGAATGTGAGTGGGTTTTGGAGCCCAGTGTGTGTTTTTACTTGCCCGCTGGGTGCAAGCTAGGATTAAATATGACAGCCCACCAACTTTTGGCTCCATTGTTTCTTTACTGACTGTCCAAATCCAATGCGAACCTGCATGGGCCAGGCGGCTGCTGTGATGGCTTTACATGCTCCTTCTAGCTTGGCTCTCACCTTCTGGAGACTGTGGATTGCAACTCCAGCTCAATTCTCCTCAGTTTCCAAAGAGGAACTGAAAACACCAGCTCCCGTTGCTGGACATAAGCCCTGGGCCACTGCTACATCTGCTCCATGGACCTTGCAGCCCTGGCCCAGGCCTCATTCCCAGCCTCTTGCTGCTGCTGGCTCTCCACAACATCCAGGGAAATCTCCAACTCATGAACCTGTGATTCCTTCTACAGCATCTGCTCTATTTCCAGACAAATCTTGTAAACCTGGTGGCCTCCTCCGCTGATTGCTCCAGCTCCAGGGTCAGCATCTGTTTCTCCCTGTTTCCTCCAGCTCCTTCCACTGCTCGGTTTGCAGGTCTTGGGCAGCCTCTTGCACAGAACTCTCAGTTTCCTCTTGCATGGTTGTAAAAGTCAGTCAGCCTACTGTCCCCACAATAATAGTAGCCAGTCCTCTACTCCACCATCAAAGGGGGTGATATTGTAAGGTACCAAAAAGCTGCAAATTAATATTAATATTCCAGGAGAAAAGATCAGGCTTTTCTGTCTTTTCTTTGGAAAATGGAGGAAAAGATTATAGAAGTCTCCTGACTTACAAGGACAACTAGGGTCATTTGGTTTTAAGTTCTCTGAAAGAATTAAGGTTATCTGAAGAACTCCCTTTCTCCTTCAATAAGAGATAAAATTAACATACCACCCTCCACTGATCCTAGCACTCCCTGCCTTCCTGGAATCTGAGATTAACGTGTACCTCTAGGCAAAGGAGGAGAGACAGATGCTAAAAGGATTTATGAATGACTTTGATTGTATTACCTTGAAGGTTTTAACATTTTCTGTAAATCACCTAGACAAATGTTAATCTTGTTAATGTAACGTAAATCTTGTCAAATGTTACAGTCTTGTTAATGATTGTGTCATGCTGTCATGCCCCCCAACCTGTATGTGGTCAAAGGGTATATAATCAGCCCCTGAAATATACTTGGCGTGCACAATTTGGGTCTGCTGCCCTGTGTTAGCCATATGTGGCCGGCATATTTGACAAATCTCCTCCTTCAATAAAACTCTTCAAAATTCATCTGGACTGGGTGTCTCTATGTGGACTCAATGAAGTGAGGTACAGTGCCTTTCAGAATCTGTGGTACGGTACTTTATAACATTTGGGGGCTTGTCCAGGATCCGGTGTTTTGTGTCACCCGATAGAGACACCCCGAATCGGCTGGTCTCTCTGGAAAGCTGCTCAGTCTCGCTTGAATCTCATGGAGAAGTGCATCCTGAGACTTTTCAGAGCTCCCGGTCTTCCTGTGGGGTCTGGAACGTTCCTTGATAGACACCTTCCAGTTCTCAAATTCGACAATTTGGATAATTTGGCAGAAAAATTGAGGAGGTAAGTTAAGCACCTCTGCTTTACTGAATTTTACTGGCTTTCCTCTGAATACTTGCTTTACTGTTTTGTCTGAGACTGGTACTGGTCAAATTTGTTTGGGACTAGAATGTAGGTAGAGTGGATTTGAAGGCTTTGCTGAATTGTGACTCCAGGGATGTGAAACCCTGGTGCAATTTGGTAGGGCTTTCAAAACTGCTTTGTTGGTTGTAACTAGTCTATAGTTTTTGTTTTGAACTGGAATTGCCGCGAAACAGACCAGACGTGGTTGTAAGTTTGTGCAGGCTCTCCAAGACTGAGAGATCGGTGGGGAGTTTTAGTGGTTGGTCCTGCCTTGGGTTTTAGTTGCACTCTTAGTAGAATGCCAGAAGTGGGGACATGCGTCTATCTCTGGGAAGGCTAATGGAGGTTGAGTCCATCCAGGATTAGTCAGTCTCGCATTGCACTGAATCAGTGGAGGCTGAGCTATCCTGGATTGATTAATCTCAATTCAAGACTTCCAAGAGACGTCTCTGTGTTTGTTGAGATCTCAGTCTTTGTTTTTAAAGGTGTCTGTTTAGAAAACCCTGGTTTAAAGCAATCTCTGGTACAGCCTACGTGCACCTGAGAGGCCAAGAGGGGGTGCCCTTTTCCTGTCAGTGAGGCATAGCACTTTTCAGCATCTGGACTGTGGTGCTCTCCACTGAGGGGAACTCCTCCCTTGTCTATTGAACTTTGTCTTTGTCTGCCAGAAAAATTAGGACAGGTAAAGCACGCTCATTTAAACTTCTTAATTTGTATGTATAAGTCCTTTGTTTATTGTCTAAACATGTCTGTTTTAAGGCCTGTTTGAGTCTTTTGTGTCAGGATTGGAAGCTTCTGATAAATGCTATGTTAAGTGACTTTCTTTGTTCTCATAATCTACCTTCAGAAGTCTATCTGACTTCTCCCTGGAAGGAAAATTATTCTCTTTGGTTGGCTTCTTCCCCTTGTCTTGTGTAATAATATCTCTATAGTCAAATACCCTCTTATTCTGGGTGCTAGTTAATTATCTGTTTTATCTTTCTTGATAGTACACTAATTCTTAGATTCTCCTGACGCAAGTTTCAGTTTTGTAATAAGTAATAGCAACCGGAATTCTAATCCCCAGATAATAAGGACAGTCTGGAATATAGTAACTGGGAATCCAGGTTGTCCTGATAAATTTCCATACATTGATTAGTGGCTAAATTTAACAATGAATCCACCACAGTGGTTTAAAAGCTTGCTCAATACAGAAAGAGCTGGCAAGCAAGCAATTTAAATGAAAGAAAAGTGGAGCTCACAAATTGAAAGTGTTTCTCCAAACTCTGGAGCAAAAGGACTAGCAAGTAAGCAGTTTGAGTGAGAGAAAAACCTAGCAGCAATGCTCAGTGCTCAGAGCAAAGGGTGGGGCTGAGTATACATGATCTCTCCCCCCACCATCATCATTCCCCGGTCTCCGCAGGTGATGCACCTGAGCAGCTGGAAAACAGTAAACAGCCGCCACCTCCAGGTGCACGGTTAGGTTAAGATTAGCCTGCTGTGTGTAGAGCAACAGAAAAGAGCAATGAAGTAAGTATAAAATAAGTAAAATATAGAATAGGAATTAGTTTCAAATGTCCACCGGCGGATCAAAAGAAGTTTTGCCCATTTAGAAATTACAGGGTAGTGATAGTATTAAAAATTAAAATTTTGTTTTAGAAAAAATCGTAAAGGAAAGAAAAGGAATTTAGAAATTAACAAACCATAGGTGTGGACCACGCTAGTTAATTGGCAATTTCTTAAATTACAACTTCAGAAGGAGTAATAAAATCATAAATAATAGGATTATAGAAAATAAAATTAAAAATAAGCTCTCCATGTGTTGGAAATAATGGTTTGTTGCTCCCACTGGTGTAAAAATTAAAGAAAGTTCCAACACTCTCCCGCAGGTGGAAAGGGTATTGGAGTCTCTCTAAGTCTTTCAGTTATATAGAAGACATAGAGTTCATAAAGAAGACCCACAAAAAGCATTAAACCAAAATAGTGAAAATTGTAAAAAGAGTTTTCAAGGAATTGCAGGAAAAATTGGAAACCTTATATAGGCTAAAGCAACTCACTATTGGGAAAGTAATGTTGTGAAAATTGTATTTAGCTGCTTAATGCGAGGCAGTTAGTTTACAGGTGGCAAATTAATTTAAGTCCTGCTAGGGAGAAGTCCCATTGTCTTGCTAAGAGGCTTGGATACAGAAGAAACTGCAGAAAGAAAATAAAAAGGTAAAAGCGGCAAGCTCTCAGTTCTTAGAGTCTGCCTCTCCCTCAGGCATCCACCCACCCCTCATGCAAAAGAAAGTTAATGTCTCGTTGCCAGCTGGGTAGTTTATACCAAGGATCCCTTATTGTATAAAAGTATTTTCCATGTTAAAATGTATGTGTTGTTTAAAAGGCCTTTTGTTAATTCTTCTATTTGCTGTTTTATAGTCCTGTAGTATTAGAATCTTAGTTTAAATGTTAGGAATTGTTAATAATGTCTTTCTATGTGATGTTTAGTTAATCATTATTTTGAAACAATATTGTTCAATACTAAGTCATATCTTGGAACTCCTGCAAATCTATTTTATCATAATTTTGTTAAAATTTCTTTTGAATGCTAATGTACTGAATTATTTAGCAGCAAAGAGACTCTGGAATTCTAAAGGAGATAACCAAACCTATTTTCTTAAATTGATCCAGCTAATAACGTTTGTTGCTTTTGTCTTTATTCCAAAAATTTATGTAGATAGAAAAGGGGGCTCTCAAGCCCCTCAGTGAGATCTTCTGAGCATGGCTTTCAAGGTCTATAATAACCAAGGTAGTAACAGAAAAGGCAAATAAGGCCCAAAAGAGATCAGAAAATACCAGCTATTGGCATATGCTCTACAGCAGGGGTCCCCAAACTATGGCCCGTGGGCCACATGCAGCCCCCTGAGGCCATTTATCCGGTCCCCACCGCACTTCTGGAAAGGGCACCTGTTTCATTGGTGGTCAGTGAGAGGAGCATAGTTCCCATTGAAATACTGGTCAGTTTGTTGATTTCAATTTACTTGTTCTTTATTTTAAATATTGTATTTGTTCCCGTTTTGTTTTTTTTACTTAAAAATAAGATATGTGCAGTGTGCATAGGGACTTGTTCATAGTTTTTTTTATACTCTGGCCCTCCAACAGTCTGAGGGACAGAGAACTGGCCCCCTATGTAAAAAGTTTGGGGACCCCTGCTCTACAGCTTCCAGTGCCCAGAAAGGGCTTCATAGGATTCCATCAGGGCCTTGCTTCAAGAGTGGAAAGAAAGGTAACATTGAATTGAAGCCTGCCAGGCTTCTTGGCCACACCAAGGAACACATCTTTGCTGTGGAAAGAAGGACATGAGAAGGTAAGCTGCCCCCTTGCTCCATGGAGGGAGGGTTCAGTCACTTCTAGGCCTGATCCAGCTACCTGTGACCTGACCTTGCCCAGCAGTATGTTGGGATTTGCCACTGAAGGCTAAAAGGTGCCCAAGGCCTGCCATTGGCCCCATCTCATGACATCATTCATGAGCCTAAGGTATTTCTTCCAAGTAGCAGGTAAACTGATCTCATTTCTTGTGAACACAAGGGCCATTTACTATGCCTTGCCTAAATATTTGAGTTTTATTTATCCCTTGAAAATCTCTACTGGGGGTATTGACAGTCTGATTTTATTGCATTATTTAATGTATAGTGTCTCCTTTATTCCTCTGGTCTCAATGCTCCATGCCTATTTTAGGCTGGGAACTGCTCCTAATTCCAACTAGAAGCAGTGGTCACAAGGACTTAAACTCTAGCTGCAAAGTGTAGAAATGTGACCACAACTCCAATGCCTTGTGGACTTTTCCTGAATATGTGTAACTCCTGTTCTTTGGGACATTTCTCAGAATTAGTGAAATTATGTTAACATAGTAAGAACATTTGTGACTGTAAGAATTTTATTTTGAATTCTGTTATCTTAGTTAGAATTTTATTTTTGTTTAATAATCTAGTAGGCTTTAGTCATTTTATTGTACTAAGACTCTTGTTATAGTATTTGTTAACATTACCTATTTGAATTTTATTGTGAATTGTATATTTTTCCAGTTTGCATCAAAATCGGAACATAGTAATTCAAATGTATAGATGCCACCAAGAACCAGTGGGGTTTGGGGACCCTTATTGCCAATGGTATATTTGAAACCAATTAGAAAAATATTTAGCCAACAGAAAAATAATAATTAGAAAAGCCAAACTTAGAATCTATTACAGAAAGCATAATATCTGAATGTTTAGTTTATGCCCAAGTGAATACTAAGCAAAATTAGAAACTTATAGAAAAAAGAGGGAAAAAGGAATTTTCCCAAGTAAACATTTAAAATAGACTTTAATAAAATAATTGACAATAGTTAGGAAATTGCTATATAAAATTCTATTCAGGTTTAGCTTACTCATTCTAGTATTAGACCTGCATTTGTGTCCACAGTTTCAAAGCTAGTAGGAAAGGAACCCAATATTAATTAGAAACTAATTTGAAGTTACATTGTGCCCACAGGTACCAAAAGGTTCAGGCAAGTAAAATGCATGTATCAAATAGTAAAAGAAACATAACCACCCTTTCCCTAAGTACTTGCAGGATTTATAGGTTACTCAACAAACTGTTCAAAGACCATCCAAAAGGTGCTTCCAGCATTACATCACCCAAGGACTGACTTTCACATGGATGGGTCCACACACCATGATCCTGACCACTCCCACTGCTGCTAAGGTAGAAAAATGGCAGGCCCTACTCCAACCACAAACCGGAAACTGGTTGGTGTATGTACAGTGAATGTATGAAGAAACTCACTAAGGATTTCTTTTAATCTGACTTTGGGGAAAGGGAAAACTAGGGTAAAAAGAAAGCCAACTTAATTGTCACTAAAGGTTAAAAGTTTTAAAATTAAGAGTTCTGACTAAAAGTTAATTGTTATGAAGGCCAATTAGGTTTATATAAGTTGCAAAAGGTTTGCACATTTTATAAGGAATCAATTAGTAACATTTGTTTCTCTAGTGAACTATATTGCTATTAATGCTGTCTGTTAAATATTTGTTAAATATTATTAAGTTAATATCCCTACACAACAGCCTCATGCTTTTCAGTAAGTTAAGTCAAAGATTTGACTTAGTACGTAAAGCCAGTAGGAAATGTAGTAAGGTACCAAAAAGCTGCAAATTAATATTAATGTTCTGGGAGAAAAGGTCAGGCTTTCCTGTCCTTTCTTTGGAAAATGGAGGAAAAAGAATATAGAAGTCTCCTGGCCTGACCAGGCAGTGGCGCAGTGGATAGAGCATTGGACTGGGATGCGGAGGACCCAGGTTCGAGACCCTGAGGTCGCCAGCTTGAGCGCGAGCTCATCTGGCTTGAGCAAAAGAAGCTCACCAGCTTGGACCAAAGGTCACTGTCTCGAGCAAGAGGTCACTCGGTCTGCTGAAGGCCCATGGTCAAGGCACATATGAGAAAGCAATCAATGAACAACTAAGGTGTAGCAACGAGAAACTGATGATTGATGCTTCTCATCTCTCTCCATTCCTGTCTGTCCCTATCTATACCTCTCTCTCACTCTCTCTCTGTCCCTGTTAAAAAAAAGAAAAAAAAAAAAGTCTCCTGATTTACAAGGACAACTAGGGTCATTTGGTTTTAAGTTCTCTGAAAGGATTAAGGTTATCTAAAGAACTCCCTTTCTCCTTCAATAAGAGACAAAATTAACAAACCACCCTACTCTGATCCTAGCTGTCCCTCCATTCCTGGAATCTGAGATTAACGTGTACCTTAGGCAAAGGAGGAGAGATAGATACTAAAAGGATTTGTGAATGACTTTGATTGTATTACCTTGAAGGTTTTAAAGTTTTCTGTAAATCACCTAGACCAGTGCTCCCCAACCCCTGGGCCACGGACTGGTACTGGTCTGTGGGTCATTTGGTACCAGTCCGCAGAGAAAGAATAAATAACTTACATTATTTTTGTTTTACGTATATTTAAATCTGAGCGATGTTTTATTTTTAAAAAATGACCAGATTCCCTCTGTTACATCCATCTAAGACTCACTCTTGATGCTTGTCTCAGTCATGTGATACATTTATCCATCCCACCTTAAAGGCCGGTCTGTGAAAATATTTTCTGACATTAAACTGGTCCGTGGACGAAAAAAGGTTGGAGAACACTGCCCTAGACAAATGTTAATCTTGTTAATGTAATGTAAATCTTGTCAAATGTTATAATCTTGTTAGTGATTATGTCATGCTATCATGCCCCCAATCTGTATGTGGTCAAACCCTGAAATATACTTGGCTTGCATGATTGGGTCTGCTGCCCCGTGTTAGCCATATGTGGCCGGCATATTTAACAAATCTGCTCATTCAATAAAACTCTTCAAAATTCATCTGGACTGGGTGTCTCTATGTGGACTTCTTGGTCAAATAAGTTTGTAAATATGATATATATGTTTGCTCACTTGTGACTTATATTGGGTGTGGGGGACAGGCTATAAGCAGGCCAGGTCATTGTAGCCTAAGGTTTGGTTTTGGGACTAAGCTTTTCCCCACACCCTTGACTGATTGTATGATCTGGGTGGTGCGCTCTCATAAGGAATCGAATTATGCCTTGGATAAGTGACTTTGTATCAGAGACTTCCTTGTTTGTATATTGGATTAAGGGATTTTGGTTTTCTACACTATAAAGTGGGACAGACCAGGAGCTTGACACAGTTCCTGCTATCACAATTGCAGGGGCTTCCCTGATCCCTTGCCCTTCATGGGAAGAGCTGGTTTTCTGCTTTTCCCTTGTCTTCTTTTGTGGTTTGCCTGTCTTGGTGAGACACCAATAAATAGGATGGCCCCCCCATCCTCTGACTCCGCCATTTCTTTATTGTCTGCCTGAATCCAATGGGAACCTGCATGTGAATGGCCACGATGGCGGCTCCTGGCCTTACAACTGGCGTAGTCGGCAGGATTCAGAGATTGGTATGGAGCCACCACCCTTGATGGGTGGGATAGAGTACTGGTTGCTGCTCTGGCTCCCCATGGCTGTCCTTTTAGGGGCCATGGGCTACATGTTTTTTACTCAAGAGGAAACTGCCCAAGGTCAAAAGCTTTAGTATGAATTGCAAATAGAATGGCAGAAAAGGCTGGAATTGGAGCGAGCACTGGAGAAGGAATTACGGGTTCGCGAGTTGCAGTTTACCCTGGAAGCTGAACTTTTCACCGGCAGTTGTTGGAGAAACAACTGCGGATTCAAGAGCTCGAGTCTCAGCTTCCGGCCAAAAGACAGCAGCCACAGGAGCCTAAACGGTCACCAAAGGAGCAGCAGCATCCGTGCCGGTGGATTGGCTTTGAGTCAGCGGGAGCAGGCGCTTGCGACTCCTCTTCTGAGGATGAGAAGGCTCAGGCTGAAGCTGCCATACGCACACTGAGAGCCCGACCAGTTGTCGCCAAGAAGGTAAAAACCCAGCAACAAAGAGTCCCTCAGGGGCAGCCACAGCCTCCTGCCCAGGTAATGGAACACTCTGTGGTCCGGCCCTATACCCAGGCAGAGCTGATGGAGTTGGGGGCACAATTTAGGCAGAAACCTACTGAATCCCTGGTAGCCTGGTTACTACGATTATGGGATATAGGGGTGGATGGCATCATGCTCTCTGGAACAGAGATGGAGAAATTGGCCGCCATTACCACACACTCTTCCTTGAGGCAGCGTCTTCAGAACTGCCATGGCAACCCAGGAGACCATACCCTATTAGAATGGGTGATGGCTGCCATTCGTATGGTCTGGCAGAATGCTGGAGAACTGCCGGGGGCAATGAGTCGGTGGCAGTGCTACAGTGAGTTAGTAAAGGTCCTTCGAGAACTAGGTATGAAGAATGCTGTTTTCAACCCCGGGTCTCGTGGGCCAGACGAGGAAGTGTTTACGGCCAAAATGAGGGAATTTGTCCTTGCTAGTGCCCCATCAGCCCTTTTTGGGTCACTTGTGGCTATCTTGGGCCCCTATGTGGGGCAGCCCATCAATGCAGTTACACAGATGGTAGCAGATTTGGGAGAGCTGGAGGCCGCTCGGGATCATAAAGCAGTGAGGGCTGCTGCCTATGTTTCCCCCCCCAACTAACAAGGGAAACAGGCCTGTAAAGGTTACCCGAATGCAGATGTGGGTAGACTTGATTGTGGCTGGAGCAGATAAGGGGAAATTGGATGGACAGTCTAATAAAATTCTTTTGGAGCTTTGGCGGCAGCTTAAACCAGAACAGAAGTTCCAGCCACTGAGACGAAAGGCCCCAGCAGCTACCAATAAAACGTTTGGTGCACGCACAGCTCGGTTACAAGATTATATGATAGAGACGGCCGAGGGAGAGGGGAACTCCCAAGACCCATTGTACCAGTTTGAATAGGAAAAAGGCCGAGGGACCCGTCTAACGGGGATGGGCGGGGACCGGAGGCCACATGTGGAACTGGCTATCCACTGGTCCCCTTCCAATGTACAACAGGTGTTGGCCTTGGTGGATACAGGTGCAGAATGTTCCCTTCTCTATGGAAACCCAGAGCGGTTTGCTGGGACCCCAGTGGCCATTGACGGTTATGGGGGCCAAACTGTTCAAGTGAAGCCAATAACTATTCCATTGGGGATAGGGAGACTGCCTCCTAAGCCATATAAGGTGTATGTATCTCCTATTCCTGAATATATTTTGGGAGTAGATGTCTTGCAAGGACTGTGGTTGGAAACTACAGCTGGGGAGTTCCGGCTGAGGATCAGGGTTGTGAAGGTAGTATTGCGGGGACACGCATCACATTCCCCTTTGCAATCACCCGTCCCTCGGCGTGTGACTAACACCAAGCAGTACCGCCTGCCAGGTGGTTATGAAGAAGTCACAGGGACAATCCTTGAACTAGAAAAGGTGGGGGTCATCCGGCCAGCACACAGTCCTTACAACTCCCCAGTATGGCCTGTGCACAAAGCAGATGGAACCTGGAGAATGACAGTAGATTACAGGGAACTTAATAAAGTTGTTCCCCCTTTGCACGCTGCTGTTCCCTCGATAGCTAACATGATGGATCGGCTAAGCCACGAGTTGGGGACATACCACTTTGTGGCAGACTTGGCCAATGCTTTTTTCTCTATTGATATAGCCACAGAGAGTCAAGACCAATTTGCCTTCAATTGGGAAGGGAGACAATGGACCTTTACAGTGTTACCCCAGGGCTATTTGCATAGCCCCACCTTGTGCCATGGGCTGGTGGCTGCTGACCTGGCTAAATGGAAACAGCCAGAGGTAGTCCGCATGTACCATTATATTGATGATATTATGCTAACTAGTGATTCTCTTTCAGAATTGGAGCAAGCAGTCCCTACCCTGCTATCCCATTTGAAAGCATGTGGCTGGGCAGTTAACGAGAACAAATTACAAGGACCTGGGTTATCTGTTAAATTCTTGGGAGTTGTCTGGTCGGGTAAGACAAAAGTTATCCCTGATGCAGTTATAGATAAGATTCAAGCATACCCCGTGCCCACTACGGTAAAACAGTTACAAGAATTCTTAGGTTTGTTGGGGTATTGGCGAGCATTTATACCGCATTTGGCTCAGTTACTACGCCCCTTGTACAACCTTATTCGAAAGGGGGTTCGCTGGGATTGGACTAAGCAGGCGCAAGGTTCATTTGCAGCTGCTAAGAGAGCTGTCAAGGTGGCACAGGCCTTGAATGTGTTTGATCCTGCCAGGCCCTGTGAGCTGGATGTTCATGTAACCTCAGAGGGGTTTGGATGGGGCTTGTGGCAGCGGACAGAGTACCTACGGCAACCTATTGGATTTTGATCCCAGTTGTGGAAAGGTGCTGAAGTTCGTTACTCATTAGTAGAGAAGCAGCTGGCAGCTGTGTATGCTGCCCTCCTGGCAACTGAGAGTATTACAACCACAACACCAGTTACAGTCAAAACAACATACCCTATAGCTGGATGGGTGAGAGATTGGGCAACTAAACCACGTAGTGGTATGGCCCAAATGTCTACCCTGGCCAAGTGGGGTGCCTATCTGCAACAACGCTGTGCTCTTAGCACCAGCCCATTGAGGGCAGAACTGCAGGAAGTCTTGGGTCCAGTCACCTATGCAACCTTAGAGTCAGGTGCAACTGGGGCTCAGGAGGCAGGACCTGAGGTCAGTCCCTACCAGCCCATCCCCAAAGATGCCTGGTATACTGATGGTTCCAGCAGGGGCCAACCTGCCAAATGGACGGCTATCGCCTTCCATCCGGCCACTGAGACTATTTGGATGGACACGGGTACAGGCCAAAGCAGCCAATGGGCAGAATTAAGAGCTGTTTGGCTAGTTGCCCATAATGAACCTTCACCTCTGGTGATCTGTACTGACAGTTGGGCTGTCTATCGTGGACTGACCCTTTGGATTGCTACTTGGCACATTAACCAGTGGATGGTAATGCACCGTCCATTATGGGGTCAGGCCATGTGGCAGGACTTATGGGAAAGAGGACACCAGAAGCAGGTGACAGTATATCATGTCACAGGGCATGTCCCTCTAGCCCATCCTGGGAATGATGAGGCAGATACGTTGGCAAGGGTGCGATGGTTGGAGACTGCACCTGCAGGTGATGTGGCACAGTGGCTCCACCGGCGCCTGCTCCATGCAGGACAGAAAACTATGTGGGCTACGGTTAAGGCTTGGAACTTGCCTGTGTCCTATGCAGAGGTACTTGCAGCCTGTGAGCAATGTGCAGTATGTTCCAAGGAACACCCTCGGAGACCACTGGTATCACCTGGACAGATCCATAGGGGTCATGTCCCACTGACACGGTGGCAGATAGACATCATTGGACCCTTACCAAAGTCAGAAGGGTACCAGTATGCAGTCACTTGTGTAGATACTGCCACCGGGCTGCTTGCTGCTTACCCTGCTCGTAACCCTGACCAGAGGGCAGTCATACAGGCTCTGGACCGCCTGAGTGCTGCATACGGGCGACCGCTGGTCCTTGAAAGTGACAATGGTACCCACTTCACTGGTTCAATGGTGAGGCAATGGGCTCAAAGGCTGGGGGTGGACTGGAAGTACCATGTTCCCTACCACCCCCAGGCTGCTGGTATCATTGAGCATTATAATGGACTCTTAAAGCAGGGACTGCGATAGGAGGGGGGCACCGGCTCTCTTACTGGATGGACATGCCACTTATGGACAGTACTTCGGATTTTGAATGAGTGACCTCAACGAGGAAGCCCAGCTCCAGTAGAGGCCCTCCTGCATCGGACAGCTGCCCCTATTCAGTTGCAGATACGCACCAAGGACATTTTACTCAAGCCAGGTTTCGGACAGCAGGGCAACGTGCTCTTGCCTGCTCCAACAGCCCTTCTTAAAGGACAATGGTTTCAATGGACTTGGTCCTGGACTGTACAGGCCCCCCATCTGAGATGGGTGGCCTTGTTGGCACCATGGGGAAAGGGGTTAGAGGTGGACCTCCAGTTAACTCCTTGGGCAACCAGCACCTGGCCACCTAAGGTAGAAGAATATTATCTTTTGAGTGCTCAAGGGGACAGCATTTTGAAGGGCACCTTTGTAATTTCTTTATGGCCAATAATGAGTTCCCCTATTTTACTACACATAGAACCAGCAGATGCTGGTGTATTGGCCAATAAGGTTTGGTATGCCCGCTCAGGGCGGCCTCTGGTGCCAGCTACGGTGCTGTCTGCAGACAAAACTCTGGCCTGTATTCTGCCAGAGGGAAAAGATTTGCCTCTCTTGGTGCCACTGACAGCTCTCTCATTTCTCCCATAGTTTTTGATCTGTTAATCCTATTGCTGTAGTTGGTACTATTTCTGTTTATGCAATGTATCCTACTCCTTGCACAGTGACCATCATGGAAGATGCCTGTGGTTTAGATTGTAAAGCGAGCAAAAGGGGTGGAATGTTGGCCAAATAAGTTTGTAAATATGATATATATGTTTGCTCACTTGTGACTTATATTGGGTGTGGGGGACAGGCTATAAGCAGGCCAGGTTATTGTAGCCTAAGGTTTGGTTTTGGGACTAAGCTTTTCCCCACACCCTTGACTGATTGTATGATCTGGGTGGTGCACTCTCATGAGGAATCGAATTATGCCTTGGATAAGTGACTTTGTATCAGACTTCCTTGTTTGTATATTGGATTAAGGGATTTTGGTTTTCTACACTATAAAGTGGGGCAGACCAGGAGCTTGGACACACAGTTCCTGCTATCACAATTGCAGGGGCTTCCCTGATCCCTTGCCCTTCATGGGAAGAGCTGGTTTTCTGCTTTTCCCTTGTCTTCTTTTGTGGTTTGCCTGTCTTGGTGAGACACCAATAAATAGGATGGCCCCCCATCCTCTGACTCCACCATTTCTTTATTGTCTGCCCAAATCCAATGGGAACCTGCATGTGAATGGCCACGATGGTGGCTCCTGGCCTTACAGGACTCAATGAAGTGAGATACAGTGCCTTTCAGAATCTGTGGTACGGTGCTTTATAACAGTGGTGGCTCCATACTCATCTGTATCGAATCTGGCTGACTATGCCAAATGTAAGTCCAATAGCCATGGCCACCATCACAGCCACCTGGCCCATGCAGGTTCACATTAGATTCAGACAGACAGAAATGAAACAACAGAGCCAAGAACTGGTGGGCCATTAACTTTAATCCTAGCTTGCACCCAGTGGGCAAGAAATACATACAGTGGGAAAACACTTCCCCTTCCATTCAGGGCTCCCAAAGCCACTGACTTATCTGAGTTTCCTAGAATCAAAGGTTTCTAACCTCACCAGTCTTATTCAGCTCTGTTCCCCATCTCCTTCTCTCTGCACACACTCTGCACAAACTGACTTCTCCTTCCAACATTCTGCCATCTTGGCTGCTTCTCCTGGCCTCCTCCATGTAGCCTTACTCTGCTCTCTTCTCTAATACTAATCTCACGAATCAAGAGAGAGCAAGCTCCTGGTCTGCCCCACTTTATAGTGTAGAAATCAAAACCTTTAATCCAATATACAAACAAGGAAGTCTCTAATACAAAGTCATTTATCTGAGGCCTAATGGGATTCCTCATGAGGGTTCACCACCCTACATCAAAAAGGGTGGGAAAGTCTTAGTCTTAAAACTAAGCCTTAGGCTGTAAGAACCCTGCCTGCTTACAGCCTGTCCCCCCCGCATGCAATTCAAACTATAAGAGAGCAAACATATATATCATTATTTACAAACTTATTTGACCAACAGTCCTCCTTGACTATCCTCTAGAAAACAGCTACTTCTATTCCATAATCATTTTCCATGCTGTTTCCTTTACACTATATGATACATTGTGTTCATATTTGTCTATTTTATTGAATCTCTCATCCTACTAGAAAAAATTGCTGGTACTTATCTATTTTGTTTCATCATCTGTCAAATATATCCTAATACACACACACATACACACACACATACATATAAAATTTTTGAGAGTAAATAAATGCTAGTCATAATATCTAATAAACACAAGTATGTATTTTTAAAAATGAAAACTTTTGTTTAAAACAACATAATCCAGATATTACCATATCCATATAATTGGACAAAACTTTTCCTGGGTAAATGCTTTCTAAAGGTTATTTAAATGGCTTATAATCCACATGCGCTCACCTGCCACTGCCTGACACATCTGCTGCATTACAGAAACAGCAGAGAAAGTGATTGGATGAGAGCCTAGCAACTGAAGACTTGGGCATAAAATTAAGATAAGGAAGCAATTGGAGGGTGAAGTCAGACCATTTATGAATTTGTCAGCTATAGTAAGGATTTTCACTTTTACTCTGAGAGAACTAGGCAGTTATTATAGGACTGATGGCCAAAGGAATACGATTATGGACTTTATGTTTTAAAGTGATAATGTTGGCTGCTGGGTGAAAAATACACTTTAAAGGGTTCAAGTTAGAATCAGAGAGAATGGTTAACAATCTATCACAGTAATCCTAGCTTATACGGAGGTAACATGATGGTAACTCATACTGCAAAAGTAGTTCTCAAAAACTAATGACGGTAAAAACTTTTTTTTAAAAAGCCTTAGCCTGACCGGGTGATGGTGCAGTGGATAGAGCATTGGACTGGTACGCGGAGGACACAGGTTCGAAACCTCAAGGCCGCCAGCTTGAGAGCAGGCTCATCTGGTTTGTGCAAGGCTCACCAACTTGAGCCCAAGGTTGCTGGCTTGAGCAAGGGATCATTTTGTCTGCTGTAGCTATGCCTCTCTCCCCACCCTGGTCAAGGCACATATGAGAAAGCAGTCAATGAACAAATAAAGTGCCTGTTGGGCAGATAAAATATATTATGCTCATTTTGTTAAAGATGGCACTGCCCACATGGAAGCCTGTCACCCAGGTGATATTAATGTGTGTTGGGGGCGGGCTGTGGCCAGGCAGGATCCTTGTAGCCTGGGGCTTGGTTTTAGGACTAAGCCTTTCCCACCCTTTTTGATGCGGGGGTGGTACAATCCCATCATGCCTCAGATAAGTGACTTTGTATTAGAGACTTCCCTACTTTGTATATTGGATTAAAGGTTTTGATTTCTACACTATAAAATGGGGGCAGACTGGGAGTTTGCTCTCTCTTGGCTCCTGAGATTAATATTAGAAGAGAGAGCAGAGAGGAGAGCAGAGAAAGGCCATGTGGAGGAGGCCAGAAGAAGCAGCCAAGATGGCGGAGTGTTGAGTGAGAAGCCAGTTTGTGCGGAGTTTGTGCAGGGAGAAGGAAGGAGATGGGGAACAGAGGTGAGTAAGTCTGGTGAGCTAGAAACCTTTGATTCTAGGAAACTCAGATAAGTCAGTAGCTTTGTGAGCACTGAATGAGTGGGTTTTGGAGGCCACTATGTGGTTTTACTTGCCCACTGGGTGCAAGCTAGGATTAAATAATGATGGCCCATCAGTTTTTGGCTCCATTGTTTCTTTACCGACTGTCCGAATCCAATGCAAACCTGCATGGGCCAGGCTGCTGTGATGGTGGCCCTGGCTACTGGCTTCACATTTGGCATAGTCTGGCAGGATTCGATACAGTTTGGCAAAGAGCCACCACCACCTTTGAGTGGTGGAGTAGAGGACTGGCTGCTGTTATGGTTCCCCATGTCTGTCCTTTCGGGGGCCGTAGGTTGGCTGACTTTTACAGCCATGCATGAGGAAACTGAGAGCTCTGTGGAAGAGGCTGCCTGAGACCTGCAAACTGAGAAGTAGAAGGAGGTGGAGCAAACGTGGGAGAAACAGATGCTGACCCTGGAGCTGGAGGAAGCGCTGGAGCAGGAACCCAACCAGGTTTGCAAGATTCACCTGGAAATGGAGCAGCAGCTAGAGGAGGAATCACAGGTTCGTGAGTTACAGCTTGCCCTGGATGTTGTGGAGAGCCAGCAGCAGCAGGAGACTGGGGCTGAGGCTGAGGCTGAGGCCAGGTCCGGAGCTGCAAGGTCTGCAGAGCAGAAGGCGGCAGTGGCCCAGGACTCAAGCCCGGCAGCGGGAGCTGGTGTTTTCAGTTCCTCTTTGCTGGATGAGGAGAATCAGGCTGGAGTTGCAATCTGCAGTCTCCAGAAGATGAAAGCCCAGCAGCAAGGAATACTTGCTATGTCCCTGGTAGGTTTGTGATTTTGGGACATGGGGTGGATTCCATCATACTCTCTGGAGCAGAGATGGAAATGCTGACTGCCATTGCCACGTGCTCCTCCTTGGGACAGTGTAAGACCTGCCAGGATGGCAGGGATGAGGGGGGTGGCTGACGCCCCGTGTGCATGGACTGATTTCCTGGACTACAACCGGAGTGGGAACTGGCTCCTTTGTTGGATGAATTTATGGATTTTGAAAAATGTGAAATACTCTGATGGGGGTGGGGGGGGCGGCTTTGCTAGAGGCCCTTCCCCTGCCCTGGGAAGCTTTTCCCATGGCTAGAAAGAAGGCTGAGGACATTTTGCGCTTTGGGCAAAGTGCTCAGATACTGGTGAAGTGTACCTTTGTGATTGTTGAAACTGTATGATTTGTGCTGTTGTAATTTGTGCAATGTGCCTAATTTCCTTGCACAGGGATGCTGGTGGTGTAGATTGTAGGTAGTAAAGTGAGCATAGGGGTGGATTGTTGGGCAGATAAAATGTATTATGCTCACTTTGTTAAAGATGGTGCTGCCACATGGAAGCCTGTCGCCCAGGTGATATTCATGTGTGTTGTGGGCGGGCTGTGGGCAGGCAGGATCCTTGTAGCCTGGGGCTTGGTTTTAGGACTAAACCTTTTCCACCCTTTTTGATGTGGGGTGGTATAATCCCATCATGCCTCAGATAAGTGACTTTCTATTAGAGACTTCCCTATTTTGTATATTGGATTAAAGGTTTTGATTTCTATACTATAAAGTTGGGCAGACTGGGAGCTTGCTCTCTTGGTTCCTGAGATTAGCATTAGAGAGCAGAGTAGAGAAAGGCCACGTAGAGGAAGCCAAGAGAAGCAGCCAAGATGACGGACTGTTAGTGAGAAGCCAGTTTGTGCAGAGTTTGTGCAGGGAGAAAGAGGAGATGAGAAACAGAGATGAATAAGTCTGGTGAGCTAGAAACCTTTGATTCTAGGAAACTCGGATAAGTCAGTAGTTTTGTGAGCACTGAATGAATGGGTTTTGGAGCCCAGTGTGTGTTTTTACTTGCCCGCTGGGTGCAAGCTAGGATTAAAGATGATGGCCCATAGTTTTTACTCCATTGTTTCTTTACTGACTGTCCAAATCCAATGTGAACCTGCATGGGCAATGTGGCTGTGATCGTGGCCTTGGATACTAGCTTTACAGTGCTGCAAAGAAGAATTGAATCTTCTCATCTCTCTCCCTTCCTGTGTGTCCCTCTCTGTACCTCTCTCTGTCTCTCTCTGTCTCTGTCACAAAAAGGAAAATGAAATGAAATGAAATGAAATAAATAAAGAAGGCCTTAGTATAAGTCTGATTCACAGAAATAATTTTAATACTTATTGTCTCACTAATAATTGGTCAATCTATTTGTCAAAGATAGCTATAATATTCTTGTTTAACCAGGTTCTTCTTGCTGATTCTAATAAATAGCCTCTTGTAACAAGTGCGTGAGTTTGTTTCTTTTGATTATAGCAAAGGAATTCACTTATACTGGAGACAGAACAACTGGTAACAATAAACAACTAAATGCATTGTGACTATACTAAAGACAGGCCATTGGTGGTCTTTGCTTCAAATATCCTCAGCTCCAGCCAAAGCTAACAATTGCAACAGTGTTTTCTTCATTAAATACACTGGGGAGGCTGTGGTCTGTGGCTAAGTGGGTAGAGCGTTGGCCCAGCATATGGATGTCCCAGGTTTGATTCCCAGTCAGGACACACAGAAGTGACCATCAACCTATCTCCCCCGCCCTCTCCTCCTTCTCTTCCTCTTCTCCTCCCACAGACAGTGGTTCCATTGGTTGCAGCTTGGCCCCAGGCACCGAGGATAGCTCCATTGAAGTACATCAGCCTCAGGTGCTAAAAAAAAAAAAATAGCTCAGGACTCAAGCATCAGCCCCAGATGGAGTGGCCAGGTGGATCCTGATTGGGACACATGAGGGAGTCTGCCTCACTATCTCCCCTCCTCTCCCCCCCTAAAATTTTTTAATTAAATAAATTATAAATAAATATACACTGTGGAAATAGTTTTAATTGCAGCTAACAGTTTAAACTTCAGAGTCAGGGACATCTTTCAAACCCTAACCTTTCCCTTCCTTGGCTTTACAGATATGAGAAAATAAAAGTCCCTCCAAGCTTCCTCATCTGCTGTGATCATGTAATGAAATAGCTTTTATACAGTACATGGGGCCTAATACATATTCAACACTAAATTATTTTCCTCAGACTGGAAATAATTGTAAAAGTCATTAATTCCTTTCCCACCATTGAAGGAAAGACTCTTTCTTAAGCATCTGCAAGCACCAGTCTCCAGATCACAGTGTAACTTCTAGACTAAATATATAAAAGTACTAAACAGCACAAAGAGAATAAGTATAAATGAAATAACCAGTCCTTTCGGTAGAATCCACCACACTCAGTAATATCTAGGAAATGGGTATTGTACACTGTTGGTCAAATACGTTTTTATTTTATTTATTTATTTTAGATTTTAAAAAATTTATTCATTTTTATTGGGGAGAGAGAGAGAGAGAGAGAGAGAGAGAGAGAGAGAGAAGAAGGGAGGAAGCAGGAAGCATCAACTCCCATATGTGCCTTTACCAGGCAAGCCCAGGGTTTTGAATTGGCAACCTCAGCATTCCAGGTCGACACTTTATCCACTGTGCCACCACAGGGTCAGGCCCCAAATAAGTTTTTAAATATGACATATATGTTTGCTCACTTTGGGTGTGGGAGACAGGCTGTAAGCTGGCAAAGTTATTATAGCCTAAGGCTTAGTATTAAAATTCAGCTTTCCCCCACACCCTTGACTGTTGCATGATAGGGGGTGGTGCACTCTTATGAGGAATTCCATTATGCCTCAGATAAGTGACTTTGTATCAGAGACTTCCTTATTTGTATATTGGATTAAAGGTTTTGATTTCTACACTATAAAATGGGGACAGATCAGGGGCTCACTCTCTTGGTTCCTGCTATCACCATTGCAGGGACTTCCCTGGTCCCTTGCCCTCCATGGGAAAAGCAGGTTTTCTGTTTTTCCCTTGGCTTCTCTTGTGGCTTGCCTGTCTTGGTGACACACCAATAAACAGAATGCCTCAGTATCCTCCATCTCCGCCATTTCTTTACCATCTGCCCATATTCAATGAGAACCTGCATGTGAATGGCCACGATGGTGGCCCCTGGCCATACATGCACAAGTGCACTTTTTTCTTTTTCTAACCCGATTTACTATTTGAATCAAACTTAAAACTTACAGCTCAATTTCATGAAAAAGATGTATTTCTAGGAAAGTATCCATACTGTGGTGACTAATTTCTCTGTTGTCACTGAAGAGACATCTGACCCACCCAGCAAAAAATAAAACCTTCCACTTTACTGGGTTACTCAATATCCTACATCTATAAATAAATGCTTGAACACATTTTTAATGTGAAAGTATCAAATCATCAATTGTATGATATGCAGTGACATAGTTTGGAAAACAAGTGTTTGATCTTCACCATGATTATGCTGGCCCATGTTTAAGTGCTATTATCTTTTTCAAAAACTGGACTTATAATTGCAAATCATGCTATAATTTATATAATATCATGCAAATCCAAGCACTTAAAAATATGAATTTTTCAAAATATACATTTTTTCCTATTTTTAACACAAGACAGCTAATAGAATTTTATTCCCATAAATAAATAAAATATGAACTAATATAGGGATAAGAAGAACGAACAATGGTGGGTGGGCCAGAGAAGAGGATTGAAAAAATAAGTACAAGGAATGCCGAGAGCATGACATCGAGAGTGAATCTGTGTTTCAGGATTTTGTTTGTTTGTTTGTTTGTTTGTTTGATCTGCAGGTCCATCTTACATGTGGACGGATGTAACAATTGCTCACTAAAGCAGACATATCTTCTTCTAAATTATCAGCGTAAAACTAGAAATTCTCCAGGCATGAAGAATGACCTGAACATTAAGGTATCTGCAAATCATTTCTAAAGTGAATTAAAAACAACTACTGACCATGTAGAAAATAAGTATCAGAAAGACCTCAAAATATCAGTTTAATATCTTTGAAAATCAAATGAATCCTGAAGTGTATTTACATTAATAATTTCAAAAATGATTTTATTGCACAACTAAAAAAGCTGAGGTAATTTTTACCAAAATGAGATTTGGAGTAGAAAATTTCTATGATTTATTATCTTTAAAATTACACAAGTCATTTGTGATTATTATAGAAAATGTTGAAATAAAGATCAGCAATAAAAATGTAAAAAGTGGCCCTGGCTGGTTGGCTCAGTGGTAGAGTGTTGTCCAGCATGTGGATGTCCCAGCTTTGATTCCCAGTCAGGGCACACAGGAGAGGCACCTGTCTGCTTCTCCACCTTTCCTCCTCTCATCTCTCTCTCTTTTTCTCTCTCTCTCCTCCTCCTTTCCTGCAGCCAAGGTTCAATTAGAGCAAGTTGGCCTCAAGCGCTGAAGATGGCTCCATGGCCTCCACATCAGGCTCTAAAAAAATGGCTCCCACTGCAACAGAGCAAGGGCCCCAGATGGGCAGAGCATCGCCCCCTAGTGTGCTTGCCAGGTAGATCCCAGTGAGGGCACATGCTGGAGTCTGTCTCAGCCCCCCCTCCTCTCACTAAAATAAAAATGTAAAAATTAATGTCAACACAATAAATTAAAAAGGAAAAACATTTAAAAAGGTGAAAATTACTATATGTATACATACATTTTTAAAAGTTTTTAATCGAATTCCAGAATTTCAGTTTTCTTTTATTCATATTCATATTCTCATTCTTTCTTACTGTAAAAATAGAAGAACTGTCTCTGCTTATAGAAGGGCTATTTCCCCACCTGGTTTTGGATTTGGATGCCTGTCCTCATTACCTGTACCATTAATCATTCTCTCTCTTATGAATATTCAAACTGCCATTTTAAGCTAGAAGCTAAAGTCATGGTATTAACCCACTTACTAGGAAGTTGAAAAAGTTACATTCATATAATTTATTCTAAGGGGGTCATAAATTACTTTATTTTAAATATATGTTGTTTTGGGTTCTAAATTATATTGAGAAGTTTTTTAGATATTTCAGAAAATGTTCAATATGCATCAAGACTTTTCTTCAAAAGATACTAAAAGACCTTATGCTGTTTAAATAGGTATTGCTAATTTTACTGCCCTTATTAAACTGCCATTCCTTTTCAAAGATAGTATCAACAGAACCAAGTCTATGCTAAATGCAAGGAAAATCCAATTCAGCATTCACACACCTTTATATTATAGTCTAATCTACTGCCGTCTTTGCACCGTTGGTTATGATTTATTTGGATTTTGTTCCTGGGCATCTCGGCTTATGCCATAAATACTGAAACCAATTATTCTTCCTGGGCATCTCGGCTTATGCAGTCAATACTGAAACCAGCTATCACCCTCTTATTCTCCTCAAAAGAGGCCCTTTGTGTAAAATTTTAAATTTTGTATAAAATTTAAAGTATTCCTAGAAGGTGATATTGCTACCTGCTCCTACCTTTCCAATATTTAATTTCACTTCAGCTTAAAATCTATCACTAGGAAGAAGTTCTACTTCTTATGGTTTTATTTCATATACTTATATACTTCTTTGAAACCACAGGGGTTGAGAAATGGAGCATTTCCAAATGAGGCAATATCCTACAAAAAGTAACAAATCCAAAAGGAATACAGTGTTCAGAGATAAACACAAGAGCACGAGGTCAGCACATTTCTTTTTTTCTATTTTGTTCATTAGTTTATTTTATTAGATTCCACATACGAGTGCAATTATATGGTCTCTTTCTCTGACTGGCTTATTTTATTTAGCATACTACGGATCGATTCATGCTGTCCCAGAAGGTAAGATTCTTTTCTCCTCTACTGGTGAGTAGTATTACATTGTTTAAATATAGCACATCTTTTTATCCCCCCTACTGATGGGCACTTGGGCTGCTTCTAAATCCTGGATATTGTAAATAATGCTGGAATGAACATGGGGTGCATATAGTCTGTCAAATCACTGTTTCTGTTTTCTTTGAAGAGGGGTACACATTAATGTGGATTTTTGTATTGAGAGCAGCTCTTCACTAATTAAATGGCTAACTAAGCTAAAGCAAAGCCATGAAAAAGAGTTATAATTCTATACCTTCAGGATAAAAAGGATAATGATTATTATTACAAACCCTTTTCATTAACTTCCAAAGTTAACTGTGGCTAACTCTTCGGTATCCTTGAATATCTTTGCTTATTATAGCTAATAAAATATCAAGATTTTAAAATTCAGTATAATTGTGGAATAACAAAGCAACTAAAGTTTTTACTTTTATCTTGATGTTTATTTCTTTTTTTTTGGAGTTTACACAATAAATCTTAGTCATCGTGTGCTATTTTTCTTTGATTTTACTTTGTTTACATCTTATATTCAACAACTGCTAGATCAAATTATGTGTTTTAATTGAGCATGACTGTTTCATAGATGTTCAATCCTTGATAACATAGTGCTTTTATATTACAAATGAAGTCCATACAGTTTCATAACTGTCATAAAGTAAGAGAAAAGCACATAGATAATGATACCTTTTGATGAAAAAAAGAAATAAATTAGTAAACAGTACTTTTGAATAATAGTAGTAATAAAGGTTAGGAAGTGACAGAATTCTCCAAAATAATCACCATATAAACACATTCTTAAAAGACAAAATAAAATTTATATAAAAATATAAAGAAAAACTTTTATTCTGTGATAGAAATGTTTAAATGAGGTAAGGATTAAACCATTTCAGGTCGATAAACCTTTAAAACAGTATTACTTAAAAAACTATAATATATTTTGCATGATTTTTGTGTTACAACCTTGGAACAGAGAGCAGTTCATGAAATTAGGAATTAGAATCTGATATATAATCAAAATGTAAAGTAAAATTAGCAAAGAAAAAAGAAAAAAAAAGGTCTGAAAAGTTTTAATTCTGTGATGTTAGGTTGGTAAGCTTCTTAACAGTTTCTATCATGTGTTTTTTGAAGTTCACACGTGGCCATTCATAAAGCATGCCTTGCATAGGCACAGCCACGATAACATGACCCTCCCGCACACTGTGTTTGTTCTGTATGTAGCCATCGCTCTTCTCCTCCTCTTCCCTGCACACCTGCACTCCTATTAGCATGAACTAAACAACACAATGAGGATAGCCTTATTTGTCTCTAACTTTTTAAAGTTTTGGTTATTAAAAACTCTTTACATTGTAATATTGGTAATCAATTAACTGTAAAAAGTCCCCCAAATGACTGTCACTCTGTGTTTAAGAATAGCCGTCATAGAGGAATAAAGCAATTGAAGTGGAAGTTTAAAAAATTAAAGTCAAAATAAGAAAACATTCTAGAAGTATAGAAGAACTGAACCTTGTAAGAATAATTTTTTAAAGAACATTAAAAAACAATATTTAAATAGGGCTTTCCAATTTACAAAGCACTGTTCTGTAGAGAATCCCATTTGACCTACTCCTGTACCAGTTATGAATGTCATTTATTTTCACCAAAGAAATAAAAATATGCAAGACTAACCCACAAGGCGTTTTGTGGGTGATATTTAAACTACAAAGAGGAATACACAAAGAAACTACCTCATTGTTTGCTCATGTTCAATGTTTTATAGATTGGAAGGACAACTAGGATTGAACACTGACTACCACATTTAATATTTATACCTTCAAAGCTATATGGAGATGCTGACAATTAATAATAGATCATTGCATGTGTCAGTAAAACAAATTTGGCTATCAAGCTGCCACTACCATATTAATCCTGTAACCTAAAATAAACTCAATGTTTCACAATCCGTTTATCAGGATTATAGCCCATTGAGGAACATTTCAAGTAGATTGGATTAGATTATCTCTAGATGCATTATAGTTGTAACATTTTATGAGTCAGTCTGTTTTATATTAAAGTAAATATGACAAAACCAGTATACCTCAAATATTTAATCATGATTTTATGCTGTTGTGAATCTTTAGTGAATAAAGAGTGTCTAACTTTGAAGTTCTATGTATTTAACTTTTAAATCATTCTCATTTAATATAGACACTGTGCTATAAGGCAATTCTTCTAATATCATGAAAATTACACAATTCCAATTAAAATAAATTTGCAATTAATGTCTTTTCCTGCAGTCAAAATCTTTCCCAGTAAAAACAAAAAACTAAAACTACAAACAAGAGGTAGTGGTTTAATAAATGTTGAGCAAGTCTCAGTATCAGCTTTCTGAAATCCAAAATAGGGATTGAAGAGTAGTGAGTGACAAGGAAATTACCAGGTAATTTCTGAGGTTCACTTCTCAGATAAAAAAATTCAGAAAGTCTACAAGAATAACTATTGTAATAAAATACACATAGTTGTGCTACATATTATCAAGAGTTGTGTGACAATGAAGAAGACTTCTGTACTTTTGATTTGGGCTATGGATTTCTCTTCACTTTAAAATAAAAATATCCTGAGCACTGGACAAGGGTATGACATACAATGAATAGTTACAATTTTTCATTGTAGATCAGCTAGGAATTACAACATATCTTGCCATGACTATTAGGGAAGGCCTGGTTCTGCACTTATCATCTTTCCACTATCTGTGTGCTCTCTCCATCAACGACTAAGTCAGTTGAGGACCATAATACACAAACTAGAGATTTACAAATAGAGTGTAACATATACTCTTAGCGTCCAAGTTATAAATCAGAGAAAAGTTAAACATAATGATTTCTTTGCAAGTAGAAGTAAGTTGAGGGAACTGCTAACTTAACATTATTAATTTTATTTGAGATATTAAACTTAGAGTAACAAATCACAGGTATTTTTTTTTATTCCCAATTCTGTCATGGTCAAATTGATTTCCAGTATGTCAGACTTTGTGAGTTCTAAGAGTATGAACTAGTGAGGAGTTCAGGCTGGTTTTGCCCTTAGAGTTTGTTGTTTGGAGCTACGGGAACCCTGAAGGACAACCTGACAGACAGCAGACAGGCAGACAGCAGTGTACTAGGATAAAGCATGCTTATTTAGAGGCAGGATTTACTGACATGTTGCAGTGCACTTATAAACACTTCATATTGTTTGTCTGGACTCTAATAATAGGTGCAGAAGTAGCTAGTTTATGTAGCAGGTCCTACCAAAATACAACTAAAAGTTCCAGTGCTCATTTTTTTTTTATTGTAGATTATTTTCTGCCTTTCTTTACAGGCTAGAATTGCAGTTTCTAAACTGTGTTGGGCAGGTCAGGTTGTTGCAGTGAACACAAAGAGGCTGCAGTGTACTTCAAATTGTTGAAGGAAACACAGACATCTATCATTCATTATATACTGCTCACAAAAAATAGGGGATATTTTTAAATGAATATGAAGTGATAAATGAAGCTGGTACAAATGCTAGCTTAAGCTAATTCAACATGAGATTGCTATGTTTCCTTTACTGACATTATAACTTTGTGAAGCTGGATGTTCTGTAGCTGCAGTGATTAAACGCAAGGACCACACCATTTCACTGAGGAACAGGAAATGAGAGTGGCGAGATCCAATCTAATTCCAAGGTTTGAGAAGTTATGAAGTGCACAACAGCGCTGAGTTGTTAGGACATAAATCCCTAAGACAAACTACTTAATAAATGCAAGTGTTATGTTTTTCTTTGAGCTTGTGGAACTGTAAAAAATAAAAATGACTAAAAAATTAATGGCACTGTGATCCTAAGCAACTAGGGACTTTTTTTGTGCTAAACCATTATACTCCATTATATAGATATATTTCTTATGTATAGCAGTGTTTTTCAAAGTGTGTCCAGGGTCACCCACATTGTAATCTTGTGGGGGCAGTTGTTAGTTATTTAAATATATTGACCACACCTCTGATGTCTGAGGTAAAGATCAAGAAATTGAATTTTTAGTTCTAGCTGGATAGCCTAGTTGGTTAGAATATTGTTCTGAAGCACAGAGGTTGCTGGTTGGATTTTCGGTCAGGGCACATACAATAACAGATGGATGTTTCTGTTTCTCTTTCTATCTCTCTTTCTCTATCGTTTTCCTTTCCTCTCTTGCTAAACTTAATAAATAAAAACTAAAAGAAAAAAAGAAACTGAACGTTTATATTAAAATTTTTAGATGGTTCTAATGAATAAAGAGGTTTGAGAATAAACGAGTTAGTGGTTAGCTGGGAATATGGATCAGGTGGGTATAGCCATGAAGCAAGTATCTACTGGAATATGTTTTAGAAATAATAGCTATTATTAGGTATCATGTGAAAAGCTCTGCAGAGGTTCCATGCTGTTTCTGGATAAAGTATAAGATCTTTGGGATATAAAATAAGGGATCTCTCACGGTCTGGCTGCTTTCTGCCCTTTTCACTTTATCTCCTACAATTTCCACCCACCTTCAACATGGCAACCCACATGACCTCTCACACACATATCAAACCATCCTTAGAAACAGACGTGATTCAGCCTCTTGCTTGAAAATATTGTTTTCAATGTTTTTAGTATAGTCACAAAGTTATACAATATCACCACTGTCTAATTTCAGAATATTATCACTTCAAAACAAAGCCCCATACCCATTAGTGGTCACTCTCCATTACTGCCAGGAGCGGCTGGTCCACCCAGTGGACTCCTCTTAGAGTCACAGTTGCTTACAGTTGCCGCCCTTAGTTGAACAGGCATGGAAGGGGTGAGTGTGGAGGGGATTCTGGCAGGGCACCTGGTACACTTAGCTTCAATTTCCATCTTACATATTCATACCTCCAGCCTTAATCTCTTTTTCTAATCACCTGAATGTTTCACAGAAAAATCACAAATTATTCCAAGTTGAACTCTTTTTCTTGAGACCTATTCTTTCTATATTTCCAAGTTTATTGCATAGTACCACCATTTTTTGCTCAATCAAGACATAAACTTCTTCAATACTTGTAAATATTTATTCATTAAACCATGAATTTTTTTTAACTAACTGAAAGGTGAGGAATCAGAGAGACAGACTCCCACATGCACCCCAACTGGAATCCACCTGGTAAGCCCACTAAGGGGCGATGCTCTGCCCATCTGGAGCCTTGCACCATTGCTCAGCAATGGAACCACTCCAGCACCGGAGGCAAGGCCATGGTGTCATCCTCAATGCCCAGGGGGGTGGTCAACTTGTTTGAATGAGGCATGACTGCGGGAGGGGGAGAGAGGGCAGGTGCAGAAGCAGATGGTTGCTTCTCCTGTGTGCCCTGACCAAGAAATGAACCTGGGACTTCCACATACCAGGTCTACGCTTTACCACTGAGACAACCGGCCTGGGCCTCCATGAATTATTCAATACACAGTTACTGAGTACTTATGTAGGAGTTACTACATCAAATATTTTATAGACAATCAAGGCCAAAATTTGATCGTGAGAAGGTGAATATCTGCCTGATTAAAGCCATTTATATTCTATACGGAGTTTCTTCTTTAAGTAATATGCAGGCTCAACTAAATAGAAAGCTAGCTACTGACCATGATTATTGCAATCTATGCTATATGTTAGGACAGGGGGATGCAGAGTATGCAATATTTGAAAAGAGATACGATATTCCCTTCTCAAAGTTTTTATGAACATATAGGAGAGACAAATAGAAAAAATAAATAAATTGTGGTAACTTATTTTAAATGTATAGATTGCTATTAAAGAAGAAAGGTAAGCATCTAATAAAGGCAGTTGGGAATGAAACCTAATATGACAGTGAAGGTTTAGCAAAGCATGAAAACAAAAGAAGAAGTAGGAGGAGAATGAGGGGGAGGGAGGAGGGAAGGAGGAGGAGAAGGGCATCCCAGGTAAGAAAAACAGCATACAAAATTCTCATAGGTTACAAGCATGATAGATTCTGGGAACAACAGCAGTTGAATGTGGCTTGCCTGTTTGGTGTGTGTGTTAAAAAGCATGCATGTGGAAGTGGAAATTGAAAGAGGGAGTGGAATCAATGTGGAATAATGGAATGATGATACACAAGATTGAGAACAAAATTGAGACCAATTCATAAAAAGCTTTTATATGTTGTCTGTATCTGGCAGACACTACCTGATACATTTCAACAATGATCTTTTACCTGGTAAATAGACCCTAATTTCTTCAGGATGTGGGTAGATGTGCTTAATCTCCCTGCCAGTCCTAGAGAAGACTCATGCTTACTTTAATCATGATCTCATTCCCCAGGAAAATTGATCTCATTCCACTAGGCTATCGATGATTTCAAAGGTGCATATGTCAACCATCTGTGGCCAGTGAAATGGAAGTTGGCTAAGGCTTTTTCTTCCTAAACAAAAATGTAAGTTCTAAACAAGAGAAAACTCTTGGCTGTTAAGTTTGATATCTGGAGGGATTGCTATGTGGAGCAAGAGTAATAGCAGCTATATTTCCCTCCTGAGACAATCAGCACAAGTTTCAAAACTAATAGACTAACAATGATGAAGAAAAGTATATTTCAAAATATGGAAAAAGGGTTGGGGTTTATTGCCATTACTGAGAAGCTGAATGTATGCCAGAAAATACTTCTCCCAAGCTTCTTGTTATTTGGAAAAAAAAATATTTATTTGTAAAATTTCCATTGGGTATTTCCTTACTTGAAATAACTTATAAAAGGAGTTTAGAGGCCCTGGCCGGTTGGCTCAGTGATAGAGCATTGGCCTGGCGTGCAGGAGTCCCGGGTTCGATTCCCGACCAGGGCACACAGGAGAAGTGCCCATCTGCTTCTCCCCTCTCCTTCCTCTCTGTCTCTCTCTTCCCCTCCTGCAGCCAAGGCTCCATTGGAGCAAAGATGGCCCGGGTGCTGAGGATGGCTCTGTGGCCTCTGCCTTAGGCGCTAGAATGGCCCTGGTTGCAACAGAGCGACGCCCCAGATGGGGAGAGCATCGCCCCCTGGTGGGCATGCTGGGTGGATCTGGGCCGGGCGCATGCAGGAGTCTGTCTGACTGCCTCCCCTTTCCAATTTCATAAAAATACAATAAAAATAAAAATAAAATAAAATACAATGAGTTTAGAAGTTACCTTATATTATACAACATTGCCTTTCCCTTCTTGTATTGTTTAAAATTACATAGTTTTTGTAGAGTAAGTGTACATCACTGTACTATTCTATCAGTTGGGAATACATCCCAATTTCTTGCCTCCTTGGCAATCTCCTCTGTGGGCTTTATCTACCACCCCACTTTGTACTTACAATCAGCAAAATAAGCTCTTGCTGAATGTTGGGAAATAAAATGTATTATGCTCACTTTGTTAAAGATGACGCTGCCCACGTGGAGGATGTTGCCCAGGTGATATTAATGTGTGTTGGGGGCTGGCTTTGGGCAGGCAGAATCCTTGTAGCCTGGGGCTTGGTTTTAGGACTAAGCCTTTCCCACCCTTTTTTGATGTGGGATGGTACAATCCCATCATGCCTCAGATAAGTGACTTTGTATTAGAGACTTCCCTATTTTGTATATTGGATTAAAGGTTTGGATTTCTACACTATAAAATAGGGGCAGAACGGGAGCTTGCTCTTGGTTCCTGAGATTATTATTAGAGAAAAGAGCAGAGCAGAGAGCAGAAAGAGGCCATGTGGCTAGGAGAAGCAGCCAAGATGGCGGAGTGTTGAGTGAGAGGCCAGTTTGTGCAGTTTGTGCAGGGAGAAGGAAGGAAATGGGGAACAGAGGTGAATAAGTCTGGTGAGCTAGAAACCTTTGATTCTTGGAAACTCAGATAAGTCAGTATCTTTGTGAGCACTGAATGTGAGTGGGTTTTGGAGCCCAGTGTGTGTTTTTACTTGCCTGCCGGGTGCAAGCTAGGATTAAAGACTATGGCCCACCAGTTTTTGGCTCCATTGTTTCTTAACCAATTGTCCGAATCCAATGCGAACCTGCATGAGCCAGGCTGCTGTGATGGTGGCCCCAGCTGCTGGCTTTACACTGAATATTCTGTATGCACAGAGCTCTGTGTGGTCCCTATGCCCTACCCTCATTCAGAAATTCTCTAATTTTACTTATCACAGTGCATTATAAACTTTTATTTCTTCCTTTAAAAAATTGATCTATGATCTATGGGGGCGGGGAAAAAGTATCAACTCATAGCTCCTTCACTTCAGTTGTTCATTAATTGCTTGCTGTTGGTGCCTTGCGGAGGCAAGCCCAGGGTTTCAAACAGAGGATCTCAGCATTCCAGGTCGATGCTTTTATCCACTACGCCACCACAGGTCAGGCTGTTTGGTTTTCTTCTTCTATACAATCAAAGACTCCTTTCTCATCTTTGTGTCTATAGCAATGGACATAATGTCTGCCACACTGTAGACATTCAATAAATGTTCATTGAATTGAACAACTCTTACAATATCTGTAGACCTAGCTCAGTGTTAGAATTTTCCCTCTTCTTTCTCCTTTAACTCTAACTGAAGAAAGGAATATAGAAAATAAATACTTAGGTTCACTGAACAATAACAACAACAACAACAAAAACCTACCTGAAAGTTTTATCTACTATGAGAGCTCTATCCTTCTAAAATATGTTTTGATAAAAGCTTGTTTCATGTACTATTGAAGAGTTTGAACTCATTATGCCAGGTGTAATTATCTTAGTCTCTGGGACTAGGCCCCCTAAAATGCTTTCTTTTTTTTAAACCCCAGCTTATAAGCATAACAATTAATAGACAAACAAGACAGGACAGGTCCCATTCTCATGAAGTTCACATTTTAGTGGGGAGAGACAATCTCTATCAGTGAGGTTCTAAATACAAAACAGAAATCACATTAGGCCTTTCCAAGGGAGAAATTTAATACAAGATGTTCGTTATAATTAGGCAATGAAAGAGCTGAGACACTTAAAAAGACAGCATGGTACCCAGAGATTAGTGTAACTGGAACCCAGGGGATGAATTGACTTGCTTAAAAAAAAAGTGACAGTCCTATTGCGCCTGTTATGTCAGAAGCTCCATACAGGCAGGAAGGCAGGGAGACAGAAAGAAATAATCGCTGGGTTCTCCTTGCTTTATATCTTCCACTTTCCTGCTAGTACCTATGAAAGGTCAAAGTCAGCAAGAAGCCTAGGACACTCAGCCTGAAAGGCTCCTTCCCTAACTCCCCCCACGACATCAGAGCAGAAAAGATGTAAGAATGATATTGAGAGCAATCAGGACAAGGATTAGCACAGAGGTAGTAAATGAAAAAGCAAATAGAATAGTATCAGATGACAAGTACTATGTAGAAATAATATCAGTGATAGAGAAATGTTTTCAGGGGTCAGAAATGACCCTTTGGGAAGGCTGCATTTATAGCATCTCCCCACATATAAGACGCACCTTAATTTTGATGTCCAAAATTTGAAATCAAATGTATTACATAAAGTTATTGAACTCAGGTTTTATTCATCATTAAACTCATACAACTCCTCAAGTTTTATTCATCAGAAAATTCATACAATTCCTCAACAAGCGTGAAAAAGCGGGAAATGCAAGTTAAAAAAAATGTATAACCACTGTATAAGGTGCACTTCGTGTTTAGATCCCAAATTTTTTGAAAGAGGGTGCATCTTATACATGGGGAAATACTGTAATCTGGCATCTTAATAGTAAAGAGTCAGTTACTGGTAGAGGAATCTGCTAGAATGAGCTCCAAGTAGGAATAAACTAGATTTGTTTCAAGGACAGAGAAAAGGCCAGTATGACTGGATCAGAGCAGGAGATGGGGACAATGATCCATAAGAGGCCGAGTGAGGAAAAGACAGAGCAGGGTCAATCAAAATTATTTTTCAGAGTATCAGTTTTGTTCTAAGTACAAGGGGGGAATCTCTAAGTCGTTGGAGGAATTTAAGCAGGGAACTGATATAATTGGATCTATGTTTTTTAAAAATCACTCTGATGGATCTATGGTGAATGCATCATAGATAACAAGAGCAGCAGAGAGATCATTTAAAACTGTATTAGTGATTCAAGGCAGAGATGATAGTGGCTTGAATTAGGGAGGTTTTAATTAAATGAAGAGTATTGAGTGTATTTCCATATTTTGGAGAATAGAATCAACAGGACTTCCTGATATATTGGATATGAAGGAGTGCAATTATAAGCAGCTAATAATTCTACAAAAATTTTTTATAAGAAAAATGCTAATTTAGTCTGCAGTGCATGGAAATCTCTCTTCTATTTCTACATTTGGTTAACCGATGATTTGACAGATTATTTTTATTTTTTTCATTTTACCCCAAATCTCTTGTGTTATCCACCTTGTATAATCTAAAACCTTCTCATTACTCATAGACATTTCCTCTTGTATTTTATCTTCTATTTTTTCTCTTTTTCTTATTTTACTTCATTATTATAATCCATCTCATATTAGATGATTAAGGTCACGTATCACTTCATCCATTATGTCCAAATCCCATAGCATTTCCATCATAATAAGGTTATTTTCTTAAATGTTTTTCTATGGAAAGTTAGAGAACACTACAGCAGAATAACTGCTTCGATGCAGCATGGGAAAGGCTGACAGATCTGACATTGAATTTTGTATTTAAGTGTTCTTAGCATTAATGGTGACACTAGAAGTTATTCTTTTTTATTTGTTTTTTATTTCTTTAGTGAGAGAGACAGAGATAGAGAGAGAGAATCAGAGAGAGAGGAACAGATAGGGACAGACAGACAGGAAGGGAGAGAGATGAGAAGCATCAATTCTTCATTGCAGTTCCTTAGTTGTTCATTAATTGCTTTCTCATATGTGCCTTGACGGGGGTGTGGGGAGCTACAGCAAAGCTAGTGACCCTTTGCTCAAGCCAGTGACTTAGGGTCAAGCCAGCAAACCTCGACTTCAAACCAGTAAACTTGGAGTCAAGCCAGCGACCATGGGGTCATGTCTGTGATCCCACGCTCAAGCTGGTGAGCTTGCACTCAAGCCCAATGAGCCCACATTCAAGCCAAATGAATACGCGCTCAAGCCGGTGACCTTGGGATTTAGAACCTGGGTTCTCTGTGTCACAGCCAATCCAATGCTCTATCCACTGTGTCACTGCCTGGTTAGGCTAGAAGTTATTCTTGATGTTTATTTTATTATGACTTATTTTTAAAATGTAATTTAATAATGTGTAGCATAAAATACATAAAATAATCTTACCCTCTAATTTGGAATGTCTATTAGGATAAGCAAATTATTTCTACTTTATACAAGCAGAAATACTTAACATAGCCATAGGTTGAGTTATCAGATATTATTTCCCAAATGCAATATTTGAATATATTTCTGAATAAATATATTTTGAACTTTATTATAATGAAAGATTATCATGATTTGAATTATCTGCAGCCTCAAACTGTTCCTTGATCACCTTTTCTTATTAGGTCTACCATAACACTTCAATAACAGCTTGTTTCCCTTTAGTAAAAAGACCACGAGGATAGAAAACAAGTGTATGTAACTTGGCAATCTCCTCAGAAAGTGTACACAGTAAAGTACTAAGTCTTGTTATATGTCATTTATTTTCTTTTTAAATTACCTACCCATGCTTAGTATTTTCATAAGTCCTATTTCCTAAATGTACTGTCAGCTTAGATAACATAATAGGAGGAACTTTCCAAAATCTAGTCCCATTATATCTTTTATATATTTATACAATTCAAAATAGATTAAAAAAATAAGAGCAAATTTTAATGTGGGAATATTGTCCTGAACAGTCCGAGCCCAAACCACCACAGAACATTTAAGCTTTCATTAATCTTTGTTTGTAGATGTAGGTAATATGTCTTTTAAGAAAATCTCCTCAAAGACGTCAGAAATAACTTTCCATATGAACAATAACAGTATGTTAAATCTCCATTGCCCTGATCTTAAATGAGAAGAAGGTTGCAGAGCAGGTGTCCCCCAGCTGAACTCACGAGGCTTCTCCAAAGCACCGAAACTGGTTTCAGCTTGGTGATGAGAAGGTATGATGATGACATATTCATTGAAGAATCATAATAAATTCCAGAGTAACAGTAAGAGAATGGCATATGTGAATATAATTTATGTCATATGAGCCAAGAGCACATTAGTACATGTTATGGGAAACTAAGGAAGATAAGCATCCATCGGAAGAATGGACAGATAGCTCCCTATAAGGATATATAGGCTGGATCACATTCTAGAAAGTGAATAGCATGTGCTACATGACTGAGCTGATATAAAGAGAGGAGACATTTGAAATAACATTTTTTTAATTTTTTTACTGAGACAGAGAGAGTCAGAGAGAGAGATAGATAGGGACAGACAGACAGGGAGCAGAGAGAGATGAAAAGCATCAGTCATCAGTTTTTTGTTGGGACACCTTAGTTGTTCATTAATTGTATTCTCATATGTGCCTTGACCATGGGCCTCCCTTGCTCGAGCCAGCGACCTTGGGTCCAAGCTGGTGAGCTTTTGCTTAAACCAGATGAGCCCACACTCAAGCTAGCGACCTTGGGGTCTCGAACCTGGGTCTTCCGCACCCCAGTCCAACGCTCTCTCCACTGCGCCACCGCCTGGTCAGGCAATAACATTTTGCCTTAAGCAACTGTCTAGTTTAAGGGAACAGTAGTTTCCTTTTGTATTTCTTTTAAAAAATACACAGTATATAATTAAAATGATTTCTTTTCGGTAAAGAAGAATGCTTTGCATTCTGTAGCACAATATGGCTGAATTAAAAATAAGTCAGAAAGTTGGGGTGGGCTGGATAAAGGAGAAACTTAAAGGCTAGTATGCAAATGTATAAGCAAGAAGGAAAGAATACCAAATAACATGCTACGAGCCCTGGATTCAGGGTCTGTGTCTACCATTGCTAAGTGAGCAAACTTCTTGCATACAGCTGTACTCAGAAATACTGACATGAAGAATGTTTTAATAAGGAACAAAATAATAGTTTTACAACTGCTTTTAAACTAATGTGATATATGTCTCTTTGTGATAATTAATATTATACTATTTCTTAATTCAAGAACTATGGGAAAATACAAGGCTTTGAAAAAGCAGAAGCTTTGCAATAGGACTTTTTATCTAAGAGATCAGTATGCAATATAACTTACACCAGCATAGGAGACCATTGGTGCTCTACAGGTGAGAAGTCTTTAGCTTGTAAAGTACAATGGAGACAACGAAAATTGGAAAGAATTAATTAATGAATTGGAAGAAGTAGAATCAATAGGTTACAGAATTTGGAAAGGAATGAAGACTTTAAAATCTGAATTCATTGGGAAAACCATAGAAATATCAGGAAGAGAAAGGTAAACACAGGTGTCCCAGCATTTATTAGCTGTACTTTTTTCTGGATACTTACTAGGCAATTTTATGGCTATTACATCATCTAGTCCTTCACTATAGCAATACAACTTGGTGTTACTCTTTCCATTTTTATTGAGAAGGAAATGGAACTTTGGGGAGAATAAATAGCTTTCCCAAGTGAAAAAAGAATGACAGGATTTAAAATTAGGTCCATCTTATTCCAGGTTCTATGTTCTGTCACTTGTAATAATGTTACTTGTTTGGGAGGGAATACTACTTCAATTTTTAAAAACATTAAAACTAAAAATCTAAATCTTAGAAGAATGAAAATAATAAAGACTTGATAGAAATATGGATAGTCATAATTTTTAAAAATCTTCAGAGGTGATGGTATTCTAATGCAAAATGCATAGTAGAAGAAGGGAGTGTTGAAGATGCAACACTGGGAAATGCTATTTAGGGAATGAAAAAGAGAGGTAGATATAAGAAAAGAGTGAAAATGGGTAGTAAGAGCAAGTAGACTCAGGGAAACCAAAATATTTCTTAGTCATTGAAGACAATAAAAGAAAAAAAAAATCAGAGGTTACAATGGTGACAGAAGGGTCAAGGGAAATGAAGACTGAGAAAAATTCATTTTAAAATGGATAAGTCACCCTAGCCAGTTGGCTCAGTGGTAGAGTGTTGGCCCAGTGTGCGATGTCCCAGGTTCGATTCTGGTGGGCACACAGAAGTGACCATCTACTTCTCTACCCCTCCCCCCCTCTTTCTTTCCTTCCCACAGTTATGGTACAACTGGTTTGAGCTATGAGAATGACTCCATGGAGCCTTTGCCTCAGGTGCTAAAAATAGCTCAGTTTTGAGCATGGCCCCAGATGGGCAGAGCATCGGCTCCCAGTGGGGTTTGCCAGGTGGATCCTGGTCTGGGCATAGGTGGGAGTGTGTCACTCTACTCCCCTTCTCTCACTTGGAAAATAAGAAAATAAGTAAATAAATGAAAATAGATAAGTCATTGATAACATAAGAGATAATGCAATAATTCATTACATGATATTAGGAAATAGCTCTGCAGTAAGGAAGGAAGTATCATGGCAATAGGCTCTTTAGAATATTTTGTGAAGTAGGTATATATAGAATTCTGTTGGAAGCATCTATCTATTAATGATCTTTTTGCAATTATCAAAGTAAGATATATAAATGAGTATACTAGCATATTTGGAAAGTTCATGGTATGAGAATGGGTGAAGGTGGACTCACATTTTCTGGCTAGTATATAGCTCTACAGACCCTTTGTTTTAGGGGGAGAAAAGTGTGTGATAGAATTTATTCAGAATGATAGTCAGCTTTTCCTGATGACAGTAGTGTGTTTTAATATTGTCAGATGAGAAGCAAGTTTCTTGCTTTTTTTTTTCTTACCACTGAGTTGGATCAGTATTTTAATGATCAAAATGAATAACCAAATTTTGGAGCCAATACTGTTATATGCCTTTAAGACAAATACAAATTCATGTCCCCGTCTGGTAACACCTCATTAGAAGAAAGGCACCAGACAAGACTGATTCTGCATAAGGAAGACCTGAGTAAGTGAAGGATCCCCAGAGCTGTGCTTCCCCAGACAGTTGGTTATAATTTTAAGAGACATTTAAATTTTTAATATATCTTTCAATATAGAAATTGCTGGCAGCTTCTATATCTCTTTGGCGGCATTTCTCCCTTTAAAAGCATGTGATTCTCCGAATGCATTTCAAATTAGAAACAAAGTTTTTAAGATTTCAAAACACAGCTGCATGGATTCTCAACATGGAGACAGAGCACAAAATGGTAAGCACAAAAAAGCAAGTTCTATAAGATAACGCCACTTTGCTAAGGATTTGCTTATTTATTTCCTCAGTGATTATAAAAATATTGATTATGTACATACAAGACTGTTTTTGTGTTAGTAACTGGTTCCTATAATTTATTTACTTATATGTGTTTGAAGGCCTGTGAGAAGGTCCTGTGATCAGAGAAATTAATAGGAAATGCTGAAGCTGCAGTTTTGCCATTATATTCAATTCCTTACATTTAGTTAACTCCTTTTATAAGGCATACAGAAATATGAATGATCTTTTTTTTTTTTTTTTTTCATTTTTCTGAAACTGGAAACGGGGAGAGACAGTCAGACAGACTCCCGCATGCGCCCGACCGGGATCCACCCGGCATGCCCACCATGGGGTGACGCTCTGCCCACCAGGGGGCGATGCTCTGCCCATCCTGGGCATCGCCATGTTGCGACCAGAGCCACTCTAGCGCCTGAGGCAGAGGCCACAGAGCCATCCCCAGCGCCAGGGCCATCTTTGCTCCAATGGAGCCCTGGCTGCGGGAGGGGAAGAGAGAGACAGAGAGGAAAGCGTGGCGGAGGGGTGGAGAAGCAAATGGGTGCTTCTCCTGTGTGCCCTGGCCGGGAATCGAACTCAGGTCCTCCGCACGCTAGGCCGACGCTCTACCGCTGAGCCAACCGGCCAGGGCTGAATGATCTTATTGCTGAAATTTGATTTACACATAGAAATAGTATTTTGGACAAACAGAACTGAGTGACTTACCCAAGATCAGACAATAATAAGCAGAATTCAAATCCAAATTCCATGATGTTCACTTAGTGCCTGAGAAGAATTTTATAATACAAACTCCAAAAATGCTCTTTCATGTTATTTGACACTTTAAAATAGTGAAATATCATCTATAGTTACACAGCAATGGCATCTAGCTCCTACCATTGTAAGTCACCATGTCTTCATCCCAAATTATTATTTTTAAAATTTAAATTAAAATAAACTTTAACAGAATTAGGAAATAAACAATTGAAAATATTACCTAAAATCTGTTCCAACTCTCTTCCCATTTTCTGGTTCACCTGGATCTGGACATAAATTGGAAGCTGTTTTAATACCTCCCTCATTTACTGTAACAACAGAAAAAAGAAAAGAATCAAAACACATAATTAAAAAATTAAAAATATTAATTTAAAAATTGACATAAATATATTTCTGTATTGTGTTATTATAGATTAAATATAGAAAGTCACAATAAAATTTTATAGTCCAGTAATAACTACAAAACAATTTTTCTATTTATGGACCTACAAATAATTAAATTTGATGTTCATATTCAGTGACATACTATTATGCATATTAACACATGAACAGTTAACAGTTTATTTTTAATTACTATCATATTGTGAAATCTTTGAAAATGCATTCTCAGGATATCAGTGCCTATGTTTTCATTAATTATTGGCAGTAAAGAGACATCACCAGTTAAAATACTGCCAAATTCACCAGTTAAAATACTGCCATTTGGATACCTGTTATTTTTAAAGTTGAAATTTAAAAAAAAAAAGATCATATGAAAAAAGTGTAAAGTTATAAGCACTTATTTTATGATCTATAATAACACAGTTTAGTCTACAAATGTCAAAGTAGAGTTGTGGTGTAAATTACCAAGCATGTCCTAGAATTATTATAGAATGCTGATAACCACAACAATGGTTTAACCTCCAGCAATTTCCATGACTATGTTTCACTTAGCCATTGTACATATTTTCAGTAGTTTCTTCAGAATATCAGGTAAGAAAAGACTAATTAATATGATCAGTGAATGTGATCACATTGGTTGAAGATTATTTAACCAGATAGTTCTGAAATATGTAAGTGATTCTGTTGCATAAACGTAATTGTATAGTAAAGTGGAGAATAACTTCAATTTTGCTCTTCATCTAGTATCTGCTCTGACTTTAGGTGGTAAACACACAACGCAATATCCAGATGATGTATTATAGAATTGTGCACTTGAAACCTATATAATTTTATTAACCAATGTCACTCCAATAAATTTAATTGAAAAATTTAAAAACAAAAGGACTAGTACCTGAGTTGAAAGTTCAGAAAGAAAAAAAATATAAAGCTTACAATGATTCTCATTTTTATACTATGGATTAGAATCACTGGGGAGATTTTTTTAAAGAACCAAGTACCATACTTCTACCTTTAGATATTCTAATATATTTACTCTATGATAAGACCCTGGGGATCAGTTTTGTTTGTTTGTTTTTGAATATCCTCAAGGTGATTCTAATGGAAAGTCAATGTGGAGAAGCACTGGATCCCTGCATCAATTAGTTCAGACTAGTCAATGTATTCAAACTCATTTATCAGATAGCAAGGTAACTGTCAGATGACAGCCTGACAGTCATAGCTCTAATAAGGTTGGCATATTTTCAATTAGACATTAAACTTTACTTTTCTGTTTCTTATTCTATAAAAATCACTTTCCTAAATAGCCCCAACAACACTCTTATTGCCAACATATGCACCTGTCCATGCAAAGCATGTGGTATTTACGCTTTCTTTGGTCTGCTGAATTGCTATTTAATTCTATTTTACATTTATGTTTGTTTGTTCTGTGTGTGTGAGTGTGTGTGTGTGTGTGTGTATCTATTCTGTTATTTTTGCTGATAACACAGGTAGTGGACAATTTCAAAGGTACTAATCCACTGCTATCCATGTTTTATATTTCAACTTATGACTTGAAAAATGATCTCTTTGCTAATGACTTCCAAACTATAGTTTTGGCATATTTTTCAAGTTTCTTTTTTGTTGCTTCAATGACTTACTAAACCAACAAAATTCCTATTGTCATCTCATGTGTGTGCTCAAATCCACCCTAATCAGGGATGCCTTTATGACTCCATTACCATTTATCTCCAGTTCATCTTAAGTATTAGATGACTAAACTTCCTTAAGTGCAATTTTTATTACTGTTTAAGTCTCCTATTACTCTGGATTTCCAGTATATCAATTGTATTTCCCACTAGTCATCAAGATGCATACAAAACTGAAGTCCAACTGATTCTTTATCTTTCTGCAATTTTACTGGTTAGCCTTGCTCATTCCATGCTCTGTGTTTTCTCCATGGCTCAATGTTTCCCTTTCTTCCACTTTATCAAAATCTATTTAATTCTGAAGACTCAATTTAAGTATCATTTTTTACAAAATACAATCTCTCATTTTTTTCCAGATTATTTAAATTTCTCACTTTACATAACATGGACAATTTTACACTTATTTTTAAATTATTTTATCATATTATAAAAGAATAGTTCCACATTTCTTAGTTAGATATATAAAATATTATATCCTGAATAAAGATAAGGGAAAACTTATAATTACTTTAATATATCCACAATGCCTAAGTAAGGAGTTAATTCTCAGTAAACATGTCCTAGTGGTTTAATTAATCAGTGTATACCTTGTTACTGTTTTCATTGAATCAAGTATTATCCGTAGAAAGCACACTGTTTCTTATCATTATTTTTTATTCATTTTTATATTCAGGTGAATATCTCCAAAGTATTTGAACTGTTGATTGTGTCGAGTGCTCATCATCCAAAGTCAAATCATTTTCCATCACCTTATATTTGTCCCTCTTTACTCCCCTCCCCCAACCCTTCTCCCTGATAACCACTTCACTTTTATCTATGTCCACGAGTCTCAGTTTTATATCCTACCTATGTGGGTATGTGTCTGCCCTTCTTTCATATCTTTAGATGGCTTTTGTAAAAATTCCAGTATATGTAAATAAAATGTTACTTTTTTAACATAAGATAGAGATAAAGAAATTAAGTGGCATGACTACACTTACCTACTTATTATTATATTATAATATGTAACCTAGAAGTACTCTTTGAACACATTAGAAATAAAAATAACAAAAAATACATTTTTTCCCATTTTGCCCATATTATTTCTTCAAAAAGTAAGCCTATGTTATAAGAATTTTTACAATAGCTAACACCTACACAGAACATATTAAGTGTCAGAAACCATTCTATATCTATCTTATATGTATCAACTCATTTAATCTTTACAACACTCTTAGGTTAGCTACTAATATTATGCATTCCCTGCAGGTGAGGAAACTGAGTCACAGAGAGGATAAAAATGTTTCCAAAGTCATATTGTTAGTTCAAGCTTTAGTCTAGTTTAAACTTTGGCAGACTTGAAAAGAGCATCACCATGAAGAATACCGTTTTGCCCTGATCTTTAAAAATAGTATTTACTTTTATTATTATTTTTTTTAAAGTTTTACTTATTATTGATTTGAGAGAGAGAATGAGTGAGAGAGAGATAGAGAGAGAGAGAAGGGGAGAGGAGCAGGAAGCATCAACTCATATGTTCCTTGACCAGGCAAGCCCAGGGTTGGATCGCTGACTTAAGCCCAAGTTCACTTGCTTGAGCAAGGGGTCACGGACCTGGATGGAGCCCCCTAGACAAGGCACATATGAGAAAGAAATCTATGAACACCTAAATTTCACAAGGAAGAATTGATGCTTCTCATATCTCTCCCTTCCTGTCTGTCTGTCCCACTCTGTCTCTCTAAAACTAAAAAAATAAAAGTAGATTCTAACTAAAAAGTTACCCTACATTATCTCATTTAATTAGTTACATTTTTCTATTTCATGGGTTTTCTTAAATATTAGATTAAAATTTTTTATGCCTCCATATAAAAAACTGCTTTTGAATATTGTTCTGAACTGAAACACCATAGATATTGATAAAATGTTATTATATACCAACTTTATGTTATACACAGTCACCTATGATCCCATTTAGCTTCCCGTAGATCCTTGACAGCTGAGATTGTACTTTATTCATTCATTCTTTTACCTTCTAGCATGGAGCTGCCGTGGAGACGTAGCTCAAACAGAATTGTGCAATGAATGGATAATAAAATGAATAAAAGCATGGATTTAAAGAAGATGAAATTTAAAAACAAATAAATTGTGGAAGATTTACACTTTCTTTAAAATTATACCTTAAGGTCCTAGAATAGCTTATTCGAGAAGTTGGCAAGACTTCTAAATCTTAGGTCACTAAGTTGAACATTTAAAAAAATAACCATTTGTTTTTATTTAAAAAATTTTTAAAAAATCTTTCTTGGCAAACCTATTTTTTTTGATGAAGCATAAAAAAGGATGGATAGGTACCTTTTAATTGCAAGCATTAAATTTAGGAAAAGAATCAGAATTAGCCACTTATACAACTCAATGCTCCCCATGAAGATTAGCTGCAGCTTCCTGAATCTTACTAGTTTGTTTCTTAGTTAAACGTTAATCGGACTGTTGTGGGAAGGCATGCTTTGGCAAGGTGTGTAATTTGTGTCCTCCACAATTATACTCACTTCCAACAGTTCCAATAACAGAACTGATTGTTTTTATAAAAACCACAAGCATCACTATTTCCTTTATTTAAAAGGTGTCAGATAAAAATGTCCCTTTTTAAAATTTGACCCTGTGCAAAATAAATGATATCAAGGAAATGAAGACCTGAATGCTTACTTAATAATAGATATATAATAATGATAAAAATTAAAATGATATAACTCTTTCCTATAAATGAACATAAAGAATCTATTTTTTAAAATAGGTGTTAATGCCCTGGCCGGTTGGCTCAGTGGTAGAACGTCAGCCTGGCGTGCGGGAGTCCCGGGTTCGATTCCCGGCCAGGGCACACAGGAGAGGCACCCAGTTGCTTCTCCACCCCTCCCCCTCTCCTTCCTCTCTGTCTCTCTCTTCCCCTCCCACAGTCAAGGCTCCATTGGTGGGCATGCCGGGTGGATCCCGGTCAGGCGCATGCGGGAGTCTATCTGACTGCCTCCCTGTTTCCAACTTCAGAAAAATACAAAAAAAACCCCAACCAAACAAAAAAAAAAACCCAATAAAAATAGGTGTTAAACAATTAAGAAAAAAACTGTAGTGAAACAAAATAAAAAATAATGTTGGCTTGTTATTTTGTGACTAAAAAATTGGCATAATTTGTTTTGATTGAAATAGGATTATTTATATTCAAAAATAAAAATAAAAGAAGAGTTTTTTTATCTGATATAAAATATAATAAATGCAAAATTTGTTTTAAAATTAACATTTTTATTTAATATTAATTTTTGGCCTATTAATTTTCTTGACAATTTTAAAGCAAATATTATTTAAACAAATATTTTTAAAACTTAGGATTTTCCCCCTAGATACACTGGTATATCTATTTCCTTTCTTTTATACCCTCGTAACCCCTATACAAAAATAATGAACATAATATATATGTCCACTAAGGCAATATACCAAGGACAGAGATACATTCTAATGCCTTAATAAATCTTAATAAATGTTTAAATATAAATAGCTTAAATTTCCCAAGATATCTGAAAGTATGAGGCATGAAGCATATAAAACAACATTAGTCTAGCCAAAACAGTCATCCTTTATAACGCCATTAAGAATTCCAAAACAAGCCTTGGCAGTGGGCTCAGTTCATAGAGTGTCAGCCCAGTGTCTGGATATTCTGAGTCCAATTCCCAATCAGGGCACACAGGAGAAGCGACCACCTGCTTCTCTCCCCCTAGTGCTCCCCTTTCTCTTTCTCTTCTCCTGGACCCAGTGGTTCAACTGGTTTGAGTGTCAGCCTTGGGTGTTGAAGATAGCTTCGCTGATTCAAGCACTGGCCCCAGATGGGGGTTGCTGGGTGAATCCCAGTTGGGGTGCATGAGAGATTCTGTCTCACTATTTCCCCTTTTCTTGCTTAAAAAAATCCAAAATAAATATATTGTCTAAGCAAAATATTAGAAATAAAGATAGTAAATATAATATTTAAGTCTGCAAACATTTAATTTTTATTTTTTGACATGTTGAAATTTATTGTCCATATAATTGTATATGACCCCAACTGAGTGTCTCAGTGAATAAAGATCCATCCCAGTGCACAGAGGTCATTGGTTCTATCCCCGATCAGGGCAATTAATGACTACACAACTAAATGGAACAACTAAGTGAAACAACAACTTTATGCCTCTTTCTCTCTTTCTGCCTCCCCCCCAATCTCTCCCTCTCTCTCAAGTCAATGGAAAATTAAAAATATAATAATTACATCTGATTTTTTCTGCTTATATTATAATAAAAATTTCTCCTCAAACTGTATCAAATAATTAATGAAAAAAAAATACTGTAGCACTGTTTGATTTCCCTAAAACTGACATGGGAATCTTGAAAAAATATATTTTAACCCCAAAACTATAACAATAAGTCATAATTACACAGCTAAACACTTGATAAAAAATTGTTTAGTGTTTTCCAAAAAGGTAACCCAATTTAATCAATTCCCAACTGATACCTGCCATTTTTTTGTTTAGTATTTTCAAATCTAACACAATGTAAAAATTACATTTTAAAATCATGACACTTAAAAAATTTTGATAACATACAGGCTCCAAATCTGTTTCTTATAACTAATGTAGCTGTCAAATTTGTGTCATTTTTTTATTTTATATAGAAATTAGTAAACATGTAAATAAAATAGTTTTCTGATACATATGTAATCAATGACAATTGTTAAAGAAATAGTTATAAATTCATTATATCAGATGATTTGGCATTAATTAAAAATCTGATCCTAAAAATATACTCTTGTTAAAAATAAGATTTAGAATAGTTCATCTTATTTACTACCAACATATTATTTTAGGAGTCAGATGTTGCATCATGAATGGCTTCTTTCAGAATTTATAACATCTGTGTGAACAACAAGGCAGGAATTTTTACAAATTGCTATTGATCTACATTACAAAAATACATACTTCTAAAAATTGTATGTTCAATCATGGTAACATAGATGAACATACTAATTCAGCGATTTCTAAACAGACTCATGGATAAACTTTATAATTAATTCTTAAAAACTACTGAATTAAAAGGTCTGGATATTTTAAACACAAATTAATACTTTTTCCTTAAATAAAAAATTGCTATTAAAAACTTCTTCTTTATAAAAATAATATTGAAATTTAGAAATGTTCAATAAAAAATTCCTGGAGTTACAGAACTATAATATTATCAGCACATTATATGAAAATAAAATTGTTTACCTTTTGAAATAAGCTGACCTTGGAAATCTATGATATACATCCATTAACTCAATACAAATGTAAATACAAAAAAATACTGAATAATAATCATGCATGTTATACAGATATTAATACAGTTAATTTGGTAAATACACAGTTTTATAAAAATGCACACAAACAACACAGACATCACAAACTTCACTCTTGCACTAGAGAAAGTAACAAAAAAGGGGTACACTCACAGATAGAAAACTTGTTGCTGTTGTCTTTCCCTGGAAACAACTTAAATCCTCTAGATTTAAAATCTATGGCCTTTTTCACTAGTTAAGAAAACAAAAAAAAAACATGTATCAGGATATACAATTTTAAAATGAAATTCAAGTTAACAAATTTTGTTAGCATGGATTTATGAAAGTTAAAAAAACTGCTTTCTTAAGCCTCATTTTGGGTACCCAGAAGAAAATGAAAAAAAATATATATATATATATTAGCAATATTGTCACTAAGTAGTTAAATACCAACCAGTAAAGAAGGATGTTAAGTGTTGTATGGGGAGAATCCTGCATGTATGTATAGGTATTTTTAGTACTATTCAAAAAGTTTTATATGACAGCAAAGCAGTAACACTTTATCATACACCGCTTGAAATCATCAGATATTATGTTTTAAATTAGAAAAATTAAAATACTGAGACAAAAAGAGCAAAGAATTGAATGAATTTGGTCTTCAAGTAAACTATGTATTTTTTAGGTAATTTAAATTTAATTGAAATTGAAATGTCCTAATTGAAATGTTAGGACACATTTAATAAAATGGTACAATTGGAAATTATTAAAATACATATTAGCATTTCTGCCAATAACCATTTTCTTTTATAGTCAAGTCATTGCTTTTGACAATATAATTGATATCCATTTATATTGTATAAAAATTGTAAAGTGAATTACAAATATTTGAAGTTCATCTAAAGTATCTTATTACTCTTTTATATGATGATATTGAAAATCAGTATCACAAAAGGGTGGTATAATTCACGTGTTCTATGGTAAAATACACGAGACTGGATTTGCTTAAAAATGATAAACTCAATGAAGTAACTTAAAATATTTAAAAACATTTTAAAAATTATTTTAGATGAAAGAAAAGAATAATTTTAAGTATAAATTATTTGATTAACTAGTTGCCATGTCATTTTTAAAACAGATAAACAGTAGTTAAAAGACTATTTAAAATTTTAATGACACAAAGTAAAATAAAGAAAATCTATTTCATTGAAACTCCACTAATTAAAAAATAGTTATGCAATTTTACCTGAGATTTTTAAATTACAATTACTGTATTTCTTTTAAAAACCAGCATGAACAAGAATGTAAGGGACATAGCTAACTTCCCCAAGTGTAACTTAGAATTTTTACATATTGCTTTTTAAGAGGTTTTTAGGTAAGGATAATGGCTAAAACATAGGCAATTAGATTTTATTCATATCATAAATTTGAAAAAAGTAAAACTGCTTTTTGTTAGTTTAAAATGACCATTTCACTAACCGCAAATTTCCCTTTTACCCAATTAGTTCAAATTAGGGATATTCTATTTGTTTTGAAACATTTTAAGGTGATTTCTTTTCTTGTTAATATTTTCAAAAGTGACAAAAGGTAGAGACAGTGCCTGCTTACTGGAATATATACTTAATTAAGAACTGTATATACATATTAACGTACAAAAAAAGAGAAAAATGATCACTGGATCGGGTTTTAAAGTGACCCGATTCTTAGCAAGTATTAGCGGTGTGATTTTAGACAAGAATAGACATTTCTACCTTGGTCCCTGCTCTTAAATAAGAAGCTAGCACTAGAAGACCGGCCAGTTTCTTTGCAGTTTTGTGATTATCTGTGATCCTTTATTTACAGTGAGAAAATTACATTTCTTTCAAGTTGTGTTTTTTGTTGTAATTCTCTTTCACACACCCACCCTCATGGTAAACTAAAATGCAGTTCTACTGGAGTTTTCAACTTTTTAAAATTTAGTTTCTGCCACTTGTGAATTTTCCGGCTACCTTAAAATTACCTTTGTCACAATGATGATTTTGTATTTGGAGGTATAAGTCTAGGTTCTCCCAATCCGAACATGGGTTATAAGTAGGAATTCTAAATCTCTACTTTTCTTTGCATTATATGATTTGATTTTAAGTATGACAAATGAGTCTACAGATTTCATGGTTTTTCAACATAAATGTGGGTTTCTTTAAAAAAAAAAATAGAAAAGATTGAAAGCCCAGAGAAGAATATTAAAGAAGAAAAGTCCAGAGGCTGAAAGTCAAGCTCAGTTCCACAATGTGTTACTAGGAAGAAAGGATGTTTGAACACTACAAAAAGGGTGTGTGTGTGTGTGTGTGTGTGTGTGTGTGTGTGTGTCTGTGTGTATACATACAAAGGGCAAGTTTATGTAATGTGCTCGTGTCTAAACTTGAATATTTGGTAGGTTGAGGTAAGGGACAACACTAGCTAAGAAAGCGTCACTTTAGATGAGCAGTTCTCAACCTGTGGGTCGCAACCCCGGCGGGGTCGCCTAAAGCCATCGTAAAATACATAATGCATATCAGGTATTTACATTCCGAATCATAACTGTAGCAAAATTACAGTTATGAAGTAGCCACCAAAATTAATTTTTGGTTTGGGGTCACCGCAACCAAACTGTATTGTGGGGTCACGGCATTAGAAAGGTTGAGAACCACTGCTTTAGACCAAAAAGTTTGAAATAACTTCCTAGTTCTAAAATGACTTAGCCTTATATATTTTATTTTTTAAGCATTTATTTGGCAATTTTAATTAGAGAATAAAATCTGTATTTTTGAAAGTAAAAATTATATTGTTGTATAGATCCAGATTATAGAAGGTCAAGAGAACATTGGTTTTAGGAGACCAAGAAAAAATTTTTTGAATGAAAAAAATACAAAATTTCAATTCACAAAAATTTAAAATGTAAAAAAATTTATATTTGATATTTTTATCATTTTAATAGAACATATCTTTATGAATATATTAAAAGAATATTTCAAGTACCAATTATAAAATACTGCTCTAAATCATGTATCAATGAAATGTTAAATCTGAAATATATGCCATAAAAACATAATGTATTATTAGGTATATACATTAAATATTGAATTTTAATTATGCAATTAAACTTAAAAAACTGACATGACATTTTTTCTGAGAATATTTCCTTAATAGTAATAAACATCTGAAATTTATCAGAGAGATAAAGAAAATATCTTGTGGTCTTTTATATAAGTTAAGAATGTTAAAAGACAGTGTATTGTTTGTTTCAGTTCCTTCCGTTATACTGTGCAAAGATACATACAATTTTTAAATTAAATTTATTGGGGTGATATAGGTTAATAAGATTATATAGATTCCAAGTGTATAATTCTATGATACATTATCTGTATATTACATTATGTGCCCACCACCCAAAGTCAGATTATCATTTGTTATCATATATTTGGAAGTACTGTGAGTTTCTAAAAGGCAGAAATAGTAATTTACTGATGTGGTACTTTTTATATATGTACAATTAAATAAATAAATGCAATATTGTAAATTCTTGCTCATTTAACATAAGGGATTTTGTTGAGAAATTTCCTTTGCTAATCATGGAGTAGGAAGAGAGGAAATGATAAAGAATATTAAGATGAAGCACTTTCATGTGTAAAGCTCTTTTTTAAAAACCATAAAATCTATATATGTTCTAATAATTGTTTAATACTATTCATTAATGTAAGATGTAGACATACACAGATCTCCATTTCCTTTGTTTCCTTCTGCTTTTCAAACGCTGAGCATTTTTAAAATTTTTGTTTTATTTATGGTTTTTTAGGTAAGATATGATTTTTTTTAGCATTATGGAAATATTTTATAATGTGAGGAAAGTTCCAGCAGACCTTTATTTATTATGGTATTGTTTAGTGATTGTTATCAGAAAATCCCCAAACCACTTTCATTTTCTACTTAGATTATATTCTAACATAATAATAAAGAGAAAATGAATACAATATGCTGTTTATTATCTTAATCTTCTAAATTTATAGTATTTATTTTGAAAATAACTTATCTTGTAAGTGGCAATTGCTATATCAACTTATGATTAAATCAGATTATGATAACTCTTCTAAATAATTTATTTTAGAATATAAGTCATTTGTATTTTTACAGTATTTTTGGTTTGTTTTTGCTTTTATTTTCTTAAATGTACAATAATACCTTTCTCTTCTTTTCTACTGTATTTGCTATCATGAGAACTGGACAAATGATTCTTACTTTTTACTTTGATTTAATTAGTATTTAATCACTATATTTAAACTCAATAAACTATTTTTCCAATAAAATAATTTCCTTTAGATTTCATTTTAGTCCTTAAAACTAATGTGTGTGTACGTGTTTGAGTGTGCATTTGACTTTGAAAATATGGCACATCTCACTATTGACAGTAGAATTATTTACACGGGTACTAAGAAATGTAATCAACCCCTGACTCACTAAATAATAATTCCATTACAGGTCAAGATAGTGTTAAAAACCAGCATGTTATTTGTAGCATTGTTCTCATTGGTTAGGTGCTAGAAAACTTGCGTTTAGTCCCATAAGACTAGGGTGTATTGTTTAAAATTTCTATTTTTTTTCTAATTGATTTATTCATTTTTTCCCTAAGTATTTAGGTGCAGAATTTGAACCAAAGGAAGGAAAGATAAATGTAATCAATATTCTCAATTCTATCTCAAAGATTAAAAACATATATATATGTTTTTAAGTAAATGGTATTCCCCGGACAGGTGGCATAGTGGACAGAGCATTGTCCCAGCACATTGAGGTCACAGGTTCGAGCCCTGGTCAGGGCATCTACTAGAAGAAACTGACGAGTGCACAACTAAATAGAACAACTAAGTGGAACAACGAGTCAATGCTTTTGTTTCTTTCTCTCTTCCTCTCCCTCCCCTCAATCTCTCTCAAATCAATGAAAATAATTTTTTTATAAAGTCTAGTATATGGTTTCATATTATGGGCTAAAAGTATTAAAATTTAACCTTTTTTTACATATTGTACTGGCAAAACAAAACAGCTCTTTAGAACATATTTATCATAGAGGCTATTATTTGGTCACTCTTTTCATATTATCCTTAGAAGAAGAAAGATCAAGAAACTATAGTCACTAGAGTAAAAGCTAGATAATACTCCTGCGGTGACTGTGTTGTGATCTTCTGTACATAGTTTGCCACTCTGAAATAAAAATATTTGCCTTATGAATGTTTCAACTAATATTGGCCACCATTTGATGAGAAAAGTAGTAATACAACTAATGTTCAAAATACAAAAAAAAAATTATTCGTAAAGACTTTTTTATTAGAGATGTGCAAGATCCAAAACTTTCTCAAATTTGAAATGATTGAATTAGGTACTGGCCAGTTAGCTCAGTGATAGAGCACTGGCCTGGCATGTAGATTTCCCAGGTTTGATTCCTGGTCAGGGTACCCAAGAGAAGCAACCATATGCTTCTCCACCCCTCCCCTTTCTTTCTCTCCCCCTCCTGCAGCCATGGTTCCATTGGTTCGAGCAAATTGGCTCTGGGCACTGAGAATGGCTCTGTGGAGCTGAATTGTAAGCATAGCCCCAGATGGGCAGAGCATTGGCCTAGATGGTGGTTACCAGGTAGATCCTGGTTTGAGTGCATATAGGAGTCTGTCTCCCTATCTCCTGTCCTCTCACTTGGAAAAAGGAAAAAAAAAAGATTAAATTAGAACATTAAAATTTAGTAAGGAATTATACATATTCAACTATATAACTATTTAAAATATTGTATAATATATTATTTCTTTTAAAAATCACTAACGATAAGTGATATGGTTCATATACTCCAATATTTTTAAGTCCTAACTTCTATTTATGGTACCATGCTAGTTTGTGGCTAGAATTTATTCATAATAATAATATATAAATATAAAATTTATATAATGTCTAATTTTTAGTTGTAAAAATTTACAATGATATATTGTACCATTTCGCTTAAATTCTATAATAAATTTTAGGAATCCGTAAATAGCAAGAATTCAGTAAATGTTAGTTATTTTTATTATTGTTATAACTTACAGATTTAAAATCTAGTCATTGTTTGAAGTCATTATTATTGGTTGTGTTATATACACAAAATTTTCAATTATTGTGTGTTATGTCCTTTTCACTGCACTGTGTAGAAATAGTAGACAGGTTGTTAAATCATCCACTTTTCCTAGATTTCTAATTCAAATTTTATTATTTTATATAAAGTTAGAAATCTCCCAAATCTTTTGACAAATTTGTAGAATTATTTTGAAACATCCTTGAATATATAATCATATTAGTTTTTATGAACATATATGTATTCAGCATAACTTAAGGTATTCATATAACAGGCCCAATTTCACGTTCATAAAAAGAGTTCTGATGTTACGAGGAGTCAAAGGTTGGTCTAGTTGATCTAGACCTTTAGTCTTTGAAATTAAATATTTCAACTACATCAGACCAAAAATTAAATGTAACTTTTTGCTTGAAAAACTAAACAGATATATTTTAAAAGATGATGCCACATTTTATAAAATATATTTATTTTCACAAATCTAATTTGCCATGTAGTAATTTTATTATGCTAATTATAAGAATCCATAGAGAATATAAAAATCCCACATATTTTATCCTGACATTTTACAGAACAGCATAACTGTAAGACCCGTTGCACCAAACACTGTGGTACATCTACCGGTATCTACATAAGTGTTATGGATCCCTGATTTTCTTTCATTTCTAGAAGGAAAGAAAACCCATATACCCATTAATTTTGTTACTTTTTTATTTAAGGAAAGTAGATAGACTAAGTAACTGGTTGAAAATCACCTAATTACCCTGGCTGGTTGGCTCAGCAGTAGAGCGTTGGCCTGGCATGTGGATATCCCAGGTTTAATTCCTGGTCAGGGCACACAGGAGAAGTGACCATCAGCTTCCCCACCCATCCCTTTCTCCCCTCTTTCACACTGTCTCTCTCTCTTCCTTCCTGCAGCCATGGCTCGGTTAAAACAAGTTTGCCCCGAGCACTGAGGATGGCTACATGGCCTTGCCTCAGGCACTAAAATAGCTCAGTTGCCAAGCAATTGAACAACGGCCCCAGATAAGCAGAGCATCACCCAATAGGGTGCTTGGCAGGTGGATCCTGGTTGGAGCGCATGTGGGAGTCTGTCTCTTTGCCTTCCAGCTTCTCACTTAAAAAAAATAAATAAATCATAAAATTAGTATTTGAACAAAGACTCTAAAATTGTATATGGGTTTTCTTTCCTTCTAGAAAATGAAAGAAAATCAGGGATCCATAACACTTATGTAGATACCAGTAGATGTACCGCAGTGTTTGGTGCAACGGGTCTTACAGTTATGCTGTTCTGTAAAATGTCAGGATAAAATATGTGGGATTTTTATATTGTCTATGGATTCTTATAATTAGCATAATAAAATTACTACATAGCAAGAGTTTTCATTGGTAGTCTTCACTGACCCATTTAACATTTCTAAGACTGTCAAAATTTTTTATAATTTTTAGCCCTACTATTATATATGAAGATCACCTTCACTCACTTCCTTGGGCTCTTTTTTGTTTTGATATAGTACATTTTTTTTGAATGGAGATAATTTTCTGTTCACTTTGTTTAAAATTTTTGTCTTCTTTTTCTTTTTTTTTTTCAGTGAGACGAGGGGTGATAATAGATAGACTCCCACATGCATCCTGACAAGAATACATCTGGTCACCTCCATCTACCAATGCTTGAATCAACCAAACTATTTTTAGTGCCCGAGGCTGACCCACTTGGACCAACCAAGCTATCCTCAGTGTCTGGGCCAATGCTCAAATCAATCAGCCACTGTCTGCAGAAGAGGAAGAGGGAGGGAAAAAGAAGCAGATGGTTGCTTCTCTTGTGTGCCCTGGCTGAGAATCAATCCTGGAATATCCATATGCCAGGCTGATGCTCTATCCACTGAGCCAACTGGCCAGAGCATCTGTGTTAATTTTATGAATTAGTTTTACCAAAGCTAATGTCACAATTCAATTTAACATGAGAAATGATTAACACTTTTTTTTTTTTTTGATGGGGGTAAGCTTAGGATGGCCCTGGTTTTCACATGGATGTCTTAGAGAATATGAAGATTAGGCAAAACTTCTCATATGATCTTTAAAATAAAAATATACCTAAAAGTCTATTTTTAAAAATTCTTATTCAAAATAAATAAAATAATTTTATGTCACATACTTGATTTATGCTCAGTGTCAGAGACCAGGTTTGTACTCTATAATGCCTTCTTGCATGACACTAATTGGCAAAGAAGCACTGCTTGAATGATAGTGACCACAGGGGATGAGTATCATCAGACTTAGGGCAATGGAATGTATTCTTTCATTGTAAATTTCATTAGTACACTAAATAGTTTTAAGTAAAATAGTTACAAAATTACTTTAATGCATTACAATATTCCTTTATTCCTTCTGACTTTGGATTATTATATTTTATACAAGTTCTTCACTAGAAATCTTGGTATCATTACCTGGATTTTATTTAAAACAAATATAGATGGGCTCTGATAGCTGCATTTGATGCAGGGTCATACTACTAACCTCATGGCCATTGAAGATAGCAAAGCAGGTGTCATAACCCATCTATGTTCTATATTGTCCACATGCCTTTCTAGATCCATTCTTATCCCTCTCCTCTGTACAGAAAGTCGATCTGAATAGGTTACATCCTGTGGCATTGCATTGGCGTACTGGCATCACCTGGGGACTTGTTAGAAAAGGACACTCTCCAGTCAACTCCAGGCCTACTGAGTTAGAATGTATGGCTTAACAAGATCCCCAGCTGTTTCTCATGAACATTTAAGTTGGTGAAGCACTAAACTCTATGAACAGACTCCCTCTTCCCCTGAGAATTCCAGCAGGCTGGTCGGTGGAAAGAGAGTAAGATCGGGATTATTCCACAGCATCCCTCATCATTACATTGACTGGTGTTTAGTCCTGTCAAGACAGCCAACTATACATATCCCTCTGTCCAACATCTTTCTTCACTCATCCCAGTGAATTCGGAATGGTGACAGCCCAGCTGCTAGAACGCTAGGTTATAGCATAATCCCTGTGGTTCCTTACATTTACTCACTTAGAAATTATTCTTTTGTAAGTAAACACTTTTTGAATTAGTCTTGTTCCACTGTTTCCCAATGGATTTTGATGGATATCCTACTGGTACATGGAAATCATCAGAAATTTGATTTTTCAGGAACTATGTTAAGCAAAATCTCTTAATTTGCCTATATACACTCTTATGATCGTCAAAAGATTATATCCCAGTAAAAGTATAGGTGTCTGTTGTTCAGCATTCTAACATTGGCTGCTTATTTGTTTCCCTAGGGAATTTTTTTTTTCTGTATTTTTCTGAAGCTGGAAGCGGGGAAAGACAGTTAGACAGACTCCCGCATGAGCCGGACCGGGATCCACCGGGCACGCCCACCAGGGGCGATGCTCTGCCCACCAGGGGGCGATGCTCTGCCCCTCTGGGGGGTCGCTCTGTTGTGACCAGAGCCACTCCAGAGCCTGGAGCAGAGGCCAAGAAGCCATCCCCAGCGCCAGGGCCATCTTTGCTCCAATGGAGCCTCGCTGCAGGAGGGGAAGAGGGAGACAGAGAGGAGGGAGAGGGGAAGGGGTGGAGAAGCAGATGGGCGCTTCTCCTGTGTGCCCTGGCCGGGAATGGAACCCGGGACTTCTGCATGCCAGGCCGACGCTCTTCCACTGAGCCAACCGGCCAGGGCCTCCTAGGGAATGTTTTGATGATCTATATCACACATTATGCTCTTTTCTAGAAATTATCACTCCAAGAAGCATAGAGAATTCATGAGAATAAAATAGATAAAAGGAAAGTCAAGTGAGTTGGCTGTATTAAAGTTAGAGAATAATTGAATTAAGGGTAAAACTGGCATGAAAAATATGGGGCTAATAGAATTCCAAGATGAACTAAATACTACACATTACTTTAGCATATCTTATACATGAGATCAATATAAATGATCTTAAATAGAACTGTATATATTAGTTTTTTCTATAATTCTCTATCAACATTGCATTAAGCTGTGTATTTTTATTTAAAGAAATAAGCTACCTAAGACATTTAAAATTCAGTGCTAATTTTTAAAATTTAATATCTTTAACCTTATGAGATTTTTATGTAACCAGATCATACTTTTTTACTGTACAATTGTCACAAGGGTGCGATATAATTCATTGGTTGTGTTTGTAAAGCATAGGTAGTCTATAACAACTGTCTATAGTATTCAAAATGGGATTATTGCCCTCCTTCCTACAGATATAAGTAAAACATGTTCATTCATTGACTCAGAAGTTTTAATCCTAGCATCTATTCCATCATTTGACTGAATAGCAGCATTCCACACATTCAATCAGAACTCACAAGTGTATATCATAGAAAGCCACAAATAGATGGGATTAGATTAGTGTGTCCTATCTCATTTCTTCTGTTTAAGGCAAAGTGAATAATCTAAAATTTTAAATAGTCAACAATATTGAACTTTAAGCATCTTTTACTTTAGTATAGATCAGAACCAGCTTTATTAACTGAATTTAATATTGAATAGAAACATTGATTTACTGATATTGCCAAGTTTAATACCATAGCTTAAAGCCTCATAATACCTTGCAAGTGTGAAGAAATAAATTAAAGATCTATAACAAAAGTCATCTGGTATACAAAATTTAAATCATCATATAGTCTTTTTTATTGTCTTTTTAGTAAGTCATCTTTGTCTGTACTTCTTTATAATGGGAAAGTTCAGGAGAGCTGATAATTTTTTTTTCTTTTATGTCAGAATACTGAAGGAAAAGTTTCTAAACTCTGTTGGCTCTAAATAAAAAATAATCTAGGAATTTCTGTCACTTTAATACCTTTTGGATTGTGAAAATAATGTCATTTGAAGAATATTTTAAGCAAAGAAAAATCAAGCATCAATACTAAAAATAACTATAGTCCATGAATTAAAATACAAATGATGTAATTATGAAGAGAAATATATTCTATGCAATGCACCCCAAACTCCCAAACCTAACACCATATTGTTCTGCTACATATGAAGGTTCTGCTATTCTTAAAATTTTAAAGCTTAATTGTATGATTTCACTCTGTGCACAGCAGGGAAGCCCTATGCTCTAACACTACATGCAAAGGAAACAGCTTGTTGCAAAAATGAGTGAAAATGTCCTGAAACAATTCTGAACAGGATAAAATGTCTCTGACACAGGACCATCTCTCCCTACTCCAAAAGGCAGAGGAGTCAGACTTGGGCACTAGCTTTGAGCACAAATAGAGTGTGTCTGTAAAGTCATGGTGCAATTTTGACCGGTCACAGGAAAGCAACAAAAGATGATAAAAATGTAAAATCTGCACCCAATAAAAGGAAAACTCTCCCAGTTTCTGTAGGATGATGTGGCAGCACGTGCGTAACACCGTGTATACAGCGGAGCAGCCCATGACCATGCCAGTTGAGATGTAGACAGTACAGAGGAAAGTTCAGTGTGTTCTGTGGCTCGCTAAATTCAAATCTGTGACCAAAGTGCAATGTGAATATCGGTGCGTTTATAATGAAGCACCACCACATAGGAATAACATTACTGGGATGGGATAAACAGTTGAAGGAAACCGGCAGTTTGGTGGAGAAACCCGTTCTGGTAGGCCATCAGTCAGTGATGAGTCTGTAGAGGCTATATGGGATAGCTACCTAAGGAGCCCTAAAAAATCTGTGCGTGAGCCCACATCGAACTGCACTGAATAGGTATGAAACTGGGAGAGTTTTCCTGTTATTTGGTGCAGATTTCACATTTCTATCGTCTTTTGTTGCTTTCCTGTGACTGGTCAAAAGTGCACCATTACTTTACAGACACACTGTAGAACGTCTAGTACTATATATTTAGGAGGGATAAGATCTAAAAGTCACAAGCATCACATTCACTGTGACCATCTGACTCAAAAATAAAGTAATTAACTCTAGTAACAATTTGGAGAAATCAGTTACACACACAAAACCAATTTCATTTCTTATCCTTAAAGGGAAGTCTTCCCTTTCAATTCACTGCAGTACATATTATCTTCCTATTTTTACTCATTCTATAAAGAAATGAGAAGCAGTGTGTTAAAACAATGAATAAGCTACCAAGATATCTGATTAATGGTTACTGGAGAGCATAACAATGGGGTTGAAAATATGAAAAAAAGCAATATCATTTATGTAATAAGGCCATTGTCATAAGTTGATGGTTTCAGTTAATGTTAAAATATATATGCTTTCTAAGATCTACTCAAGGAAAATAAAGCATTGGGTATTCAGAAGTTCTTAATCTCCATACAGGAATAACATAAAAGCACAGCTTGAGAAGCAGCATTAGATAAAAATATTAAAATGGTTACTTGCAGATTAGTCATTGGTGAAAAAATAAACTGCCATTATTTAATATTGTCACAAAGGTTCTCAGGCATTCAGAGTAGTTTTACCTAATACTTTTAAACAGGCACAAACCTGTTACCAAGTAAACTCTTAACACTTTTTTTTCCTTTCTCCATTAAAGCTATTCTACAAAATGCAAAATTATTAGAAATAAAAATATATTTACTGTTATGAATGATATAGTTTTGACAATTTTGCAAATGTGTTGAAATATGGTAATAGATTATAAAATGAGAATGCTATTCAATAAATAATTATGTATTTAAATAATAAATTGGTATATTTCAGGATATGAATTTTTAAATTGCTACAAATATCAACATTAAACACAATTTTCCATAAAGCAATATAATTAGAAAAAGTCATGAGAACTATAACAAATTTAAAATAAGATATTGATAAAGCATATAAGTCAATATTTATGTGAAGTCAATATTTACTTTACCAGTATCAAAGTTCCTACACAAAAATTAATAATTAATTTTAATAAATTAGAGTAGCTTACAAAAATCATATGGAAGCAGATAATTTGTAAAAAGCTATAAATTCTCTACTCGGTTATTATTTATGCTGAAGATACATGAACATCAATACATCAGTTAGTCTCATAAAGAAGGACCAGGAAATCCAATCAAGCAAGAAAATGCAATTTCAGCTTTGGTATAAAATTAAAGAGAATGCTTAATTATACAATCATAAAATTTTTTGATTTGGCAGTTAATTTCTATATCCTTCTTTACTATATTTTGCTTCCATCTGTCAATTACCCTTTTATTGATTTGAAACATGGTAAGTAAAGGGAAATTAAAACCTAACAATTTTGTCTGTTATTTAATAAGTCATTTTAAAATAATTTAAAGGTATAGAATTTAGGGTAAAGGTTGAAAGTAATAAATTAATCTGATATGGGAGCATTTTCATAGTTTATTCACATATCATTTATCATTTCAGTAAAACATAACTATGTAATCAGCTCTGTCTTAAAGATTGACAGGATTAATTACTGTCATTAAAGTTAATCAAGAAAATTTTTCTGCCCTAAGATATCTCTCTAGCTCATGAATTTCCTATCTTTCAACTCATAATTACAGAATTAAAATTTAGCTTTAGTATATTATCTGAAATAGTTTATCAACATTGAGATTACTCTAGTGGAAAACAAGTTCTCATGGAATTTGGACAAGGAGCCGGTACTGTTTGATAAATGTTGCTCTTTCTGCATGTTAATCATTCTCATTTATGTTCTTGTTATTCAGTGTATCAGCATAACCTATACTCTTATTAGAAACCAAAATTTCAGATTCCACCCCAATCCCATCAATACAGTCCGCCTTTGGGCAAGACTGCCAGGTGATTTGTGTTCACATTGAAGTTTGAGAGAAGGATAGTCTAAGACTTAGACTCCAAATTTCTATCAACTCTTCATTCCACCTCAGCGTACCTTACCAATTTTTCTGCTGCCTCTCTTTACTTGTCAATTATTCTTTGATTTCTTGTTAATATGACGTCTTTTAAAAAGTTCCATTAGAATAGATCACTTCCTGCTAAAGCCCTTAATGGTTTCCTATCACATTTAAATCAAAATAAAGCTTACTCAGGCCCCAGAGCCCACCAATATGGTCTGATTCTGCTAGTTTCCCATCTCATCTTGATCCCTCTCCTTGTGCACTGACCTCTAGGCATAATGTTTGTTGTTGTTTTTTTCTCAACCCAAACTCTAATATTTACTAGCTAATTGTTTTCTCTGTTTGATATGCTTTCTCCTTTAATTTTAGCCTGGCTGTCTTATTGTTATTTAGGTCTCAGTTTAATTTTTAAGTCCTCAAAGAGGCCTTTCCTGACCATCCAAACTAAGGTAGTCACCAATATATTACATAACTTGTTTAATTTTCTGCACACCTCTTGCTACCATCAGATAGTTATCTGTTTATTTCCTTGTAGTCTTTTTCTCCCCACGTTAATATAAACTTAAGTAAGCAAAGTCCTCTTAATTTTGTTCAATGTTTTATAGTCAAGAATTAGAAGAAAGATTGACATGTAATTATACAGAAAATGTGTGTTGAAGGCAAAAATTAGAAACAGAAAGAAAAGAAGAAAGAGAAGTAGGAAAAAGATATAGAATGAGAGATAGGAAAGTAAAATAAGGACAAAAAAGAAAGAAAAGGAAGGAAGGAAGGAAGGAAGGAAGGAAGGAAGGAAGGAAGGAAGGAAGGAAGGAAGGAAAGAAGGGAGGGAGGGAGGGAGGGAGGGAGGGAGGGAGGGAGGAAGAGAGGGGGAGAGGGACGGATGGAGGGAGGGAGGGAGGAAGGAAGGAAGGCAGGCGGCAGCAAAATAGATAAGTAGGTCTTAATGAAAATAATACTTGTCTTGGACACTACCTGAAAGACAAGCTAGAGTTACATCCTCAAATAGAGAGTTTTGAGAAATTAAGGCATATATGTAAACATTGGGGCCTGGGAGAAATATACATGTAGCTGAGTTCTCATTTACTGGGATTAGAGGAAAGCCAACCTCTAACTTTCTTGATGGTAGCATTGGCCACTATTATGCTTATTTTAAAATTGACTATACAATTAGATAACCATAATGAAAAGTTCTTATAAACTCAAACATCAAGAGAAAATAGATGATGATAAATACATTAATTAATGTACAAGATCTCTGAATAGATTCACAGACATGGGATTAGAAGAGACACTAGCAATTACTATATTGTTGCAAGACACTCTGAAGCTTAAATGCTTTCTAAATACCCAGTTTTCCTATCTAGCTATGCTTGAATATTAGTAGTGATGTAGAAATTTACTATCTTTGAACCAAACTCAATCTGAGAAAAATCTACTTTTTAGTAAATTATTTGTATCTTCAGTGGATCCAAAAAGTAAGTTCTACAACTATGAACAGGTTTAATCGCTCTTACATTTAACAACTTACCATGCATTTAAAGACAGCTATAACTTGTTCCTACTCACATATCATACTCTCTGTAGAAATTTTCCTCCTAGAGTTGATCAATACATTTTCTCTGTAGTTTTATCTTTACAACACTTTCTTTTAAAATAGAGACCGCATCTTATACTTCTTTTGAATTCATCACATGCTTAGCACAAAGATCCTATATTCAATAAACCCTGATACTTAATAGTCATATATCAGTATCCTTTTAGTGGCCATCCATAAATTAACTTCCATATTGGGATATTTCTTATGAATATTTAAAAAAAGATGCTTTATATTAACAAATCAATATTTTATAAAAAGTATTCATAGAATTTTTGAAAACAGTAAAAGTTGCTTGCAAACTATTAAAAATATTAAAGTATATTTTACATGTAGCCCAGTAGCCTATTAGTAAAAGACACATATTAGGCCCCCAAAAACCTGTTAATCTCTCACAATATTTCTATTCAGCAATAGTATCTACTTAAAGCATTTTCTTTGCATCTTAGTGATATAAACACAATTTACTAGTTTGACATTTTTATTCACCCTTCCATAATTGGTTAAAATATTCTCTGTGAAGCCTTCCTTCACTTATATATTTAGAAGCAGTCAATCCTTCTACTTCAATAATGTTTCAAAAATATTCCTATAACAGTGCTTCTCATAATAAATTTGTAATTACTCTCTTTTAAGTTATATAAACTCCTGGATGGCAAAGCCTACGTTATTTTAATATCCCTACTACCCAGTACATCATACTCACAGTAAAAGTAAAACATATTTGGTAAATAATAATAAATATACTAACAATTAGTATTTGTTGAACATGAGTCAGCATCTGTGCTACACTTTTTCACAGGTATTCTAATTTACTAAGAACTTGCAGCTTTGAGAGTTAAAGGTTTTGCTCAAGATCATATAGCTAGCAAGGGGCAGAGTTTAGACTCAGCCTAATTTCTGACCTTAAAAACTAACCAGAGATGGTGGGAATGTTGGTTTTATCTTTAGACTGGGAGAAATTACCTATTTTTTTATGCTTCCATTCAATTACATGTTTAATCCTCACAATAACCTTAATGTAATACATATATGGAAATTGAGCTCCAATAGTTCCTGGGACCTGCACTGGGTCTCACTTACAGTAGGTGGCAAAGTGGACTAAAACCCAGTCAATAAAAACTAAATTCCCGTTCTGAGAATTATTGGGCACTAATACAGGAAACTGTGGTGTGGTGTTAATACACAGTTTAAAGAAGATCGAAACCAATATTATTTATTAGTATTTTACTGCTTTTAATTTTAATGTCAAAAGACTCTAAATGGTAAAAATTGAAAATGGTGGTCTTTTAGAAGAACAACTAGAAAACAATATATATATATATATATATGAAGATAATTTAAATTTAATTAGTGTTGTTTTAATCCTAGTACAATAAGATTAGAATAAGCACCATAGAGAGAATTGAAAATAACTCTGATAAATATTTCAAGTTTTTTCAGATTATTAGTTAATTGCATGGCTATTGTTTATAAAAAAGTAACTAGTTATGTGATCTAAGATTTAATATACTATAAATTGATACAGAGATTTTTTTTTAAGCAAGAGAGATGAGAGACATAGAGAGACAGAGAAAGAGACAAATAGGGACAGAGACAGGGAGAGAGATGAGAAGCATCAATTGTTTGTTGCAGCACCTTAGTTGTTCATTGATTGCTTTCTCATATGTGCCTTGACTGGGGGGCTCCAACTGAGCCAGTGACCTCTTGCTCATCCAATGACCTTGGACTCAAGCCTGCAACCTTGTGCTTCAGGCCAGCAACTATGGGATCATGTCTATGATCCCACACTCAAGCCAGTGACCCTGTTCTCAATTTGGTGAGCCTGCGCTCAAGCTAGCAACCTCAGGGTTTTGTACCTGGGTCCTAAGCCTCTCAGGCTGATGCTCTATCCACTGCGCCACCTCCTGGTCAGGAAGATACAGAGATTTTTGAGTCCACACACACAGGTTTTCTTTGTGTTCATAGTGATGTTGATGAAAACTAAGTACATACTTAATTTTCTTCAGGTTAATAATAAATTAGGATTTAGAGATGACAAAAAAATCATAAAACAAAAGTTTAATTCTTGTGTGAATAGAGAAAAGTGATGAGAAATACAAATTATATGCAAAGCAAAAAAGTATGGACTTATAGACATCAAAGGAATTTGTGCTATGATACTCTTGTCAAAGATGGTAATTAATTTCAGTAAAATAATATCCATTTTATTGCAATATGTATTCATATAAAATTCATTAAATATAGGTTTCCTGTGTTTAATTATACATGTCTTTGACTTTATAAATGTATAAGGACTATAGGCACATCTTTTATATCTAGTTTGAAGTACTAATGTAATAAAAGCAATGTATTATTGTGCATTAATGGGAATGTTGCTGCCTTTAACAAGGATAAAAAGCACTGCTCTTTTTATAATGAAAAATGAAGTAATTATCTTTAATTGTGAATTATGTAGATATTTGATTACACTGAAGTATAATCTTATGTCTTTAAGTAATTGAGGTGAATGCACTGGCTAATGAAACTGTAACTATTTGTTCATTGGTTGAGCAAATGTTATCTGACTATGTCTATGGGTCAGAAACAGCTCTAGGCACTGGGAATGCAGAATGAACAAGACCCATCCGCTTCCCTCACAGAACTTAAAATTCATAACACAAGTCTAGGGCTGCTGTTTATAAAAGCCAGAAAATTCCAGGACACAATGGTGAGTTTTAACAGGAGAGCCTACACTTTGGGAGGTGACAACTTTAGCTAACACTTGGGAAAAAAAATTAGAATGATCTGGTTGCAAGGAAGAAGGAATAGCTTATGAGAACAGTTTAAAGGAGAAAAGAACACAGCATGTTGGATAAACTAAAAAAAAAATCTGTTTTGCTAAAAGAAAAGAGAGAGAGAGAGAGAGAGAGACTGAGAGTCACATGAGATCAATTTGGAGATATAAACTAAAGCCAGATAATGAAAGTTCCTGTGGTTTATCACCAAGTTTTGATTTTATTCCTGTGGTCATTAGGAAATCACTGGAAACTTGACGGCAGTGGAGTGATGTGATCAAACTTTCATTTTTAGAAGATAATTCTGACGACATTGTGGAGATTATATTAGAAGAAAAATAATTATTTTTGCTCTAAAATATCTAGAGCAATTAAGCAATTAAGTCTGTATTATATTTACTGCCTGCACATGCTATAAGATCTTTAGTACAGTGATCAGCCATGAGCTTCAGAAATTTTCCTTGTATCCCTGTGATGGGTTTCTCTATGTCCTCCACTACATCTCAGTCTCTTAAAGGAAGGGGCCCTGTATTATTTATCTTTATTTCCCATAGATCAGAGCATGGTACTCAGTAGGAATTTCAGGCATTTTGGTTAAGCTAACATTACTTTAAAAAAAATGCTGCTTTGATGTCCGCTAATTCCAATTAAAAAATTTGGCTCTATTGTGTGATAAGCACTGAATGTTTTTTTATTACTTATAGCATGTTCTGCGTAAACCATTCCTAACTGCACTACATAAACCATAACTATTTTAGAGAATATAAGATAATGAGTTTGAATCAGAGTTGGACTAGATATTTTGTAGTTGAAATATGTTCAATTAATTAATATTTTCACTGATACATTATTGATATAAATGAAATCCATTTATATTTTGACACTACATTGATTTTTCCTAAACTTCTAAATGAAACTTGCTACCAATAAATAGAAAAAAATATGCTTGCTACACTCCCTAATTTTGTGAAAGGTAGGCACGGTAATATTAATTGATTAGAAAATTATTAATATGAAATTTGACTTTGTGATATTTTTTCTCTAAAAATTAAATTAGGAAGTTAAGGAATATTTAAATTTAGAGTCATAATGTCAATGAATAGCTATGACTTTTACAAAATGAGAATCTGTTTTCAGTATAATCATAGGGGTCAGGCAATAGCTAATTTAGAAATAGAAGAGTAAGCTTTGCAAAACAATCAGCAGATATATTGTTTCTATTTTTCCAAAATTGTCTATTTTCTCAATCATTAGCTAGCATTTATTGGTGTAGCATAAAAATCTCATGCAAATACTGAAAATCACTACATAGGGATAAATCACCCATGTGTAAACATGTGCACTTATTAATAGAAACTGGCTATTTTGTTTCCCTGTTATCTGGACATCATAACTGGTATGTAGTAAGAAAGAGGTATTTAGTACTTGTCTTTACTACTCTTTTTATACATTCTTCACCCCCTGCTTTTACCCCCACCCCTTTCACGTATCCATTGCACTTTGATTATTTTATTTTCTGTGCTTTAAAATTATTCAGGTTTTTGACAAGTACTTTCTATATTTTTTAGCTACTACTTTGAACTCTTTCTTTAGCATCCTATATCCTGGCTGTGCTGCAGTTCATTTTCTAATTAGAATCATTACCAAAATATAACTTTGGCTGCAACTAAATGGGCACAAGTAAAATAACATCCAATACCTCTATGAGTAACAACTGCAAGCTCTTTAGTTCTTTCTATCTGTTCAGCATTTCTTGGTCTTCTCCTTGTACTTTGTGTATCTGCTTGATGAGGAGAGAGCCCGTCCTTGGACGTGTTGGGGTCCAGACCTGCATTTCTGAGATTCAGAACTTGCACTCGCTGTTCCTCGGAAAGTCTATGGATGGTGACAGCTGTAACACTGGATACAGTAACATCTGCAGATGTGCTAGCAACAGCAATAGCACCAGTGGTAGTCCTGTTATGCTCCTCTAACTCACCAGTGGAGGTAGTGTGGGCCAATGTAGAAGAACCTGTGGGACACAGTAGCACTAGATGCTAACTTTTTCTTTTGAATTTTGATTACTTTTTCTGATCAGTTAATAAATTATATTCCCTTCTATTACCTTAAGAATAATCAACATGAAAAGGCAAAACACAAACATGTCACTAAAACGGGAAGCAACCAGACCTGATGGTGGTTTGTATAAATCAACCTATGAATATATATTATAAACAAATACATCATATTTGAACTATAACACATGGGGGGGTGTGCAAAATAGCAAACCGATCTTCTTCGTTAGTTATCTACAGATAGATTTTAGCGGCTCAGGCCAAGCAAGTGACAAGTTTTGACAGAATAGTAAGTATGTAACCACACTTTTCTCAAAAGAATGCTTTGAATTGTCTGTGCCATCTATCTTCATAGTTTCTGGGAAAAGTGTCAAAATAATCTATTTTAAGACAAGCAAATGAAGGAGAATTAAAATCAAAGACAAAAAGAAAAATAAAATGACTTAAGAAACTGAAACCCTGGAATAACTGCTCTATGGAAATGTCTATCTTGACCTCATTTGCCAGAAAGCAGCCAACATGATCTACATATACTTTAGATTTAGTGAGTTGTTTTGTAATTTGGGTGATTTTTTTTCTTTATGCTAAAGTAGTTTTTAAAATTGAAAATTTTTTAATTCTTATTTTAAAAATCAGTTAAAAGTAACTGAAAAAATCAACTGATTGAAAATCAACTAGATTACCTTGGAATATTAATTATTACAAAACTAGTTTTAAAAATGATTGCTAATTTCAAAATATCTCATAAGCATTTAACAATATATATCTCTCTCCTCATCTTTAACCTTATTACTAAAGTTTCATTATAATTTAAAATAATGTTTTAAAGATGCCATATTAGTTTTTTTTCACTTAATTTTTTTAAAGATTGTCTTTGATAGTAAATAACTTTCATAATGAAAAAAAATGGTAAACTTATAATAGGTGCATGAAACTGAATAAAGATATATTTAAAAGAATCTTGAGAGCTAAAATAGTTTACATGAAAAAAAATTATTAAATTTTAGAGATATAGCTACCAATTAGAAATAGCAGTCAAGTTCTGGTTAGAAACCTTCTGAATAGTTTTTATAGCCAATGAGTGACATATGCCTTCATATACATGCCTTTTCAATAAACTAACCTTAAAACTTCTGTCTACAATGTAATTAGAATTTTGGACAGTAAATATATAGAGATATTTTAACCACTCTGCAAGGAAATAGCTATTTTGCTTACTGTGTTTTTGGTATGCTCCAATTTTTTTTTTTTTTGTCTTTTTGTAGGCAGGTTAGATTAGCAGAACAAATAATTCTGGTTTCTGTTTTAAACTCAAAAAAGCAGTCAAACATGAGACCCACTCATCTGTAAACAAGTAGAGGGATGTGTGTCTGCTACTAACTCCTTCAGCCTAAGTTATCCTATCATGTGTTAATTTGATTTAGAAATTCAAAAAAGTTAAATGATGATTGTATTTGGATCTGGCTAAGGGTAAATTAACTATAACAAATGTCAGATTATTTTAAAGACTTTTAATATATTTTAAGGTAGAAATTAGAAAAAGAGTTGTTACTGAATATTTATCTAAGGTACTTTGTGAAGATTAGAATCTACTCAATTCATATTGGTTATGCAAATTGGCGGCTATTATTTACTAAGCTAATATTTAGTAAAGATTTTCTTTATTCCCATGCTTAAGCAATAACTATGCTTACACTACTAATGCTCAGTAACTGACCTCGGGTAAATCAGACTCCTGGGATGCCCATGTACTCTTTACTATAAAAACAATTACCTGATACATATTACTTTCTTGGGGAATTTAATTGCACCTTCCATTTTTTTGAAAGGAAGTACAAAATCAGAATGCAAAACTAATTCTTTAAAACTTTTCATAACTTTATTATAATTTCCAGGCTTTTAGGTTTACTTTTTAAAAGAAAACCATTTAACTATAAATATGTTGCCATATGTAATCTGAAAATATGAAAAATAATGAAGTATGTACCTGTGTCAAATCTCAGTGTTCTTACCTTTAGCAAAGTATTAAACTGAATAGCTATTATACCATCACTGAAGTGATTACAACTAAGCCTAAATGATCTCTTGTAACTAGGTCAATAAATCTGTGGCAATTCTTGGAAATGTATCTACATTGCTTCTTTAATCTTCAAGACCTACAGACCAATTCCAAACCTATTTTCTTGAAGACACCAAAAGATAAATACAGTTCCTGACCACATTTGAGAGTTAGAGCTGATCTTTGGTAGAATTTAAACCAAGGATGTTCTAGCAATCCCAATCTTAAAATCCTCAATAACAGAACTCTACTTCTAATAGTGGTTACTATTTTCTTGACCTGAGTGCACAACAAGGTGTAATGTTGGACTACAGCAGGGGTAGTCAACCTTTTTATAACTACTGCCCACTTTTGTATCTCTGTTAGTAGCAAAATTTTCTAACAGCCCAACGGTTCCACAGTAATGATGATTTATAAAGTAGGGAAGTAACTTTACTTTATAAAATTTATAAAGCAGAGTTACAGCAAGTTAAAGCATATAATAATAATTACTTACCAAGTACTTTATGTCGAATTTTCACTAAGTTTGGCAGAATAAGTCTTTATAAAACAACTTACTATAGTTAAATCTATCTTTTTATTTATACTTTGGTTGCTCTGCTACCACCCACCATGAAAGCTGGAATGCCCAAGAGTGGGCAGTAGGGACCGACCAGGTTGACTACCACTGGAATACAGCACTGAAAACCCCATTTCTTTAATAACCATAGTCTAGCCAGATATTTTATAACCTGTTCACATGCTTTACTTAAATTCCACAATGACATTCTTTCCTCCCCAAACTAGAATGCAAGCTCCCTGAAGGCTGAGGTTTTTATATATCCTATTCTTTGCTGAATCACTAATATTCTAGTATACTGCCTGGTACCTAGTAAATATTCAAAAAATATTTCTCAAAAGAAATAACTAATGAATTGATTAAATAATGCTGTAATAATATTACCCTTTATAAATGGGATACATTTCATTAATGAAATATGATTAACATTTTCAACATGGCCAAGCAATATAATTTCAAACAATATAATGATTCAAGGATGATCATTTCAAAGGAAGAAAAAATGGATAATTTTGTTTTTAAATTTCAAAAACATCATTTTGAAAAAGTGTGGAATCTGTAGATAAGTAATAGGAGCTACTTTAAGATTTTTGTCATCATTCCCAAAATAAGAAATCTTACACTGTTAGTATGAAATAGGTTTACTTAGAATGTCCAAATTGCTAGAGTAAAATGCAGTTATGTTTTATAAGTTCAGGAGGTAGAAGTGCATTTAATTTTATTTAGGTATGTATGATATATACTGTGGAACTACAAAGAAATAGCATTGATTTCCTTTTAAGGCAATAAAACCATTCTCTATCATAGTTATATCATATATGACATAATTATTTAATCAAAATGGAGATCAATTTAGAATAATGATTTTGGTACCACCACAGTAACAGCAGTGTGTGAAACACAGATTTTTAAATTGTAAAAATATCATATAACAATTTAAAAACAATAAACATTTTTGCATACATATTGCTTTATGAGGTAATTATCAATATTGTAAAAAGGCTTAGAGTTAAGAATCACAACAATCCAATGGTAAATATGTAATACAACTAATCTAAAATTAAAATATATAGTGGTATTAACTTGAAAAAAATTAGTATGCCACACAGTTATGTAAACATTATCTTTAGTAGCACAGTATTAAATGCATATAAGACATACAACAAAAATTAAGGAAAATAATGTACATTCAGAAAATCTATTCTTCATTTAAAATCAAATCATGTATACAAGATGTAGTCTATCACATAAGATTATCCTTTCATTAAATTGCTTGAAATATATATAAAATTAGATGTTTACAATATAAACAGATATCTAAAATATTTAATATCCTTTAATGAGACACTTCCCAATATAACAAAAATAAATGAAATGGTTTACATATATAAGCATGCTTCTATCTAGAAATTATAACTCCATGTGATTTTAGGAATTATGATAATGGAAAATGACACATTACACATGTTAACTGGATAATTTGTTTAATAGTGATATTTACAATATTACATTTAGATTTTGTTATGAATAAAATTATGTTTTTGAAGGCATTTTTACTTCAGCAATATATCTGCAAAAGACTAACCATAATTCATAAAAAAAAATAAATGTGTAATTTAGAACATTTACTGAATACTTATATCATAATTGATTTTCAATTTCTTCTTGATTATATTTTAGTATTTTATATGTATATATATTTTAATATGCTACTTTTCTTTATAATTATTGTCTAACTCATCACAGAATTAAGAACAGAATATGTTGCTAGAGATATAAGTGGATGGTCATATATTTATATATCTATTTATATAAGCACAGTTAAAGATAATTGCATATTCAAAGATGTAGCTTTTAGATATTTGTTTGGCATGCTATTTATGTAAAAACATATATTCTGTTCCATTAATTTTAGTATTTCAAACAAAACATTTGAATAAAATTTTAATTAACAAAATAATTCTAAGTGAATACTTTCATGGCATTATGATATTTAATGAAGAGAAATGCAAAACATTAACATGAAAACATGCAAAAATATATACAAAATAATATCAAAATAAAACCTAAATACAACTAATGCAACAATTCTATTTGAACCATAATTTCAAAATTCTATAACCTTTAGCACATGTAATTTAATTTGTACATTGGTTTTTAATTTTATTTAATATTGCTTACATTGAACTTATAAGAACATGCCTATAACTTATTTTTATTGAAAATTAATAAAAATATAAGGAATAAGGTAAAACAAAGTTTGTTACATATTACAATTTTCAGGAAGCATATTATAGTTGGGAAGATAAGTATTTTTCATTTTAAACATTATTAATTCCAGTATCTCAAAACCTGCATAGAGTGGTGAAAGTGTATGTAGTATAAATATTTAACTTAGAAAAAGATGGGAAAACTAAAATGGAAAGTAGCCCTTAGAGTATAAAATATAAATGATCTACTTATGATTAATTGTTATCTAATACAAAATTCTCTATCTAGAGTTTTAAGTGAACAATACTGAAAAAAATTGTTTGCAAACTTGTTTTAAAAATTTGGTCTACACTGATATGATAAACTTCTGAATTTAAACTAAAATGCTAAATTGATTTTGAAACTACACAATTGTAATCTTTAAATATCTAATATAATGAGTATAAGATACTCTTGATTATAGGATAGATGCACCTTTAAGAAAGAGAACATCAGCAAATTAAACTATAGCATGGCAATACACAAATGCTACCACCTGCATTCAGATTTCTTATATACTAAAATATGAAAAAATGTTGATCATTGTGGAGTAAAAACATAATATCAGTAACACAAGTAAAACTTTTTCTAAGAGCATGAATTAATTAAATTAGGTATGTGCTAATTTAAAAAGAGAACTGAGAGTTTAAATATAGACTATTTCTCAATTGATAGGTGTATCAATATATATTTTTGTTTCTATTTATGTTAATATTTCTATTTAAATTTCTAAGCATTAAATAAAAAAATCAATATTAAGTTTGCAAATAGAGTTGTAACTGATAATCAAGTACAACTGATCTTGCTGATTTAATATAAAATGTGAATGAATAATTTTTTGCAATCTGAGCTAAAACTTATGATAGCAAGATTAGATTCAATCAGGCATTTACTAAATCCCCACTTAATATGAGTAAATAATGATTATAAAACCACTCAACAAAATATGTATTAATGTCAAGTGTTTACATTCAAGGTAAGAAACTCTTATTTGAAATTTTGAAATTTTGATTAAGCTCTGATACCAAACAACAATAAATGCCTTTATTTAAATGAAATATAAAAAATTAAAAGCTTCAGAAAGCATGTAGAGAGTACCTTGTTAGTCAATGATGACAAAACTATCTATCTATATATATATGTACACACACATCAATCATATCATATTATATATATGGTATATGCAGCAAATACATGTTATATGTGCTATATATAACATATATTATATGTAGTAAATGTATTAATGTTATACTAAATATCATCACAGTATTGTCATAAAAATATGAGAGAACAAGCATATCATTTCTTAGAAAAAGAGCATGCTTATGGAAATTTATTTTAAGTAGAGGATTGTAAGTCTTGAAGATATTCTTCCCCTTGAAGGACCATTTCTTGCTTCAGCAAGCTGATTAAAATGAATTATCAGAAATAAGCTTCAGCATCTTATCACTATTTTTCATACATTTTGGAAGGCTTGACTATGTGTAATGGTGGGACTTCAATGACAGTTTTACAGTGCCCAACCATAAACACACATACCACTCACAGGAATAAATATCCATGAAATACAAACCGAAGTTTAGTGTCTTGTTCTGTTTTTTTTGTTTGTTTGTGTGCTTTTTTACCTAAGCATAAGATCCTTCCATAAAGTTACAATACTGACAACAGGACTTGAGATCAGGATTTTGAAAGAGATTCTAGGCATCCTTGTCACATTTCATAAGAATAAGGGAAAGGCATAAAATGCCCCTCCACACCTTCCTAATACCATCTAGAACCCTGAAGTTTTAGACTTTTTCTTGTTGCAGCTCTTATCTCTTAGCTATAGTAGAAGCGTTTGTATTCTGGAAACAAAATGTAGGTTCGTACGCACTTAATTAGTTTCTTCCATAAAAAATCTTGTGCAATTGTTGCCAGTTTTCATGGAATATTTAAAGTCATTATTAGAAAAAAAAGAATACTATATATCTTTTATTCAAAAGTATTACATCAGGAAATCCTTTACTTTCAGAGCTTGAATTCTGTGATAATCAATATGTATTAATAATGTTTGAAAGTAAAGATCATGTCTTATATGTGTATATTTCCCATTTCCTCTTGAATGTTTAATAGATGTATGTGGGAGAAATGAATGTGGCTAAATGTACTTCTCTCTTATTTCTCAAAAACAAACAAACATTTTATATTATGTTTAATTAATATTTATTTAGTGTTGAATGTATTTTAAGAATATAATTATAAAAAACTGAATCTATCCAGATATGTTCAATTATATTATAATTGCAATTTATATTGTATGTGGTCAAATAGAAATAAAAAGAAGAGGAAGAAACATTCAAGAACATCTATGTTACTATGTTTGTATTTATATTTTCTCAAACAAGAATAGCATTTTCCTTTTCTTTCATCCCCAGAAAACCCCCCCCCAAATATTTTATTTTTATTATTAAGTGAGAAGCAGGGAGGCAGAAAGACAAACTCTTGAATGTTGATCAGAGGAATCCACCTGGCAAGACCCCTAGGGGGCAATGCTCTGTCCATCTGGGGCCACTGTTCTGTTGCTCAGCAACCAAGCTATTTCAGAACCTGATGTGAGACCATGTAGCCATCTTCAGTGCCTGAGGCCAACTTTGCTCAAAGAATCAAGCCACAGGTGTGGGCAGGGGAGAAAGAGAGAGAGAGAGAGAAAAGGAGAAGGAGAAGGAAGAGGAATAAAGAAGCATATGGTCACCTCTCCTATGTGCCCTGACTGGGAATTGAACCTGAGACTTCCACATACTGGGCTGACACTCTACCACTGAGCAAACTTGCCAGGGTCCCCCCAAAATTTTATTTTATAATGATGATATTTCATAAGGTGAAGAAGAGAACAGAAAGAACAAAGGGTAAAGCACTGGCGAGGTTATGCTTTGCTCCAATCATCATAGAAAGAAAGAATAAGGAATGACTTTATTCTAACTAACCTAGCTGATAATGTCCGAATCCTACTTTGACTATGTGACTATATCCATGTGTATCCTCTACTTCAGGGGTCCCCAAACTTTTTACACAGGGGGCCAGTTCACTGTCCCTCAGACCGTTGGAGGGCCAGACTATAAAAAAAACTATGAACAAATCCCTATGCACACTGCACATATCTTATTTTAAAGTAAAAAAACAAAACGGGAACAAATACAATATTTAAAATAAAAAACAAGTAAATTTAAATCAAGAAACTGACCAGTATTTCAATGGGAACTATGGGCCTGCTTTTGGCTAATGAGATGGTCAATGTGCTCCTTTCATTGACCACCAATGAAAGAGGTGCCCCTTCCGGAAGTGCAGCGGGGGCCAGATAAATGGCCTCAGGAGGCCGCATGTGGCCCAAGGGCCGTAGTTTGGGGACCCCTGCTCTACTTAATTCTATAACAACTTTTTAGTTTGGGAGGGATTCATCATTTTTAATTAGTTGTAAGTGTTCCTTTTTTTTTTTTAATGCCTAAATTATAAATCACACACAATGCTAGGATAATATGTGTGATATGATTTAGAGGAAACCAAGGAGCTAGCCTTACCCCCACATCTTTCTTTCTGTGTACACAGATGCTACTAAACAGATGCTCTATTAGGTATTGCCCTCTCAAGATCTTACAATCAGAGAAGTACTTTCCTGGTTGAGAGAACTACCTACACTACAGTAATTGCTTAACTGTTTAATTTGAATTTGTTTATTTTAAAGAATAAAAAACAGGGGCAGTTTGAGAAATATATGTTTTGGGAAGAAATGTGAAGCTTTCAGTAAGATCATTGCTGAGGCATTTCTCATAATTTGGTATCTGATCTCATGTGATTGTTATTATTGGAGAAACTAGGTTCATTATTAACAGATGGGTTACAGGGGAGGTGTGGGCAGTTTAGAAAGGGCTGACATTCTGGAGAAAAGACACTTCTGTTATTGATTGTGGAAAGGTTGCTGAACAACTGGTGAGAGTCTGCATAAATATACTGAAGTAGAGCAGCCTGATAAGAAACTCAGCCTACTAAGTCAGTTTTCTGCATCATGCAGTCTTTGAAACACTTGTTATTCTATATTAGCTAATGACTTGGTTATGGGAATGATTTGGTTTAAAATAAATACCAGTTTTGACTTAGAAATGTAGCATGTTATAGGAAGAAAAAACTTCAGAAATGGTAAAAAACCTACAAAGTTAACATCAAAGGATACCATTAACTGGAAAGGGAAAATGTATTATACATTATGTATTAGAGTATAAAATATAATTATATGGTGTGCTTTTTAAAATATATATTTTCATATTGAAAGGTAAATCTTCATATTTCTTTATGTAGTTAACCTGCTAAATTATTTTTACAAAAAAAAATATTTGAAGACAGTAAGTAAAAATACTATCTTTTAATACCATCAATAAAAGTAAGGCATAAATATTATAACAATAATTTCTGAGATTTACATTGGAATTTGACTTCAAGTATCATTTAGTTCTTTAGTTTGATTATGGAAATAATGGTGTTAGAGATAAAATGTGGAGAACTGATTAAGAAGGATCTCAAAAATCATCTGTTAATTTTTAACATTGTGATATCTGGCCAGCTTTCTCTGACACTCTCCACTCAAGGAGTAGAGAGTTTGAGCTTCTGGGTTACATAATTCATAAAATTAATTAGAGCTTCCTTTACTCAAATCTTCTCTGTGAAAGAGATACATAAGTTTGTATTTTAAATACAGCAAAATTCCATCTCATTTAGAGCAAAAGTTACTTGGAAAGATGGGAAAAATAAGAGTGAAACATGAACAAGAGATTTAGCAAATGACTTGTGTTTTTATATCTTTGTAGATGTGGAAAAAACAAACAAAACCTTATCTTGTATTCATTACAGAGGAAGCCACTGTTATATACTTAATGAATCTCTCTATTCCACATCCTTTCTATAAGCAAGCAAAGTAAGAGCTCTTCCTCTTCTGTGTTTCAGTAGCATTTTAAATATGACTACAATATAAATTTTCATCTTCCTTCTTTTCTACTTCACAAACATGAGTTAACCAACTACTATGCACAAACACAAGTACACACACTCTTTCACACATAACACGTGTGTGTGTGTGTATATATATATATCTTTTGTATATATATATCCATCCATCCATCCATCCTACCTTGCAAATAAACTGCCATACATTTAAAGATTCAGAGCCATGTGATATTATCAATAAAGAATACACCTAGAACTATGACACTACAGCAGGAAAGCCCTCAGCAAGGCTTCAAAAGTTGGAATAGTAGAAGAGGTATTGGAATTGAGCTTAAAAGGTGAGATTTTGGTGTGTTAAATATATGAAGAACATCCTAGTCAAAGATAACAGCTTAGATAAAAGGCATGGCAGGAGAAAAGGCAAGTCATGCCTAGGCAATTGCAAATTATTTGATTTGCAGGAATTAAGAGCCATAGCAGATGTGAGAGGCATGAACCAATGCTCTAAGAGATAATATTTTAACTTAGTTTGAAAAGACAAAGTACTGACAGACATTTTTAAGTAGGACATTGATATGAAAAGATGTTAGTTTAGAAAGACTGTAATTGCTGTAATACAGAGAAGATATTAGAGAAATATGAACTAAAGGCATGAAAAATGTTTAGCTAATTCAACCAGATGACTAGGAGCACCTTGAAATAGGGTTGCCAGATTTAGCATATCAATAACACAGAGCATTGTGAATGCCAGGTAAACAATATTTTTTTCTATAGTATATCCTGTGAAATACTTGGGACACATTCATAATTTTAAAAATCCATTGTTTATCTCATATTTATATTCAACCAGGAATTCTATATATTATTTTGAAACTGTATTTTGAAAATAATTCCAACTGACAAACTCTGAAAGTTTTCTGCATACCAAGTAAAAACTATAAACAAACACTGAACCTTCTGATTTAAATGTGCTTTGACTGATCCTGTGAGAAGTTAGGGAATGACAGAGAATAGACATGACATCATAAGAACACCTCTACCAAATTCATGCAAGTGGCTTTTTTTTATGAAGAGAAATTAAAAGAAGATCATTTGAATAAGGTGTGTGAAGTCCTTTTATTCACATTTAAGTCCTTATTCACATTTAAGTCCTTTTTAGTATTAAAAAGAGCAAATATTCTAGTTTAACCTTTTACTTATTATAAAATTTATATTCTAGCCTGACCTGTGGTGGCGCAGTGGATAAAGCATCGACCTGGAAATGCTGAGGTCGCCGGTTCGAAACCCTGGACTTGCCTGGTCAAGGCACATATGGGAGTTGATGCTTCCAGCTCCTCCCCCTTCTTTCTCTCTCTGTCTCTCCCTCCCTCTCTCTGTCCTCTCTAAAAACGAATAAATAAAATTAAAAAAAAATTATATTCTATACTTGAGGAAGAACACATACTGAGAATTAAATTTATAAGTGACTGTGAAAATACAGGGAAACCTCACTAATATGGAGTCAGGAGGCCTGAAGTGGGAGCTCTCACATGGTATCACTGGATGTTCCATCACAGTAAGAACTATTGATTATAGACCCCAGTGGAAGAGTCAACAGCAAAGAATGATCAATTAGTCCCTGGACAGTTGGCTCAGTGGTAGAGTGTCAGCCTGGTGTGTGGATGTCCTGGGTTTGATTCCCAGCCAGAGCACATAGTGGTGACCATCTGCTTCTCCACCCTTTCCCTTCTCACCTCTTTCTCTCTCTCTTTCCCTCCTGCAGCCATGGCTCAATTGAAGTGAGTTGGGCCTGGGTGCTGAAGATAGCTCCATGGCCTCTGCCTCAGACACTAAGAAGAGCTCGGTTGCTGAGCAACAAAGCAAAGCCCTAGATGGGCAAAGCATCCATCACTAGTTGGTTTGCTGGGTAGATCCCTCTGTGGGTGCATGCTTGAGTCTGTCTCTGCCTCCTCTCCTCACACTGAATAATAATAATAAAATGATCAATTATAGGCCCCAACAAGGAAAGATAAACTGTACATTGCATTGTCTACAAGAAATCAACAACCTCAGCACATTCACCAGCGAGAAACTGCCATCTCCCTGAACTCACACTTTTCTCCAATAAACTTTCATTTAAAACAACTTATCCCAATTTCCTCCTTTTCTCCTAGAAACCAATGTTTCTCTCCTTTGTTTGCTAGACTTACCAATGGCTTTTGTTATAGCTTGCTTGTCCCAAATTGCAATTCTTTGCTACTCCTAAGTAAACATATTTTGCTGGTAAAATACTAGCTTTTAACTTTAAGGTCAACAGGACACACAAAACATGCCAATTTTCTTAGCAATGCTTCAAACCACTGAAATCTGAATTGAACATATTTACAGCAAGAATGAATTGTATCAAAGTACTAGAAATGTCGCCTGACCTGTGGTGGTGCAGTGGATAAAGCGTCGACCTGGAAATGCTGAGGTTGCTGGTTCGAAACCCTGGGCTTTCCTGGTCAAGGCACATATGGGAGCTGATGCTTCCTGCTCCTCCCCCCTTCTCTCTCTCTGTCTCTCTCCTCTCTCTCTCTCTCTCTCTCTCTCTCTCTCTCTCTCTCCTTCTCCTCTCTAAAATGAATAAATGAAAAAAGTTTTTTAAAAAGTACTAGAAATGTCAACAAATACTGAATAAATTGACTATTCTCAAATTATCAAGCCTTTTACTTATTACTTTTCCCCATTCTTGTTTTTTCAGATGATAGAAAATACAAGATGAACAGGAGAAAACTCATTTTTCTCTCTCCCCTATAATATTTTTTATATATAATTATATATATAAATTTATACATACATGAACTATATAATACAAAGTATGCATATACGAGTTATATGTCATATTTAGAGAGGAAAAGCTGATAGATACTATATATAAAAAGACCATATATACATATATATGATATATGTGCATATATGTGCATATATGTTTTTGTGGGGTATGTGTGTGCATATATAGAGAAAAAATAACTACATCATTTTCTTAAAGTATACTTTTAACTCATATAAGGATGATGGAGGTTTGCTCCTCTTGTAGAATGGTTTCTTTATGTCTTCCCAAATTTCTGAATAGAGGAAATTAAGACACTATTAAATGTATTGGACATTCTGACATGTTCACTTCAAAGGCCTAAATAACAGAATTACTTAAACATGTTACAAAGAACAACCAAGATTTGCTGAGCATTTATTATATTCTACATAGTCTTTATTCATTTCATCCTCAAAAATACCTATCAGCCAAGGATATTAAAGCTCAGAGCAGTTTCAAAACATACGCTGACTCAAATTGCTAGTAGGTGGAAGAGTTAGGATTTGGATCCAAACTGTTTAATTTCAGACCACAAAACTAAATTCTGTGAAATTAGTACATATCTACTTACTGCCTCCACTACAATACCCAATATAAACATTTGTGTCTGAATCAAGTTGTAATTTTTGTATGCTTGATTTTCATTGCATTTCCTTCCTATCACCTCTTTTTCTTATAAATGTCTGTTACCATATCCCTTTGTGGAATTCCCTTGTCTCAGGGGAGAGTGGTTCTACAGGGCTTAAAGAGAAAGTTGCTCTCTCCTGACCAGGCGGTGGTGCAGTGGATAGAGCGTCGGACTGGGATGCAGACGACCCAGGTTTGAGACCTCGAGGTCGCCAGCTTGAGTGTGGGTTCACCTGGTTTCAGCAAAGCTCACCAGCTTGGATCCAAGGTCTTTGGCTTGAGCAAGGGGTTGCTTCGTCTGCTATAGCCCCACGGTCAAGGCAAATATGAGAAAGCAATCAATGAACAACTAAGGTATCCCAACGAAAAGTTGATGCTTCTCATCTCTCTCCCTTTCTGTCTGTCTGTCCATCCCTATCTATCCCTTTCTCTAACATTCTCTCTGTCTCTGTCAAAAAAGAAAAAAAGGGAGAGTGAAAGCTGCTCTCTCTAAGAGCTCTCCATGGCTTTCATTTCCTGAGAGTCTCCTTCTCTTCAGGGATTACATCAAGTGATAGGCAATGGGCAATGACTAAGGATAGAGCTTGAAAGTGCAGGAGAGGCGATGATATATACACCCTCCAGCACCTGGACTGTCACCTTTGGCTAAGATTCCCGTGCAGTATTGTCACAGGAAGCACCAGATCAGCTGCCTTCATGGGAAACGTGGGCTAGGACAGTGACGGTGGGTGCCGTTCTCCCCATTGTCCAGGCACTACAAAACCTCCTTGGATTCTTGTGCAACTCAGAGGAAGATGAAAGTACCAACGTTTCTTCTACCCTCACGCCAAATGACCTAGATATCATTTTCTTCCCTTCAGGTACAATGGGGTCTCTCTTATTTATTTAAATTTAATAGGACAAAGGAATATTTCTTGCTCATACAACTCTGTGAATTAAATTTCATACCTGTTTCACTTGCAAATTTACACCACACCCCAATAGCCTGTCTTTTTAAAAATAATTTACTTTTAGCTTGATATGATGCCTCTGTGTTCTATTTTCTCCTTTAACTATTATAGTTTTCTCTATAAAACAATTCTTAGTAATCTAATTTCACTATCTTTGAAAATTATCAGCTGCTCAACAGTTACGTGACTCACATGATCATCCCTGGGGCCTCTAAATATGTTGCTAAATTGGATCTTTTACTTCTTCTTCTTCTTTTGATATAAATAAAGCTTCTGTAAATTTCTAGTTTTTAACTTTTACCTATAGGGACTTCTTCAATCTTCAAAATCACCATGGGGATAATCTTTCTTCTAAATCCCACAAAAGTTTATTGCTCATGGAGAGTAGATATTTACTCTGAGGACATTTGCCCTAGGAATCAATTAGTCCTAAGCAACTAGTCCCCACTGATTCAAAGTCCTAAGGTTTATAGCCTCTAACAATTACTTCATGTAAGTTCCATGATAAACATTTTATAACCAACATTCATAACATTTGTATACAGCAGATATTACTATAATTTATATAGTCAAAGGTAAATAACATGATTAAGGACATTCACTGAGGTATTCATTCAAGAGTTTGTGGCTTTAGCCAATCATTCATTTATTCCTTCCCTCATTCATTAGTTATTTCATTTATGTACTTATTCAACAAGAATTTATTGAGTGCCCACTCTATGCCAGGCACTGAATGATCCAAAGGTGAGTAGTACAGACAGTATGCTTCCTAAACAGATTACACTCAATGGGGAGAGACATAGAATGGACAAATTAATATAATAGCTGGTTATGAAACACAAAGTGACATTTGAGCTTACTCTTAATAAAATGAAATAAAATTAAATTAAATTATAAGACCTGGTAGATCTGGCACTTTTATTTGGACTTTCAGATTCCATAGCTCATGTTCTTAATCTTGTTCATATCCTGCTTCTTAATGCAATTATGATTGAGCATTTTACTTTCTCTATAACTATGTTTCACCATCTGTTGTGCTATGAACTAATATATATTTTCATTTAATATTATAGCATATGTTGAGAGTAAATATAAGTATTTGAATTCTATATTTCAGGAATAAAAATTAAATTTATTGCAATAGTATCACTAACTTTTTATTAAATTAATACATATATATAGGATACACACACACACATTTCCTGCTGTTGCTAGCCACTGTTACATGCTAGGATACAATGATGACTGAAAGAGATAATGTGAACAGAGAAACAAACAAGAAAAACAACAATAAATTATCATTGTAATATATAGATATGTTAGATTAGAGTTAATCACAACATCTTTGCAACACTCTCCATCAAGAGGTAGTATATTTCCCCATCCCTTGATCTGGGCTATCCTTGTGATATGCTGTATGACCAAGAGTATAGCAGAGTGATATCACATGAGTTTTTGAGCCTCCGTTGCAAGAAGCCTTATAGCTTCCAACTAGGCTGCACAATGTTTCCCTGAGACTGGCATACACAATTATGGCCAGTCCTCTAGAAGGTCAGAGGCACTAGGAGGAGAACTAAGTTCCCAGCTGATGGTATTAGTGTGAGGCCATATTGGACCCTGAAGCACAGTCAACACTCCAGCTTAATATAGCCACACACATGAGCCCGGAAGCAGCCTGCCAAGAAACAGAATTGTGAAAAACAATAAATAATTGCTGTTTTAAGCCTCTAAGACTTGAAGTGGCTTTTGCAAGCCATGGTCAACTGACAAAATGTGTAAAATATAAGGTTTTATAAAATATATAATGGAAGCATTCATCTGGTCTAGGGGATAATTTAATAAAGAAATTTCTGGAGAAAATGTTTTACACTGGAACCAGAAAGATGCATAGACATTTCCGAGGTGAAGAAAAAAGAAAGAGGTGGTTCAGACAGAGTATGCTCTTTAAAAAGGCCATTAGGATAGGCAGATCCTGCTATTTTCTAGGAAATAAAGGCCATTTAGTATGGGTAATGCATAGACTGCCAGCAGGAAATCACAAAAAGTTAAGCTGAAAATATAGGTAGAGTACACATTACGAGGATTTGGTACATGAGATATGGTGCAAGGTTTGAAAAGATACTTGGACCTTGTCATGAGCAACAGAAAAAGTCCCTCTATTCCACTCACTCTATAAACAACATGTTTCTCTCATACCTTTTCTGAACTAAACATACACATATTTCTTAAAAAGAAAAATGTAGTAGTATGATAGGATGAATTTCCAGAGAAGGAAAGCATAAAAAGCATTCTTGAGATTAAACTTTTCTTAAATGTAGTTACCTGAAGTCATCTCTAAAGCAAAATTGAAAATTATAATTGACTTTTTTTTCTTCTTCTTCTGTATTTTTCTGAAGCCGGAAATGGGGAGAGACAGTCAGACAGACTCCCGCATGCGCCCGACTGGGATCCACCTGGCATGCCCACCAGGGGCTATGCTCTGCCCACCAGGGGGCGATGCTCTGCCCCTCAGGGGCGTCGCTCTGTCATGACCAGAGCCACTCTAGCGCCTGGGGCAGAGGCCAAGGAGCCATCCCCAGCGCCCGGACCATCTTTGCTCCAGTGGAGCCTTGGCTGCGGCTGCGGGAGGGGAATAGAGAGACAGAAAGGAAGGAAAGGGGAGGGGTGGAGAAGCAGATGGGCGCTTCTCCTGTGAGCCCTGGCCGGGAATCGAACCCAGGACTTCTGCACGCCAGGCCGACGCTCTACCACTGAGCCAACCGGCCAGGGCTATAATTGACGTTTTACCCTACAATTCTGACATGGCTGCAGTTATTTCCCCTGGTTGTCATTTTTCTATTTTCCAATGCCATCCCTATGAGCATCTAGTTCATCAATTTTTTCAAAGGTAGATAGAATTATTTGTTGATTTAAAAATATCTCTCACAACACGGTCAATGAAGGCTTTTTGAAAACCCTGTTGTGGAATGCCCATCATGACCTAGAAGGTTGCACAGGATTTGGTGGATGTTGGGGTTCTCAGAGTCCTAAGGCATGCCACACGATCGATCACTGCCAGAGTCGTTCTGCAAAAACGGTCAGCACTAGTGTTCCTTTACTGGTGATTCCATTTCAAAATGTGTTCTCAACACTGCATTTTTCTTTCATAAAAATCATTTCTGCTATAAAATGTCATAGGATCTGTGCAGGTCTCCCTTTCCTGATGGAGATCAGAATACTTTCATATGCAGGTGAATGACTTCTAAAATTTAAAGATGAAACTGCATACAGTTTGCCTTGAAACAAATCCACATACAAAACGAAGACAGTCAGTCAATAACATAAACTGAAATTTGCAGTGTAGAAAAATAAGAGGATGATTTGCAGGAGATATTATTTTGTAATCCTAAAATTGTGTACATATATTATAGTGTATTTTCTTGAATTAACACAAAATGACCTATAGCAATTAAAGATTATTTATAATGTGACTACATCTATACTTTTGCTTTTGGAAAAATATAAGTATTTATAATAAATTTTTAATACCACTTCATAGATTTGTTGTATATAATGTTTATAATGTGAGGAATAACTGCTTTGAAATTAGTTCTGCATCCAATATTGGCTATGCTGAAATGCTAAAATTAGGAATAAAATTGTGGATTATTTATTTTAGTTTCCTTACTTATTATATGAAGAGTTTGGACCAAACTTGTGGTTCTCAACTGTTTCATCATGAAATGCTACTTTCATTATATTTTTCTAAAAATATTCTGGGGGAAAACTTTTATGGACAAATAAACTGAATCACTTTCACAGAAGGAAATGTATGATCATTTAAAAATTTAATCATGGCATCTGCTAATCAGCACTTTTAATGACCATGAGATAACCAATCTACCACCAGTTTAATTTAATTATAGTGCTCAGCAAATAAAATTTGATATTTTAGTTATACAGGAGGCCTTATAATGGGTGAATTTTAATTATGCTTTTTGAAATAAAGAAAATAATGCATTATTATTATTCTTTCAGGAAATCCCAAATAGGATTACTGGGCTATAAATTGATTGAGGTTCATTCCAGATCTACAAATCCATGAGTATAAAAAATTTAACTTAAATAATACATTTGTTTCAATATGTTGTCTGCATGCCTTCCTCTCTTCCCTCTTGAGGACTGCCCCCTCTCTCTCTTTCTCTCTCTTTCACTTTCTTTTCTTCTTTCCTTCTACAAACTCTATTAGAAATTTAATACATACCTGGTATTCCAGTTTGTTAAAATAATCAAAGGTAACCTGACTAGGTGGTGGTGCAGTGTATAGAACATCGGCCGGGGATGCAGAGGACCCAGGTTCAAACACTGAGGTAGTTGACTTGAGTGTGGGCTCCGCTGGCTTGAGCACAGGGTAGCTGGTTTGAGCATGGGGTTGCCAGCTTGTGTGTGATATCATAAACATGACACAATGGTCACTGGCTTAAGTGTAAATAAATACATATTCAAAGGAATAAAGGAGATACCAAGAGCCCAAGGTTGCTGGCTTGAATGTAAATAAATAATAAATGATAAATTATCAAAGAATAAAGGAGATATCAAAACAGTAAGCATAATGCCTGACCAGGCAGTGGCGCAGTGGATAGAGTGTCGGACTGGTAGGTGGGGGACCCAGGTTCGTGACCCCAAGGTCACCAGCTTGAGCGCGGGCTCATCTGGTTTGAGCGAAGCCCACCAGCTTGGACCCAAGGTTGCTGGCTCGAGCAAGGGGTCACTCGGTTTGCTGAAGGCCTGCGGTCAAGGCACATATGAGAAAGCAATCAATGAACAACTAAGGTATCACAACAAAAAACTGATGATTGATGCTTCTCATCTCTCTCCGTTCCTCTCTGTCCCTAACTATCCATCTCTCTGACTCTCTCTCTGTCTCTGTAAAAAACAAACAAACAAAAAAACAGCAAGCATAATGATTTCAGGAATGTTAATGCTATTAAAGCACAAATACAGGAAGCATTGAAAATGAATGCCTAACTTGTTCTTATTGGCTGATTTTTTTTTTTTTTTTTTTTTTTTACAGAGACAGAGAGTGAGTCAGAGAGAGGGATAGACAGGGACAGACAGACAGGAACGGAGAGAAATGAGAAGCATCAATCAGTAGTTTTTCATTGCGTGTTGCAACATCTTAGTTGTTTATTGCTTGCTTTCTCATATGTGCCTTGACCGCGGGCCTTCAGCAGACCGAGTAAACCCTTGCTGGAGCCAGCGACCTTGGTTTCAAGCTGGTGGGCTTTTCCTCAAACCAGATGAGCCCGCACTCAAGCTGGCAACCTTGGGGTCTCGAACCCGGGTCCTCTGCATCCCAGTCCGACGCTCTATCCACTGCGCCACCGCCGGGTCAGGCATTGGCTGATCTTAAGAAGGAAAATTTCAGACTGATGCCTGAGTGCTGAAAGAAAAAAGAAAAAGCCTGTCATGGGAAAACTTAGGAGTCTAATTTTCTACTCAGAAATAACAGCAAATACAAAAAATCTAAGGCTTAAATAAAGGTAGTATGTCTAAGGAAGGCAGTGAGTAAATGCTAAATATTAGGAAATTAGGAATTTCTATGCCATTGTAAGAATTCCGGACTTTTTTTCAAATTTATTCTAAGTAAGCAATGAGGATGAAGAATCAATTTCAATTTAAACAAAGCACTGTTGTTAATGGGTAATATGTCTAAGTGCACATGTGGGCATGCTTGTACATGTGTATGTGTGCGTGTGCGTAGGGAGTTGATGATGTACTAGTCAGCTGCTGTGACAAGAAATATGTGACACAGTAGTAGTGAAAGAAAATGAGGTTGATTATCTGGCTCTTTTCCCTACTAGAGCACTCCAAAGATGAAAATGTTTCAAAATAGCTATTACAGAGCTTCTGCACCAGAATGCACATTTGCAGAGACTGAGAAGGTAAATATATATATCAGATCAGAGACTCCATATTAAGAGCCATGAGCAGATCTGTGCAGAGAGAGCTGCCTGGGATTATATGGAACACATAATGAATACTGAGATTTAAAAAATATCTCAATAGCTAATTGAAACTGATGTTTCAAATAAATCACAGCGGAAGTGATGACAATGCTAAATGAAAGCTGAGGAGCCCAGTCCCTGAAAGAAACAGGTGCTGTGATCAGCAGGGAGACGCCAGAATAACTGGAGCAAATGTGATTGTGAATAATGCTCTTTCGTGGCCCTTAAAACCTGTAATACATGCCGGGGAAGTGCACCCAAGAGTTCCAGAACGTTTCCAACTCTGGAGTTCTAAGGAGCACGAAGGATGCCAAGGCTAAACTGAAACATGAAAAGAAAATAGTAAGATTGTACAGTCTACAGAATGACAGGAGCTGTATTAATTCTTTATTCACTTAACAAATATTTATTGTGTACTACCGTGGGCTAGGCCCTATTATGTTAAGGACCTTCTTTTTAAGAACCTTAACATTTTTAGAAGAGAAGAGGACAACAAACTAATGAATTGTCAAAGAAAGGATGTATCCAATAGTGAATTGAAGAAAATTTTAAAGTGGCATAATGGAGAGTGCCTGATCACTGAAGGTCTCTTTGAGAAGACGCTGTTTCTACTATGACCTAAAAGATAAGAAGGAATCAACATTATATGAAGCCTGGGACAAAGAACTCCATAGAGAAAATCCATGTTGCTGAGACACAGGCAGGGAGGAGGAAGGTAGTGACAAGTTTAGTGATGCAGGCAAGGATGAACATGAAACAAAGAGCTGAATCAATGAATTTCTTTTTTAATAAATGTGCTGGGAAGTAATGGTGAGGTCTGAAGTTTGACTGGTTTATATTTTAAACAATCAACCTACTTTTGTATAGAGAATAGAGAGGCAGTACAGTCAGAGGACAAAATTCTAAGAGAAGTCAAGTCTTAAAGGATAGAGATATTTCTTGATAATTGGGGACAATGGGTTGACTCAACAGTCAAGTCAGTAATCGTGGAATAATTAAAGCAGCATGAATTTTAAATTAGATAATATTTACTATTCTTCCAAATATTAAGTACACATTTGTGATTGTACTGCTTACACCTAGCAAGGAAAGTCTGCATATGTGAGGTAATGTCCTATCAGATTGGTCCAACTCAATGACCATGTATACCTCTAGATACAAGCAGAAACGGGGTTGTGGTAAAGAATAACTAGATATGAAAGGCAATCAAAAACTGGAAAAGATGACAAGTTTTTCCATTATTATTACTCCCACAAAGAGATTAAATACAATAAAGAAATAAAATTTACAATGTTATTTTATCAATCTTTTTCACAAAACTAAGCATTATGGAAATTCAATTATCTATGTGAGTAACTATCATGTCTAAAGTGACAACATGCTGTGATAGGTTCTTTAAAAATATCATGAGCTATAATTATTAAGATAATATTATGTATTAGAATGTATTATTACTGTTTTATTAGTGATAAAATTGAGATTCCAAGAGCCAAACCCAAGAATTTCATGGGTTTGAATTCAAGTTCAAGAAATGTCCCTAGTTCTGTCATACCACAACATCCTACATCTTGATATCCATCCTTTTCACATTTAACTGCAGATAAGTATAGAATAATACACTTAAAGTCATATTTATTTAAAAACTAGAATACTGATATGAGCAAGTCAGTTCATTCCTTTCCAAATAGAATGAAATACAGGAAATACACGTGGAGAAGAATAACCTTGCCAATAAAAAATAATAGAATTAGGCCCTGGCTGGTTGGCTCGGTGGTAGAGTGTCAGCCTGGCGTGCAGAAGTCCCAGGTTCGATTCCCAGCCAGGGCACACAGAAGAAGCACCCATCTGCTTCTCCACCCCTCCCCCTCTCCTTCCTCTCTGTCTCTCTCTTCCCCTCCTGCAGCGAGGCTCCATTGGAGCAAAGATGGCCCGGGCACTGAGGATGGGGATGGCTCCTTGGCCTCTGCCCCAGGCATTAGAGTGGCTCTGGTCGCGACAGAGCGAAGCCCCTGAGGGACAGAGCATTGCCCCCTGGTGGGCATGCCCAGTGGATCCCGGTGGGGCGCATGCGGGAGTCTGTCTGACTGTCTCTCCCAGTTTCCAGCTTCAGAAAAATACAAAATAAATAATAATAATAATAGAATTAGACATCACCAGCAGTAAACATGTATTTTATTCTTTTTTTTTTTTTTTGTATTTTTCTGAAGTTGGAAACGGGGAGGCAGACAGATTCCCGCATGCACCCGACCCGGACCCACCCAGCAGGCCCACCAGGGGGCGATGCTCTGCCCATCTGGGGTGTCGCTCTGTTGCATCCAGAGCCATTCTAGCGCCTGAGGCAGAGGCCATAGAGCCATCCTCAGTGCCTGGGACAACTCTGCTCCAATGGAGCCTTGGCTACGGGAGGGGAAGAGAGAGACAAAGGGGAAGGAGAAGGGGAGGGGTGGAGAAGCAGATGGGCGCTTCTCCTGTGTGCCCTGGCTGGGAATTGAACCCAGGACTCCTGTACCCCAGGCCGATGCTCTACCACTGAGCCAACCAGCCAGGGCCTGCATTTTATTCTTATTTTTGAAAAAGAAAGCTATCTGTAAAAGTACAGAAACAGGTAAAATATACCTTTATAATATATTTTATAAAACATTAATACATTTTATATATACTCATTCTATAAAAGATTCCTAGATTTTAATTTCCAAGGCCCTATTCTCAGTCTGATGAGGAATATAATGGTTCATAGGCATATATTTTACCTTTAAAAAGTTATAGGCCTGACCAGGTGGTGGCACGATGGATATAGTGTCAGACTGGGACTCAGTGGACCCAGGTTCGAAAGCCTGAGATCGCTGGCTTGAGGGTGGGCTCATCTGGCTTGAAAGTGGGAGAATAGACATGACCCCATGGTCACTGGATCGATAACTTAAGCCCAAAGGTCGCTGGCTTGAGCCCAAGCATGCTGGCTTGAGCAAGGGTTCACTTGCTCTGCTGTAGTCCTTCGGTCAAGGTACATATGAGAAAGGAATCAATGAACAACTAAGGAGCCTCAACAAAGAATTGATACTTCTCCTCTCTCTCCCTTCCTGTTTATCCCTATCTATTCTTCTTTCTGTCTCTCTCTCTCTGTCTCTGTTACACACACACACACATACACACACACAAAAGTTATAGGATTTATACAAATTAGTTACAGTCTAGGGAAGAATAGGAAAACAGAAAGATCATATCTGAATCGCTATATAAGGAAAGATAATAAAGAAGATTGCAATTGAGTCTTAGGCAATTGTGGGATAAAGCAACTAAGGTTGAAAGAAAAGTGTGTACAAAAATGAAGAGGTATGAAACAACACAGAAGATGACAATTAATTCAGTCTTGCTGATAATAATATGAGAGAAATTAGTATAGAAGAAATCCGTAAAGGGTAGTGTCAAAGATATCAAACAGTTTCAAAGCAATCATTTGTTATTAATTGGCCACCCAGAAACCATAGATTATGAGAGATTTGTTTGAAGGATTTTTAACTTGTCACAACTTCTAACTTTTATCTCTAATTTTTAATTCTAAGTCCCACTTGGAGGTGTGATGAATATTTAACCAACATTTATATTAGAAAATTTTAAGTAATTGAAGAGTTTAAGTATTTAAATTATAAATAATTAAGGTGTCTTAAATAATAAAAGTAACTAATATAATCATGATTTAGTTTTAGTTCATAAAACATTTTATTAATGATGAGGATGGAAGCAGAAGTATTGAAATGAAAGGGAGAACCCTTGTCTGTCATTTTCACATCATTAACATTTCTAAGACTGAAATACTATTCCAATGATTTGAACTGTAAAATGTAATTGTAATTGTTCCATGAATAATGTTATACCTGACTAAATGAGTGAATTTGCAGTTGTCCTTACTATTCTCAGTTAAATGACATAATTAAAAAGAATATTTGTCTCTTTGAGGGAAAGGCATTTTAGGTTGCCCTTTCATCTTATAAAGTTCAAGATCTATTTTAATGAAGTCTATAAAGAGAAGGGAATTTTGAAAGTGGATAATGATTGGGTAGCTCTGGGAGATTCTAGGCACAGGCTAGACAAAATGAAACCTCACTTCATATTTAGTGGGAAACACAACTGCAGAGCAATTCAACTGATGGGGCACTCACTGAGAATAATTAGTGATGTAGTTTTCTGGCATAACTGTCATTTAGATATTTTTTTAAAGAGTTTGGAAGGGGGGAGGGGAGCTGTTTCAAGTAGGTGGTAGAAAAAACCCAGTTGTTTTTTACAGAGAGTGGACAACCATGAGGAAGTTCTGTATTAATAACCTTAAGAAACAGTAGATACTTTGGAATAGAGATGACCTCTAATTCCACACGGTTAATTTATTCTGCTAAATTATGAGTCAATGTAACAGTATTTCTGGATCCTGAAAGGAGCCCATTAGGAAAGTGATAGTAGTTTGGTTTCTGATGGAAGTAACACAGCACTTTGTTCCTCTTTCACAGTTGTACTATTCTGGCTAAGAGCACATGCTGTAATGTCAGACAGACCTGGCTATGAATTCCTGCACCAATGCTATTTAGTGGAAAACCTAAAGGAAATTGATCAGTAACTATGACTGTTGCAATTTCTAATTTGTGAAAAGAAGAAAAGAAAACCACTACATTATATTTTGTGAAGATAAAATATAGGGAAAATAAAGTCAGGCACAGTGCCTGGCACAGCATCAGTGTTCAGTGGTAACAATAAAAAAAAAAAGTTGATAGATATTGTTCAAAGGTAGTAATAAGAAAGAATACAATTATTCTATTCTCCTCTAAATTAGACTACAGCTCTGCAGTAAACTTGTTACTCAGTTAAAAATATTTTACCAACTGAAAACTCAACTTCTAAATTATTTATTCTGGAACATCTGTTTCACCGACATTTTAAAGTACTTAGTCATTTCACTCAATCAAAATTGTAATGTACATTAATGATTTATGATTATTTGATGAATACCTGTTTTCCCTATGCAACTGTCTCTATGAGATATATTTGTATAATAGTGTTGTTTTATGAATGTATGAATAAAAGCTAAAAATTAAATATTGGGTAATTACTGACTAGGGAATTTACAGCATGCAGAATAATTATATCAGCACTCCAAAATACCAAAAGAAGATGGTAACCTGATGGTCAAAGGATATTATATTTGCACTTTAATTTTATATTACTGACATTATCAGAGGCTAAAATATTAGTTATTGAAGATGTTTTACAAGTTTGATAATTTGATTTCAGCACTGAATCTCTTCTACCACTTGGTTGTTAGAAAATGGCAAAACTAACAATACAGGAGTTAAAATGTATTTCCAACATCTTGTATTCTTTTAAAAAACTTCTTTTATAATGTTATTTCTCAAAAAATTGTACAGAAACACTTAACTATACATAATAACATTACACACACACAAAATAAACAAGATACATAGTGTATTATAATACAAAGAGCATGAGATTTGGAATAAAAAGACACAAATTTAAATGCTCTATGTGTTCCTATTCTATTGTAGATTTCTTTCCTAATATTCTTACCCATTGTATTTTAGGTCATATTCATGTTGGTAAACATTAGATTATGCTTATTTATTTTTTCTTCCTTTGTAGTAAATTATTATATAAATTATATCATTTTAATTTCTCTTTGTGCTGAAATGTATGACACTTTCCAAATTAAAAAGTAACCTTAAGTTTAGCTATTATTCCTGGAGGATATTTTAAATAAGAAAAAACATTTTTAATGATGTTTATTCAGTATATATTTATCACTTTTTTCCTCTGCATTAGGCTAGAAAAAATATCCTTTCTGTTACCAAAGACAAACTAGCAAACAAAACAAAAAGAACTACCCATTTGTGTTCTGGATCACATTCTATGGCACCACGAGACCTTTGATCCTATGGTTATATTCTTTGTTCTCCATCATTAATTTCTCTTAATTTATATGGTCATTTAAATCACACAGAAGTATACTCTCAATCTCTGAGATTAAAAAACAAAAAAAGAATACCATATTCTGACCCTACATTACCCTTCTAACCATCATTACAATTCTTTCTTCCTTCTTAGCTGAATTACTTGAAAGCATTATTTACACAACCTATGGTTACTTCCCCACTTAATAGTTATACTTCTAAAAAGTTCATTCAGAATATGACTCAATTCTTACCACTAAAATGACCTCTATGTTTCTAAATCCTATCCTATGTCCTCAACTTCCTCATTTGAAAAATAATTACTGCCCACCTCCACTAGACACAAGAACTCTTCTAGTGATTCAGCATAGAGAAATGTATAAAATAGTCAAACATCCCTGACTTTAAGAAGCTTATATTCGCCTGACCTGTGGTGGCGCAGTGGATAAAGCGTCGACCTGGAAATGCTGAGGTCGCCGGTTCAAAACCCTGGGCTTGCCTGGTCAAGGCACATATGGGAGTTGATGCTTCCAGCTCCTCCCCCCCTTCTCTCTCTCTCTCTCTCTCTCTCTCTCTCTCCCTCTCCTCTCTAAAAATGAATAAATAAATAAATAAATAAAGAAGCTTATATTCAGATGACAAACAGCACTAGGAAGAAAAAATAAAGAAGGTGGTTTAAATGCCAGCCAATAGATGCAACATTAAAAAGAATATTATAAAAAGGACTCCACTGAAAATGTGAGATTTAAGTGAAAGTATGAATTTTATCAGAAATTGAGCCATGTAAATGATCTGAGGGAAGAACTTTCCATACCGAGAGAACAGTAAATGCTGTTCTAGGACAGATGTACTTAAACCACTTTGAGATCCATCCAGCACGAATGCTGCTGTGATAAGAGGAGCGGGAAAGGAAGGAATGAGGTCAGTGTATAAAAAGGCTAAGCCATATAAGTAAATTAGAGAAGCTTTTCCTCTGATTAGGACAAAACTATTATAGAGTTCTGAGCTAACGAATGATGTGATCTGACTTAGAGTTTAAAAGTATTATTTTGGCTGCCTTATTTCTAATAGATGACTTCCAACAATGGAAGCAGGGAGAGCTTTTAGTAAGCACTCGCAATGATAGAGGGAAGAGACAATGGTGGCTGGAAACTGGGTATTTGCACCAAAGTGGAAATAAATAGGTACTTGACAGATATTTGAAGGTAAAGCTTGATCATGACTTGTTGATATGTGAGAAAAAATGAGGTGTCAAGAAGTATTTCGTTTTTTTTAATATTTTGAGGTAACTCCATACTGCTGTCCACAGTGGCTATACCAATCTGCATTCCCACCAACAGTGCACAAGGATTCTGTTCTCTCCACATCTTCACCAACAGTCGTCAATTTATTGAGGATAGACATTCTGACAGGTGTGAGGTGATATCTCATTGTTGTTCTGATTTGCATTTCTCTGATGACTAGTGCTGTAGGGGTTTTTTATATGTCTATTGGCCATCTGTATGTCTTCTTTGGAGAAATTTCTATTCAGGTCTTTTGCCCATTTCTTAATTAGATGGTTTGTTTTCTTAGTATTGAATTTTATAAGTCCCTTGCAAATTTTTTATATTAAGCAATTATCAGATGTAAAAGACAAATGCCATAAGATTTCACTTATAAATTGAATTTAACAAAGAAAATAAACTAAGAAACAAAACAGAAACAGATTTATAGATTTGGAGAACAGACGGACAGCTTTCAGAGAGGTCATTGGGGTTGAGTGGGTGAAAAAGGTAAAGAAACTAAGCAAAGGAAAAATACTTACAGACACTGACAACAGTGTGGGGGTTTCAGGATGGAAATTGGGTAGGGAGAAGTAGAGGAGAGTAGAAGGGACATAGATCATGATGGAGGAAGATTTGACAGGGTAATGAACACACAATGCAATGTACAGATGATGACTGTAGACTTGTAAATTTGAAGCTTAATTTTATTAACAAATGTCACCTTGATAAGTTCAATAAAAATTTTTTTTAAAAGAATGATTTCAAAGATTTGTACTGAATTAGGATGAGAAGAAAAACCTGCCATTTGGTAATATGAGACAGACAGGAAGAAGCAGACTGTGAGAAAATATCATTTCAGTAATGGAGATATTAAGTTTGAAAAGCATATTAGAAATCCAAGTAAAGATTTTGTAAAGGAACTTGCATATATGACATTGAAGTTGAGGGCAGATTAGAGCTGGAGATATAATTTCAGGAGTCATCATCTCAGAGTGTTTAGATCCAAAGGACTGTATAGATGGCCAAAGAACTCTGTGAAGAGAAATCACCAGGGGGGTTGTGGAGAAGCGGGAAGGTACCATTCTCGAGGTCCAACACAGAACGTGTTTCAATGAGCAGGGGAAAGTCAACTGTGTTAAATTCTATTCAACGGCAAAATTTGAGAATGGTGACCTCTATTCATCATGAGCATAGACACTGCTTGGAAGTGGTTCAAGACAGAATTAAAAGAAAGATACTGGCTATAATGAATATTAAAACTAATCTCTCTGAGAATATAATATAAAGGAGAACAGAAGAGCTTTGAGGACACATCATTCATTGACCACTTCTTTCTTTTTGCAACGATCTGTTTTCTGCACTTCTACAAAACCACTCTCAGTTTTCCATCCACTGCACGTTAATCATCTTGGTAGCTTCTTTTCAAATTTTTTTTGGTTCCAGCTTCTCCACATAAAATATAAATAGTACATTTCTCAGGGCTCAATCCAGGGTTGTCTTTTCTCACTTTTACTTTTGTGTCTGGGGAAAAGTCATCAGATCCCATGGATTCAGATGCTCACTTAACAGGCTGAATCCCAAATGATATTTCAGTTATGAACTTTTCATGAAATTTAGCTATAAAGATCCACCTTTCTTTATGTGTGTGTGTGTTTGTGTGTGTGTGTGTGTGTGTGTGTGTGAGAGAGAGAGAGAGAGAGAGAGATCACTTTTGGAACAACACAAATATACTCTTAAACTCAAATTTAATAGGCCTCAAAGAGCATTTTCTTTTTTCTTCCCACTATAAAACATTTTCTCCCTAGAGTGCTTTGCATCTTACCAAGAAAATTTTAGAAATCATAATTTCTTCTCTTCCTCATATCAACTTTCAAGTAATCAGTAAATTCTGTCATTTTCAACTCAAATTTATATGAAATCTGCTTTCCTTTCATCGTTTTCCTCATCCTCCTCATTCAGGTAGTCCATATTTTTCATCAGCACAGGGCAACCCAAACCACATCTCCTGCTGCAGTCTTGCCCCGCTACAGTACATTTTCTAGGCTGAAGTGACAAAAAAAAATTTTTTTTTAAATCCTAAAAGATTAAGTCATATTGCCTCTGTTATCTGCTTAAAATTCTTCTCCATATCATTATCATTGCCTGAGGACATGATTCGAAATATTACTTCAGGTTGCTCTCACTTCTTTCTACTGTTTCAGCCATGTTGGTCAAATGAGTTTGCAAATATGATGTGTATGTTTACTCACTTAGAGTTTGCATTAGCTGTGGGAGACAGGCTGTAAGCTGCTAAGGTCCTTATAGCCTAAGGCTTAGTTTTAAGACTAAGCCTTTCCCACCCTTTTAATACTAAGATCTTTTAAAAACTAAGCTTTTCCCCACACCCTTGACTGTTGCATGATGTGGGGTGGTACACTCTTATGAGGAATCCCATTTATGCCTCAGATAAGTGGCTTTGTATCAGAGACTTCTTTATTTGTATATTGGCTTACAAGTTTTAATTTCTACACTATAAAATAAGGCAGACAGGGGTACTCTTACTCAGTTCCTGCCATCAGCATTGCAGAGGAGAAGCAGCCGAGATGGCGGAGTGCTGATGGAAAAGCCAGTTTGTGCAGAATTTGTGCAAAGAGAAGAAGATGGGGAACAAAGGTGAATAAGGCTGTTGGGGCCTTTGATTCTAGGAATAGTCAGATGAGTCAGTGGCTTTAGGAGCCCTGAATGGAAAGGGAAGTGTTTTCCCACTGTGTGTATTTCTCACCCGCCAGGTGTGAGCTAAGATTAAAGGTAATGGCCCACTAGTTCTTGGCTCTGTTGTTTTATTACCATCTGTTCAAATCAAATGTGAACCTGCACAGGTCAGGAGGCTGTGATGGTTGCCGTGACTACTGGCCTTACAAGCCACATGGGCATTTTTCAGGTTTTTCAAACATGTTTAGCTTTGTCTTTGCAAGGACTTCACTCACTCTGATTGGCCCACATCCCTCAATGCCATGCTATGGCGATGCCCCACTCCACACTTCTCACACTAAGCTTCTTGTCTTTCACACCATTTCACGAGGAAGAGAACTGTTCCCTGGGTATCTACCCACCCTAGCTCCTGCATCCTCTATTTGATTCCCTAGTCCAGCCCCCTTCATTTATTTATTTGTAGCAGACATTAACACTTATAATTTTGCTTGTTTGTTTATTTAATACATAAATATATATTTAATTTTATTTGATTGTTTTCTCAATTACACTGCAGTAGCCATGAAGGCAAGGACTTTGTACTTCTCCTTTACCATCCTATCCTTCAGAGAATTACACAGATCATCCCCGGGAATTGTTTGTTGAATGAATGAGTGGACAGATGAAAGACTGCTATGACTATATCACAGTTGGACATGGGAGACAATGAATGTGCCTCTTAAGGAACTTCATTAACAAGAGAAGGACCTACAAGTAACTATGAGACAAATATCTTACGTGGCCCATAGAATTGTAACCTGTTGGGTAGAAATTTATACCATAAGAGTTGGCATTTTTTTCCAGTTCTTAGCATATGAGCCCATGTGTTAATTTACTTGAATACAGTTTCATTTCACACAAAATGTCTCTGACATAAACTGCATTAACATTTCTATTTTAAAGTTAAAGAGACAAAGATTATTATTGAAGATACCTGAGCAGCTAAAGAAATTACAACAGAAATTGACCTAGGTCTCCATTTTTGAGAGGTGCATTTATAACCAGGAATCATGAAAAGGTCACCATTCACAAATCATATTTAAATTCTTTTAAATTTTTCTGATGCATTTATTATTTTACAATTCTATTAAAATATGCTTTTTAAAAACTGTTTTATTAAAAACAGAAAAGAATAAATGCTCACTCATGGAGAAGGGAAAATGTGAAATAAAAAATACGAGCTTTCTAGAATAAGGAAATCAGCACAAATTAAAAAAAAATTTAAATAATCACTTGGACCTAAATATATGTTTCTGCTCAAGGATCACACTGAATTCAATTTTACTGTGTTGATCAGAAAGCTGGTGGTCAGAATTTGGGAGTCAAAGAAAGACTCAATTAGTTCATTAATCAGATTGGGCTAAAGATCTGAAAAAATACATAATTTGACTAGAATATACCTTTTATCATATGCTACACATTTTCTTTCTCATGTTTCCTGACATATGTTATAAAAAGATAGAAATTTTTCTATCAACTTGTTTTACAAAGGAACATGTCATTATCTCTCTGCTATCTACCACAATGACCTCAATGTTACATAAATTTCCAGTTTATGAAAAATGTTTTTCATAATTAAATGAGGTTATAAATTATAACTGTGAGAGACAGTGGGTATTCAGAAACTGTTCTTATATTTAATAATTTAATATACAAATTAACTGTACTCAAGTTACTAATTTTTCTTTGTTTGATTATCTTTTCTTTATGTATTTATTTTTCAAAAAATTATTCTTTTATTTCACACCCTATAAAAATAAGAATAACTGATGCTATTTAACAAATACTTTTCTTGTTACAGTTCTTTCTGCCGTATTTTAATTACTATTTTTTTTGCCAGTTACATAACCTAAAATGTGGATAATAATTCTATCTAGAAATGGAAATTAACTATCAGAATAACTCAAATACCTTAGCAGTAACACTTTATGGAGCAAAAAAACCCAAAATAACCTCTTAGAAAGCAGAATAGAGAGCAGAGCTGTTGAGGGAAGGAGAGTAAAAAAGAGAATTAGACTATTTATTGAAACATTTCTAGAAGAGAAAATTTTTTTAAATCAATATTAGAAATAATGGAATAAAACAAAATTTGACTCCAGACATTCTTTTTCCTAAAAGACTATTTTCTATTATACTATAGAAACTAGTATTACTATTATCATCAAATTACATCACATGAGAAAATGTATATTTTAGCCATGTATAAGTTAAATCTTTAAAAATGGCATATCTAATATAAGTACAGCCTTGACAACATATGTATAACTTTTGGGAAGACTTTAGTCTCAGAAGATACAAAATATTTATTTTCCACATCATCAAAAAAATTAAATAAATAAATAATTTTTCAGCAAAAACAAATGACAGGAATACATTGTAACAATAGAATTCATTTTAAAAGTGATGCCACTTTTCTTTTGTTTTTGTTGACATCATCTTGAATAAAGAGTCCCTTAGATATAAACATCACTGAAAATTTTTCCATTAAGTTAAAAGAGTTAGAATTTGTACCACCTTTAAAATGTGTTACACTGTAAGTACCAAAAAAATAAATAAATACTTAGGAATAATATTCTCTTGTAGGGCATGAAATAAATTAGTCACATTTAGATTCAGACTGATTTTGACCTACAGCCCTACTTATCATTTAATTAAATAGAAATACATTATGAAGAACTATTAAGTAAGTCATGTAGCAGAAGAATTAAAAATATACCATGAAAATACATGCTAAATCATTTAGAAAGAATTCTCTCTGGAAGTGAAGAGTATAGGGTTATCTATATAAATAATATATTATAAAGCATTGAGCATCAAAAAATAAAACATGAGAGAATGTAGAAGACTTACTGAATAATGTAGAGAAAAGCTTAACTATGGCTACATAGTCATGGTTTATACTCCCTGAGACTTTATTAAAACTAAATGTATAAATGAATAAAGTCAACATAGGAAGATATAAGCTGCATGGTAGCATATTTACAAACCATGAATAATGTAATTTAAATAGAGATCATATAAAAATCAAGTTCATTTGATTAATTCTCATTTAAAGTCAGAGCTGCAATAAGAGCTTTCCTAAATATTTATTCTCAGAACTATATATATACATTTTGGAACAAAACCTAAATACTATAATATATACACATGTTATCTAATGCTCTGTCACCTGCAAATAATTCATCTGCAAATAAATACTATAATATATACATATGTTATCTAATGCTCTGTCATCTGCATATTGGGTCTTTATTTGCAAAACAATATTGTCTTAAAAGAGGACCTTGACCTCATTTTCTTTCCTTAGTTGTTTTGGGAAGACCATTATATTTTAGAACATTTAGTACTATATTTAGTTAGTGTCTCTTTTTTCAAGGTGATTTTATAGGTGCAGAATCGTTAGCACAACTCAAAGAAAGAAGAATTAAAATCTGTACATCAAGAAAGAATTTTTGCATATTTTAGCAATTCTTATGCAGAATTTTAAGTAAAGGGGATAAATGAATGAGAGGCCAAGGTTGTAATTTACTTACTAAATTATAAAAAGGGGTTGGAAAGATTGAGTAAATTTTTTAAAGATATAAACAGTTTAAGAATAAAACTGTCAAAAATATTTTTAATAATGATAGAGCAAATTTGGTGTTCTGCTTAAATTTTTACAGGTGATTAATTCATCTTGCATCCATGATACCTATCTAATCTGTCTATCTATCTAGGAACCAATCTTTCCCTCTTTCAGAAAGAAAATGAGGGGAAAAGCAAAATTTCAAAACAAGTGATAAAAACAAGATTTGACTCCAGCCATTTAGATGATAGAGTGAGAGAGAGAGAGAGAGAGAGAGAGATTTAGAGAAGGAGACAGCCCAATAAACCCCTTACCAACTCTTACTTAGTCATTGTATTACCAGAAGGAAGGATATATATATATATATTACCCATTTTCTCAGGTCTTCTTCACCTGTCAGATTACACAATTAACAAATAACTATGGCTACATAGTCATGGTTTATACTCCCTGAGACTTTATTAAAACTAAATGTATAAATGAATAAAGTCAACATAGGAAGATATAAGCTGCATGGTAGCATATTTACAAACCATGAATAATGTAATTTAAATAGAGATCATATAGAAATCAAGTTCATTTGATTAATTCTCATTTAGAGTCAGAGCTGCAGTAAGAATTTTCCTAAATATTTATTCTCAGAACTATATATATATACATTTTGGAACAAAACCTAAATACTATAATATATACACATGTTATCTAATGCTCTGTCATCTGCAAATAATTCATTGAAAGTTAGTGATATACCATTTAAAAAAGAAGTTTAATCATCCAATACTAAAATAAATTATTAAAACAAAAAGAGTGTAATAAATATATACTATATCTTCCTCATTTTATTTATGAGTAAGTTAAGATTCAAAGACATTCAACAATTTAAAAAAGTTAACAAGGACACGATTGAGATTCCAATACATAATTTTAGATCTTTGGCTTAATATTAGTGCAACTCCTAATTTTTCCTATTGAAGTCTAAATGAAGCTTGCAGTTTTCTACTTACCTCAGATCTATCCTAACCTCCATAGATTTCCTACTGCATTATCTATTCATTGTTGTTTTTTTCATATTATTTTATGAACTATTCAATATCAATGTAAGGGACAGATTATTAGGAGAGAAAATTTACAACAAGAAAAAGACAAAGATGCATATGTAGAAATGTCATACCAATGATAAATATAAATGATAAATTGACATGATAAATATAGTTTTCTTTAGCAATTAAATATTATAGCAAAGTATAAAGATTAAGTTTTAGCAAATATGTAAACATTTTCATGTATTTGTATTTGTATGTGTGGAATACATACAAGGAAGTTAGAATGGGCCTCTTTCTGATTCAGTTTAAATGGAAGCATTGATTTAGTAAATATTAAGATATTTAAGCAAATATACGACATTCAACTTCATATACAAACTGTTTGCAAAGGAAATGTAGGATAATCTGTTTTGTGACTCTGAGACGCTTAAGGCACAGCACGGATGTGGAAGGGGGACGAAGAGGAGAAAAGGAGATTGGTGAGATTATTTCCTTTGAGGGAGCTCTTATAGATCAGTTAGTACCCTTCACAGAGTCTTTCCAAGGGAGCAGTGGAAGAATGATATCTTCTAAAACTAGTCTAGTGAGGTAGGCTTCACCTGGGATCACTCATTTATAAAATTTGTTTCAAGTAGTTGACACATAAAAAAAACAAAAAACAAAAACTGGTGTTTGTCCCTGTCTGACAAAGCTAAAATCAAACTCACGCAGAAATAAGCTAACACTGATCCCTGTTGAAGAAATCTAGGGGGAAAGAGAGAGCTTCTGTGTGGAAATTAGCCTGATTTTTTTGTGTGTATGTTTCTTAGAGCAAGGATGTGTTTCCCATTTCAACAAGGAAAATCAATCACTACAGAGATTCAAAATTGGCATCATTTGAGAACCTGTCCAATTAAGCCACCTGAGGAGTAAAAATATCTCAGCAGAAAATCATTGGGGCATCAAGTGGTGGGCGACAAATTTGGGCAAATATCTGTTTAGGATACACATGCATCCCCTGGGGATAAGAAATCGCAGAAGAGAGAGGCCTCTTGGAATCACTGAGTAGACCCAACAACTGCCCATGATCCTCAGCCTGAATATCAACACCAGAGAGGATGTAGCCAGCTCAGCACGTATGTCCAGGATGGTCCCTTTACCAGCACCCCCTCTACTCTGTTTGATCCTAAAGAAACCTGACAGAGTGGCAAGTGAAAAATTTGAAAGCAGGAGTAAAATAAAGGTGGAGATACTATAATGGCTAGATCTTAACCCTCTCCTTAATTTATACAGGCACCTGGATCACAAGGACTAGGATCAAAGAGAGAAAAGAAGAATTTGATGTCTGATCAAATTTAGTTATTTGATTAATATCTTAGACTTGGTATTCTAATTATAGAATTCAAACTCTGTTTTTTGTTTTATGAACGGAATTTTTCTCCCTCTAAATTTTTTCTGTTGAAATCCTAAACCACACTGCCTTAAAATATGACTCTATTTAGAGATAAGTTCTTCAAAAAGCTGGTTAAATTAAAATGAGTGCTTTCGGGTAGGTGCTGATCCAATGTGACTGACAGACACCCTTACAAGGAGAGGAAATGTGGATGCTCCCAGGCAGACACCAAGCATGGGTGTGCATGAAGGAAAGCTGGATGAGACACAGTGAGAAAGTGACCATCTATAAACCAAGGAGAAGCCTCCAAAGATCAGACCTCCTGACACCTTGATCTTGCACTTCCAGCCTCCCAAACTGAGAAATAAGTTTCTGTTGTATAACCCCCCCTCCCAGTCTGTATTATTTATTATAGCAGCCACAGCAAACTAATTTGACAGTTTAATGTGTCCACTGGATAAATGGATTTTCGTCCTGGGGTAGATGTATGTAGAAGATATCTTTCTTTTTTATTTATTTATTTATTTTTAATTTTTCTGAAGTTGGAAATAGGGAGGCAGTCAGATAGACTCCCACATACGCCCGACCGGGATCCACCCTGCATGCCCACCAGGGGGCAATGCTCTGCCCATCTGGGCTGTCGCTCTGTTGCAACTAGGACCATTCTAGAGCTGAGGCAGAAGCCATGGAGCCATCCTCAGTGCCCCGGCTAACTTTGCTTCAATGGAGCCTTGGCTGCGGGAGGAGAAGAGAGAGACAGAGAGGAAGGAGAGGGGGAGGGGTGGAGAAGCAGATGGCCGCTTCTCCTGTGTGCCCTGACCGGGAATCAAACCCGGGACTCCTGCACGCCGATGCTCTACCACTGAGTCAACCGGCCAGGGCCAAAGGTATCTTTCTTTTACAAAACAAAAACTTATTTAAATGTGTCCATATATCTAACTGTGAAAACTAGAAGAAATCTGAGTCTTCTTAAAACTTAACATGTATCTGTGATATTTTGCTTTCCTCAGCCTTCTCAATGGCTTTGTGGTGGGAAAAGGATGGGTCTGTACTGCCTGATGGAGTGAATGCACACTGGGTGCGGACGGAAAGAAAGGTAGGGAGAAAGAAAGAGAAACCGGTTTCAAAAAATTAATATGTTTAAAGGCAGAAAGTGAGAATATTTTGGATGTTTTTATTTTATGAATATATTTTACATTTTATATAGTCAGATAGTGAACCATAATTTTTAATTATGTATTGTAGAGGTTTGAAATATAACGTTTAAGTGGCTAATAACAAAAAGCTAAGAAAAATTGAAAAAATTATACTGTATCATATTCTCTCCTTGTATTATGTATTGTGATTTTTGTGTTTCCTATATTATTTTTGTAGAACACTAACTTTACTGCCACAAGAGGGCTCCTCACCCTTCTCAGCTGGACCACAGAGTTGTTTTTGTTGTTGTTGTTTGTTTTTTTTGTTTTTGTTTTTGTTTTTTTTACAGGAACAGAGAGAGAGAGAGTCAGAGAGAGGGATAGATAGGGACAGACAGACAGGAATGCAGAGAGATGAGAAGCATCAATCATCAGTTTTTTCGTTGCGACACCTTAGTTGTTCATTGATTGCTTTCTCATATGTGCCTTGACATCGGGCCTTCAGCAGCCAAGTAACTTCTTGCTCCAGCCAGCAACCTTGGGTCCAAGCTGGTAAGCTTTTTGCTCAAGCCAGATGAGCCCTCACTCAAGCTGGTGACCTCGGGGTCTGGAACCTGGGCCCTCGGCATCCTAGTCCGATGCTCTATCCACTGCGCCACCGACTGGTCAGGCTGGGCAGCAGAGTTTAATATGGTAGCCAGTAGCTGCTTGTGGCTTTTGAGCCTTGAAATGTAGGTAGTGAGATTACAGAATTAAAATTTTAACATTATTCCATTGTAATTCATTTTAATTTAAATTTCAAAATAGGCAACACATCTTTATTGCTTTAGTAGATGACATTTTCTCTCTTGCACTGTGTAATATCTAATAAAAGTGTTGAGTGGACACTAATGAAACATTAAAATGTGTTTATTTGAATATTTTAGGCAAAAAGTAAAAATTATATTGATACTTAAATCATAATTGCAGGTAAGTTTGAATACTAATTATTATTTTATTGATAAGTTGATTATTCTTATAAATCATTTATTCCCAATGAAAACTTAATTTTCAGGATGAGTTATGCTGGAAGTGTGAAATACATATAAAATGCAAAATATAGCATTAATATTTTTTACATTAAGTGTTGAAATGTTAGTATTTTGGGCATGTTAGTTAAATATAATAATTATTAATTTTGCCTGTTTCTTTTACATGTTTTGTGGTTATAAGAAAATTTAAAATTTTGTATATGTTGTGTGTGTGTGTGTATACATAATTCTGTGAAGTTGAGCTATCATGAGGGCTACTTTTGTGAGTTACTGGCATTGGGAGCAGATTAAGCCACAGAATTTTAGACCTGAAAAGAAGTCTATTACTCTATTATCAAATAACCTCACATATGTCTGTTTGTGTGGTCTGTTCCTAAAATTTCCAGTTTCTAGTCCAGTGCTCATTCCAGATTAATACATGTATGAAGACAAATTTCACCTGGGAATCTTTACATCTCTTTTCTTTTCCAATATTAGCTTTTATTGTCATTTCTTACTTAAACAGCTCTCTTGTATAAAAGTTTACTGGATTTTTGTTACACTGCTAACCTAGAAAAATAAGTATATGCTTGGAAGTCCAACAGAAGTTCATGACCAGGAGGCTCATGGTAGTTATGGAAACTTTATGTAGTACTTGCTACATTTTCTGTAGAAAGAATGTAACCCAAAGCAACAAGGTTGTTTCCTTGTTAGATCAATAATATAATGTTTCAGTTTGACCTTTTCATACAAAGGTATACTTGGGTGTTCTGAAACCACTGCCTTTCCTGATAAGGGTTACACTTCTTTCACCTTAAGCTGTTTTATAGCTACAGATTCCTTCTTGGGTTTTCTAGTAACAGTCTGTATACCTAATGTAATCACAGAATAAAGAAGCCTGTAAGAACAGATGATTTTATTGTTTGTTTCATCCTATGCACACAAAAATATATGAGGAATATACTCTGCTAAAATATCACATGGAAAAATTAAAGACATATGTCTATTATAAGTTTGTTATAATTCTACTGAGAATCATTTTCTTTATAATATCTACTGTATTGAAACCTGCATAGAAAAATGCATTACTTTAAAAAACAACAACAAATAAACCCAAGCACTTATATTATGTAATCAAATAAATATGAGTCCCCAACAAATTACTATGAAAGATTGGGATATTTTTATTTCAATAATACTGCTATGAATCATAATATGCTTGAAATTGCCTTATAAGTCATGTTTAGTCAAACAATAAAGGTGATGATTATTCTCCTGCTGCTGCTACTGATAATAGTAATACAAACAAAATTTTATCTAATGTTTACTCTGTCAGACACTATTCAAAGTGTTCCATGCATATTAACTAATTTTAACTGATACCATTGTTTTATTAACACATCAGTTTTAATCAAGAACAGTGTATTGCCATCATGTTTACATAATTCACTAAATTTGATTCTTAAGAAATTTTAGCTTTTTTAAAAATAAAAATTCTACTCTGTGAATTTGCAAATTGGAAGATAAGTAAGGCTAGAGTTCATAGAAAAATTTCCATAGGTCCTAGAAGGAAAAAAAAAATCTCTAAGGGTTAAGACCTGGTTCTACTATTTTCTGTGACCTTGGTCTTAACACTTTTTTTTGAAAGGGCTGCAGTTAGCTCACACAGAAGCTCTGTGTGCGTTACAAACCCCTTTCCCGGGTGTAGCAGCATCAGCCCAGTGCATAGCCAGAGCTGCACAGCTCCGACTTGCCACCTAGCCTGCTGTCCTCATGCATGGCCTACCTACGTAATCTGTTTCAAATCTTTGTTTCCTATTTGGTAAATAGAAAAAATATTATAATTGATGAGATATGATGAGAATTGCATATGCATATATTTTATAAATAATGAAATAATGCATATGCATATATTTTATAAATTGTGACACAGTCTGACCAGGTGGTGGTGCAGTAGATGGAGTATTGGACTGGGAAGCAGAGGACATAGGTTTGAAACCCCAAGATCACTCAGCTTGAGAGCGGGCTCATCAGGCTGAGCATGGGGTCGCTGGCTTGAGCATGGGATCATAGACATGACCCCTTAGTTGCTGGCTTGAGCCTAAAAGTCACTGTCTTGAAGCCCAAGGTCGCTGGCTTGAGCTCAAGGTCGCTGGCTTGAGCAAGGAGTCACTCATTCTGCTGTAGTCCCCCAGTCAAGGCACATATGAGAAAGCAATCGATGAACAACGAAGGAGCCACAATGAAGAATTGATGTTTCTCATCTCTCTCCCTTCCTGCCTATCTGTCCCTATCTGTCTCTCTGTCTCTCTCTCTGTTTCCGTCACAAAAAATAAATTTTAAAAATAACATAAAATAAATTGTGACACATACCTATGAATGCATAGCATTCAATTCTTCTTTCAGCATTTATGAGGCACCTATAATATGGTAAATCTTGGGACGCAGAGAGAAAAATACAAAGATGCTATCTTTAAAAACTTGTAAATTATGAGACCAAGTAACAATAAAAGAACTCAGAATCTGTTTTCTAGCTTTAATACAGTAGGTGGAATGTTTATATATCTTTATCATCTAATTTGCACTGATACATGCTATTATTTTAAGTAAATTACATATCTTTTTAAAGTCATCTAAAAGTACTATATATTTATTTTATTTTATTTTAATTTATTTATTTTTGCTTCTTGCTGATCACTTTAAATTTGTCATGAGCCAAAAAGTCTGGTGTGATATTTAGAATATTTAATAACATTTGAGGCTGGAAACTGAATTGTGAATGTCAGACACAGAAGAATCGAGAAAGTGCCCTATTCTGCCAGCTATTAGCCATCTGTTGTATTATAGGACAATCCCATGGGTCCTTGAAAGAGATGGGCTATTCAGGGGTCAAGGAGGCGGTACCAATACTCCAGACCTAGAGCAAGTGGTTATTTACTAATCAGTTCTATTTTAATATATTAATTATCTCTGCAGCCATAATGAACTAACAGTTTTATACCAAATACCATAGTTTCACATCATCATTGTAATCTAAAACTATTCTGCATCTTTCAAGACTCAAAAATCAGGTACCTGAAAGCTTTCTGGACCATATATTCTGTTCTCACTCCTCACATGCACTCATAATTTCTTAATTGTAATGCTCCATATTTTTTTCCTGTTAATACAATATTCACGAATCCTTTTTTATCCTATTTAAGATATTCTCTGAATACAGGGACTGTGTAATATCAGAGCCTAGTACAGTATCTGGTATACAGTAAATGTTCATATTTTTGTTGAACAATATTAGACATATGGGAAAATGAACAAATAAATAAATTGTGCCATAATATATCTCAAATGGGACTTTAATTTGAAAATTACATTGTTTCATTAAACAGCATTAGCAACTTGCCTGTCTCATTAATAACTTTGGGTAATAATCTGGGGCATTGCTCTGTTGCTCAACAACCGAGCTCTTCCTGCACCTGAGGTGGAGGCCATGGAGCCATCCTCAGCACCTGCGGCCAACTTGCTCAAATTGAGCCAGGCTTCAGGAGAGGAAGTGAGAGAGAGACAGATGGATAAACAGAGAGAAGAGAAGGGGTGAAGTAGCAGATTGGTGCTTCTGCTGTGTGTCCTGACTGGGAATTGAACATAATATAATACATGCACATGCCAGGCCAATGATCTACCGCTGAGCCAAATGGCCAGGGCCAACTTTTGTATTTTTTGAAAAAGCAAATTGCAGCTATCAGTGCAACATGAACATTATTACATATTAAATCAATATGTAATATATTTTAGGTATATTTAGGAAAGAGAATATAAATATTTCCTTGAGGAGAACAATTTCTCACTAATAAATATATGGGTTGTTTGAAAATTTTAAACATTTTTTATTTAATTTATTAGGGTGACACTGGTTAGATTATTATACAAGTTTCATGTGCCCAATTCTACAACACATCTCTGTACACCATATTGCATGGTCACCCCACTCCAAGTCAAGCCTTTTGTCCATCACTCTTTATACCTTCATATCCTACCTCCACCTCTCCCCCTCCTGGCAACCACCACACTACTGTCAGTATATTTCTTGTTTTTTTTAATTATGACACTGTGGAATTTCCTCATTCTTTGAAGGATTCTTTAGATAACTCTAATTTGGAAGAATTCTTGTACGACTTCGACTAAAAATTATATTTTTAAAGTCAATACCGAGATTTTAGCCTTGAGAGTATGCTAGGGTGAGAGAGATTATGAAAAATGAATTTCAAACCAGTCTTTTTTTTTTTTTTTTGGCTCAAGACAAGTCCAGAAGACACAGTTATAGACCTTTGTTTTTTTTTGTTTTTTTTGTTTTTTTTCCATTTTTCTGAAGCTGGAAACAGGGAGAGACAGTCAGACAGACTCCCGCATCCGCCCGACCGGGATCCACCCGGCACGCCCACCAGGGGTGACGCTCTGCCCACCAGGGGGAGATGCTCTGCCCATCCTGGGTGTCGCCATGTTGCGACCAGAGCCACTCTAGCGCCTGAGGCAGAGGCCACAGAGCCATCCCCAGTGCCCGGGCCATCTTTGCTCCAATGGAGCCTTGGCTGCGGGAGGGGAAGAGAGACAGAGAGGAAAGCGCGGCGGAGGGGTGGAGAAGCAAATGAGCGCTTCTCCTGTGTGCCCTGGCCGGGAATCGAACCCGGGTCCTCCGCACGCTAGGCCGACGCTCTACCGCTGAGCCAACCGGCCAGGGCTAGTTATAGACCTTTGTAAAAAATAATAATTTGGCCCCAGCTGGTAGGGTCAATAGATAAATAGTTGACCCAGAGCACTGAGGTTGTGGGTTCAATCCCCCATGAGGGCACTTATAAGAGGCAATCAATAAGTATACAAATAAATGGAACAACTAAGTGGCACAATGAATTGATACTTCTCTCTCTCCCCATCCCTTCTTCTATCAGTAGAAAATATTAATAAAAGCCATGATTAGTAAAAACTCAGGACAATGATGAAAGAAAAGCTCTCCTACAATTGAAACAAGCTTTCTAAACTGTCCCTTTGTGTAAAAATTCTCATGGAGGATGGAGTAAAGCAGGGGTCCCCAAACTACGGCCCGCGGCCTGCATGTGGCCTCCTAAAGCCATTTTTTTGGCCCCTGCCACACTTCTGGAAGGGCACCTCTTTCATTGGTGGTCAGTGAGAGGAGCACATTGACCATCTCATTAGCCAAAAGCAGGCCCATAGTTCCCATTGAAATACTGGGCAGTTTGTTGATTTAAATTTATTTGTTCTTTATTTTAAATATTATATTTGTTCCCATTTTGTTTTTTTACTTTAAAATAAGATATGTGCCGTGTGCATAGGGATTTGTTCATAGTTTTCTTTATAGTCTGGCCCTCCAACAGTCTGAGGGACAGTGAACTGGCCCGCTGTGTAAAAAGTTTGGGGACCCCTGGAGTAAAGGGTACAAACATCTATATAGAATCGTTAAACTTCATTTTCTAAAGGAACTAATTCTGAACTCTTACAGTACTGAATTATGGAAAACATAAACCCTTTAAAGATATACTGTCATTCAGCAAACCATCATAGTAATGTGCCCAGCAAATTCATTGTAAGAAATAAAAGAGGACCTGGCCGATTGGCTCAGCGGTAAAGTGTCAGCATGGTGTGTGGAAGTACCAGGTTCAATTCCGAGGCAGGGCACACAGGAGAAGTGCCCATCTGCTTCTCCACCCTTCCTCCTCTCCTTTCTCTCTCTCTATCTCTTCCCCTCCCGCAGCAGCCAAGGCTCCATTGGAGCAAAGTTGGCCCGGGCGCTGAAGACAGCTCCATAGTTTCTGCCTCAAGTGCTAGAATGGCTCCCTCCACAACAGAGAGATGCTCCTGATGGGAGAGCATCGCCCCCTGCTGGTCATGCTGGGTAGATCCTGGTCGGGTCCATGCGGGATTCTGTCTCATTTCTAACTTTGGAAAAAAATACAAAAAAAATGTATAGTAGAAAATGTGGCTTAAAGAATTTTAGCTACACTGAAGAGGGAATACCCAGGAAAAAGTTTTATAGAGTCGAAAGGTGAAAAACTGACCATGCTAAAAAAGCATACCACAATTTCCTGTGGACACCAGCAGTAAATGTCTGCAGTATACTCACTTACCAAGAAGTGACATCTCCACTGAAACCAGCTAATATTTATGAGTAAGAACAAGGGTTTATAAATGAGCCCGTTGGCTTCGTCCTATCATTATTAGGGATAATAGGATATCATCTGTATCTTAAAGCTTTATTAAAAAAGAAAGAAGACAGTAATCTAAATCTTAAAAGTTTGAGTATTTACCCAAGGATGCTGAGTTAACATATAAGAGACATTATCTTAGAAGAGATTAGCGAGTTTTAAGTTAATTCTGTCATCAGTAGGAATGTGTGAGCCAAATTAAAATGTTGTTCTATAGTAATTTTTTTCTGTTTTCCAGTTGTTCAGTACTACATTTTAAATCTACTCTAAGTTTTAGAAAATATTGTCCATACAACAACTGCATAGTTGAGAAATTATTTCCTATTTACAGCAGTTGCTGTATTTGAAAATAGCAATCTAAATCAGAATAATTTTTCTAAACTATGTCTGGATTCTCACAAATTCCTTACAATTGTAATATAAAGTTAATATAATTTGCCTTTCATTTTATAAGTATATCAACTAAAATTTTATATATAGGCCCTGGCCGGTTGGCTCAGTGGTAGAGCGTCGGCCTGGAGTGCAGAAGTCCCGGGTTCGATTTTCGGCCAGGGCACACAGGAGAAGCGCCCATCTGCTTTTCCACCCCTACCCCTCTCCTTCCTCTCTGTCTCTCTCTTCCCCTCCCGCAGCCAAGGCTCCATTGGAGCAAGGATGGCCCAGGCGCTGGGGATGGCTCCTTGGCCTCTGCCCCAGGCGCTGGAGTGGCTCTGGTCGCAGCAGAGCGATGCCCCAGAGGGGCAGAGCATCGCCCCCTGGTGGGCAGAGCGTCGCCCCCTGGTGGGCGTGCTGGGTGGATCCCGGTCGGGTGCATGCAGGAATCTGTCTGACTGTCTCTCCCCGTTTCCGGCTTCAGAAAAATACAGAAAAAAAATAATTAAAAAAAATTGTATATATACGGATTAAACACTGAGTTAGCAAACATCAAATATTTTTTAAGCATTAAATTTATTTTAAAGAAACAAAACATTGGCTTAAGAAAAAACACAACAAAGTAAGCATTGAAGACCTTTTTAAAAAGATAACAATTGTGATATATTTCCTTTTGACTAGTCAGAGTCACTCAGCAGTGAAGGAGAACTCATTCCTTAAACCAATAAAAATAAAAGTTCTATAACAGAACCTCTATTTCCCAATATGCTGATTTTCATGACTGTTTCTTAAGTACATACATTCTACATTTTCCTGCTATACTTTGCTCAAAAGTCTATTTTCATCTGATTTTAAGCAATCCTCTTTATCAGAATCTGAATTTAATGATTCCAAGTATAACTTTTTTTCATGAATGATATTCATCATTTATGGCATTCTCACTGTTAAAACATAACATTAACTCATTCCTGATAAAAAGGACTATAAAATAGGCAAGATAAAGGAAATGATATTATTGCTAATATTTTACATTATTTCTAAAATCTCATTATATTATACTATATGAACTGTAAAACTAATACAGTTACATGGCTTAATATTTATTTCATAAATATTAAAAGTTTAGCAAGATAAAGTATTTTAATAGAAATTATGTTTGATTAGATAGAGTTAAGCAAATAAATCACTAGTGGTGTGTTTCCACTATACAGTGCTTAGCTCAGTTTATCACATTGTGTTTCGCAGTAGAATTACTATTTCAGGGAAATTTGAAATTAAATGACAATTAGCCTGTTTATTGTCAAACATATCCACAGTTTATGAACCGAACTTTGAACTGGAAGATATATAAATTGGGCAAGCAAATTTTTTTAAATTTTTTTTAATTTTATTTATTCATTTTAGAGAGGAGAGAGAGGGAGAGAGAGAGACAGAGAGAGAGAGAGAGAGGAGAGAGAGGCAGGGGGGAGGAGCTGGAAGCATCAACTCCCATATGTGCCCTGACCAGGCAAGCCCAGGGTTTTGAACCAGCGACCTCAGCATTTCCAGGTCGACGCTTTATCCACTGCTCCACCACAGGTCAGGCCTGGGCAAGCAAATTTTAAGGATTAGAATGAAATTAGTATAGTTAATTATGCAAGAATTTAATTCAATCATTATTATCAATGAATGTGATAAAAAGCCTTAAATTTTATATTGGCGTGACAAAAAAAAAACAAAAAACTTTTATCAGGAGTTTCAACGGGTGTTTCAGACAAACTAATGTTTACTTAGACCATTTTGCCTACTAAATATGATGTTTTTGTTGTCTCTGATGGTTGTGTGAACAACATACTAATTAAGATGATGCATGCCATAAACTAGACAGGATCATAAAGCAAGAAGTAAAAAGAAATTTCTTATTTTCAGTCCCTTAATAAAATATATGAAATATAAAGAATTTCTAGATGAAAGTAACTATTTTGAATTATGAAAGATTTAAAGAAAAAAATGATACCATAATAAAAATCAAAAGAAAATTTTAAAATGTACAAGACTAAAATGTACAAGACTAAATTTATTCTCGATGCATAAGCAAAACTCAATTTCCTATTCTTCTAAAACTCAGTAAGTGAAAATAAACAGCTTACTTCACAAATTTAAAATAATGTTGTTTGTCTATGTATTAAAAAGTGATTATTTTGAGATAAGAATTCAATACAGTTTTATAAACTACCCACAGCATGTACTCACTAAAAATTAATATTACCCAGTATAATATAAAAAGAACACATATTCATTGAGACTTATGAATTATACTGAGAAAGCCCTATTCATAAAAGTATAGGTTATTTGCCTATGTCCAACATTCCTATGTCAGTGAATTACACCTACAAAGTCTTGAACCAAAAATTTTGATTCTCACTTATTATGTCCATCCCTCACCTCCAAACCTGAAATAATAAACATGGCTCAAATTGATAGTCAAATTAGAGGAGGAATTTTATGATTAGAATGGTGGGATATGATTCCCAGTTTCTTATCAACAATGGATATATAAAGCTACAACAAGAAAAATTGGTATCTAAACATAATTAGAAATATATATTATATATAATAATAAATATATACTAATAAATAATAAATAATAAATATATATAATTAAACAGATTGCTTTGATTTTATGCTTTATGTTTAAATTTAGACTATATGATTTTTTAAATTTGATTAAACAGAGGAAACTGCTTCTCATTTTTATTTATAAAAATAAATCCTATTTTAAAATTGGGTTCTATGGAAAAGTGCTTTTTCTCTAGAGAAACATGGGTATCTTTATTTGTGATAGTGAGATGTGTAAAACCTAGTGTTTGTCTTTTTTAATTGTTTCCAGAATTCAAATTTTGTGTTTGATCATAATTTTTAAATGATTTGCACCTGTGGTTACAAAGTGTGTTTCTCACTATTCCCTGTGGTTGATTACCTCTTTCCACGGAAGCACCTTTATTCACTGCATCTCTGACTTTCACTATAAGACATCTTAATACCTTTTGATTTACACAATAAAGTGTCTGGTTATTATGACTCTTTTAACTGATGGGAAAACTAAAGCTCAGACCACTCAAACAGCAATTAGTAACATTATAATTATAATTTAACCCTCATCTTCTAATTCCTTATCCAACTCTTTCTTTATATACTATGCTGCATTTCTAATACTTATCTTTGTGAGAAACTGTGCACATATAACTGTCAAAGCATTTCCAACGTTAAAAAATAGAGTGGAAACCCCAAAGTTAGTTTTCACATAAATTATGTGCTTCTAAAATGTCTGGGGCCTCTGTTTAACTGAGGTTAATGGCAAGGCATTTTCAATCCTATTTGAAAGGTTGGTCCATTAAGTATCTTTTCTGACCAATACAAATACAGAGATAATGCCAAAATTATAACTTCTTTGAGAACCTTTGTAAAAAATATTTTTGTTCATAAATTGAAAATAGACTGAATTAATACTGATGTTTCTTTGTTAAATTGAAAATAAGTGTCTAAAAAATATTAACCCACATAAGAATCATATGAACAAAATTATAAAAAAGCGAAAATCAAAATATGATAAAATCTATAACGATTTTGAAGACTTAATCTGTAATACAGAATAGACATTTGGAATTGATTAAATGATGCAATTCCTAAATTCTCATGCCAAAGACAATTTTGTGAATATTTATAGCAACCATATCTTTGACTACACACTAAAAAAAAGGTGAAATGTTGAAGAATTTAAAATGAAAAATATTAAAATAATATTTCAAACTTGAATAATTGAGCCTTATGGATAAAAAAAAAATGTCACTTTTAATGAACATTCTTTACAGGTAAAATTTTCTGTATTATACAATTGAGTGTCATCTAAAAATCTTCCAATTTGGAAATTAAAAAATCATGATCAAATATTGATAGAAATAAAAAAATAAATTTTAGATTAATAATAAATACTGTGTCAATAATATGTAGATTTCAAGAATTAAACTAAATAACTTCCAAACACCACAGTAAAAGAAAAGTTTACTATTTAAGTATGAGCTAGCACAATTCAAGTTCTCATTAGAAGAGGTTAAAATGAAACTTGAATGTAGGAACATTATTGATAAACAAAGAATAATGTAGTAAAATTGAAAATATTTTTGTTAGAAAGATTTGAAAATTAAAGTAAAAACATTTTAAAAGCATAGAGGAGATAATAAATTTTTTTAAAGAAAAGATTTCCAGTATAAATAAGTTCAGGGGCAGGGAGGAGACATTTATTTTAGATAGGAGCCTATATATTCAATGGGAGACCTAGGGGAAGAAAAAGCATTTTTCAAATCAAATGCATTTTATAAATCAATACTTTTCTTAGGATTTTTGAATTAGAACAAATTCTCAGTTGTTCTCCTCAGCCTCTACTTAATCTTATTTATATTGTAATATATAAACTAATAAAGGAGCTAGCCAATTACTGGGTAAAGCACGTTGGTGTGTTTACATATCCATACCATCAATTATGGGACAAACTCTAAGAAATAGCATTTAGGAACCCTTATGATATTTTATAAGATTACAGGTTAAATAGAAATGCTACAAAAAAAGTAATCAGTATTTGAAAACCTAAGCTCCATTAGAACACTAAATATTTAATGTATTTAAAATGATTGATAAATTTAATTATTATAACTCAATAAAAATTTGAGTTTTTAAGGAACAGTTACATGGAGACTTGATTGTGACAGTTCTTTAGTATATTCCACAACTTTTTTACCTTGGTTTTAATTTAGATACCACTGAAATTAAAGTACTCTCAGGTCATCTAAAAAGCATGATTACCACCTCATGTTTGGGCTTGTATTTTAATACATTAGAATGATAATTTTTAAAGCTATTTAAGCTAGCTTATTAGAGTTCTTCAGTCCAAATTTATTTTATTGTAGTTTTAAAAATTACTTCTCCAACTGAACTTATGTTGTCTATGTAAAATATTATTTGGATATAATGAAAATAGATAATCAATCTGAATCAGGAAAGTTTTAAAAGGATAAAATATCATAGCTTTCATTTACTTAGGCCCCTTTATTTCATCTATATTGTATAAATATAGTTTATATCCAAAATTACCATCTTTTAAGCTCTTTTTCCTGTTGAAAATGGAAATAATTCATAGCCTATAAAATACTTCCTTTCTATTTTATTACAGTGAATTCATTAATATGATATTATTCAGTGATGAAACCAGAAAGGCAATACTAGAAAATAAAATTGAATCCTGAAAGGACTATAAAAGTCAATTTAAGTTCAGCAAGTAGAATATTGAAAATAATAATTAAATACACAAATCTACTGGCAGCCGTACACTGTCTTGTAATGCAAAATAACCCTATCAGAAGATACTAGTTTCATGAAACCATACTGCATAAAATGAGTTAAGTACAATTTTATTTTTGAGAGAGATCTATTTTTCCTCCAGGAAACAAATATTTAAATACAAATATTTAAATTTATATTTAAATATAAAATAAGTGCTATTTTATTTATATTAAGATAAAGAAGAGAAGCCATTTGACTTAAAAATTCAATAACCATATGAGTCAAAAGGATGTCATTTGAATTTCTGCCATGCCAGCCACACTTAACTCAGGACAGAGGGGAATCTGAGCTGTAAAATCACGTGGTTGCAACACTCAAGGGAAAGAAAGGGTCAACCTAGAGAAAGAGTCTCCACAGAAATTACTGCTTTTCAATAAAAAGGCCTCTGATTTCTGAACTGGACAAGCATTTTAGAATTTAAAACTGGCAACTGAAAATATTGTTTAAATTTAAAAACAACACAAAGTTAAAAGTTAAATTTAGGTTACATTGATTTTGACAGTTCTTTTTAATAATATATAAAAATAAAAATGTCTATAAATATTTAATTTTTAATTTTAATATAGTGTTCTACGGTGAGTAATATATTTCAAGAAATGTTAATAAAATGCATAGCTTTAAGATCACATTTGAATTCATATTTCTGTTTGAATTACTACATTAGAATAGAAATTATAAAGTTTTCTACACTGGGCTTTTTCTAACACTTGTATTTTCAAGTTACTTTTTTAGTGAGTTTTACTACAATGATACCAAATACACTATCATAAGTGTCAGAATACTATCCCATTAATCTGTTGCTATTATTGTGGGAAACCTTACTGATAGGACACTAAAGAGAGGATGCTGTTCCTCAAAATATAAACTGGTCATTGAAATTTGTATTCCAGAAAACAATAAATGGTCTAGTATTGACTACGAGCTGGCTAAAGTCACCATAGTAAGTTTTCAAAGCACTTAAGTCTGTAGACTACTAAAAAAAATAATATTAAAGAAAAATAAAACAGATAAATGGAGAAATGTAACTGTGGCAATGCTCACTATTCCCTGAACAGTAGTTGATATGCTACTGAGAAAATGAAATCAATTATTTACATAATAGTCTGAGGATAAAGTATACAAAACATTGTAGAAACTACAGTTTTATTAATACTCTAGTTTTATGATATTTTTGTTTTAAACAAAGAATGTTTTCAGGTTAATACCTTGAGTGTTAGATCCCACTTATTAAAATTTATGCCTGATCATAAAAATGGTAGAGAATAAACCTCAAATGGTTAATTAAACCAGCACAAGCTGGCACACTGTACATGAAAATAAATTTCAATTAATGAAGAGTCTATTTACAGCTGCAGGTTTTCTGCAGGGTTACGTGGGGCAGCTTCAGGTAGCCATGTCCAATTGCTGAAGCATTTTATGAAAGTAAAATAGAACATCTGTTACATATTGCCTTTCAGAAGTCATATATTCTTTATCCTGAATATTCTGTTATAAAATCAACTAACTTTTATACTATAATTTAGTTATGATCATGGATTGCTCTAGCAAGAGAATGATCATTTTTGCTTATTCAAATTACCATTTATTAACGGTAAGAATATTTTGCTTCTATCACAAAATGAAATTGTGCATACCAAAATCATTTTCACATCAAAAGAGGTATTCATTAAATATACCTTGATATGGAGCACTAAATCCACGATATCTGTGATTGCTGTCTGTAACAAAATGCAGTCTGAGCCAGTTTTTGTTGCTGATAATAGGTGGTGGTATATTCATTCCAGATAACCTGAATTATGGAAGACAACAACAACAACAATAAAAATTAAAGCTTTTCAGCAGTAAAAGATTTATTGAATTGAGGCCCCCACAAATTTTTTTCTACCTGTATGATATTCATGACTTTGCATTATTAAATTGTTAATCACAAGTGAAATATTTGTTTTATGTATAGAAAAGTTAATCATAGAATACTGAAATTTTAAACACATTTTGTTCCAATCAGGTTGTATATATGAATAAAATAATAAACTGTTTTTGTATTCACCCAAATTTATTCATAGATTATAATAAACATAATTGAGGCTGAGTTAATGGTGCTGGTCATTGTGTTCCCTATGTATGTATTGAAACAAAGTTACAAAACAGAAAGATTTCAAAGCAATAGGTATACGTTTTTCTCAATATATTTTCAGTATTTCACATTTGATGGGAAAGTTCATTATTTCATAAGACAGAACTACTTTAATGTAATTGTACAATAGTATAAGTATTCATGATTAATTTTCTTTATAAAATATATTTCTATAATACAGTGGAGGTCTGCTCCAACTGACAGAAAGAAAACACTATATTTTGTGTGTGTGTGTGTGTGTGTGTGTGTGTATATATATATATTTCATCTCTACATAGCTAGTCATAAAGTAACCATTTCATAATTTCCTTAAAGCAGGGTGCTTAAAACAACATCTTGAAATAATGCCCCCCAAACTTCTAGGTGGGGGTTATTAAGCCCAGGTAAAATGCTTTAAAAAGAAGTACTATTACAAATTCTCCTAGTGAAGGAGAATTTTAGATTAAGGTTTTCTAAAAACTAGTGTGATGTATTTTTACCATTCTTTAAAGCTTACACATTTCTTTTTTTTTTCTTCATCAGAAGGCAAAACAGACAGCTGATTTGTGTGTGTGTGTGTGTCTTTGTGTGTTGATTACACCTCTTGAGTAATTCTAGAGGACCAGCAGGGGGACATTGGAGTATCTGTCCTTGTACATGAAATCAGTGGTGAGGTATAGGGATGGTGATACAAGGACCCTTTATCCAACACCCTCCTCCCTTAGCTCCCAAAAGGAAAATTTGCCAGGATGTTTGTGAGCTAACCATCTCTTATAGTGAATGAGCATCAGCTAAGTCATAGAAATATGAATTCACTTTTATTGTATCATTGTGTCCATGCTGTATAGAATGGGGTTGGCAGCATTACTATTAAATCCAACTTTCATGGACTATAACACGGACAAGTTGATGTATCTTTCTCATACAGTTCTCACTTTTCTTCCTGTCTGGGATACATCTTTAACTTTTCTCCATCAATGCCCTATTTTCTCTTTTTATAGTGGGGTTTCTGTTTATTGGCCCAGCTGGCTGGGTTTCCATATCAGCATCGAGTAAATGTATGTAATTCACTGTATGATTTTAGAACTCAAGTTTTAAAAATTTACTTCACTGCTTTCAGAAAATATCCACATTATGTTTACTTTTGTTTGTTTGTTGGTTGGTTTGGTTCAAATAGCCACTCAATGAAAAAATATTTTGATTTGATATAATTTTATTTTCAATAGCGTAGCATGTTTCATGCCAAATTTTGATTTATAATTTTGTTCTCTCAATTCCCTGATTTGATAGGAATAAATGTCCATCTAGAAAAGTTTGAATTATTTTTGACTGGTTGTACAGATTTCTAAATGTAAAGAGACTATAATTTATGGACAGTTGTAGTATAATAAAGTACAGAGTTTGGAGGTCCTTAGGAGATCCAGTAAATGAGAAGCAATTCAAAAAGGACATCAAGAAAAGTGAGATAAGAAAGAAGATGAAATGGACAATAAAGAGGATGAATCCCCCTTTCCCAGGGACATCAAAGATAAATTCAGCAACAGGGTGTAGTCAAAATGAATAATAGCTACTAAGGAATTACAGGTGGGAGCCTGAATTCACCTTCAGGAATTCACAAAGGAGAAACTGAAGATATTAGAACTACAGTAGTTAGAGGCGAAATGCCCATGTGGTGGAACAAATGATGAGAGTTTTATAGGGATGAAACTAAGAAGATAGTCCTGACCTCCTCAGTGCTTCAGGTCATGCAGCCAGACTGTACATAAGCCAATACAATGAACTAGGCAGCAATTGTGCCACAGCACCCTGCCACAGAGAGGGATAACACCTTCAGAGGTTCTAAGGGAGTTACATGGACTTTCCAAAATTTGATCACCTAATACTGCTCATTACATAAACACAACTTATACAATGTGATTTTGTTTATGGTTTATGGAAAACTCTAATAAATGAATCGACTTATCTTTGCATCCTCCTTCACTTGTTATCAGAGGAAATCTTGGAAACTGAAGTTTGAAAATACATGCTACCTAGGAAGATTCCCTTAAGCTAATTATTTTAAAGAATTAAGGCCCTGGCCAGTGGCTCAGTGGAGAGTATCGGCCTAGCATATGGACATCCCAGGTTCAATTCCCAGTCACGGCACATAGAAGAATCGACCATGTGCTTTTCTCCCTCACCCTCCTTCTTCTTTCACTCTTACCCTCCCACAGCTAGTGGCTTGATTGGTTAGAGCATTGTCCCAGGTGCTGAAGATAGCTCCATTGGAGCACAATAGCCTCAGGTGCTAAAAATAGGTGGGTACTCGATCATTGGCCCAAGATGGGGATGCCAGGTGGATCCTGGTCAGGGTGCATGTGGGAGTCTACCTTATTATCTCCCCTACTCTCACCAAAAAAAAAAAAAAGACTTAATTTCTTAAATATTAAAGGAGATATTTTTAAAACATAACTGATCATTAACTCTATGTCAAATCTGTATGATAATTTGAAGAAAATCATATATGGGTTCATTCAATTGTAAAGTCAGTAAGAATCAACTCTTGATAATTAAAAGATTAAGTACTGTATATCCAATAGTTCCTTACCGTGCACTGACTACATGGCAAACACTGATGCTGACAGTTGGAAATACAGCAGTGACAACACAGAATAATCTTTGCTCTTATAAAGTGATAATAAAGAAGACAACAAATAAATAAGTAAGATAAATTCAGAGGGTTGCAAATAATGCACAAAGAAAAATAAGAGTAACGTGATAAAAAATATCTGGAAATTAAGTCCCAATTTTTCTAATATATTTTCCAGTTTATATTCAAAACAGCCATATTCATGATTACATATCTTAGATGATTAAAGTGGATTGTAGAATCATTACATCAAAGAAAATGATAATCATAGAAATCATAAATTTTTAACCTAGTATAATTCATATCCAAGAATTCAAAACATGTCTTTTGAGTAATTAAATTTAAGTGAACATAGTAAATTACTAATGACCTTGCATTTCACTTAATATTTAATGTAGAAATATTAAAAGATAATATAATATCATTTGCCTCAATCTTTACACAAATTGTTTTTATTTATACGGTTTTCTGTAGAAATAAATAAATAATCAAAATTATTTCAAAAATTAGATGCAATATTTTCTTTTTTTATGATATTGTAAATTTAACTTATTTGGGGTGACAAGGGGTAACATAATTATACAGGTTTCAGGCGAGCAATTCCAAAACACCTCTCTGTACCCTGTATTGTGTGCCCATTGTCCCAAGTTCAGACTTCATCATCACCTCTGAATGCCGCTGTGCCCTCCTCCAGCTCCTCCCTTCCCTGCCTGGCAATCACCATGCTCTTGTCTGTGTCCCTGAGTTTTTCTTTTATTTTTTTGTCTTTGTTTGCTCAAATCCTCTACCCACCTCACCCAGCAACTTCCCCCCCACCCCCAGCTATCAGCCTGCTCATAAATCTGAGTCAGTCTCTATTTTGCTGGTTAGCTCATTTTCTTCATTAGATTCTACATACGAGTGTAATCATAATATTCCCTTAGAAGATATGATTATAACTATTACAATTTTTTAAAATTATTTAAGTGTAGAAATCTGGAAGAACCAAAGGTCTTTTACTATTTTTTTAAAAGTCTCCAAAACTACTTTTGGCCTTTGGCCTATAATTTTCTTGTCAGATCTTCATTGCTGTCATCTGTTGATCTCTGATCTCAACTTTCTCACAAATTGCCCTTGCAACAATATGTGTCAACTTTGGTGCCTCTAACTTTTTTTTTAATCTTTCCAGTTCCCTAAAATCATTCAAATCTAATAACCTCACTCTCTTACAACAATTCTCTCCTAGTTTTTCTTGTTTCACTCTTTCTCTCTCGTCCTGTCTTTTACTTCTTTTGCCCTCCTTCTTCCTGTAACAATTTGACAAGAAGTATGCCTCACATTACTTTATTCTCCAAGATTCTGTTAGATTAATTGCCTGTATTAAGCTGTAATTAGTTGTTAAAATTTTTTCTTTCATCTTACTCAGGGCTTTTCATGTACTTCTCTTCAAGATTAATATAAATATATATTATCTTTATTTACCTTGTGCTGAGCTCAATGACTGACAAACAGTCAGTGTACACTGATAATATTTATCAAGAAGATAAATGGAGGCCCTGACCAGTAATTTAGTTGGTCAGAGTTTTGACCTTATATGCCAAGGTTGTGGGTTTGATTCCCAGTCAGGGCACACATAGGAAACAACCAATGAATGCATAAATAAGTAGAACAACAAATTGATTCTTCTCTCTTTTTTTGTCTCTCTAAAATCAGTTAATAAATATTTCAAAATAAATGAATAAAGGCTGATTAGACATATGACCTAACTTTTTTTTTAAACTCATCTTTTTTTTTTCAAATATTTTATTTATTGATTTTTTAGAGAGAGAGGAGTGAGAGAGAGAGAGAGAAAGAGAAGGGGGAGGAGCAGGAAGCTTCGACTCCCATATGTGCCTTGACCGGGCAAGCCCAAGGTTTCGAACCGGTGACCTCAGTGTTCCAGGTCGACGCTTTATCCCACTGCACCACCACAGGTCAGGCATGACCTAACTTTCAATCTATGTATCTGTCCATACCGTTTTTGGATAGATTGCCATCATTCAATTTCATATCATTATCAAATGCGCTAGTTCTGGTTTGTTTTCTTTACTTAAGGTCCATCTAAAATGTTATGCCCTTCATAAGTCTTCAATTTTCTTACCAGACAGTTCTCCCTCTGCTGCCTGAACCATAAAATCATTTGTTAAAACTATCTTTTGGCATCATCACTGCATTATTCTTATTATACCATACCTATTCAATAAATTATAAGAAGTTGGAAACAGAATCCACCTTAACATTATCTCTGAACTCTATCTAAAACACATTTCAAATTATAGATACAAATGGATGCTAAATAAATAACCAGCCCTGGTCGGTTAGCTCGGTTGGCTAAAAGTATCATCCTGAAATGACAAGGTTGCAGTTTTGATCCCTGGAGAGGGCACACCTGGGAGGCAACCACGAAGTGGAATAACAGATGAATGTTTCCCTCACTCTTACTCTTCCCCCCTCTCTCTCTTTCCCCTCCCCTCTTTCTTTCTTCTTCTCTGTCTCTTAAAAAAAAATAATGAAGCCCTGGCCAGATAGCTCAGGCATCGCCCCGGAGCACAGAGGCTGCCAGTTGATTCCCAGGTTAGGGCACCTACAGGAACAGCTAGATGTGCCTATCTCTGTCTCCTTGCCTCTCTCCAGCACCACCACCACCACCTGCACAAAAAATTAAAATAAATAAATACAAAATATCTCAGAGTTTGTTCTACTGAATATTAGTTATCATGAGTGCCTTTTGGAATGAGGGAAAGTATACTACTCAAAAAATTATGAGTTGTTCTTTTATAACCATATACTCTCCTTGAATTTTTTTAAAGTGTGATTTAATACAGAATTTCTTAACTTTATTTCAATGAACACATTCCAATTTCCTTGCTTTGTCGTGAAATAAAATAACCTGCGGTGGAGTTATTTTATAGAACACTTTAAGAAACCTCTACTTTTGTTTATGCCTCATTTCTGGAAAGAAATGCATTTCACAATTGCAAGAAAGAAACAGCATCTTGAAAGTAGTCAAAAGAGAAAAAATTAATAAACTTTATATCATGTTCTGGAGGATATTTTAAGTTAAAATTTAATTTTTAGCAATAAAATTAATCCATTTCTCAGTTGACATTAAAAGCACTAATCTTCCATGCCGTGCAAGCATGAATACTCTTGTGTGGCGTACTCAGATATCCACACAATAGGCTGCGCTTTTTTGTCACAGATGTCTGACTGCGCTCTTGGTTAGATATGCAAAAGTCACTAAACTGCAGAACACACAATCCTATGTGGTTTTAACAAGAGAATTAGGAAGCTAAGCACCGTGTCGTGCATCCAACTATTCTAAAACCAGATGTTAGAAAGTATTTGCAAAGCAAATGATAGCAATGGCTATACTAAATTTTCTGCTCTTACCTTCTCTCCTCCATCTTCACCCATAATATCCCACTTGGTCATCACCATCTGTATCCCCACTCTGGTTTCCCACTTATCCCCAATTTGCATGATCTATCTTTCAGGCATATTCTAAGAATAGACTACTGCTGCTACAAAAAATTTAATATTTTTTAAATGCATGCTTCAGAAAAATCTGTTTATACTTCAGATATGAAGTGTGTGTATTCAACTACCAAAATTTAATATGAAAAAAAAGTGAATAGTATGTTAACCATTTCAAAACTAAATTTATAATTAAAAGCCTGCAAAAATATCTTTATAAGCAGATATTTTCAATAGAGAATCCTACTAATCAGACAAATAGTTAACAAAAATTTTACCCACTCGTTTCTAGAAAATAGAGGAGAACGAAATCCTTCTCAACTCATTATGGGAGGTTAATATTACTCTAATAATAAACAAATAAAAGACTACAGATCAATACTCTCATAAACTTAGATTCAAAAATTCTCAATAAGGTATTAGCAAATCAAATCCAGCAACATGTAAAATTAAGTACATGCCATGACCTAATGATATTTATTCAAATTATAGAGGGCTGGTTCAACATTTGATTATCAATCAATGTAATTTATTGTTTCAACAGGCTATAGAAGAAAAATTAAGTGATTAAATTAATGGACACAGCGAAAGCATTTGTCAAAATCCAACACCTTTTTATGATAAAAATTTTCAGCAAATTAGGAATAGAGGAACATCCTCAAATTGATAAAGAGCATATACAAATTCTTACAACTAAGATCAAACTTAATACCAAATTACTGAATACTTTTAATTAAAGTCAGGAATATGGCATATCAGCATATCATTCATACTGAACATTGTGCTGGAAGTTCTAGCTACCACAGCAGGACATGGGAAATAAATTTAAAAATACACATTTAAGTGAAGAAAGAAAACTATGCCGATTTGAAGATGACATACTTATTTATGTAAGAAATCCAAGAAATCTACAATGTAAATTCCTACAACTAATAAGCACATTCAACTCAGTTGCTCAATACTACACAAACACACAAAAATCACACACACCTTTATATAATAACAATGAACATGTGGAGAATGGAATAAAAAGCATTTAATTATTTATAATTGTTCGAACTAATATTGAATATGTAGGTATAGTCTAGTTAATTATTTAAAGCATCTGTATCTATACAATCCAGTAATTTTACTTTTTAAAATTTATTTTAAATTAAAGTTTATACAATATTATATAAGTTTCAGGTGTACAACATAGTCATTAGACATTTATAAATCTCTGATTGATTCTTGAGAATTATACAAGAAAAATGAAAGCTTATGATCACACAAAAAGTAGGTTAATTTCCAAACAACTTTAATCACAACAATCAACACTTTGAAAGAACACAATTGCTTTATAACAGGTGAATGGGTCAACAAATTGTTGTATATCATATCATAGGAAATAGAAAAATATACACTATTGATTCACACAGCTACTAAATATATCTCAAGGACATTATATATGAAACAAAAAGTATATATAAAAATGAAATAAATCCAATCTCAAATTGGCTAAAGGCTGTATAATTATTTGTATATAACAGTGAAATGACAGAACAAAAGAGATTTAGAAATAGTTGTGGTTGCTAGGAGTTGTGATGGTTGGGTGGGGATGGGGAGACAGCATATGGCTATGGCTATAAAAGTGTAGCAGGAGGGATTCTTTCGATGAAAATGTTCTGCATCTTAACAGTGATAATGGTCATAAGAATCTATATGATAAATTGTATAGAACAATACAAATATATACAATGAATGCATTAAAAACTGGTAAAATCTGAGTCAGTTCAATAGGCTGTGTCAATACCAATTTTCTGCTCGTTGTAATCTACTACTGTATATAATTAAACAAGAGATTACCAGTGGGTAAAACTGGGTAAATAATATACAAATCCCTCCATGTTATTTCTTAGAACTGAATATAAATGTATATCATAAAATAAATATTTTTAAAATATATTACATATTAATCACAGTTATTCATAAATTTACAACAATATTATACTTATCAAATGGTGCAAAAATCCAGTTGTGCATCAACTGATGAATAAATAAGTGTGGTATTTTTATATTAGAAATTATTATTTGACAATACAAATAAAATACTGATACAGGCCCTGGCCGGTTGGCTCAGTGGTAGAGCGTCGGCCTGGCGTACGGAAGTCCCGGGTTCAATTTCCCGTCAGGGCACACAGGAGAGGCGCCCATCTGCTTCTCCACCCCTCCCCCTCTCCTTCCTCTCTGTCTCTCTCTTCCCCTCCCGCAGCTGAGGCTCTATTGGAGCAAAAGATGGCCCGGGCACTGGGAATGGCTCCTTGGCCTCTGCCCCAGGCGCTAGAGTGGCTCTGGTCGAGACAGAGCGATGCCCCTGATCGGCAGAGCATCGCCCCCTGGTGGGCGTGCAGGGTGGATCCCGGTCTGGCGCATGCGGGAGTCTGTCTGACTGCCTCCCCGTTTCCAGCTTCAGAAAAATACAAAAAAAAAAAATACTGATACATACTATAACATCTATGAAACTTGAAAACATTATGCTAAGTGAAAGATACCAATCAAAATACCACACTTTGTATAATTTCATTTATACGAGATCTCCAGGATAGTCAAATCTTAAGTGACTGAAAGTGAATTAATGATCGTGTAGGGCTACTGCTAGTGGTGGTAGAGATAAACAGTGACTAACATTAAGCATGAGATTTTTTTTTGAGAAATGAAAGAGATCTGAAATTAGATTATGGTAATAGTTGCACAGCCTTGAATATACAAAAACACTGAATTTATACTTTAAACAGGTTAATTCTAAAACATGTGAATATCTCACAAAATTACTGTATAATTATTTGATATAAATCATATATATAATATCTCAATAAAGCTGTTAAAAACTCATAACAGATTAAAACTAAAAGAATAAAATAAAACAGGCAAACATTAATATAAAGTATAGGATAGTTACATTAATACTATACAAATAAATATCATAGCAAAAAATATTACTGGAGGTAAATTACAAAATTAAATAGTGATAGAAGAATACATTTATCAATGAAATTTAATAATTTAACATTATTCATGTATTTTTATATGAAACAAAAGCTGACAGAACCAAAAGAATAGGTAAGTCTCAAATTAAAGTCAGAAACTTCAACAATCTTCTCATAGTTTGGATTGAATAAAGTATAGTAGATTATCAATAAAGATACTGAAATCCACAATGAATCTATCAAACTCTTCCTATACAACATTTATAAAAAATTCTACCTAACAACATATTTTTGAATTGGCTACAATATAAAAGAAAATATATTCTGGGCCACAAAACCAATTTTAACAGTTCAAAAGTTAGTGCAATCTTATAAATAAGATTAAACTAGAAATAAAGAACAAAAGATATCTAAAAACTCAATCACTTATCATTAACTACCATACTTCTAAGTAACCTAAATGTGGAAAAAGAAATACATCTGAATCTAAAAATATTTTTTGAATTAAATTAAGTATATAATGGGAACATTAACAGCAAGTAGCAAACATTTTAGAATATTTTACTACTGAGTTAAAAATAAAAAAGTTTCAAGTCAATAATTTAAGCCTCCACTTTAAGAAATTAGAAAAAAATAATGCAAGTTAAACCCCATTTAAGCAGGAGAAAAAAAAAGTGTAGTAAATTTAAGAGCACAAAAGGATAAAATTAAAAGCAGAAAACAAACACTGACCTCAATAAAACTAAAATTTTACTCCCCAGAAAGTTCAATAAAATTAATAAACACCTTACTTGATTTATCAAATAAAGAAAGAGAATATAATTTAACCAGAAATGAATGATGAGTTATCATTAAAAGCAATATAGATATTTCAAGAATAAGAAGGGGAATTATAAACAATTAACTATGCCAATAAATTTGAATACTTAGATGAAATAAAAAAATTTTTTCAAAGGGCATGTATTATTAAAGTTCACTCTAGAAGAAATACATTCCAAGTATATGCATATCTATTCTAAAAAATAAAATTCAAACTAAAAACATCCTGATAAAAAGAATTCCAGGCCTATCTTATCTACCTCTTACACCCCCAACTAAGTGGCTATCCTGATGAAGTTCAGTAAACATTTAAACAGAAATAATACCATCTTTACTCGAACTCTTTCAGAAAATAAAGGAAGAAAATGCTTAACCGCTAATTTTACAAGGCTATTATTATTCTTATAATGACGATGGAAGAGGATACTATAGGACAATAAAACTACAGTTTTCTATGTAATATAACTACAATATCTTCTATGAAAATAGATGTAAAAATTCTAATCAAAATATTAGTAAATGTAATCTACTATAACATAATGGTTAAGTGACATGCAATATTGGTTTAACTTTTGAAAATCAATTTATGTTTTTCACAATATCAACAAACTAAAAAGTAAAGCCATATAAACATCTCAATCGATTTATAAAAAATACATTACAAAATTTAACATTTATTTATATTTAAAAGGTTTTATTAAACTGATAAAATAGTTTATTCAACTTGAAAAGGGCATCTATGAAAAAGATACACCTAATATTATCGTGATATAATTCTTAAAGGTGAATAACTGAGTGTGCTTCCCTTAAGTTTAGGAACAAATTAAGGATATCCACTCTCCCCATTTATATTTAGAATTGAATTGAGGCCCTGGTCAGTTGGCTCAGTGATAGAGTGTCGGCTGAGTGTGTAGATGTGTTCGATTCCCGGTCAGGGCACACAGGAGAAGTGCCTATCTGCTTTTCCACCCTTTCCCCTCTCACTACTTTCTCTCTCTTCCCCTCCCACAGCCATGGCTCGATTGAAGCAAGTTGGCCCTGAGCACTGAGGATGGCTCCATGGCCTCCACCTCAGGCACTAAGAAGAACTTGGTAGCTGAATAACAGAGCATGCCCCAGATGAGCAGAGCATCACCCCCTAATGGGCTTACTGGGTGGATCCTGGTTGGGGCACATGTAGGAGTCTGTCTCTGCCACCCCTCCTCTCACTGAATAAAAAAAGAAAAAAAGAATTGAATTGAAAGTTCTTGTTAGTATAATAAAGCAAGAAAAAAGAAATAAAAGACATACTGATGTGAAGGGAAGGAATAATTGTGTCTGTTATCAAATGGCATGATTGTCCATGTAGAAAGTCTCTATAAATCTACAGAAGACTATCAGACCACATAAATGAGCATATTGAGATCTCAGGATAGAAAAAGAATGTAAAAAAATAATTGTATTTCCACATCTTAGCAATGAAAAATTTAAAATTTAGTAAAGTCCCACTAAAAATATCATAAATAATAATTGACATAAGTAAAATTTAACAGAATACATGCAAATTTTCTACATGCCTCAAACTTTAAAGCACAGAGAAGATAAATCATATCTGTTTACTTAGGTAACCAAATAGAGAGATATGCTTCTATTATAGGAAAACTCAACTGCATATTGTATAATTTTTTAATATAACATTTTGGGAAATGGAAGAAAATATAGACAGTAATCACACAGCAGTTGCCATCATCTATAGGTACAGAGGGTAAAGTGACTACAAACAACAGCCATGAGGCAACTTTTGAAGTGAGTAAATGATTGTATATGATTGTTAAAATACATAAAACTGCTGCACTCCTAAGAAGGGCAAATTTTACAATAAATTACACTTCAATAAACTTTAAAAATAATAGTTTAAAATTTTCTGATTGCTTGAAAATAACATTAAAAATAATATGTAAATATCTTCTGCTGGGGGTATAAATTGGGACAAAATAAATTTATTCTTACAGGAATGAGTCATTTTAAATCTTTGTAAAAGGTAATCCTCTATATGAATAGGGAAATCAAAACTATTAAACACACACATTTAACACATAAATACTCTACATTGCTTTTTGTTACACAGTAAAGTAATATCTTCATTATTTCTCTGTAATTATATCCACATTGCAATGCCTTTAGCATTGTTTATAGTGACTTTTCTGGAAGTCTTTTGAATTGAATACAGACCCCCAAGAGAATGGTCAAAAAGACAATGGAATTCCACAGCTTTTAAACAAATGTTTGAATATGAATATATGTATAGAATTATAAATATATATATAAATATGAATATCTATGAGTTAACTGGCTATTTATCTACATGAATTCAATAATTTTATTTATCTTTTACATTTAACTGAATATATAAAATAAATAGTTAAATTGAACCTTGACTTCATTTTTCTCATTTCACAATTCAGAACCATTTGGTTAAAAAACAAAGGAAATGCTGAATATAAATGATCAGTGTATATTTACTCAAGTGATGATTAAAGTATAATTCATAACTTTTCCATCATTTTTTGTAAGCACAGTAATATACGAATACTTTTGACTTGACACTTGAATTTTAAACTGTCTGTCCCTCTATCACTAAACAGCTGTTATTTCTATATTTCTAGAAATAGAAATTAATATCTTCAGATTTTCTCAGTTTAATGTAATACCTTCAAATATCTATCCAAGAGCACCATAGATCGATTTATCCAAAAATAATTAGTATGTATAATAAAATGTATGAAATATTAAAGATTATTGTAGAAAAATATAAAACATGTGTTGAAAAAAACATGGCTGATAAATCTAAAGAAGGTGGACTTCAATTCCACTCCACTTTCTTTCCCTCTAACTTCCTTTGAAAATCAAAGAAATAAAGTAAAACAAAAACTTTTAGAATACAGCTTTTTTTTTTTGTATTTTTTTTTTTTTTTGTATTTTTCTGAAGCTGGAAACGGGGAGAGACAGTCAGACAGACTCCCGCATGCGCCCGACCGGGATCCACCTGGCACGCCCACCAGGGGGCGACGCTCTGCCCCTCCGGGGCATCACTCTGTAGTGACCAGAGCCACTCTAGCGCCTGGGGCAGAGGCCAAGGAGCCATCCCCAGCACCGGGGCCATCTTTGCTCCAATGGAGCCTCGCTGCGGGAGGGGAAGAGAGAGCCAGAGAGGAAGGAGAGGGGGAGGGGTGGAGAAGCAGATGGGCGCTTCTCCTGTGTGCCCTGGCCGGGAATCGAATCTGGGACTTCTGCACGCCAGGCCGACGCTCTACCACTGAGCCAACTGGCCAGGGCCTACAGCTTCTTTAAACAGAGTACAACATAGCTCCTTTTCTGTAGGTTATTTCTATTTTGTATTGAGAGTTCTACACTTATAAAAAAGTGCATAGATAAGTATATAATCTTAAGTATATAATCTGCAGAACATTAAATATGATGGATGGTGTTGGGCCAGGGGCCATCACCATCATGGCCATGCACATGCAAGTTCTCCTTGAATTTGGACAAACTGTAAAGAAACAGCAGAGCCAAAAAGTGGTGAGCTATTCCTGTATTAAAGTCTCACACCAGCCGACAAGCAAACACACAGGGCTCCCAAAGCCACTGACACATTCTTCGGTTCCACAACCAGGAGAATCTTCTCCAGTTTCTCCTAGAATTCAAGGCCTCATCAGTCTTAGTAGAGCTCACAAAAGCCCCTCAGCTCTGGTTCTCCATCTGAACACCTTCTCCTCTCTGTTCAAACTTGCTTCTTCTTCAACACTCTGCATTCCCTCTGCAAACATGACTTCTTTCTCCTTCTTTTTCTGCTCTCTGCATAACTATATACATGGGCCCAAAATTGACCTCTCCTCTGGGAAACATTAGCAAGACAATGGCCTTTCCCAAGCAGGAAAGTATTTTGCAATTTCACAAACCACATATACTTGGTGCTGCCCAGCCCCCAATGCAAACTATGTGAGCAAACATAAAAATCATATTTTTCAAACTTATTTGACTAACAGGTGGAAAATATGAATATTTTAACAAATTATTTCATTTTCTCACTTCTCTACCTAAAATACAGTGGTACCTTTTCCTACAAGCACTTTAAATCAAGAGCAGTTTGAGAGATGAGCAGTCCCTCATGGGATTTTTTGCTTTAAGTCATGAACAAATATTTGAATCACGAGCTTCCCTCACCCTCCACTAGATGGCCTGCTGAATGTTCTGAAACGGAGGAAGAAACAAACTTCTATGGAAAGGTTTTTGTTGAAATGCCCTCTAAGTGAGAGAGAAGAAAGTGTGGGGAAAAGCCAAAAGTCAGTGAAGAAAATGATAATTGTTGGGCAAATGAGTTTGTAAAATTTGTATTTTCTGAGTTTGCTCACTTTTATTGTTAAAAATGGTGCTGGGTAGCTGTCTGTGAAATTGCTAATTACCTTCCTGCTTGAGAAGGGCCATTGTTATTCTAATTATTCTCCCCCCCTCTGCCAGCATCTTCGCGTGAACTTGAAGGTAAATACACTCATAAACCACTTTATTTCTTTATACTCTCTCTTATTATGTGTATATATGTGTGTGTGTGTTATTTGTAAAGTACATTTTATTATGTAGAAGTATATAAAATAAAAAATTCCTGTGATTTTGGGGGGCCAGAACAAATTAATTGAATTTCCATTAATTTAAATGAAGAAATTTGATTTGACACATGAGCAAATTGAGTCACAAGCTCAGTCATGAAAGGAATTAAACTCATGTGTCAAGGTAATACTGTATTTCAATAAACATTTTAGCATCTGGGTTACTACCTTTTGCAACATTTATATTGGTAATAATTGTACAGTATTTATTGCTTAAATTCTCCAATAGTACTAAAACACGAACAGAATAGTTCACCCTTACACATAAACATCCAATGTTCTACAAGACTGGACTTAAATATCAAAGCTCATTTTCTCAATGTCTTCCCCTCCATACCTTATTCTTGCTATAATAAATGTCTTGTACTTTCAAGAAGACAAGCTATTTCATAGCTAAACCTCTGAACATGACTTTTTCCTCTTTCTTATTTCTGTATCTCTTGTCTACTTTAAAATAGCTAGTGTAGAGCCAGTAGTCGCCATCATCATGGCCAGGCACATGCAGGTTCTCACTGAATTCTGGCAGATAATAAATAAAGAGTGGAGCCAAAAAATGGTGGACCATTCCTTTATTAAAGTCTTGTACAAGCTGACAAGTAAACACACAGGGGTCTCAAAGCCACTGACACATTATTCGGTTCCACAACCAGGAGAATGTTCTCTGGTTTCTCCTAGAATCAAAGGCTCCACCAGTCTCAGTGGAGCTCGCAAAAGCCCCTCAGCTCTGGTTCCCCATCTGCACACCTTCTGACTTCTTTGCCAACAAGGCTTCTTCCTCAGCACCCTGCATTCTCTCTGCTCCCCCAGCAAAACAAGGCTTCTCTCTTCCCTTTGCCTCCTTCTTCTCTTTAAAACTTTCTGGCATGAAAACCTTTCCTTTAGCAAACATTAGCAAAACAATGGCCCTTCCCAAGCAGGAAGATAATTTGCAATTTCACAGACTCACATATACTGGCGTTTGCCCAATGCAAACTGTAAGTGAGCAAACATAAAAATTATTTTTTACAAACTTATCTGACAAACAGCTAGGATTTAGAGTTCAGTTTAAGTGAGGAGCCACTGCGCCACCTCACCCGCAGGTGTTGTAAAGTACCAAAAGCTACAGAATCAATATTCATATTTTAAGAGGCTTGAAGAACATTTTATTAATTTGGGTTAAGGTGTGCAGAGAAATTGTGAGAAATAGTCACTGTACTGTGTGAATGGCATAAAACCAGGATGGCCCTTGGCATTGTATTGTAAATGCAAAGGGGAGGAAAACATGGATTCCCAGACATTCCACCATGCCTGTGGGGAAAGGGGTGAATGGCTAGCCAGGTACAGGGAGAGAAAAGTCAAAATAAACCTTTTCTTATAGCAATGAACCATTTGCGGGCATTTGTCCCCACTGAAACTAACTCTTCTATATAAATGCGTGTGGTTAACATGTGTGACTCTGGACAGAGAGATGGCAGATAAACACTAGATAATATAGGAATGCCTTTTAATATGTAAAGAGACAGCTGTCTACCATTGTGTTGGCTTGTAAATTTTGTTTTCTCCAAAATGATGTATGGCTTGCAAATTGAACATGGTCCTATCATGTTAAAGGACATATGACTATAACCAATAGTGGTAAAGGGTTCCTAATTTCAATTTTTTACTTCTGTACTTCCCACTTACAAAACTATAAAAACTAGGTAGAACAAAGGGCCGGCGCACTCTCCCTCAGATTTCTGTTGGAGTTGCCGCTGCTTGGCCAAGCTAGACAATAAAGCTTTGATGTGTAATTGACGGACTTTGTTCGTGTCTGGCATATTTCAGGTCCCTCTGGATTAGGCTTAACATTTGGGGGCTTGTCTGGGATTGAGGGTCCACTGTCAGTCTGCACACCGGAGCTTTCTTGTTCAACTCCGGGTAAGTAGAACAAGGTCGTGACCGTTTGGTTGCCACGTGAGCCCTGGTTGACAAGCCGGGAAGGGGCTGGTGGCTGTCTCCCCTCGGACGCGAGGTTGGGAGATTTGAGAGGGCATCCCGCTTTTAGGGAGCCCCATTTGAGTTTAGATATTCCGAGCTCGAGGGAAGAGTGGCGCCTGTTTGTCTATCTGTTTTTGCTGTTTGTCTGGGTTTTTTTTTGCTGTTTGTCTATCTGTTTTTGTCACTGAATTCGTCTTGACCCTATTCTCCCCACAATCAGACATGGGTGGCAGAAGGGAAAGTGGAGAGGTAATGGAACTCCCCCAGAAGTGAGCACACAAAGTGAGTTAAAGCTTTTTAGACTAGAGTGAAGCTTTTAAGTACAGTGTGGGGGGAGAGTATAGTAATAATTTGGGAGTAAATAACTATGGGAGTGTTAGGTTCAAAAGTGTGGAACCTTTATCTTTTTGTACAAATATTTTTATTTGAGAATAAGTTGTTTGATCAAAATGAGGTAGAAACAGAGGAATGTAAATGTAAGAGCTTGGAGTCTGAGAGTAACTTGGAAGATAGGAATATCACGGTTGTGGCCATTTTAAACTTAGCGGTTCCGCAGCCCTCTGCTCCCAAAGTCTTTGTCTCAGATCCTTGGAAATCACGGCTCCAAAGAGCAGAAGGCTGGCCTCCCCAGGCAGGGGCAATGAGCCGAGACCCAGTAAAGCAGCAGGGACAAGGCCACCTGTGAACATGCTGGCCTCACGGCTTGCCCTGCACCGTACTACCTCCGAGGTGAAGCGAGCAGGCAACAGCGGAGGCAGAAGCGGTGGCTTCCCAGGTCAGCGGGCGAAAAGACACAAATGGGGTGGGAGAGAACTCTGGCCAGTGCTCAAAATCCGCATAGAAAAGGTGTGCAGCAGGGAAGGCGTGCCCCAAATACAAGGCTCTGGACGCCACCAAGTTTCCGGTAGTGCAAGTGCGAGAAGCCGTGGCAGCCACCGCCTTGAGTCCAAGCAGCCATCAGTGCAGCTTGGCCATGGTCCCCTCTTGGATGCACAGGTGGCCACTTGCATGGGCGGCAAAGAAAGCGTGTCCTGCGGGGGCACGCAGGCAACAGACGGGACCTGTCTCACGGGTGGCACAGGCCAGGTGCACAGTGCAGCCTCCTTTGCAGGAATGTGCAGCTCTTACAAGCTCGAGACACAGCAGCAGAGGAAGCACCTCCAAGCCCCCAGGCCCCAAATCCCTGTGGTCACGGGGGTGGCAGCTCTAAGGCAGGCTGACCTTTGTGCAAGCGAGGTTGGGTTCTGCCTAGGAGCTCCAGGCCCAGGAGAGGAGCGGGAAAAGATTCCCCTCCCAGATAAGCTAAACCTGCCTTTCATCAGGGGTTGAAATTGGAGGGATTTCGGCTGCTGGTTGTAGCAGCAATTAGAATTTATGAATGATTAGAAGACTGAGATGCTTTTTAAAGTTGTTATTATCTGTTTTTCTTTGGTAAATAGAAATACTTAAGAGTTTGGAAAAATTACAGATTTTTCCATTTATTCTCTTTCTCTAAACTCATCTTATTTCTTTACTGTTCTATGCCTGAAATGAGAGTGAAGGGAACACCTGTTTGGATGTGGCTAAACAGAATCTCATAAACAGCCGTTCTCGAACCCTTTTGAGAGAGTTCTGTTTAGCTTCTATTGTTTTGTTCCTATCACAGTAGCCCTGCATAAAGATCAAGCAGGCCAAGTTCTAATCTCTAAAATCCCAGGTTTCTCTCTGATTTGTCTACCTTGTCTGATCCTTGTTTGTGTTTGGTCTTTGTTTAATGTTATCTAAATATGATGTCTTAAGTTCTTGCATGCAAAAATTGGAAATGCCGGCTTTAATATTGAAAAAAAAAAGATGATATCATCCCTACAAATTTTTAATTTCAATTGGAATAAATATAGCGCACTCATTTAAATTTAAATAGAATAGAATGTGAATCCTAAAAACTTGCTAATTTTGGCTAAACTGCTTCAAACTTCAGGCTGCTGCTGCAAGCTACAAAGCTTGAAGCAGAGTAGATTTACCTAACAAAGGTGTAAATTTTCATTAATAATATAGGAAAATAATGAAAGCCACAATGAAATTTTCCAGCCTTATTTTGCTCTTTAATTTGCCTGTTAATTCGAGACTAAGAGACATGGACAAGAGTGTGGTGGTTACCAGGGGTGGGGGGAGGGAGGACGCAGGAGGGAGGGAGGGAGAGATTTAGGGGGAGGGGGAGGGGCACAGAGAAAACTAGATAGAGGGTGACAGAGGACAATCTGACTCTGGGCGAGGGGTATGCAACATAATTTAATGAGAATATAACCTAGACATGTTTTCTTTGAATATATGTACCCTGAATTATTAATGTCATCCCATTAACATTAATAAAAATTTATTAAAAAAATTGCCTGTTAATTAATGGGGTAGAAATGTTTTAATAAGTATGGGAATGTTACTTGAAAATGCATTTACTATGTTTTGTTAACAAAAAGACAAGAATTTCTTACAATTTTGAAGTCAAGGTATTATAAAGTGTGCTCAACAAATGCTTAAAGGTCAATTATAAATAATATTAAGAAGGGGGGATGGAGTCATATCCTGGAACTCCTGCAAATCTATTTTATCACGCTGTTTACTTAAAAAAAATTTTTCTTTTGAATACTGATGTACAGGTTTATTCAGCAGCTGAGAGACTCTGAAATCCTACAAGAGATGCCAAACTTTTTTTCTCTTCCTGCAAACTTCTACCCTCTTTTATTTGATCCAGCTGATAATGCTGTTTTGTCTTTTTCCAATCTGCTCTAGGTATATGGAAAAAGTTTATATAGGCAGATGGGGACTATCAAACCCCTCAGCGAGATCTTCTGAGCATGGCATTTTAGGTCTATAATGACCAAGAGAGGAACAGAAAAGGCAGACAGAGCCCAGAAAGAGATCAGGCAAAATACCAGCTCTTGGCATACACCCATAAAGGCTCCAATGTCCCCGAGAAACTTCATAGGACTCCATCAGGGCCCTGCTTCAAGAGTGGAAAGGAATGACATTGAGCTAAAGCCTGCCAGGCTTCTCGGCCCCCACCAGGGACATGCCTTTACTATGGGAAAAAGGGACACTGGAAGGTAAGCTGCTCCCTCACTCCTCCAAGGGAGGGTTCAGTCTCTTCTAGCCCTGCTCCGGCTACCTGTGACCTGACCTTGCCAGACTACTGAGGCTTGCCACTGAAGACTAAAGGTGCCCAGGGCCAGCGGCCCCATCTCATATTGCTGTGGAGGAGCCTAGGGTATTTCTTCCAAGTAGCAAGTAAACTGATCTCCTTTCTTATGGACACAAGGGCCACTTATTATGCCTTGCCTGAATATTCAGTTTTTTTTTATTCATACCTCGAAGATCTCTGTTGTGGGTATTGATAGCCTTATTTTATGCTGCTTTGTTTAATATATAGTGTTTCTTTTATTTCTCTTGCCTCAATGCCCCATGCCTATTTTAAGCTGGGACTTACTTCTAATTTAGACAAATTTACCTCTGCTACCCAGGATAGTGTATCCCCAGGTTCTCTTCACCATGCCATAATTGCAGAGCTCCAGAGAAAGGCACCCTGGGTTCACCTCTCCAGTTTAAAGAAACAGAAGCTCCATCTCCATACGTGCTGCAGACGGCTTTTCCAGTCTACCTGAATTGTTACCAGCTAGAAGCAGGGGTCATTGGGACTTGGACTCTAGCTGCAAAGCATGAAATGTGACCACAACTCCAGTGCCTTGTGAACTTTTCCTGAATGTGTGTGACTTCTGCTCCTTGGGACACTTCTCAAACTGAACTGGGGTTGGATTACATTTACAAATAATATGAAGTGGTGATGGTGTCAACATGGACTTGGTGAAATTACATTAACATGTTAAGGACTTTTAAAACTAAAAATTTTATTTTAAATCCTGTTGTATTAGTTAAGACTTTGCTTAGTAATCTAATAGGTTTTAATCACTTCATTGTATTAGGACACTTGTTATAATATCTGTTAGTATTGGCTGTTTTAATATTGTTGTTTAAGACTATACTTTCAGGGATCATTTCTATAGTTTGTTAATATTGTTGTTTATTTTATATTTTTCCAGTCTGCCTCCAAATCCAAACATGGGAATTCAGATGAGTATGAATCACAACACACAAATTTGAAATTTTAATAAATAGAAAAGGAGAATCTGTTGGGGTCTGAAATATAAACAGGGTGTTTTTTTATATCCAGAGGACAGGTGCTGGGCCTAACCACCCATCTTACCTGTCCAGTTAACAAAGAGCAACACCTGATTATTACTTATCCCACCCTGATCAAATACCAGCTAGGGGCCGCCAACCTCCTGGTCCATCGACCTACATTTCAGCCTACCTACCAGCCTCTCCCCTTGGTAGATACTGCATCTTATCCTCCCATTCAGAGGGGGTAATGAGGAGCCACTGCGCCACCTCACCCACAGGTGTTGTAAGGTATCAAAAGCTACAGAATGAATATTCATATCTTAAGAGGCTTGAAGAACATTTTATTAATTTGGGTTAAGGTGTGCAGAGAAATTGTGAGAAATTGTCTCTGTACTGTGTGATTGGCATAAAACCAGGATGGCCCTTGGCATTGCATTGTAAATGCAAAGGGGAGGAAAACATGGATTCCCAGACATTCCACCAACCCTGTAGGGAAAGGGGTGAATGGCTAGCCAGGTGCAGGAAGAGAAAAGCCAAATTTTCTTATAGCAATGAGCCATTTGTGGGCATTTGTCTCCACCGAAACTACCTCTCCTATATAAATGTGTGTGGTTAACACGTGTAACTCTGGACAGAGAAATGGCAGATAAACACTAGATAATATAGGAATGCCTTTTAATATGTAAAGAGACAGCTGTCTACCATTGTGTTGGCTTGTAAATTTTGTTTTCTCCAAAATGATGTATGGCTTGCAAATTGAACATGGTCCTATCATGTTAAAAGACATATGACTATAACCAATAGTGATAAAGGGCTCCTAATTTCAATTTTTTACTTCTGTACTTCCCACTTACAAAACTATAAAAACTAGGTAGAACAAAGGGCCGGCGCACTCTCCCTCAGATTTCTGTTGGAGTTGCCGCTGCTTGGCCAAGCTAGACAATAAAGCTTTGATGTGTAATTGACAGACTTTGTTTGTGTCTTCCATGTTTTGGGTCCCTCTGGATTAGGTTTAACATAAGCATCATCTGTGTTAACTGTTTATCTTCAAGAGCTCCCACAGTATCCTCACTATCCTTTGGTTATAACATTTACCACACTATGTAAGAAACTTCAGAATGCAAAGTATTCTCTCTCTATCACACACACACACACACACACACACACACACACACACACACACAGAGTCTCACACACTATTTAGGATTTTGCCAAACAGAATTATTCTCAAAAATATTTTGCTCATAAATTTGACTCTTTATAACCTAGGTTACAAAACTGGAGCTAAATCAAGAGCAGGGATATGGTAGAATTTTGAACCACAAAAAGCCAAGACTACGATCAAGTATATATATAACTGAGTAGAATCTGTAATGCCATTACTGATAATTGAGTAGAAGCAAGAAATAGCCATTCTAGATTTAAATCTAGATTAAAATTAAAAACCTATTTGTAGACAAGGCCATGATATGAAATTAGAAAAATATAATTGTACAACCATAGTGAAAAGAAATAACAAGGAAGAAAATCAGCACATTAAGTTACGTATCATAAGTGTTTCAAAAGATAAATTTGAAAATTAAAATATTTTCCATATAAATTCACTTACACTAAATTCCTTTTTCTATAAGTCAATAGTTATTCAAATCAATAAAATTTTGATTTGTGTTTAACTATAGAATAGAAACTAAAAATATATGACAAAAGCTCTGTCATTAACAATCTCTAATAAAAACAGTTTAAAAATGGGAAATATTAATATCTGAGACTGATACTTTGAGATACTTAGATATTCTGTGTTAGGAGGATACTTGGAAGTTTTGTAATCCCCAAAGGGTGCAGAAAGTTACATTGGGAACAAAAAACATAAAACAGTGAAGTTTATTTTCCTTTTATTTTCCAATTCCAACTTTCAATATGAATTTAAGCTCTCTTTAAAGGAGCATTTCTGTCTTTAATGTACAGAAAAGTGCCCAATATGTAATAGACACTCAATAAATTCCACTCAGTAAGTTCCACTCAATGAATCCATGAGTGATTGCTATTTTATTTTATTTTGACCTAATCCTATTGAGATACATAGTACAATGGCTCAAATATTGAGAGACAAGATGCAGATATAAATATATAGTAAGCTATAATTTTTTTTACTACTGTCAACGTAAAACAATGTGTAAGAATTTTTTATGAGCGTATTTGAGCCAAACTGTCCACAATTGCCGGGAAGCAAAGTTTCAACGAATTGGTAAAATGCTCCAAAAAATGGCAGTTTCACCACTTATTTTATACATCACAATCAAAGGGGAAGATAATAGGGAGTTACATGAAATCGATGTGATAGATTAGGGGGTGGGAGAAGGCAAAGGTGGGGAAATCTCTGGAATTGGATAACAGTGAAAAGGTATAATTGTTGAAACATTTACATATGCAGGAACAGGACAGTTAAGAGTTAATGTTGGTCAACATAACAATAACAAAGAGGGATCTACTGGCTTCTGTTCTGGTGGGATGTCTGGCCTGATGGAGAAGGAAGATGACCCTCACATTCCAAAGGCATGTTATCAGGTGCATTATTGTAGATACAAAAGACAGCAGAGAGGCTTGAGTAAAAGCAAACATTGCCCTGTGTTTAAAGAAAGTTCTTCCCTAGGACAGGACTACCCACCCTAAACTACATTCAGTTAGAAAGTTTTGATTTAGACCATCCTATGTTTATCTTAGGTCCCTGAGTTCACAAGTCCATTGTGTAGGCTTTCCCTGACCTTATCAGGTTCAGTTTATGGCCACATCTTGATTTATTAATTTTTTTTTCATTCACACTACTAATAATTAAAATACCAAAGTTTTAAAGTAATTTCCTTCTCATGAAATTCAGTGAATTCTTAGCTACTTTCTAAGAAAGTGTTGGAGTTAGCACTAGTGCTTTGGAACTGGCATAAAACTCAATACACGAACAGAAATGTGTCCCACATGTGTCACCCAAGTCAAAAAATCACAGCTTTGAAACATTTCATCATTCTTTAACTCTTTTCCTTCTCTCTAGTTTTTCTCCAAATAGCCCTTGCATTTTTTCTGTATTTTTGTTATGCTGTTTTTATTTCTTTCTGAAATGCTGCTTCTGCCCAAGCTGCTTTGCAACTTGCTACCTATGTATCCTTAAAGACCCATCTCTAATGTCATTACTTCATGAAATGGAAGTTCTTGATTGCACAACATTTTGTACTGTCACTATTATATAAGCAATTATCTCAAAATCACACAGCTGTTGTACACATGACTTATTATTCTTTAGAAACAGAGATATAGTCCTGTACAAAGTTAGGCTATGATGATTTACTAAATTTTTGCTGAATGAATAATTAAAAAAAACATTTAGGACACATAGATCAATGAACTTTGCATGCTTGTTTGAATGTTTGCTGCAACATTTTAATGCACTTATCCGAACTCACACTTCAAATATTGGTTACTCAAACTTTTTGTCATAATTGTACAGATTTGAATAATTTTAGTAACTTCAATCATGATAGTTCACATTATTTTCTGTCTTTTTTTCCTAACATAACCTTTGGACCATTGAAGTTTAACTCTTCATGTATGTTGAAGAGTTAAATGACTGTTGTATGGTCAGTAGTCACCACTTGTCATGGCCTGTAAAGCCAGTAGCCGCGAACACCATCACAGCCGCCTGGCCCATGCAGGTTCGCATTAGATTTGGACAGACGGTAATGAAACAACAGAGCCAAGAACTGGTGGGCCATTAACTTTAATCCTAGCTTGTACCTGGCGGGCAAGAAATACACACAGTGGAAAAATACTTCCCTTTCCATTCAGGGCTCCCAAAGCCACTGACTTATCCAAGTTTTCCTAGAATCAAAGTTTTGTACCTCACCAGCCTTATTCCCCTCTGTTCCCCATCTCCCTCTCTCTGCACAAACTGGCCTCACCTTCAGCACTCTGCCAACTTGGCTGCTTCTCCTCTCCTCCACATGGCCTTTCTCTGCTCACCCCTCTAATGCTAATCTCAGGAACTGAAAGAAAGCAAGCTACTGGTCTGCCCCATTTTATAGTGTAAAAATCAAAACTTTTAATACAATATACAAACAAGGAAGTCTCTGATACAAAGTCAAAGATATACTTATCTAAGGAATAATGGATTTCCTCATAAGAGTAAACCACTCCCTATCATGCAACAGTCAAGGGTGTGGGGAAAAGTTTAGTTTTAAAACTAAGCCTTAGGCTATAAGGATCCTGCCTGCTTACAGTCTGTACCCCACTCCTAATGCAAACTATAAGCAAACCAACATATACATCATATTTGCAAACTTATTTGACCCACAGTGGGCCATTCTTTTATTCAAGTCTCATATGGCCGATGAGCAAACACACAGAGAAAAGCATTTCCCTTTCACTCAGAGCCCACAAAGCTACCAACACATTTTTAGGTTCCACAACCAGGAGCATCTTCTCTGGTTTTCCCTAGAATCAAAAGCCGCAACCAACTCAGCAGAGCTGGCAAAAGCCCTTACCTCTGCTCCCCATCTCCATCTCTCTCTTTCCCTGCCATCTTGACTTCTTTCTCTTCAGCACTCTGCATCCTTTCTGCTCTCACTATGCAAAAATGGCTTCCTTCTTCTTCTACTTCTTCTCTCCTTTTAAAACTTTTCTGCGTCAAAACCTCTGCTCCACCTGACCAGGTGGTGACGCAGTGGATAGAGCTTCGGACTGGGATGTGGAGTACCCAGGTTTGATTTCTGCACTATAAAGTGGGGCAGACCGGGAGCTTGCTCTCTCTCAGTTCCTGAGATTAGCATTAGAGGAGAGAGCAGAGAAATGCCATCTAGAGGAGGCCAGGAGAAGCAGCCAAGATGGTGGAGTGCTGAGGAAGAAGCCAGTTAGTGCAAAGTTTGTGCAGAGAGAAGGAGATGGGGAACAGAGATGAATAAGTCTGGTGAGGTTAGAAACCTTTGATTTTAGGAAACTCAGATGAGTCAGTAGCTTTGTGAGCACTGAATGAGTGAGTTTTGGAGCCCAGTGTGTGTTTTTACTTGCCCACTGGGTGCAAGCTAGGATTAAAGAGGATGGCCCACCAGTTCTTGACTTCGTTGTTTCTTTACCGACTCTCCAAATTCAATGAGAACCCACATGTGAATGGTCACAATGGCGGCTCCTGGCTTTACACATACCTATTTCAATAATTTATATAATGCACAATGAAGATTTATCCTAGTGTCTGAACTGAACTAGACACTAGAAACTTAGATGTGGCTCAGAGAACACATATCACTCCTAATATGACAAAAAATAACTATTACCATGTTCCCTCTGTAATTCAACTTTTTACATGTGATCAACAGAAGTAACTGGCTATTTCATATTGCTTTCAGTTTAGAAAGCAGTTATAGATTTTAAAAAACCCATAAAAATACTAAATATAATGTTCTTACAAATCTTGAAAAGATTATAAAACATTCTTTTTTATCATGGGTTTTCCTTTATTTTATACCAAAATATCTAGAAATTTGCAACCAGTAACTCTTGCTTTTGCCTGCCTTTAATGATTGAATGAACTTAACTTTCAATGCTACATAGCCAAGCAAACATCTTTTCTTGAAATAATTCCAAGAAGAAGTGAGTTCTCAGAGGATTTAGATTGTTGGTTCTATCACTCTCAAAAGCATTTCCCCAAATGTTCTTGTTTCTTACCCATTTGCATCCTTCTTCTTTGCTCACATTATTGAGTCATTCAGATGGCTTTGATAACTATGTTCCAATTGTTATTCACCCCACCTCAACCATGCAGGTTTGATATCTTTTACCTTGTTCTTTGTTTCTCCATCTAAATATATACAAAATGAATAATACTTAATAATGCATTTACTTATTTAACTGGTTTACAGTGTATCACCCTTTCACCTAATATGTAAGCATCATGAGGCAAGAATTTTTATTTATTTGATTCATTAATCTAGTCTCAAAATCTAAACAGTTCTGGTATTGAGATTATAATTAATAAATATTGCAGAATACACTAATCCTAATTTATTTCTGGTTGCCATCATGGAATTCGAAGAGCAAAATTGCCAATCAGCAATATATTTCAAAATCAACCACATGAATTAGATGGTCATTTAAAATTTTTGTTAAATCATGTCCAGAACTTCCTGAGCAGGGTATTTTTTTCTATTTTTGAAATTACCATGATAAAAAGCTTAGAGCAGTGTTTTTCAACTGCAGGTCCACAAACCAGTCTGTCAGAAATTTCATGCCGGTCTGTGAAAGAGTTAACCACCCTAATGTTGTATGAAGATTATAGACCCACTGTTCTTAGTCGAATTTGCTTATGCTCAAGGTGATCTGTGTCTTAGTAGTTTCAGAAATAATTCTCCTTTTTTTTTTTTTACTGATTCCCAAGTGTAAGATGATTGAAAATTATGGGCCTAAAGGACTAAAAAATTAAATCCCACATGGGATGTTTACCCATTGTCTTAATTGGAAACAATAAAGAAAAAATGAAATGAAATGTGAGTACTGTGTGCTGATAACCAAGGTAAGTATCTAGAAATTTAAAATAATCATGAATTTTTAAAGATAATTTATCACTCATAAGTACTTAAAGACATGAATCAAGACTGCTACAAAATAGTGGAACAAATTATTACTACTGAATCGCTTAGTGCTGTGCATTCAACCCTATCAATAACCACCAAAGATCTGGGTGTGTGTCACTTATACCTTAGCAGGCACAGCCAAATGGTACAGAGACCATAACTGATGCAGGTAATTGCACAATATTGCTTTAGAATAGCAATATAACTTTCCTTGAAAAAGGTCTGCATCTAATAAAGCTTTATGTTCCTATCTCTCTCTCTCTATGGCCACGTTTTCTAGTGTACCAGAGAGGAAAGACAGACCTCCTAGGAAAATAATGCAACTCAGAAATAATGCCTAATGTGGGATCACACCTCATAACATAGTTTGAATGTAAAATGCATTTCTCAAATGGCATGAAAGGAATAATTAAGACTTCTCTATAGATGCTTCCTTTTACATTCAAAAAAAATGTCTAAAGTGATATGCAAGTCTTAAAAAAGTGTTTCTAGAACATTATGTGATGTTTTCTGTAAGGACACCATGAATATAAAAGAAATATGATTAAATGTCAACATCTTTATATTCCTTTAAAATTTTATAATGTATTAATATACATGATATTTTTTATTCTTTATAATGAATTTACATGTCATGTAGACTCACTGAACCTGTATTACTGTCCTTGTGATACAATATTAAAACAACGGACAGCAGGGAAATAAATCCATGGAAGATTTAGCAAAGTTCTTCTCCCTTGTAATCTGTTGGCTTTCACTTTTCACTTTCTGTAAGCAAATGAAGTCACATTAATTAGTATTAAAACTAAGTTGATTTAATGATCTTCAAGATCTACAAATTTGCATTTTCTCCATAAAAACTGTTGATTTTGTCCTGGCTGGATAGCTCAGTTGGTTAGAGCATCGTTCCGAAGCGCCAAGGTTGCTGGTTTGATCCCTGGTCAGGGCACATACATGAACAGATTCATGTTCCTGTCTCTCTCTCTCTCTCTCTCTCTCTCTCTCTCTCTCTCCTCTCTCTAAAGTCAATAAAATAATCATTTAAAAGTGCTAAGTTAGCATGTAATGATTAGAAATCTGTAATAGATGTCATGTGTATTTAGATTTTTGTACATGTCCAAATTCTGCAAAATAATCAGAGGCATATGAAAGCAGTTGGCAAAATATTTGGGGCCTATATCCTAGATACCTCTTACTACTGAGTTGACTTTGTTGATGGTGCCTCTTCTAAAACAAAGTGCATGGGAGTTCTAATATGCAAATACGTTGTACTAATATTAATAATGAGACCTCCACTGCTCAGTACTAAATTGGTTTTTAAATAATTTTGAAAGATCTAGGGAAATAATAATTTTTCTTTTTAATAATAGGAAACTTGCCACACAATAAATCAAAACAAAAGCAGATCAATAAATATGAATATCACAATAAAAAATGGGCAAGCTATATTCTGTGGTACATTTACATATCATATTTTTATGGTGACATTAAATTGTAATTAGGAGTCTATTTTCAGTGATTATATGAGTATGTGATATACTCAAACTCATATTACATAACAGGGTAAATGACACAAAAAGGGTCATACTGTTTCACATTACAGAATTTTCATACAATGTTCAACATTCTAGCACATGCCATTATCTTACAAAAAAACTCTCAATAGCCAAATGATGATCTCAGGAGAGGAGTCGTTTTTTAACAGTAAATACAATCAGTTTTCTCTACAGAAAATAAAAACAAAGATGTTTCATTAAGGAAATTAATGTCAAGTTTAGCACAAATAAAAAGTATTCATATAGATATTTAAACCATAAGATTTATAAAGTGGAATAATGTAAGTATATACAAGTTAGAAGTCATACATCTAAATAATATATATATATATATATCTGGCTTGATGACTGCATGTAACATAACATTTGTTATATATAATTGATGAGAAAGAAGATAAAAAATACATAGAAATCTTGATTTATTCTGTAAATTTTAAAATCTATTTAAATTTAAGATGTGCAAAAATGTTGTCAGATCATATTTGTATTCTATACTGCACATTCAGTTACCTACAGAAATAAATTATGTATGGTTGGTGATCTGATTTATAAGCTTGCCAGTAGAGTTCAGAGGCAATGTTTCAGAAACAAAAAGACTACCACGTTCTAAATAAGAAAATAGCATGAAAGAATAAGTCAGCTCTTCCAGTAATGTAAAAATCACACAGTCAAAGCCATTATAAGTTCATATCAAGCTTTACACAGTAGTGCTGAAAACTTAAAAAAAAAACCTTTTAAAAATATATATTTGTACATATCTATATATTTATTTTAAGCTTTTTCAACCTCTAAGAGCATTTTTAAATTCACAACTTGTGCCCAGTAATGACTGCTCTCCAAATGTGGTTGTCTAAGGGGCAATTATTTATACATATATGCCTGAAGGCACTTTAAGTATAAAGTGTTAGGCATGTGAACCAATCCAAGCATCTCATAAATATCATAATATTTTATATAGAGAACCCTATTATCTATTTGTTCAGCTGTACAATTTAAAATAGAATTAAACATTTTCATTTTTTAGCAATTCAAAATTCTGCAAAATAGTGAAGCTTCCATATATAACAACAGTGATATAACATTTGCTGAGAGAACGGGAGTGAGAAAAGGAGGGGGTGTAAATTTAGATTATTATAAAATTGTCATCTTCCAATTTCATTTCAAAGATTTAGCAGAGTCAACATTAAGAGTGAAAAAACCCTAACAATTTTCCTGATGTACTCAAAATGTGGACATTCTTTTGAAGCTGATGCTTTGTTAAGTAAATGTTGTAAATCTGTATATCTGACTTACATTGAAAAATGTGCCATTGATTATGTTGGTTCCATTATCCTGGAAGGATATTCTAAGAGTCATTTCATTCTTCTGACTGCTTTCAATGATTTTTGCACATAGTCTGGATAGACAAACAATTGCCCACTCTGTCTAATTTTCAAATGAGGTAATTTTATAAACAAACTTGGTGATCTCTTCAAAATTAATACATTGAGTATCTGTCAAAGTATATATGTATTTCATATATTTCCATTAGTCAAAAATAGAGTTTTTCTATACAGAGAATATATTATTTTTATGTGAAAGAGAATTATTGTTTTCTGAAAATCTATACTTATAAATTTCAGTCTTCAGTTACTCAACTTTATGCATAAAAGAACTTTTATACATAGAATTTTTAAGCAGATGTTTACTGGCTACCTACTATATGCACAGCATATAATGTAATTATATATTTAAAATTTTTTAAATTATACATTAACTTCAACAAAAATGCTACATTTGTGATTAAGACACTACCAACCACTTTGGTCACTGAACTATATTATAATTTTCTGAAGGTCAGGGCTTCACTTTAATTTTTTCAAAGTGTTCATAGCATATCATATAACAAGTGCTCAGTAAATGTGTGCTGAATTGCATTAAATGTCAACACCTAACATTCAGGGTAAAGTCATCATTTTTCCCATCAAGGAAAAGAGCAAATGTGACAAGATGATATGTCAATAAACTGTGGAATGAGAATTTTTTTTAAAAAAACTTTAAACTTAATTTTATATTTCTCAGAACAAATTTGAAGATTTATTTATGGTAAATTATCAAAATTTACTTCAATTCTTATTAATAGGGTTTGAATATTATGACAGCAAATGTAAATTTTCTTCATTTTCATAACTATAAAAGGAGGTTTTGGGGACACTTACTTGACTGACATAGTAACAATAAAAATATTTCAGGGATCTTTACTAAATTGTATTATATAATATTCGTTTTTACTTTTATAAAAATATTACATTTCAGCCAAATTATTTATACTCTTACTGAGAGACTACAGTTATTCTGTTTTCCTCTACCAATTGTCCTATATCATTTCTCTGTTTCCCCTCAAAGTGACACTTCTGGAAAGAATTTTATGCACACATGGTCTTAATCCTTATCTAATTTTTCCTCTTTAACCACACCCCAGGGTTTCCCAACCTCTTTTAGCTTACTTAAACAACTCTAGAGGTGGTCTAGACCAGGGGTCCCCAAACTACTGCCCACAGGCCGCATGTGGCCCCCTGAGGCCATTTATCCAGCCCTGCCGCACATCCGAAAGGGGTACCTCTTTCATTGGTGGTCAGTGAGAGGAGCCCTGTATGTGGCGGCACAGTAAAACGCAGAGTCACTCATGTACAGTACTACTTCCGGTGACACCCAGACACACATTTCACGGCTCCCAGAAGCGTGTCATATAACTTGTTACAGCTAGCTGTGAAAAATATGGATCCGGACATTGACCATCTCATTAGCCAAAAGCAGGCCCATAGTTCCCATTGAAATACTGGGCAGTTTGTTGATTTAAATTTACTTGTTCTTTATTTTAAATATTGTATTTGTTCCTGTTTTGTTTTTTGTTTTTTTACTTTAAAATAAGATATGTGCAGTGTGCATAGGGATTTGTTCATAGTTTTCTTTATAGTCCGGCCCTCCAACGGTCTGAGGACAGTGAACTGGCCCCCTGTGTAAAGAGTTTGGGGACCCCTGGTCTAGACTATTGCACATACTAATCCTTTATCCTGGAATACCTATTAAGAGATATATGCATGAATCTCCCTCATTTCCCCAGTGCATCTTGTTGGTGTAAGCGCTACCCTGATCACTATATTAAAATTTTCATCTCCTTCCTGCACTATCTATTACTTTTCCCTGTTTTATTTTCATTCAAACACTTACAACCACATGCTATAATTTATATTTTACTAAATTTACCTAACACACAAACATGTTTTATTCTTAATTTTTATCATCTCCTATAATAGTTTCTTGCAAAAAGAAGTTAACATACAACTGGACAAGTTACCTTTACAACCTAATATTATTCAAAATCTAAGCAGCACCAATACAATTTACAAAGTCTCCTTTGAGAAGCACTTTGTGACTTCTTATTATTCCACACTTAGATTATCTGTTCCATTAGCCTGTCATTTTAAATGTAAATTACTGGTTCCTTTTCTCATTAGAAAATATCTGGATACATTATCCTGAGACAGCATAAGCCATCTTCTTTTTCTGAAGATGTACTCAACCCAAGTGATCTCACCAAGTTGTCAGACATTAAATATCACATATAGGATGTTCACCCTGACGTCTATAACTGCAATTCTAATTTATCCCTTGAGCTTCACACTTTTGTAAAATTCTAATGTTAACTAGAAGTTAAAATTTATTTTTTTACATCCTGGAGTGTGCAAAAACAAATTTAAAAATGAGAAGAGCATACTGTTATTTATCTTTTAAGTTTCAAGTTCAGAGCAAGACAATAAAATAGGCAGCATTTATAATTACTTCTATTAAAGGGCTACAATGAGGATTGGAAGCCTTCTTGGGTTAGCAGAGTTTATTGCTTAAGTAGATGTCCCTGTATCTCTATCCTCATCTCTCTATGGGACAGGCTAGGCATTAGGCATTGTTGTTTCTAGGGTTGGGAGCCCTGAAAAAATTTCTCCTATAGTTTGAAGGTGAGCCTTATCAAATATCAACCAAAGATTGGCAATACATGAGGCCTGATGAGAAGGTGGCATAAAAAAAACAGTGAGAGTTGAGTGTAGGGAGTGTGATGAAAAGGCAAGAAAACAAAGAAAAAGATCTATGAGGCTTCCAAGTTCCTACAGGAGGATGACACAGTGTCTATCAAAGAGAATTTTCACAGATGATTAAGAGAGAAAATATCTCCGTATCTTCATATTTTTTTTGTAGTGCATTAGGAGGAATGATGATTTGCCCTGTCTAAATTGCAGAGCAAAGGAAACAGTGTTTGAAGGCACACAATGTCTCTAACTAAGAATACCCAAGCAACAGAGGGAATCAGTGTAGAACAACCAAGTAATATGAACCCTGAGCAGACATCAAAAACTACTGAAAACAACAGTCAGAATGAACATTCTTAATTATAGCAGAAACTGAGGCATCATGCCAGATGTAATGTAGCAATACACCACACCACAGGATTTACAACTGTGTCTCAACAAGGTGTCTGAAACTCAAAACGTTTTTGCTGTCCCTTCCACAGGTATGGTTTCCCTTTATTCTCCTATACATCACACCAAATGGCACCATCACACTCCAGCTGCTCAACTATTTAAGAATTGTCTTTAAATCCTCTATCTCCTCATTCCCAAAAGCCCAATTTATTTATAACTCTCCTTCTTCAGCATCCTGAATTCATTCATTTTACTTTACTATTGTTCCTATCATACTAGCCAGGTCCCCATGAATAACCTAGACTCTGCAATAGTCTCTTCATCCCAGTCTACTGTGCACTCGTACAAATGCTCTTTAGCCGGTAGCAGGAGTGTTATTTTACCAACATATATGTCACTTCCACACTTAACTAAGCTTTAAACCTGGAATTAAATTTAGACTCACTCTAGACCCGTGATGGTGATCCTATGACACGTGTGTCAGCACTGACATGTGTAGCCATTTTTGATGACATGTGGCCACATACCAGAGAAGTATGGGGCTGCATGCTGAGAAGGAGGTTTCATCCTCAGCCCCTGCATGGCCAGATGCAGTAGCCGAGGATAAAACATTTGCTGTAGTGTAGACACTCTGTGCCGGAGGTCTGTAGGCCAAAACAACACAACTCCAGCACAGAGCGTCTAGTTCTGGGACTTCCTGTTAGGCTGTTAGGGGATCTTTGACCTCACTTTCAGCCTGTGAAGCAGGGAGCAGTGGAATGCTGGGGGGGACGCATCTCTGGGGGCCCTGTGATTGCCATTACCAGCAACCACATAACCACAGCAACCATCATCCAATCTACTGTTCTGGGGTGTTGTGGATTTCTAATTGACCATCATTACTGAGATAAGTGAGGGGGAGGCTGGGAGAGGCGAGGGCCTGTGCTATGGGTGCCATTTCCCGCCATTAGAAATAGCGGCAGCCATCTTAATTTACATAAGATGCAACTTGCAGAATTTCAAGACAGCATGTGGGCTCAGGTGTTTGTCCACTTGAGGTCAAAGCTTGAGAATCTGGAAAGGTGCCGCTTGCAGAATCAAAAGAAGTGCCACTACAAACAGGAAATTTGGAGTGCCTGGAACTGATTACGACACTTTTAGCACCCTGAAAAATATAGCAATGGCTTTACTCACAATTTTTCCCTCTATGTACTTTTGTGAGACCTTATTCTCAGCGTTAAATAATATCAAAACCAACAAAAGAAACAGATTGACAGATGAAGTTAGTAGTGCTTACATGGGCTTGAAGTGTACAAAATACCAACTTTTAATTGAAGATTTAGCCAATGAAATTCAGCAACAAAAAATTCACTAATAGGCAGGTTAGTTAAAGAATTCCCCCTCCCCCTCACTTATCTAGGTTCACGGCACCCCACACAAGTTAAATAATATCAAGACCAACAAAAGAAACCAATTGACAGATGAACAAAGAAGTCACTAAGCAGGTAAGTTAAATAATTATTAGTTTTTGGTTTATTAAATACAGTTATATATTACAATTATACATTTTTGTTATTTAAACTATAAATATCACAAAATTATGGTTTTTTTCTCGAAGTAACACACCACCCGAGTTATGCTCGGTTTTTTGGCGAATTTTGACACACCAAGTTCAAAAGATTTCCCATCACTGCTCTAGGCCTTACAAAACCTAGAAATTCTGGTCCTTATCTACTTTCATGTGGCTACAATCAGGACACTTGAAGTTTCATTTTCCTTAATCATAGAAAACTCTGCCACCATAATGCTTTTGCACTCAACATTTTATAACCTTGAAATGCCCTTTTGCTACATGGTCCTCTGGGTAGCTAATCTCATCTTAACCTTATTCAGTCAAAATTCACTCCTCATTGATTGAAAGTAGCCCTTCCACACTCTAAATAATTAACTTTTTTTTCAGTTTATGAAACTATTTATTTTATTTAGTAATTTAGTAATTTCAGAAACTATGCCCTTAGAATATCATCTCCACAACAGCAGAGATCTTGTTTATCTTGGTGACCAATCCACCGTATCTTGGAACTGCATAATAACATAGAGTCTAATTTAAACAAATTTCTGAGAACTGAATTGAAAAAAAAATTAACATCAATTAATATTCTAAAAAAATTTAGCTTTTCTGTTTCAGTCAAATAAAAAGTACCTCCTTCAGGCATTCTAGGACAGCAATGCAAGGCCCTTTATTATCAGAATATGGATTTAGAACAACTCATAAATACAGTGTGTCCGTAAAGTCATGGTGCACTTTTGACCGGTCACAGGAAAGCAACAAAAGACGATAGAAATATGAAATCTGCACCAAATAAAAGGAAACCCTCCCAGTTTCTGTAGGATGATGTGGCAGCATGTGCACATGCGCAGATGATGACGTAACACCGTGTATACAGCGGAGCAGCCCACGGCCATGCCAGTCAAGATGTGGACGGTACAGAGGAAAGTTCAGTGTGTTCTGTGGCTCACTAAATTCGAATCCGTGACCAAAGTGCAATGTGAATATCGGCGTGTTTATAACGAAGCACCACCACATAGAAATAACATTACTCAGTGGGATAAGCAGTTGAAGAAAACCGGCAGTTTGGTGGAGAAACCCATTCTGGTAGGCCATCAGTCAGTGACTGTAGAGGCTATACAGGAGCCCTAAATATCTGTGTGTGAGCCCACATTGAACTGCACTGAATAGGTATGAAACTGGGAGAGTTTTCCTTTTATTTGGTGCAGATTTCACATTTCTATCGTCTTTTGTTGCTTTCCTGTGACCAGTCAAAAGTGCACCATGATTTTACGGACACACTGTATTTATGGCATTATAACTTTGGCCATGATTATCATTCATTATTATTCAGATCACAAAATAGAAATCACACAATAAAGTTATAAATGAATAATTTTGTTATAGTCATAAGAAAATTTTAGTTGTAATGTTAATGGATATAAAAAATATACACATATGACAAAAACCAATAGTCCAATATCTTACAACTAAAATGGAAAGATTTTTTTTTCTAATTCAATCCTTTCCTTATACAATTATTGGCTATGAAACAACTATTACTTTTAAATCAATGGAATAAGTAGAATTAGGTACTCTAAGCTTAAATATCTAGGGTGAGAAACTTAAAAACATATAAAAGTATTCATCTTGGTTGACAGTTAAAGCAATAAACTTTAAATATTAAACATGTAATAATTTTAATAATAATTTTAAACAAATTTTCAACACATCTTAAGTTATAATAGCTAAATAAAATTTCCTTAAACATTTTGACTTTCTTTTATTATGAAAATACTAAAGAAAAATATCAGCCATTTTTATCTATTATGGAGAATATTTTAATGTTCTGAAAGAATTTCTTTAAATTGAAGCCATTATTCTTGATAAAATGAGCACTTTTATTGATATGTAAATGTTTTAATTAAAACATTAAAATTCCACAGAAAATTAACATTTTTGGGTACAAAATCTACTCTTAAATTAATTTTATTACTATTTACCAGGAAAATTTTTAAAATCATGACCTCATTTTTTTATTGTTGTTTTTAATTAGTAAACTACTTTCCTCCTAATATTAGTCTGTTTGAAAAATCAGGTATTTTGTTTCCATTAGAATGTACCCTGAGCTATTTTAAATATTGTCAGCTAAAAGTCTAACAATATATCAATATCTAAGTTAAAATTTAAATATTATTTTTGTAAAATATTTTGCACAACATATGAAAATTTTCATCTATCTTCTTTTTATTTTTTCTAGTAAACAAACAAGGGAAATAAATTGACCTCTAATCCAAGTTAACACAGAAAAGTATTGAAAATAAGGCCCCTGAGTTGTTACAGTTTGTTTAACAATAATATGTAATCCAGAACCTGTCAATTCATCTGTTTCCATTTTACTGCCTATGCTAAAACATGCATAACTAAAAAAATACACTTAAAGATGCCGAATTGATTAAAATAATATGATAATATTGACATTGTTATTTTTATTGTTAGATGTTCCCTTATGTACTGTTACTACTATAACTAAAACTAATTCATAAACCTAAAAAATAAGCTTTCCTAGTGATTCCTATAACCGAACATCTAATGGTTTTACTTACATGAAAGCAATAAAAGGGCAAACTTATACCTCTACCCTTTGGTTGGTTTATAGTTTAAAAATTCAATGCCACCTACTAAAGAACACTACACAAAGTTCAGAAAGCATATTGAAGTGAATATAAACTTCAATAAATGATCCATAAGTATTCTTGATTAATAACTAACAAATGACATTATAGCTAGCTAGTGCTAGCATGGCAAAAACTGAGGGGTGCCATTATCATCCATAAATTAGCAAATTTATTCAAGAAATTATACAAGGCAACACTATTGTTTTACGAATACAGCAGAGACTCAGCTCATGACTCCCCATAAACATTCATAATGGTTGAAAAATTTAAACAATTTAGAAACTGACAGTAAAAATACATACAAAGGCTCACATATAGGAAACTCAAAGCAATCTGGATGATTTTTATTTTGTGTTAGATTATGTAACCAAAACTTACATTTTCATCAAAACAAAGTTTAGTTGGCTTGTGTTTCAAGGAAAAGTAAGAAAAGATTTGTCCTTTATTTAGAACTATCCAGTCAAAGTACCCTGATACCAGCTGCTTTCAATTATTTCATCTTACTTCCACAGTCCCCAGTATATGCATTTTCCCTCCTACTTGGACACACTGCCTTTGGTGCAGGACAACGGATACTAACATATAAATATGACACAATTCTCCATGCTAATATTTTCACTATGTACTGATTCACTGAAATAAATTGTTGCTCAAATTTTTATTTAAAATTGGTTTGTCTTTTTATATAACCTAAAAGTATCTATTGGCTGAAATGTTAAAAAGAATCTGAAATTGTAGCTATATGGATGATGCAGATATCATTTTCTAACTAACCTGAGTTTCAGAACCATGAATCGCTTTTGAAACACCAGCTACTCTACAGAAAGTCTTACTTACTGGGGTTAAGGAAGAAAGGAAGACAGAGATTTAGGTATGAGTTGGCATCTTTGCTACTGGATTTTCACTGGAAACATTTTGGTTGGAACAGTAGGCTATAGGCATTTTCTGTTTGAATAGCAGAGCAAAGAAGAATGTGTTTCTAGGGAGCGGCTAGAGAATCAGAAGCAGATGAGTCAAGTGTAACACTATTTTTTCTTTTAATAAGATATACAAGTTAATTAAGAGCAATTAGCCTAGCATAGGTTCTGAGGATTGCAGGGCCTTCGAACAGGTTATCGTACGTCTGACAGATTGGTCACAAAATACCGTTAACTGTATAAAAGAAAGTAGTAATACTTCTCACTTCTGTTTGTGCATATTTAAAATCTTAGCATTGGGAATATAGTCAATAATAGTGTTACAACTAATCCAGGCCACGTAGTTCAGTTAGTTAGAGCATTGTCCTGATATGCTAAGGTTGTGGGTTTGACCCCTAGTCAGGGCTCATATAAGAATCAACCAATGAATGTATAAATACGTGAAACAATAAATGAATGTTTTTATCTCTCTCTCGATCTCTTCCTTCTTGTTTCTCTAAAATCAGTAAGTAAAAATTTAAAAATATAAATATATTATTATAACTTTGAATGGTAGCGAGATGGGTGCCAGATTTATCTAGGTGATTACTTCCTAAAGTATATAAATGTTTCCTCATTATGTTGCACAACTAAGCTAATATAATATTGAATCTTAACCATCACTGAAAATTTATAAAAAGAAACAAAAATTTTTGGTGTAGAATTGGGCACCTATATAATCATGTTAACCAGTGTCACCACAATAAAATTTAATTAAAAATAAAATCTTTGCTTATAAGATATAGTAGTCATAAAATTTGTAAGAACGACTACATATTATATAAAAAATGTCATTTATTAAAAAAAAAAACATTAACCCTGGAAGAAAGGGGGTTATATCAGAAGACACTGCAGAAACTATGTAGGTGGCTTCCTGGAATACACCACTTTCTATTCTCTCCCATGAGGCCATTACTCTGTTACCCTCCATTTCTATGGCTGCTTTTCCTCAGGTCTTTTATGATCCTATATTTCTCAGCTCTCTAGTTTGAAACTGCATAATGTACTATGACTCTTGTGTTTCACTAGGTACACTCTCCTTGAAAACTCTTAACTAGTTTAAAGGTTTTTGCATCAGCTTTATATAGAAAATGACCATTAGTGTCAAACAGACTGTAGAGCATTGAAGGGATCATCATCCCCACAAACACTGAAGTCATTCAAGATAACTAAACCATCATCCTGCAGAGCAAAGCTGTGAGCTGGAAAGTTAACTCCCTGGTGAGGTCATAGGAACAGGAACGGGACCTGGATACTGCTTTAGAAGAGGGAGGGAAATGTGAGCTCAGTGTGAAAAAACAAACTGGCATTTTCCTGTATTTTGGAATTATTTATAGAAAATCCAAAAATAAAGTCAATGTTAAGATATTTCAAATAAACTTTTGTTATAAAAAAAGTTTTTATGTTAAGTTCTGGTTTAGTTTCCCATGTATTTTTTAATAATTGATTGTTGTAGTTCTACAATTTATACCTTCAGAATTATGTTCATATTTTACAATAAAAGCACTTTTATTCTGTTATTGGGACACAGAAGCTAATAAAAATGTTAAAGCAGGGTATCAAACACTCTGTAAGAAGGTACAAAAGTTCCTTAAATACTGTATTTTTAGATATGTAGATGTACATTCATTTACCCAACTTCTGAGATAAACCTCAAAATTTTCCTTAAGTAAATGCCTAATAGTTTTAATTATAATTAACTTTTTAAATATAATTTTTACATGTAATTCATCATGCATTATTTCTTAATATTTCAATTTCTTTAAAGTTAAATAAGAACAAAAATGCCTATTAAACAATCTCAGTTTTAAAATCCCTCTTATTTTTTTTATTTTCCACCATTTTCTATTATTTTGTAACTTTATTTTCTGTTAGTGTCTTTCTATCTTTAAAAGTAGCTTCTCCATATCTAATTCATAGGAATTTTAGTCTTGTTCATCTTTACTGTTTACCAAAGCATCCCTATTGCCTTCACACAACACATTTCACAACTTAGTCATCGGGCCTTCATCAAGTTGCATGTGTGCATATTCAATCTAATTCCTAAAGTATGGTCTGGGAATTTGTTTTGCAAAGCTATATTTATACCATCATTCAGCTCATGTGACACTACAAAAAACATTTTCTGCTTTTGGGGCTGGTTTACGTATGTGTAAATGAAAGGAATTATACTTTATTATTGATACAGTGATTTCTGACTGTCATTTCATTAAAGGCAGTTTACAAGTAAAATCTAATTTGAATAATAATTTTACTTTTCACATAAACACTTTTTTTTTCAAAAGTAATTCAAATGTTTGAATGATTTGAACTAAATTTTCTTTTATTTTAATTTGTAAAGAATATGACCAAAAAAAGAAGTCAAGTGAAAGAATATATTTATATTCTGTAGTGAAAAATTGACATTAGAATTCAGAATTAATGTTTATCCTTTCAATTTATACTGTAAGAATAAGACATTCTTCCTTCATACATCTAATATTCTTTCCTATCGAACTAATATTTGATACTTCTTAATACAAACTAATACTGATACTTTCTTCCTATCAAACAAATATTAAGTAATTGCTGTGAGACAAGAAGTTATTTAATCAAAGCATATCCTCAATGCATGGATAATGACTTAAAAACTATTTTGATTTTAAATAGATATTACATTTTGTATTAAAAAAATGTATGTTCCACATTTAATAGATAATTTGTTTTCTGCATTTCAGATTTACATTTAATTTGTTGATGAAACTGCAACTCAGTCCATGTCTACCTCACTACTTATACACTTGGTTTCCTTTGAAAATTAAAACACTCACCAAGGAAACAAGCACACTGTTCAGGGACACTAGCTTGTACATTTGGTTGTTAGCTACCTGCTGTTCTCAATAAATCAGTCTGGAAACTGCTGATCCATGTCACAGCATTTTCACCTCTCTGTTAGAAACAATTGCCTACAAGTAAAATGCTTTTCTATTGATTTTGTTCAGTTGAAGATACGTTACTTCCTTCAGTGTAGTTATTGTTCATAGATGTTTAAAACAAAGTAAATATCAATAAATGTAACAGAATAATTGTGAATTAAAATAATATATCAATAAGTTAAGTGCTGTTATATTTTTTTAACATATTAAAGGAGTTGTCTAAATGCATTTTTTAAATCCCAGTATTCTTTAAAACTACTACAATTGAAAGAAGTGTATAATAATCAGTATATTTCAAAATAATTCCAATAATTTTATATTATACCATATGCTTTGACTTCATTTTCAATCATTGTTAAGTAGCTTGATTAATTGCTTGACCTTAAATAGTTCTGATTGGTGGATTAAATTAAAAATAAATTTAGGAATACAATTAGTATGCATCAAGAATGCCCTATTTTGCCTGACCTGTGGTGGCGCAGTGGATAAAGCATCGACCTGGAACGCTGAAGTTGCCGGTTCGAAACCTGCACTTGTCTGGTCAAGGCACATATGGGAGTTGATGCTTCCTGCTCCTCCCCCCTTTCTCTCTCTCTCTCTCTCTCTCTCTCTCTCTCTCTTTCTCCTCTTTAAAATGAATAAAAAAATAAGATTTCTTTAAAAAAAAAAGAATGCCCCATTTTTGTTCATTTTCTTAAAAGATACACACAAATTGGGTACTTTACATTGCTCAATGGCTGATTTACTTAACATGTTTACAAAGCAAATGACCCACGGGGAAATAATAATAAACAAGTCACACAAAACTTGGGATTCTTTAAAAAGACATGTTTTCTTATAATTAAAACATCTTACTCTCCAAAAACATCTGATACTCTTATCAATAATACAATTGGATAAAACTAAGCTATTGAAGAAATCAGTGAAGGGTATTTAATAGAAGAACAAGATGAAGCCATCCAGCAGTGAGCTACAGCTTCCTGGTACCAGTTTATGAGACTAATGCTGTACATCTTTTTGTAAACTCCATCTTTTGTGAGAGCAGATTATTAGCAGCTTGGGTCATGAAATTAAAACACGTCACAGCTTATTTACACTGGGGAACAATTTTATCATTTTCTGTTGCATGAGGTTTTAGAACTGTTTCTATATATTTCTGCATTGCTGATTCCAAATCTGAAATCGGTTTTTAGGTGCATGCTCCAGTTTTTATGCAATTCTAATTTCTTTTTGTTATAGTTAATGGCATGCATTGGTTTTGAAATTGGAGTTAAAGGGCAACGACTCTTGGATTAAACATAACCACAAGGCAATTAATGTTTTACAAATATCACTCTTACATAATTGTAGTTGTTTTTAAATGTAAAAAACTACTATCTGATAAAAACACCCTCTTATTTTTTTTTAAATTTTATGTATTCATTTTAGAGAGGAGAGAGAAAAGGAGAGAGAGAGAGGAGAGAGAGACAAAGAGAGAAGGTGGGGAGGAGCTGGAAGCATCAACTCCCATATGTGCCTTGACCAGGCAAGCCCAGGGTTTCAAACTGGCAACCTCAGCATTTCCAGGTCGACGCTTTATCCACTGCGCCACCACAGGTCAGGCCCACCCTCTTATTTTGATTAAGATTGAATCATGGCTTCTTCGTGTAGGTGTAAATGTAAGAATAGTCCTGACACCTTCTGTTATATATGTGGCTGTTACACATTTCAACGTCAAAGGCGCAATATTAAACCATTTGTGACACGAGCATATATTGCCTATTCTCAAGTTCCCCTTGGCGATCAAGACAAGAATTGGGCTCCTCATATTGTGTGTCATAATTGTGAGAAATGCTTTGTGACTGGACAAAAGGAAAATGCAAAGGAATGTCTTTTGATATTCCCATGGTTTGGCGTGAACCTAAGGACCACAGCAGTGACTGTTATTTCTGTCTGATCCAAACAAAGGGCATCAGCAAGAATAAATGACATATGATCGCATATCCTAATATTCCTTCAGCAATACGACCTATCCCACACTCTGCGACACTCCCAGTTCCAGTTTTCAATAGTTTTATTTCTTTTAAGGATGAAGAAAGTGAACATGGTGATCCAGTGTATTTTGATAAGATGCATGAGAAAATGGTTGTAGAATCTGAAGGGTCTTCTTCTGATGCCAAGCAGTCATTAACCCCTCAGCAGTTTAGTCAACCCAAATTGAATGACTTAGTAAGAGATTTGGGCCTATCAAAGAAAGCAGCTGAGTTATTAGTCTCCAGGCTTCATGAAAAGAGTATACTTCACTGGTCAGCTAAAGTATCCCATTTCAAAAGCATGAACAAATTTTGTGGACTATTTTTCCAAAGACAAACACTTTGTTTACTATCCTGATATCAGAAGTCTTCTTAGCCAGCTAGGTGTTACCACATACAGACCAACAGAATGGCAGCTATTTCTTGACACCTCTAAACAAAGTCTGAAATGTGTTCTCCTACACAACAGTAATGTTTATGCAGCAGTTCCAATTAGTTATTCAACTCATCTGCAAGAAGATTATAATGACATAAAAATTGTCCTCGACTTCCTGAAGTATGAGGAGCATAACTGGATCATTTGTATAGATCTTAAAATGGTAAATTTCCTGCTAGGACAACAGAGAGGTTTCACAAAGTATCCTTGCTTTTCCTGTTTGTGGGACAGCCGAGCTCGGGAGAAACACTGGACACAGAAGGAATGGCCGAAACGTGAAGCTCTGGAAGTAGGGATGCAAAATATTGTGAATGAACTTGTAGTTAATCAAGACAGGATCATTTTCCCCACACTTCACATCAAACTTGGCTTCATGAAGCAGTTTGCTCAGGCTTTGAATAGAGAAAGTGAATGCTTTCAACATATTGTTTCTGCTTTTCCTGCCTTGTCTTTTGAGAAGATAAAAGCAGGTGTTTTTGATGGACCTCAAATTCCAACCTTCATACGTGACTAAGAATTTGCTAGGAAGATGAATAAGGAGGAGAAAGCAGCATGGCAGTCTTTTGTGGCAATTACAAAGAACTTTCTTGGCAACAAAAAAGCAGAAAGCTATAAACTTCTGGTTCAAAGGATGCTGTTGGCTTTCCACAACATTGGATGTAAATGAGTGTTAAGATTCACTTCCTGAACTGTCACCTTGAGAAGTTTCCCAAAAATCTTGGAGCTGTTAGTGATGAGCAGATTACTGCTGGAGCATCAAATGAGATTGTCCTCAACAAGTACACAAATGCAAGAGCTACAAACACAAATTTTTGCCTGAATAGAATTTAAATAAGTTTTGCACAAATTGTATGATTAAAATAAATGTTTTAATATGTTCTATTTTGAAATTGTAGACAAATTCTGATGCAATCATATCTTTCAGTATATTAGTTTATTTACTGCTTTATATAAATTATATTTTCACAAAGATGATGCCCAAGAAGACATTTTACTTCATTATGTTATCTAAATGTTGAAAATTTTAAAATAAGATAAAAACCTAAAATCTTGAATTGAAAAAAAAACAAACTGTACTTTACAGAAAAAAAACTACTGTCAGATTTGAGATCAGCCCACTCAAATTAGGTAAGAACAAGTGTTTTTGTGGATGCAACAAAAATTTTGTTTCACAGTGTTAAGTTTATTTTCCCCTTTATTTTGGAAAAGGGGTTTTAGCAACACATCACTGAAGTGCTTCCACCTCTGCAATTATGTACTAGAAAATATTCCGGTTCTGCTCTATTATAGAGGCAAAATGTTGCTCAAAGTGACAAAAGTACATAGTATAGAGCAGAGCCGCCATAAATTTAACATGGTTATTTTTTAAAGCAGTATGACTTTATATTTTTAGTTAGGCATCTATGAAATATTATTTTTTTTTACAGAGACAGAGAGAGAGTCAGAGAGAGGGACAGACAGGGACAGACAGACAGGAATGGAGACATGAGAAGCATCAATCATTAGCTTTACATTGCACATTGCGACACCTTAGTTATTTATTGATTGCTTTCTCTTAAGTGCTTTGACAGTGGGCCTTCAGCAGACTGAGTAACCCCTTGCTCAAGCCAGCAACCTTGGGTCCAAGCAGGTGAACTTTTGCTCAAACCAGATGAGCCTGCGCTCAAGGTGGCGACCTCGGGGTCTTGAACCTGGGTCCTCACCATCCCAGTCCAATGCTCTATCCACTGCACCACCGCCTGATCAGGCTGGAATAATTATTTTTAAGTTTTGTCATTACCTAAAATATCTTCCTCAACAAAGTAATGAGAAATATACAATTTTATAATTTGGTGATATTATTGTTAATGTAGAGTTTTGGGGTATGTTAATTAGGCATCAGTAAATACTGTATACACCAAACAGTGCTTTGGACTAGCTGAGGTTTTACTATGATATTCTTTTTGACAATAACTCTGCACCTGTTATGTTGTTGCTTATGTTGTCATTACTGTGTGATAATAAAATCATAAAATTATGCTAAAGGAGGTAAATCTTTCTATTTTAAGTTTCAAGTGCATTAAAAAGGTGTTTCAAATCATTAAAGACTAAGTAAGAGAAGAGGATGGGGGACAAAATGGCTGTTTTTTTCTTTATTTGTTTATATAATACATTCTTTCATACCCTCCACTAGATGTCAACAAATTTCAGAAGATATTACAGCATGAGTAGATCAATTTATAAAATACGTTCACAAAGCTTACAATCAGTAGCCTCTACATCATATATAAAATGTACACACATTATTATTATTGGTGTCTCTTATGTAGTCATAGTCTATAATATACTAACTAGACCCCAGGCCAGTGGCTTAGTGGATAGAGCATTGGCTTGGTGTATGAATATCCTGGCTTCAATCTCAGATCAGAGCACAGAGGAAAAGCAACCGTCTTCTCCCCTGCACCCTTTCTCTCCCTCTCCCCTCCTGCAGCCAGGGGCTAGAAAGTTCGAGTGTGGCCCCAGGGACTGAGGATAGCTCCACTGCAGCACACCACCTCAGGTGTTAAAAATAGCTTGGTTATTGGGCATCAGCCCCAGACAGAGATTGCCAGATTGATCCCTGTTGGGGCACATGTGGGAGTCTTTCTATCTTCCCTCCTCTCACTTGGAAAAGAAAAAAAAGAAAAAAATAGTAATTTTCTTGTCCAGATCACCTAGTTAAATAGTATTTTTATTTAGGTGAGAGGAAGAGAGAGAGGCAGACTCTCACATGTGCCCTAACTGGGATCCACCTGGCAACCCCCATCTGGGGCCATTGCTCTGCCCATCAGGGTAATGCTCACAGCTGAGCTATTTTTAGCTTCTGAGGCAGAAGCTCCACAGACGCATCCTCAGTGCCTGGGGCCAATGGGCTGGAACCATCGGAACCATGGCTGTGAGAGGAGAAAATGAGAGAGATGAGGGAGAGTGAGGGGTGAAGCAGAAAGTCACTTCTCCTGTGTGCTCTGACTGGCTATCAAACCTGGTACATCCACACACCAGGCCAACATTCTACCACTGAGCAAACCAGCCAGGGCCAGAAAATTACTATTTTAAGCTTCAAGTTTCTTATTTGTAAATTCTAGAGGAATTTTAAGATTGTGTGGAGTTTACAACTTTTAGTGTAGGTCTTGAAGAAAAAAAATAAAGTGCTTTTAAGTTCAACATCCAGGCTATATCTATAGTTTTTGTGGAGGAATGGAGTAGAGAGTGAGGAGATAGAGGTAGAGAACTTGAAAGAAAGAACAAGAAGGGAGGAAGAGAAGAAGGAAAGAAGAGGGGAAGGGAAGAAGAGAGGAAGGGAGGGAGGGACGAAGGGAGGAGGGAAAGGGAAGTGAGGAAAGCAAGCAAGCAGATAAAATGAAGTACCTAAAAAGTTAGTAAGACTAAAGTTCTGTGTGAGCAATTAGAGAAGACTTTTAGAGTGACAGAATACTTTTCCATGGCATTCATTAAATTTCAGCCTTTTAAATCAACTGTGCTTTTGAATTTAGATTTTACCAAATCAGAGAAGAACCTACAGTATACCTCTTTTGGGCTTGCATTCCTACTATAAATCTAAAAAACACAAGCCTCACACACATCAGTCACACATACCGCATGTGAGAACAAATCAAAATCTGTCCTCAATTCTGACTTAAATGTACAGAACAAATATGTAGTAAATGAAAAAGATCTGATGGCAAGGGTCATCTAAAATCATGGACTATCTCTGGAGAAAATCAATCTGTTGCGTCCAATTCACAAAGAAGTGTTGACTAAGAAAATGTTGCTTTGTAATGCTGATATACTGACCCACAATAAATTATTTCTGGCATGAGGTGGGAACAATACACTTTTGTTTCTTTCTAATGAAAAAGAACAGCTGAAATTTGGGTTAGTCATTAGTAAGCCTGAATCCTGAAGGATCTTTTTAGAGGTCTCCTAGTAATCCAAGATTGGTATTTTCTTTCTCTTTAAATGGCTAACAAAAAAAAAAAAATAGAATTTAACTTTAGTTACCTTCTTGGGCTCCAAGAGTTTACCTGGAAAATAGTATTATGAAGAAGTGGTGAAGCAGAATTTTTTAATTTCCTTTAGTTCTCACATTCTACCAGGACCCAGATTTTCCAGTAATGGGTGAGTTTGAATGGAAGACATAATCCGTACAAAAAAATGCCATTTCTAAAATAAAGTACTTTGATATCTTTAGTCAATGCATTCTTGTTTGGGTATGATGGACCAACAAAGCAGGAGGATACCACCTTACAACCATGCAGATGAAGAAGAAGTTGTTACACAATGAATTGAGAGAGACACGTCCTAGTTTAGATAGTATGTTAGGTGCCTTATACAGTTTTTGTTTGTCACATTAAAAAAAAATCTTATGACCATTTTATTTTTCAAATAAGGAAAAAATCAATAGGTTAATTAAACTACTCATTGACAAATGGCTATTATATGGTAAATTAAAGCTTAGACCCAGGATGGTCACTTTCCAAAACTCTAGAACTTAAAACTACTACCTTTTGTCTCTCTTTGAAGTACTGATCAAAGACTCAACACTGTTTTAGCACTCTCCAAAGTCTTTGGGACTTTTTCTCCTATAATGTAACATCTTATTGTACATACTGTCCTAAATCCAATAGCTATTGACATCAATGTCTATAAATTTTATTTTTTTTATTTTTTAAAAATGCATATATTTAAATTTTGACTTATATAGAGGTATTTCATGTAAGTCACTCCCAACATGATCTAAAATAGTGCCACTTTTTTACTAAAGATTTCTATCATATAGGAAGAGTGATTGACAAAGGATGGGCAATGAAAAAAAAATGAATACATGAAAAATGACCATTCAGGACAGAGAACAAGAGAAAGAGAGAGAATAAGAATATATGTTTATGGTGACAGAGAAACAGAAGATTATACTTAATTTAAAATTTACACACAGTAGTCAAAATAGGCTACTTGAAAGCATTCTTTTTGAATAGAAAACTATTCAATGTTGAATCATGAACCTTTAAAGAAACAGCCCTTCATCAGCAAATTGATAGTAGATGAATTAGACCAACAAGTAATATGGATCTTCCTGTTTCCATAAAGATTTTCATTCTGTGACTATATCAGCACTCTACACTCTAGTAATTTTTCAAGGTCTAACATCAGAATTGTTGGAAAATCTTAAATAATTTGAGAAATTACTTCAAGAACCACGGCAGGTCGGTGGCGGGGAGATGGTAGATGGTGAGGCCTGTTTGTATATTACAGTGATGATGACATTTTTTTTTCCAAAGAGAGAATATGCATAAAATTAAAACTAGTTCATACCCCAACTGTAGGAATAATAAGCAGATTAAACCAATGTCAAAACATTAAAAGAAATGAATAATAATGAAATTTAAAGTAAAGTATTTTCATAGTGAGATTTTAAATAAAGATAAAGGCAAAATCAGGTACTAGATTTTGCATGAAGTTTAATAAGAAAAATAAATTTTTATCTTATATCTGTTTAGCTATATACATATTTTATAATTATAATACTAAGAGAATAATATGTCTGCTTAATGATTTTTTACTCTTCAACTACTACTTATTATAGAATTCTAGCTTAAATCTAACCAAATTATTTTTCTTCTTTTAGAGTTTAGCTTTTCAGGGATACTACTATTTATTCTTTAAAAATAACTGACAAACATCTTTAAAGATAGTTACCAAGTCATTATTTCTTTTATATTCTAAATCAATACATTTAACCACTTTTAGATTTGTTCGTTTGGTCTTTTCTCATTAACATTTTTTTTTCCTATTCAACTTCATTTTCTACAGCTCTAGAAATGTAGAAAACAAAGCTAGAGATAATATTCTGGTTCGATTTCATTTTCTTACAAAATTTTACATTAATATTTATAATGATTTTTTAATTTATTGTCTTATCCAATTTTCAGGTCATTTGTTGCTAGACTAGTTTTTTACTGTACTGCTCCTGCTTGCTATATGTAAGTCATCCCTCAATCATTCCCATCACTATTTGTGAAGCTCTACCTATAAAGTATTTTTTTTCATTTTCTGAGAAATTAATAAAATTTTAAATAACTTTTATTATTTAAAATTTTTAATGCTTTAATTAATTCATCTGTGTTTATATATTATCAAATAACTATTTCAACTTTTATTTTTACTTAATTGACCAAATATTTTGATGTCATATATATGAAATCATATATGTATAAACTGTATATATCAGTACATAGTATTAATAAAATCAAGAAAAACTGCCAAACCGATGATCTATAAACCATACAAATTGCTCTTAAGAAAACATGGTGAGCTATTGTTCTCAACGATTTCTAAAAACAAAAATATATAAAGTTGCCTAAAATTATAAAGAGAATTTTAGATTAGATGAAGAGGACATACCTAAGCTCTTCTGAAACAAAGAGTTGAGGACCCTTTAAAGAGTCTCTTGAATGTATAACTCTAGTTGAGTAAGTCATTAGTTCAGTTAACTGCCAGAATACTCAATTATCTATAAATAATTGGCATGATTATTCAGAAAGAAATAAATACGTGCATATCCCTGGTTCATCGCACTGTCAACTATGTTCACAGTACATTACTTCAGACAAAGGATTAAACCCTAAACACATGGCTATTATCAATTCATAATGAAGACAGATTAGTATAGAATTGATTAAAATGGTAGGACGTAGATTTAAAAAGAAAGCCGCAGTCTTTAAAGTGGTGAAGTGCTGACGTTTTTATAAAGCCTTAAAACATGTAAAATATTTCCTAGTTCAATGCATTAGCAGGCTAAATGTAGACTAAAATATTTATAAATTGACAAAATTTTAGAGCAGGATGAAACTCAAAAATTATCTAGTTTATGTTGATGTTTTTCTAATATATTACAAAATATCGCTCATGTTTCTTTTTTCTTCTAAATTCAGCAGTAGGGTTAGTTGATATATCATGTGTTGATGGTTTGAAAGAATTAATATGGCTCTTTAACTTGAAGATAATAAATGTCCTGAGTAAATCTCCCATAGCACTATCCCAAAATCACCAGGGCAACCATTTGCTTCACTGGTTTAAATGTGCCCTGGTGGTTTAAACATAATTGCACTTCTCTGGACACCTAATTGACTACAAGAGACTGACTTAGCTACATTGAATGCAATTTCATTACTTTAATTATTGTTCAGTGAGGTGTTCCAAAGTTTTAAAACAAACTGTTCATGTGAAATCTTGTTTCCAGGAAAAAGGAGGAAAAAGTGCTATATAAAATTAGTTTCTTCTTTTCCAATAAAATAGCAACTTTAGCCCTGGCAGGTTAGCTCACTAATAAAAAGCATTGACTGGAGTGTGGCTGTCCCAGGTTCTATTCTCAATTAGGGCCCACAGGAGAAGCACCCATATGCTTTATCATCCCTCCCTCTCTCACTTCTCTCTCTCTCCCCTCCTATAGCCATGGCTCGACTGGAGCAAGTTGGACCTGAGCACTGAGGATGGCTCCACAGCCTTGCCTCAGGCACTAAGAAGTTCTCCGTTGCTGAGCAACAGAGCAACACCCCAGATGGGTAAAGCAGCAACCCCTAGTGTGCTTGCTGGGTGGATCCTGGGCAGGGTGTATGTGGGAGTCTGTTTCTGCCTCCTCTCTTCTCACTGAATTAAAAAATATATACCGACTTTACAGAAATGGAAAGTTTGGGGTGAGAGTAAAATTAACTTTATTGATAAGGTTTATTTAGTGAATGTCATCTTTACTGTCAAGTAGCAAAAGGAAATATTTAGATAACTGAAAATAATTATAATAGCTAAAATGTATTGAACATTCAAAGGTGGCTCACGCTGTGTACAAGTCCATATTCCAATGAGGTAGGCATTAAATCATGCTTATTTTACAAAAGTGAAGAATAAAGTGCAGAAAATTTAAGTAAGTTGTCTAAAGCCATGCTGCTAGAAAGAGGTGGAGCTAGGATTCAAGGCAAGAGTATTTGGTTTCAGTAGGCTTGACCATCAACTATTAAGAAAATAAAAATAAAAATATCAGTCGTTCAATTGCAACACCCTTTCTGTTTACTATGTATGACACTCTGACAAATGTTTTATACATTATCTCATTAAATCCACACAACAAACCTTCTATTCTCCATATATTTACTTGACCCATAGGAAAAGAATCACTCACCCTAAAACTCTGTATTAGTTTGCTAGGGTGCCCATCACAAAGTACACATTGGTTTATTTAAGCAAAAGAAATTTATTTTCTCACAGTTCTATAAACTGGAAGTCTAACACCGAGGTGCCGGCAGTTGGTTCTTTCTGAGTGGTATGAGGAAAAATGTGTTCCATGCCCCTTTCCCCCAGCTTCAGGTGATTTCCTGACAATTTGGTGTTCCTTAGCATGTAGAGGTACCACCACCTCAATCGTTGCCTTAATTATCACACAGCATTCTGCATGTGTGTGCCCAAATTTCCTTCTTTTATGAAGACATAGTCATACTGGATTAAGGTCTACCTTAATTACCTCACTTCAACTTAACCTTGCAAAAGCCTATTTCCAAATAAGTTTATATTCACAGGCTCTGGGGTTAGGTCTTCAACACATAAATTCAGAGGGGACAAAAGTCAACCTGTAACATATGTCTTGCTGTCATCCCCCACTTATTTTCGATTCTCTTGCCTAGAGAAATGTTGCTAACGCTACTGGAGAGACACAGCATCATTTATTGGGCCATTTCTCATATGGCAGAGGAGCTGATTTAAAGGTCTAAAACCAGCCATCATACACTCCTTACCTCTCTTCATGTGGCATGCACACCTTGTCCTCAGGATTAGGCCACCATCACCTATGTGTGCCTTGCTAGCAAAGTCACTGACATTACTCTTCATAACAGCAATGTTTTATTGCAAAGTACCAATTAAGAGTCAGTTTGACTTTTGGAATTAAGCATTTTGTTTCAGAAAACTTCTCTATTACACCTGAAAGTATTTGGGTCTATCCCAACTTATCAAAATAGCATAACTGGTTTCCTATTTGATTATGAATGATCTCACTACTGATGGCTTTGTGACTGGCAAATCCAAAGGTGAAAAAATGTGGACAAAAAAAATTCAAGCAAGGAAACTGACTCCCAAATCTTAACATGTAAGGTGTGGGCCTCAATATTTATGCTATTTTACAGATATAGAAACAGTAACTTGGGATGTAAGCAATGTAATCAATGTTTCATGCAAGCAAAGACAAAATGAACAAATAAAAAAGAGTGGACAGAAAAATTTTTCTAATATATGATATATTAACTTCCTCCCTCCCTGGCAAAAGGACTAAATAAAATAATTTTTTTAATTTCCTAATTTACTTCAAAATGGGCTTAATCTTATGCTATAGAACAAGTTATTCTAAACTTGGCACACACTTACAATTATACCTTGTAATTTAGTTTAGACCAGTAGTCCCCAACCCCCGGGGCCGCGGACCGGTATCGGTCCATGGGCCATTTGGTACCGGCCTGCAGAGAAAGAATAAATAACTTACATTATTTCCGTTTTATTTATATTTAAGTCTGAACGATGTTTTATTTTTTTTAAATGACCAGATTCCCTCTGTTACATCCGTCTAAGACTCACTCTTGACGCTTGTCTCGGTCACGTGATACATTTATCCGTCCCACCGTAAAGGCCGGTCTGTGAAAATATTTTCTGACATTAGACTGGTCCATGGCCCAAAAAAAATTGGGAACCACTGGTTTAGACCATATATATATATGGTATACATATATATATATGTATATGGTATACATATATATATGGTATATATATATATATATGGCTAATTTATTCTATGGAAATCCTCTCATCTTGTAGTGCAGCAAACAGCACAGCATAGCAAACCTTCGGGTTCCAATATTTGCAGTCTTGGAACAACGCATCCTTCTCTGTTTCTGTGCCCACTCAGTTCTGGGACTCTTCCTGTCTGCCTTTGTCTTAGTAATATAGGACTTGAACTAAAAATATCTAACTTATTTTAAATTGCATGAATGAAAAACGTCTATTTTGAGAGCTGTTTTAAAATAAACTAAACATTTCCATTTTTTCTTAAATTTGTTAGGAGTTTGTTTGGCTTCCAGACACTAAAACTGCCTTATAGTAGCCCTAATAAACAGGAATATATTTTATTCCATAGAAAATGTTCCCAAGGCAGGCAGGACGAGGTTGGTAAGTTGTCTAAGGTGCCTTAGGACTGCATCGCTGCTGCTTTCCTTTCCAGCACACTTGCGGCTTCCTGAGCACTTCAAAGGCTACACTGTGTTACCCTCCTGAAACGAGACCAGGGCATGTGGCTAGTTCAGGCCAACAGACCAAGAGCAGAAATCTGGTGTTCCTTTCTAGCTGAGGTACTTAAAATTCCTTTCCTGGCCCTTTTGACCTCGCTTCCTTTCTCCCTTGATGTAGAGCTCTAGGCTGTAATGGTACATCCAAGACAGTAACACATGAAATTCCCTGAGCTACTGTTTAAAAGCCAGGTGCCCTACAGCAGCAATTTTCATCCAATGTGCTTCAAGAATTTTGAAAACAGTTGATACCTAAGTATCTAGTCAGGACACTGACCTCTTTTCCCTTATATTGTCAAATAATAAATGACAACCGCCAACACAACAATGGCCATCTGTTGTGAATGCCCTGTTTTGAACCATGAATTATACAGATCATATACTAGACTGCACCTTTATTGGTCATGTTGCATAATAAGGTGTGTCTGATCGGATAATTCTTGGTACCAGAAATCTTTACATACTCGTATAGTATCTTAATTTTTTTAAAAAATCACTTCAGAGCAGAAGTGGTAGATAATTACTATTATTCCTCCATTTTTTTGTAAATCAATCAAAATTGTACCTATTTTTTTTTGTCAGATGGGCAAAAAACATATTTTTTGGTATGCCACAGAGTTTTAGTAATTAGATTATGTGTGCCATGAGATGACAAAAATGGAAGATTGCTGCCCTAGAGAGAGGATACTACAACTGCCTTTGCCTGAGTGAGAAATAGACCTTTTGTTTAGTAAGCCACCAGAATGTCAGGATCAATTTGTTTCACTTCATTGCCTAGACTCTGACTAATACATAATGATGGCTTTCATCATCATGATTGTAGTTAGGTAATTGCCACCCTTTTGGCCATCATTATCTCATTTCAGTCCAGAAGGTAAATGCAAAGGTGAAGGGGAAAGAGTCAAAGAAAATCCTATCCAAGTATGCTTTTTCAAATTCCTCTCCAAAAGGCAAAGCTCAATGATACGTACATAAATTTCTTTGAATATTTTTTTATTGATTGCTTTTAGAGAGACCCAGAGAGGAAGAGAGAGAGAGGGAGGGAAGCATGCATTTGCTGTTTCACTAAATTGTACATTCATTGAATGCTTCCCATATATGCCCTCACCAATGATTGAACTTGCAATGTTGTTGTTTCTTGGTGATACTCTAACTAACTAAGCTAACTGACCAGGGCCATACATTCCTTTGACCAAGATTCTTTCACATGGCCATTAGAGTTGCCTGGGAGTGTTAGAAGGCAAATATATTTAACTCAACACTCCATCATAACCCAAATTGATAAGAAGGAAGAAAACATTGGCATAAAGTAGTCATTCAGTAATGTCTGTCATAGTCTTAAAGGAATTCTTCTACAAAATATTGTTTCCAAAAATTTTAAAGACCTTCTAATTTCCATATCTTCCCACTACTTCTTTCTTGACATTTCTCTACATTCTACCTTCATGGCCATGATCCTCCCTAAAACTGTCTCCTCGCCCTGCTTCTCTAGAACCTCTCGTTCTGTGTTCTCCTTGCTCTCTTACAACTTTCAATTTTGTTCACTAATTTCTCTTCCTGTTTTTACCTCAAAGTTGCTCTTTCTTCTCAGTTTGTATTATTCTGTTAATTTCCTTTGAGTCCAGGTACTCCTTCCTATAGCTTCATCCATGATTCCCCAAAATTATTCTCACGCATTTTGAAAATCTCTTCTACCAACCATTTCTTGTCTCATTCTTTGGAAATGCAATATTTAAATAATTATATACTTTTCTTCCATGAAACTACTCCTCTTCCTATATTTCTCGTTTTATTGAGAATCATAAAACTTTGAACATGCTCAATTCATCATCTCTTCTATCCCATTTTATTTAAAACTGATTTGCAAATACAAAAGGTTGTCCACTGAGTTAAATTTGCATGGTCCTCTCCATCTTCAGCCTGCATAAAATTTTAGTGCTTCTTGCTTTTTTCATCACTCACAATTTTCAAGGCTTTTGAGCTGGCATGCTTGCCTACATTCTCTCCATCCTCACTCAGTACCCAGAATGATACTTTCAATTTCAAGTCTGATAATGTAATTTACATGTTTAAAATCATTCTGTGTTCCCATCCTCCACTCAACCTTCAGAAGAGAAGTCAAATGTGTTATTAAAATATGCCAACGTCTTCATGATCGGGAAACCTCCCTGGAAATTTCACTTTTCATGGAACAAATAGCATGCCTCTTAGCATTCTTGAGACACAACATATTATATGATCTCTTGGCGATTTTACATTTGGTTGTTTCTGTTGGAAGACACTTCATGAGTCTCATTCCTACACATGTTATAAGTAAATGTTCTGATATCCTTATTTCTAGACTATCTTTTAACAGACACCGGATTTTTATTTTCAAAAATAGCCTTGAAATATACAGTTAATATATTCTTCTGAAGCAAAGGGTAGGTTTCCCCATAGCTTTGATAGACATAGCATCTTACTCCAGAGAACTGGGCAGGCAAGTCTCACTGTGTAAGGCAGGGGTCGGGAACTTATGGCTCGAGAGCCAGATGTGGCTCTTTCGATGGCTGCATCTGGCTTGCAGACAAATCTTTAATAAAAAAATATTGTTAAAAATATAAAACATTCTCATGGATTACAACTCATTCATTTCCTACCGCTCATGTTCATGGTTGCGGGTGGCTGGAGCCAATCACAGCTGTCCTCTGGGACAACACTAAATTTTTATTGGATAATGCCTAACGTATACAGTCATTGTATGGCTCTCATGGAATTACATTTTAAAATATGTGGCATGTTCATGGCTCTCTCAGCCAAAAAGATTCCCAACCTCTGGTGTAAAATAACAGATTCAGGTGTCTTCAACTCAGAGTTTCTCTCTTGTAATGGAACCTTCTGCACATGCACTTCTCACTTGGTCTTCTTCCTGTCACCCTATGGGAAATGGGGTAAAGAAACTGACAAACCTGAAGTTCAGTCTGTTTCAGTGTGATGATCAGTAAAGCCCACTGGCTCTGACCTAGATGTCTTATGTCTTCTGCATATCTGAAAGTGCGGCAAGCTAAATTGTTAGCTGAAAAATAAGATCAGGTTCTGACCATTCACAGTTCTTAACGGTGTCCTCCCTGGGCAAGGAGCATCGCCCAATTTTCATTTCTGTGGCACTCAGTCTTGTCATCCTAATTAATTATAAACCTTGCTTTAAGACTTTGCTGCAATGTACTCCCTCTGTGCTGTTTCCCTTAAATCCCTGAGCCAGTCTTTTCCTCCTGTGCTGTTCCAGATATCCTTTATATAAGAACATCCCATGGAAGATTTTATTTATAGATGTTTCCTTACCAGATTGTGATATTGCTAAATATTTTCTCTGGTTTCGACTGTATGTTCTGTATACTACCTGGTATGTAGTGAACAGTAAATGACTCTCTCTTAAAAAATAAATTTATTAATAGATTATCTTGCATGTGGTCTCTCTAAAATGTGACTTAAAGCACAACACACACACACACACACACACACACACACACATAGAATACCTTGCTTGCTACTGGTCTATCATCACCAATATCTTTTGTCTGTTTGAAACAACACTTTGACCTCACTCCTTCCCTAAAATTGTAATGCATTATTACTTCCATCTTAAGCAAGTTACTTATAATTATAATTGTCCTTTTAAAACAGAAAATGCAACAGCTGCACCTATTCTGAAAATGGATCCTTGGAGAATATAATTGAGTTATTTCAATTTGGAACTGAATATTATCAAGAGCTATGGGATGTATAACCTTAAGGCATACCTTTCCACAAGGTTTTTAATGCTATGTCATTTGCAGAAAGCTAGATAACTAGAAAATTAGAATGTAAATTGTTTGCTTGCGCCAAACAGAGGTCTAAAAAATGGAATTATGTGTCATATAACTTCACATGTTATGGTAGATATTGAGCTAAGGAGGCTGAGGCCATGTGTTCATTATCTTTGTGACACCCCTTACAGCTTTATTTACTTTGTTTTAATGTCATGGAGTTTCTCTATAACCACCCCCCTGACACACAGAAAAAGTACAACTATGTTTAAGTCACAAACTTAATCTAAAAAGACCATTATAAATTTCCAAATGGCCCTGGTCAGTTGGCTCAGTGGTAGAACTTAGGCCCGGTATGTGGAAGTCCGGGCTTTGATTGAATCCCATGCCAGGGCACAGAGGACAAATGTCCATCTGCTTCTCCACCCTTCTTCTTCTCCTTTCTCTCTCTGTCTCTCTTCCCCTCCATAGCCAAGGCTCCTTTGGAGCAAAGTTGGCTCAGGTGCTAAGGATGGCTCCATGCCTTCCTCCTCGGAGCTAGAATGGTTTTGGTTGCAACAGAACAATGCCACAGATGGGCAGAGCATTGCCCCCTAGTGGGCATGACTGGTGGATCCCTGTCAGGTGCATGCGGGAGTCTCTCTGCCTCTCTGCTTCTCACTTCAGAAAAATAAAAAACAACAACAAATGAATAAACAAACAAACAAATAAATAAATACATTTCTAATATTTCCTGAAAAGTCTGTCCCAAGGTTTTCTAAAGAGTATGCCTTCATATATGAAAATAAATATATTTTTTTAATTTTTTTATTTATTCATTTTTTAGAGAGGAGAGAGAGGGGGAGAGAGAGACAGAGAGGGAGAGAGAGGAGAGAGAGACAGAGAGAGAAGGGGGGGGAGGAGCAGGAAGCATCAACTCCCATATGTGCCTTGACCAGGCAAGTCCAGGGTTTCGAACGGGCGACCTCAGCATTTCCAGGTCGACGCTTTATCCACTGCGCCACCACAAGTCAGGTCGAAAAATAAATATTTTTATACTGGCAATTATTTTAATGGATACTTTATGTTTAAATAGTTCCAATACTACACTAAATAGTGTTTACAAATATTTATTGCATCTTATTTCTTATCATTTTACTTCTAATAATGGCATACATTTTTATGGCTAAAATGACCAATGTATGACTAAATGATTGATGGTGTAGCAGGAATTGTCGCTAAGCAAAATTCAGGCTAATTGAAGTTTTATTTGAGGAACACAGCATTTGATGTTAGTAACACTTGGGAAATACCAAAAAGACTGCCAATGAAAATAGAAACCTGGCAATAAAAAGGTATTTCAATAATCACTATTGATTTCGTGAATCCTTTATTGCCAATAATTGATTGCTTACAAGTATGTAAAATTTTTTCAAGGAAGCTTACTACCTTTAAGCAATTATTTATTTTCTTTGAAAAGCATTAAGCATTAATTATTTTATTTTAATTTTTAAAAACCTTTTCCATTGATTCAAGAGAGTGAGAGAAGTGGGAGCAAGGGAAGGAGAGAGGGAGGGAGGAAGAGAAGGAGGGATGGGGAAGCATCAACTCATTGGCATTGAACCCAAGACCTCCATGCACCAGGATGACTCTCTAGCCACTGAGCCATGTAGCCAGGGTCAGCACTAATTATTTTAAATAAATAATTTATCTCGAACAAAATCTTCTCCTTTTACAATTATAACTATTAGCCTTAGTATTTCTATTTTTTTTAAAACAGGCTAAGTAGAATCCTTCCTGTATTATAAATATTCTAAATATCTGAAATGATCTCATATGAACATCTTAAAGGTTAAATATTTCCTGCTTAAGATTACAATGAAATAGCTTAAATATACTTATATAGTCAGTAGTACCAGATCTAACAGAGCCTTGTCTAATTCATTTCTCATCAACAGTAAGACAAAGGATTGAATATTTGAATGAATATTGTTGAATATAACAGTAATGAACTATGCTTATAGTATTCAGGGCAATTGATCTATCTCAATCTATTTAGGTGGCATCAAATATTATTAAGATAATTAATACTGATACATGCTGATATTGATCCCTCACATGAAATCAAATAATAAATAAAATATATTTGCATATTATGCCATTGTTTTAATTATAGACCTAGAAAAGAAAATGCAATGTACTAGTGATCTTATACAACGTCACAATGTTCTATTGGTAACATCAAAACTGACAGGCCCTGGCCAGGTAGCTCAATTGGTTAGAGCATCATACCAACATGCCAACAAGGTGAGGTTGCAGGTTCTATCCCCAGTCAGGACACACAAGAATCAACCAATGACATCATGAATAAATATGAGAACAAATCTCTCTCTCTCTCTCTCTCTCTCTCTCTCTTTCTCTTTCTTCCTATCTCAAAAAAGAAATAAATAAAAAGATTTTTCTATTAAAAAAAGCTAACTACTTTTGTAACTTCAATGATTTAATCAATTGTGATTTGTTGGGAGATACCAGGTAAAAATGCCGGAAACCAACTTTAAAAATTGATGAAATTTAAGCCCTGGCTGGGATGGTCAGGTGGTTAAAGCATCCTCTGACTTTCCAAGGTTGCAGGTTCCATCCCTGGTCAGAGCACAGACAAGAATCAACCAATGAATACATAAATAAGTGGAATAACAAGTTAATATTTCTCACTTTCTCTTTCTCTCTCTCTCTCTCTCTCTGCTTCTCTCTCTCCCTTTCTCTCTCTCTCTCTCAATTCAGTATTTTAAAAATATTAATAGTTTAAGAAAAACAAATGCAACAGAAAATTTTACTTTATAAAGTGAACTGTAAACTCACAAATTTCATTATTTATATCTGACAATAATAACATGAAAATAAAAATTTTTCAACTACATTTTAGGATAAAGTCATGGATGCTATACACAACAGTTATCTATATAGAGTTCTAGATTAAGAATTCTGTTGGACACAATAACCTTTGAAGTTGATGCCTATTCATCAAGTTATCCATAATATATCCTTTGCTGCCACTGTCAATAAAAAAATCATGAACTGATTTTAACATTGGTCTCATTCTTTATAGTATATATTCTTAATAATTAAAAAAATAAATTAAAGAGGGCAATGCCATAATATCCAGAAAAACATTAAAAAGTTCTTCAGTTGGAGGCAGTTTTACAATCATAAAATTTAAACCATCATTTCATTAAAATTCAAAAGCAGAAGGAAAATTATGAAAAATGTAAAATACAGAAAGAATAAATCTTAGGCCTGAGTTTCCCCAATAATTTAGTAGTAGAAATAGCACATAGTAGTGATTTCTACTCTTAAAAATATTTTAAATAGTTTTCTTTCTTTTTTTTAAATACATGCATGTGGGATATAAAGAAATAGACTCCCACATCACTCCAACTAGGATCCACCCAGCAATCCTATCTGGGGCCAATGATCCAATCAACCAAGACTGACACTCAGACCAACCAAGCTATCCTCAGCACCAGGGCCAATGCTAAAACCAACCAAACTAACCTCAGCAACAGGGGCTGATGCTCAAACAAACCAAGCCACTGGATTCAAGAGGGGAAGAGAAAAAAAGGAGGAAAGGAAGGGGAAGAGAAGCAGATGGTTGTTTCTCATGTGTGCCCTGACCGGGGATTGAACCTGGGACATCCACACACAGGGCCAATGCTCTATCCACTGAGCCAACCAACAAGGGCCAATAGTCTTTTTCAATGTAACATTTATAAGCAAAAGTTGAATAACTTTATCTCACTAAAGCATATTCTCAGTTACAGGGTAGAGTGGATACCAAATAAAAAGAGGGTAATAAAACTATAAACTATGATTAAATAATGTGGACCATGTTTTATGGGAAAGTCTAAGAAGACAATTTACAACTATGTCACCAAAAGCATGAACATGTAAAATTTTTAATCATCTAATATATAATCATATTTTTTGATGTTTTAAAATGCTGTTAATAGAATTTTTATTAATATACAACTTCAAGTGTACACAGTAATTTGACATCTGTATTTAGCACAACGTGATCATCCCCAAAAGTCTAGTTATCATCAATCACAATACAGTTGGCTCCCTCCACTTATCTGTTTTTGATCCACAGTTAGGAATCCACAAATAAGGAGGGCTGACTATATATATTGATCTATGCCTTTTTATATGGGGTACTTAGCATTTATAAATTTTGGTATCCTCAGTGGGTCCTGGCACCAATTTTCTATAGCTGGTAAACTACATCTAAGTTTTGAGGGAGTCAGAGTTATACCAGACTTTCAATTATAATGGGGTTGATGCTTCTAACTCCCAGTTCTTCAAGTGTCAGCCAAATCAGTACAAGGTAACACACTTCAGAACAAATAATATAAAAGTTATTTGAGGATGCTTGTTTTTTAGTTATGTTGTAGTATATAATTTTTATTATATCAAAACGATATGGTTCCATTATCAAGAAGATCGTGAAAAATACTGAGTAATAATAAGAATTACTGTAAGGAAATATCAATAGATAAAGTGAACTATTCTATACAAGCACCGGTTCATTAGTATTTATTACCATAACACTCAAACTTCAATTAAGAAGACCTTGAATAATCTTAGTGATGCAGGGATGGAATGTAAAAGTTAGGAAGCAAAACCTTAATCTAGGAGTTTATAAATTGTCCAGTTCACATAGCCAGGGATGGAAAATACAAAGTAATAGAAACCAACCCAGCGGTGCAGTCCACCAGCCCAGACACTTGATCATTCTTACCCCCTTTTGGCACATACGTCACTCCTGAATGCCCACATGTGGCTATGGTAGCTTAGGGATGTTAAAATAAATAACTGCCTTTTCCTGTTCTAATTCGGTACTCACCAAGCAAACTTCAAATCACAATATGTCTCACTATAAATATCGATTTTCAAGTAGAAAATTTGTTGTTATGATGACATGTTTTCTGGCACATAAAGTAACCAAATATTATTTATTCATTCATTTAAGCATGGTGCATATCATATGCTCTGAACATGAAACTAAGATTATTAAATTAAATTAACATGGTATCAACCTTCACTGAGATTATAGTACATGAGGAATATAGGCATTAGACAGTAATTTAAAACTATGATGAGTATTAAAAGTTGCACACAGTAATGTGAAATTGTAGCCAGAAAATTTTACCTACTTTAGATACTCAGGGAAGACATAGCAGAGGGATTAATTTTAAAGCTGTTATTAGAAGAGGAAATAAGCATTAGTTGGGTAAAAAGGGCAGAACATTCAGGAAAATAAATAGTATTTGCAAGGGACTTAATAAATTATGTCCCATTTTAAGAAACTGAAGGGATACCGTCATTACTGGAGCATGGGAAGCAAGAGTGGAGTCAAGATGAAGACGTGGTGAATTCCTAAAGTCAAACTTGAGTGAGTTTGGTGAATGTTACCCTGCTTTAACAAGGCAAATTCAGTTGTACTATAATTGTCAAAATCCATGACCTTATTCTAAAAACAACATCTTGGCAGCCAACCAGCAGCACTCAGTGATTCCTAGTCTCCTGATCCTGTCACGCTCCTTCAATCAATCCCTAAAGAAATAGAATGATTTCAAAAAGTGAAATCCATGATGTTTTGAAGTTTATCAACACAAGTAGCTGATAAATTGTTCTTGTATAAGACATAAGGTTAATAAAAGAAAAATTATATTAAGATCAATATTATGACAAAGTTAAATTAAATACAAACACTATTGGAAGCATATGTGCTTCTGTATATGTATAATTTATTACATTAATATTAAGAATACATGTTATAAATTGTATAATTTATCTGGGGATTCATTAAGGCAATTCTACTAAATATAAGTTTTATTTCTGCTAATTAAAATATAAGCATCTGATAAATAACTTGAAATTTAAGTATTTGTTGTTTATTTTCTAAATAGGACCCCATTTACTATTTTCTTGAGTGATGTTTTATTCTCCTTCTTGAGCAAATTGGAAGTATAACAAATTTTCTATGACAACTGAATTTTCCATGTGAATCAGTATCCTTTTCAGGATGTTCATGAACTCAAATTTAATTGAAAATATTGCTGAAATACAAAACCATTTATAAAAATATTTTTCCAACACAAATCCTCTAAAGTTTATCACTGAACACACATTTTTCTTCATCTCTAAGACACCCATGGTTTAAACCTATTATTTCCTGAGGAACTATACAACACATTCCATACCATGGGGCAAAATCACAAAGCTAAAAAATATGTACCCATTTTCTGATAATTTACAATTTGATTAGAAGATAAGTGGGTTTGTAACTTTTCTTAATAGTGCATAAATCACATGCCTTGGGATTATATGTCAACTAGAGTTGAATTTCTCTTCAACCACTGAGGCAAATGTTTGAGGCTGACTTTAACAGATTTCAGTTGCCAACAATTACCCGAAAAAGATTGGGATTAGGGATTAAATTTTAACCCACTGAGTATATATCTTACTATTGAATATTAAGCATGTCTCATCCTTGATAACTCCTTGAGTCATAACTCCCTAGGAGACTTCCTGGTGGCTGTTTTGCCTCTCAGCTACTTCTTCCACTCGCCTGTCTCAATACATAATTTTCACTCAACATGACCCTTTCTTCTTCATCTGCACCCGTATTGCTTTATATTTGAGCCTGGTATTCCTAGAACAATTTATTTAAAAAAATATTGATTTTAGAGAGAAAGGAAAAAGAGAGGAAAGAGAAAGAGTGTGAGAGAGAAATGTGAGGAGGGGGAAGAGCAGGAAGCATCTGTTTTATAGTAGTTGCTCCTCACATGTGCCTAGGCTGGACAAGCCCGTGGATTGGAAATGGTGACCTCAGCATTCCAGACTGACACTTTACTGCACCAACACAGGTCAGGCAATCTGGAACAATTTATTAATCTTTTTTCTTACACCCAGTTAATGCCTGCTATACCAAAAAGTTTCTTTATTTTCAAACCAATCATTTAAGCCTAACTCAATACAGACATTTTGTTCCTCTAGAAAAAATCCTGAAGTAATTTTCCCCCAAAGAAGCTTGGACTGAGAACATGAGTTATATACTCTAGTTCATAAAGTTACTGTTATTTTAGTATATCTTGTTGATAAAGAGATGAAAATACCCTGAACATATTTTACTTCATGGAAAAAAATTAATTTTTAAATATGTATTATTTTCAAATTTGGGAGATGTTGAATGTTATCAAAAATGCCTGGTTTTAGGTGGTACACTGCAAATGTGGCTCAAGTCCTCATGCCTTCTTCCATATACCCATTATATATATCATTGGCCTTTGCAGCTTCTCCTAAGAGTCAGCCATCTGCTTTCTCTTAAATTGAAAAAATCCATATAAATTTGCAAGGTGCACTCTTTATACTATTTCATGCTTATTCCAGACAAAAAAAACAAAACAAAAGAAAAAGTCATCGCCTTCCCTCATCATCATGACTGCTGACTGCATTTAAACTATGTGAGTTAATGTAGAAAGGTGTACCAAACAGAACATGAGTGTGCAGCAAAAGGATTAGAGTCATCAAAGTGAAGAAAGGAAATGCATAAAAGTATGACATAATTTTTTTTCAGTAAGACGAGGGGAGATAGTGAGACAGACTCCTGCACATGCTTCAACTGGGATCCACCTGGCAACCCCCATCTGGGCAGATGATTGAATCAATTGAGTTGAGTATGAGGCTGACACATTCGGAATAACTGAGCTATCCTCAATACTTGGGGCCCACACTCGGGCCAACCAAGACTCTGGCTACAGGAGGGAAAGAGGCAGAGAATGGAGAAAGGGAGGAGAAGAGAGTCAGGTCTCCTATGTGCCATGACTCAGAATTGAACCTGGAACATTTATATGCTGGGCCAACACAATACCCACTTTAACAACCAGTCGGGTCCAAAAGTTTGACTTATAAATAAAATATTCCACTGTTCAATCAGAACGGATTTCAAAATAGGTTTTAAGATTTAACTTTTATGCTTTAGTTTTTTATGTAAACAATAAATAATGTAATTAATTATTTTGGAATCTATGGCATCAAAGTATTTTGGGATATAAATCTGACCAGAAGAGTTTTTGAGATACACAAAAACATTTTCTATATAGAAAATGAATCAAGTTAGACTTTATCAAGTTTTATCAAAATTATTATGTTGGTAAAGGAATTACAGAAGGTGATTATCAAAAGCATTGATTGAATTAAGAATTACAGTATCACTTTAACTAAGAATAACACTGGGGAACAATTTTTTTTCATTTTTTGTTGAATGAGGTTCTAGAACTGATTCTACATATCTCTGCATTGTTGATTCCAAGTCTGAAATCATTTTTTGGTGCATATGCTAGTTTTTATGCAATTTTAATTTCTTTTTATTACAGTTAATGGCATGCATGGTTTTTAAATTGGAGTTAAAGGGCAATGACTCTTAGATTGAACATAACCACAAGGCAATTAATGTTTTACAAACATCACTTTTACATAATTGTAGTTGTTTTTAAATGTAAAAAATTATTATCTGATAAAAACACTCTCTTATTTTGTTTTAAGACTGAATCATGGCTTCTTCGAGTAGGCATAAATGTAGTCTTGACACCTTCTGTTAAATATGTGGCTGTTACACACTTTAACATCAAAGGCACAATGTTTCATTTGTGACACTAGCATATATTGCCTATTTTCAAGTTCCCTTTGGCGATCAAGACAGGAATTGGGCTCCTCATACTGTGTGTCATAACTGTGAGGAAACGCTTCGTGACTGGACAAAAGGAAAATGCAAGGGAATGCCTTTTGGTATTCCCATGGTTTGGTGTGAACTTAAGGACCACAGCAGTGACTGTTATTTCTGTCTGGATAATCAAAGGGCATTGGCAAGAAGAAACAGCATATGATCGCATATCCTAATATTCCTTCAGCAATACGACCGATCTCACACTTTGAGACACTCCCGGTTTCAGTTTTCAATGGTTTTATTTCTCCTAAGGTTAAAGAAAGTGAACATGGTGATCAAATGTATTTTGATAAGATGCATGAGGAAATAGTTGTAGAATCTGAAAGGTCTTCTTCTGATGCCCTCAGTAGTTTAGCCAACTCAAATTGAATGACTTAGTAAGAATGACATAAAACTTGTCCTCGACTTTCTAAAGTATGAGGAGCATACTGGATCATTTGTGTGGATCTTAAAATGGTAAATTTCTTGCTAGGACAACAGAGAGGTTTCACAAAGTATCCTTGCTTTCTGTATTTGTGGGACAGCAGAGCTCAGGAGAAACACTGGACACAGAAGGAGTGGCTGAAATGTGAAGCTCTGGAAGTAGGGATGCAAAATATTGTGAATGAACCTGTAGTTAATCGAGACAGGATCATTTTTCCCCCACTTCACATCAAACTTGGCTTAATGAAGCAGTTTGTTCAGGTTTTGAATAGAGAAAGTGAATGCTTTCAACATATTATTTCTGCTTTTCCTGCCTTGTCTTTCAAGAAGATAAAAGCAGGTGTATTTGATGGACCTTAAATGCGAATGCTCATATGTGATGAAGAATTTGCCAGGAAGATGAATAAGGAGGAGAAAGCAGCATGGCAGTCTTTTGTGGCAGTTACAAAGAAATTTGTTGGCAACAAAAAAAGCAGAAAACTATGAACTTCTGGTTCAAAGGATGCTGTTGGCTTTCTGTGACATTGGATGTAACATAAGCATTAAGATTCACTTCCTGAACAGTTTCCCAAAAATCTTGGAGCGGTTAGTAATGAGCAGATTACTGCTGGAGCATCAAATGAGATTGTCCTCAACAAGTATACAAACACAAGAGCTACAAATGCAAATTTTTGCCTGAATAGAATTTAAATAAGTTTTGCACAAATTGTATGATTAAAATAAGTGATTTAATATGTTCTATTTTGAAATTGTAGACAAATTCTGATGCAATCATTTCTTTTAGTGTCTTAGTGTATTTACTGCATTATATAAATTATTATATTTTCACAAAGATGATGCCCAAGAAGACATTCTACTTCATTATGTTAAACTAAATGTTGAAAATTTTACAATAAGATGAAAACCTAAAATCTTGAATTGCAAAAAAAAAACCCTGTAGCTTACAGAGAAAACTGTCAGATTTGAGATCAGCACACTCAAATTAGGTAAGAAGAAGTGTTTTTGTGGATGCAACAAAAAATTTGTTCGCCAGTGAATCATCCAGAAAACTAACCTGTTAAAATGAGCAAATATGACATATTTCAGTTTTTAAAAGACTCAGCTTAAGGTATCTGTGTATTAGAAACATATATACCAGAATATGATAACCTACATATTATTAACATCTTATATGACATTATATTTTATAGATTTTTAAACTCTCAATTAGAATTTGTATCTTTTTATGCCAGCTTTCAGAAATAAATGGTATATATATATATATATATATATATATATATATATTTAACTTATAGAAGAAAAACAGTGTGCTTAGAACAGGCAAAAGTCATTGGAAGTCACTTCGTCACTTCCTTGCCTCCTCCAATACTTCTGACTTCTTTCTTCATTGCTCTAACAGCCCAAGTCCCAGGATTTTCATTGTCTGCCTTTCTTATACTTGCATGCAAGCTGCTGGGCTGTGTTGTAAAAAGATGGAAACTAATCAGTTGCTCCCACTACAAACTCATTTTGCAAAATCCCAACTGAATTTAAAACACTGCCCAGCAATCCTTTGATATCCCTAGTTGATTGTTTGTTTTCCCATTCTGTACAAAAGGTATGTGAAATAAATTCCACCCTCCTTAAATAACCTAACCTATCACTTCTTTTTACTTCTACTAGGTGACCTTATTTCCTTGGTCAGGAATAAAATAGAAACCACTACAAAGAATCTACCTTAGTTTCTAGCCACAACATTCATAAATTTAAATGCAGATACATTGGTCTTTTCACACCTTTTCATGACAAAAAAGGAGTTGTGTCTCCTCCTCGCTAAGGCTAAGTCACAGGTTAATAAATTGTAGAAAAATGAATATGACAAGTACCAGGGTTTACAATAGAATTTAAAACAACAGATGAAGAGAGTAAACAAGAAGAATTTTGGAGTTTAGATTTTGAGAGTTATAGTGCTCTGGGTAATACTCATGAAAGTACTCTGTTAAAGTAAAGAGGTGGTGAGGAGAGCAAGGAATTATGAAAAAGTGCATGCCGGAATTCCATCATGATTAATAGTGTAAAAGAAGATGATCTTTGATTTCCATGCATTAAATAAGATCATAAACTTAATCATATATTTCATAAAATACAGCTTTAGGTTAATCTAAGAGAGTTGCACAGTTTTACAATCTTTATGAAAGATCACATAAGATGAAAATAAAGCGGAAGCAGACATAACATCTTTTTCCCCTTTTAATTGGCAAATTACATAATTAAAATATTTTATACAGGTAAATAACTTTCTTAAATTTAAAAGCAGACAGGCTTTGTTTACTTCTATATATATGGGTACTCTTTAGAAATGCATTTAATAAAGATGTAACAATAAATTAAAGGTTTGATTCTTTTCTTATTTTTCAAGTGAGAGAAGGGGAGATAGAAAGACATACTCCAGCATGCACCCTGACCAGGATCCACCCAGCAAGCCTCCTACAGAGCAATGCTCTGCCCATCTTGGACCTTGCTTGTTGCTTGGCAAACCTAGCTATTTTATTAGCACCTGAGGTGGAGGCTCCATAGAGCCATCCCCAGCACAGGGGCCAACTCGCCTGAACCAATCCAGCCATGGCTGTGGGAGAGGAAAAGAGAGAGTAAGAGAAAAAGGGGAGATGGAAGGGTGGAGAAGTAGATGGTCACTTCGCCTTTGTGTCCTGACTGGGAAACAACCCAGGTCATCTAAATGCTGGGCTGACAATCTACCACTCTACCACCCAGCCAACCAGCCAGGGCCAAGGTTTGATTCTTAAAGTTATAAAAACATAACTAAAGGACTTTTCTCCTCCACATTAATAATTAAAATTCAAATTTGTCATAAATAATTATATACATATATAAACATGAAAATTACATCTATATATATCACATATATCTATATTTATATCTATACCTCTATCTATCTCTATCTATATACATATATATATATCTCAAAGATGTTAAGTATATTTAACAACTAATTTTATGCACCTTAAAAATTCAGTGATGGCCATATTCCCCATGATGTGCCCCATATTCCTGGGACAATTTGTAATTACCACTTTGTACTGGTTAATCACTTTGTCTTTTTTGGGAGGGGTGTTTTTCTGAAGCTGGAAACAGGAAGCAGTCAGACAGACTCCCGCATGCACCAGACCGGGATCTACCCAGCACATCCACCAGGGGGTGATGCTCTGCCCATCTGGGTCGTTGCTCTGTTGCAACCAGAGCCACTCTAGCGCCTGAGGTAGAGGCCATGGAGCCATCCCCAGCACCCGGGCCATCTTTGCTCCAATGGAGCTTCAGCTGTGGGAGAGGAAAAGAGAGACAGAGAGGAAGGAGAGGGGGAGGGGTGGAGAAGCAGATGGGCGCTTCTCCTGTCTGCCCTGGCCGGGAATCGAACCCGGGACTTCCTCCCGCCAGGCCAACTCTCTACCACTGAGCCAACCAGCCAGGGCTCACTTTTTCACCCAGCTACCCTACACTCTGGCTACCAACTCTGTTCCCTGAATCTATGTGTCTGATTCAACTTCGGAAGGAGGAGGAGGAGGAGGAGGAGGAGGAGGAGGAGGAGGAGGAGGAGGAGGAGGAGAAGGGGAAGAAAGGAATAATATATTTTGAACTTTAAATGGAATTTGTCTAATTAGAAACTTTTGAAAATGCTTCTCTCAGTAATCACTCTATTATATGTTTGTGTTAATTTGTGATTTTATCTATCATGTAACACTTTTTTCCCCATGGATGAGAAAGATTTAAACACACTGTTGAACGATTTTTGCTTCACTGACAATAGGGTTTTCTTTAAGGCAGAAAAAATATTTTGCAAGGTACCAAAATTGGTAAATTACTTATAGTAGGCATTCTCAAAATATCTAGAAGAGTTTCCAACTGTTTTGAGCTTAATTATATTTAACCATCAACACAATCTATAATATCAACTTCAGGCTATACCTGAAAATAATAATCCATATTATGATATTTATATGTCAAAGTTTCAGGTTTTTAAAATGTTTTTGTAATAAACAGTATATTTTTATAAGAAAAACGTTGTGGTGGTATGCATAACAATCAAAGATACTTTTATCAGAAAGGAACTGGGCAAGTACTGGAGATCTCAATTCTTAACTTGAATATTTTATTTTATTAATATTCTTTTAATTTATTTTTAAGTTTTTCAGCTATAGTTTACCTTTTGTAACTTTAATCATCTACCTTTATGAGTCATATATGTGGTACTCTAGAAGTAGCAATTTCTAAAACAATAGTTTTTTATTAAATCTTAAACATTTAAACCACAATTATTCTGAGCTTATTGCACCTACGTCTGCAATTATCATAAGAGTAATTAAGGTTATATAACCCTGAATATTGAGGGTCTGAAAGTTGAGGAAAATATAAACAAAAAACAAAGTGGGTATAGCTAAATGTGTTATTTTTGTCTTATCTTAAAAGGTATCTACTATTAAGATGACAGAAACATTTGGTACTTTTACCGAAGCCTAGACAACTATCAATACATTTTTAAAAACCATCTAATGTTCTTTCATCAGCAGTCCACAATATTGCCTAGTCTTCTTCACATTTCTTTTGCCTGTGTGATACTCAGTTCTTAGTTTTTCTCCTGTTTTTCTGAATTCATTTCTTCAGTCTCTTTTGATGGATCATCCTCCTAAGCCTGGATTTTATATGTTGTTGATGTGCAGATTTAGTCCTTCTCCATTCCTGTCTTCTTATTCCATCCTGTCTCATTTTAGCCATAATTACTAATATCTACTGATTCAATAACCATCAACATCAATTATATATCAGTTATGCTTCTACTTAGAGCAACTCAAACATGCAGACAGATATAGTCATCTATTAGATGGCTTTGATAGAATGTATAAAAGACATTTAAATTACATATATCTAAAACAAATTGCAATAGTAATAGCATTCCTACAACCTTAACCTTCATTCGACAATTTCCAATATATGTTTACCACAAAAACTAGAAAATATTGGTATGTAAAGACACATGCACCCGCAAGTTCATTGTAGCATTATTCACAGTGACCAAAACAGAATGACAACCAAGGTGTCCCTCAATAGAGGATTGGAAAAAAAAGATGTGGTACATATATACAATGGAATAGGACTCAACTATAAGAAAAGATGACATAGTGCCATTTACAACAACATGGGTGGACCTTGAGAACATTATACAGAGTGAAATAAGTAAATCAGAAAAAGCTAAGAACTATACGATTTCACACATAGGTGGAATATGGAACTAAAACTCATGCACATAGATAAAAGTAAAGTGATTACTAGGGGGAGAGGTATGTGGGGGAGGGGAATGTGGAAGCAGGAAATGTGGGGGAAGGTTTGGTGGGAAGGGGGTGGGGGAAAGTGTGTAAAGAGGGACAAACATAAGGTGGCGGAAAATAATTTGACTTTGGGTGATGGGTATACAACATAATCAACAGTTCAAATGCTATGCAAATGTTTACCTGAAACTTATGAACTATTATGGATCAATGTCATCCTGCTAAATCTATTTGTTTAATAAATTTTTTTTAAATTATGTTTTGCTTGAGGACTATATTTTATTTTATACTTCTCAATCCACTACAGAATTCTGTTTATTATACCTTCTAAGTATTCTTCTATTCATTCTATCTTTTTTGTTTTTTGTTTTTTTTTTGTTTTTTTTTGACAGAGACACAGAGAGAGTCAAAGAGAAGGACAGATAGGGACAGATAGACAGGGAGATAGATGAGAAGCATCAATGTTGCAGCACCTTCATTGTTCATTGATTGCTTTCACATTTGTGCCTTGTCAGGGGGGTTACAACAAAGTGAGCGATGCCTTACTCAAGCCAGTGACCTTGGCTTCAAGTTAGAGACCTTGGGCTTCAAGCAAGTGATGTTTGGTCTCAAGACAGCCACTATGGGGTTATGTCTATGATCACATGCTCAAGCTAGTGACCCTGCGCTCAAGATAGTGACCCTGTGCTCAAGCTGGTGAGCTCGCACTCAAGCTGGTGACCTCGACATTTTGAACCTGGGTCCTCATGTCCCAGTCCAATGCTTTATGCACTGCACCACTGCCTGGTCAGATGCGAAACATTTTTTTAAAAACTATTATATCCTAAAAGTATGTTCTGTAAACTTCCAAGTTTTCAGAACATGTCTTCAGTCCCTGAACAGACAACACTCACTCAGATCAGACTGTTTAATTTTTGCCTACAGATAATAGAGTACATAAAAGATCCATTTGCAAAAACAAAAGCCAATTTTTTTTCAGGACTTTTCAATGACTTTGGAAAAAGCCATCAATTATGAATGGCATGCTAAAGAACACAACTGTAAATTACATTAAAAACAATTTTAATTTTCTTATACAAGTTTTGATTAATGCACATTACTTTTCACAATAGAATGATAAAGATATGTTGATGAAAAGCTCTGTCTCCCAAAATTTTAATCTATTTGATTTATTAGCACCCCAATCTTCTAAAATATGCTTTAGCTCTGACAGCTGCCACTTACAATTGTCCTGTTAACAGTGAATTCTATTAAATATTTAAACCTTTAATGGCTCACATATAACTGTTCTTTAATCCCCAGTTTGCCTTAGGCAATGACATCAATGCTAGATTAATAGAAATTATCTACTTACCATATTGTAGGTGGCTCAGAACCTTCTATTTCTAAGTAATCATACTTTTCTTCCATTTGGAAATCAGTAAATATGAGTGAAATCGTGTCCCCAGGCTCTGCGACAATGGTCCAGGTGCAATCGGCATTGTTATGGTATTCATTAGGAAAACTAGGACTGGATATAATGCCACTGGATCCTCTCATTGTTCCACCACATGCATCTTCAGCTGTTAAAACCAAGGAGGAAATATTCATATATAAGTCATTAAGAGAAGTGCAATTCTTTTAAGATTTTTGAATAAATTAACAGTCCAAATGTTATGATACTAAGTGCATAATATATGAAGTCCATGAAAAAAATTAAACACATATATAAATATAAACTATATATAGCTTACCAACTTTACAACCATTGGTTGAAAAAACAATAAGTAAACATCTATACCCCAATTTATCTCTGGATAATGGAACCAAGATTTTTCTTTTCATTGACTAACTGTTGACGTGAATAAAATAAAAGAAACATAATTTTTAAGGTCTATAATGAGAAAAATTTAATCACTTTGTGCATATTTATGGTAAGCCTTAACTTTCTTTTTATTATTTAAATTTAGTTAAATACAAGATCAAGAAACAATTTGAGATAGATTATAATATAGTTTCTGTTAATGGCATGACTCAAAAGCTATTGAAAATAGTTGTGAAAATGAAATTTAAATAAAAATACATCATATATTAAGAAAACTTTAATTAGAGAGAAACAATATAATAATTAATGTATCTTTGGTAATATAGTCCCCATGACTCCATCACTGTAAATATATATTTTTAGGTATTCATAAAATATATATATAAAGAATATTATAAATAAATATTTTACTAAGTTTACTTTTAGACCTATGGTTTTTATTTTCCAAATAGGGGCCATAAATTCTCCATGAGTCAACTTTTGGCCAATAGTGTATGCTAACAGAAGGGTTACATGACCAGCTTAGTGTGAGAGCTTCTTGTTTCATAAAAAAAAACCTGAAGCTATAAAATTTGTCTTGTAACACTGTTTAGAATAGTCAAGTTAATAAGTTACTAGTTTATTTGATTAATAAATTATTTCAAGATTTGCTTGCCCCAGTGGCAATGCAGTGGATAGAGCACCAGACTGGGATGTGGAGGACCCAGGTTCAAGGCATGGAGGTTGCCGGCTTGGGAACGGGCTCATTCAGCTTGGGCATAGGGTCACTGACTTGAGTGTGGGATCATGCACGTGACCCCATGGTTGCTAGCTTGAGCCCAAAGGTCACTGGCTTGAAGCCCAAGGTCTCTGGCTCGAGCCCAGTGTTACTGGCTTAAGCAGGGGGTCACGTGGTCTGCTGTAGCTCCCCAGTCAAGGCACATATGAGAAAGCAATCAATGAACAACTAAGGTGTTTCAAGGAAGAATTGATGGTCCTCATCTCTCTCCCTTCCTGTCTGTTTATCCATATCTTTCCATCTTTCTGAATCTATCTGTAAAAAAAAATAAGTAAATTAAAAAAAAAAGATTAATGCTGTTGTCTTTATTTTCCTACTCAGTAAAATCTCCTATTAAAGTCAAATCGTAGAGAAAATATCTGGCTCTATACAGTGGTACCTTGAGATATGAGAAGACCAACATACAATTTTTTTTTAGGATACGAGCTGTGACTCTGTCTGTATTTTTGTTTGAGATCCGAGTAAAATTTCAAGATATGAGTCATGATTTGGGAAGCTGCCGCTAGTTGGCACGTTGGCACACAGGTCCAGTATCAGCAGCAAAATACCAGCATCTCATTCATTCTCACGTGTTACCCGAAAAATCAAGTAGAATCTCATGCACTCTACTCGTTCTTGCATCATTTTTGCATTTTTTACTAACTTTTATTGTGTGCTGCTATCATGGGGCTGAAGAAAGTGAGCATAAAGGACAGTGGTGAGAAGAAGAGAATGATGTCGATAGAAGTAAAGCAAGAAATAATAGAAAAACATGAGCATGGTGTACGAGTGATTGAACTGGCAAAGCTGTACGACCACAATACATCTACAATTTGTACCATCCTTAAACAAAAGGATGCCATCAAAAGCACAAATCCAGTGAAAGGAACTACAATTATGTCCCGATTAAGAAAAAATGTCCATAAAGAAATGGAGAAGCCTCTGCTGGTGTGAGTGAAAGAGAAAGAGCTGGCAGGAGATACAGTGATGGAGACTGTAGTATGCAAAAAGGCACATATTATTTATGGCGACTTAAAGAAGAAAGAACCATCAACCTCAAAAGAGGCAGCAGAAGATACATTTAAGGCAAGTCACAGCTGGTTTGAAAATTTCAAGAAGAGATCTGGCATCCACTTGGTGTGAGGCATGATGAAGCTGCAAGTGCTGATGTTAAGGCAGCTGAGGAGTACATTGCATGTGCCTATCTCAAAGGAAAGCTACATCCCCCAACAAGTGTTCAACTGTGATGAAACAAAATTGTTTTGGAAAAAAAGTCCCGGAGGACTTTCATCACTACAGAGGAAAAGAAGCTGCCAGGGCCAGGCCAAAAACCCATGAAGGACCATCTGACTCTTTCATTGTGTGCAAATGCTAGTGGTGACTGTAAAGTAAAGCCACTGCTAGTGTATCATTCTGAAAATCCTCGAGCCTTTAACACTTACAAGATTCTTAAAGAATTACTGCAGGTTATGTGGCGCTCCCATGTTAGGGCATGGGTTACATGGCAGTTTTTTATTGAATGGGTAAATAACCTCTTTGGTCCTGCAGTGAAGAAATATCTTCAAGAAAATAAACTTCTGATGCAAGCATTACTAATCCTTGATAATATTGCAGCCCACCCACTTGGTCATGAAGATGACATTCTCGATGAGTTCAAATTTGTGAAAATCCTCTATCTCCCACCCAACACGACTTCAATCTTGTAATATATGGATCAGCAAGTCATTTCAAACTTTAAAAAGCTTTACACAAAGCACTTGTTCCTCCGCTGCTTTGAGGTGACTGAGAATACAAATCTAACCCTTCAAGAGATTTGGAAAGATCACTACAACATCGTGATATGTTTACACAGTACTGACTTGACATGGCAAGAGGTTACAAGAAGAACCTTGAACTTGGCAAGGAAAAAGTTATGGCCTGATGTTGTTGCAGACAGGGACTTCGAAGGATTGGAACCAGAGACGAGACTGAGGTAGAAGCATTAGAGGAGATTGTTCTCTCGGAATGTCGATAGGTCTGGAGGTGGATGAGGGTGATGTAAACAAGCTCGTTGAGGAACTTGAGGAGAAACTCTCAACTGAGGAGTTGAAGGAGCTAGATGATGCAACATTCGGAGCTTCTGCAGGGGATTAGTAGTGAAGAGGAGGTAGAGTCGGAGGAAGTGATTTCTACAAGTGAAATTAAAGTGGGAGAAGCTTTCAAGTTTCATTGAAAAAAAAACACCCAGAAAATTTTCAACTGGTTGTGCTTCAGCACTTTTTTTTTCAAAGATTTTATTTAATTATTCATTTAAGATAGGAGAGAGAGAGAGAGAAAGAGAGAGAGAGAGAGAGAGAGAGAAGGGAGGAGTAGGAAGCATCAACTCCCATATGTGCCTTGACCAGGCAAGCCTAGGGTTTTGAACCAGTGACCTCAGCATTCCAAGTAGATGCTTTATCCACTGCGCCATCACAGGTCAGGCACTTCAGCACTTTTTAATGACACTTGTCACGTTTCCATAACATTTTAAAAGGCAGGCAAAAGTAAACCTCTTTGAATAGATTTTTAGTCAAAAGTCCTGCAAGTGAAAGTGTCGAAAGTGCAGCCAAAAAGGCAAAAACTGGTGATGATTAAATGAAAAATACGCAATGTTAAGCTTAGGTTAAGTTTAAAATTAAGAAAGTGCATTTTTTTACAATTTTTTGTGGTTTCATTTTAAGTAAAGTGCAGTTTTAGTTTTGTTTAAAGTAAAGAAAATGCAGTTTTAGTTTACATTTGGTGTTAAGAAAGTGCAGTTTAGTTATATGTCTACAGTGCCTGCATATCCTCCTTCCTCACTCCCTCCTCCTCTGCCATTCACCTCCATTAGCCGCACTCTTCTGTTCCAAGACCCCTAGCTTGGGCTTGCGACAGATAGGGCAGAGGGGAGGCAGGGATGTGGGCTCTTCCTCCCTATTTTCTTCCAAATATTTCTGTTCATCCACCCCTACCCAATGAGCTTTCTGTGATTCCTCCTTATTGTTGGAAGTAGGAAAGATCAGGAGATGTGAATGCTTTCATTTAGCTGGTACAGATTTGGTATAAGTTTCCAAGAACTATGAAAGATAATTACAGATTGATGGTTCTTTGGCTCATTGGCCGTTTCTTGGGACCTTCAGGGAAATTCCAATTATTTCCTTCATAGGTGAATGTTTTTCTCTGCTGATTGGAAACATTTCTCCCTCATACCATTGGTATAGAACAGTGTCTTTTCATCGTATTTCTGACTAAGATTTCTTACCCCTGAGGTGAGCACTTGGGCAGGATATAAGACAATTCCAGGACAGAAATCCCTGACAAAAGTCCTGCATTTGGTCAAATGAAAATATGTCACATGTATGCATCTCTGTGGAAATTGTTTCTTCCCAAATGCAGCACTATGGGTTTTCAATAGACATTTAAATATTTAAACTTTGAATTTAAAAATAATACATTGTGTCCTCTCCAAGCTCTGGGGCATACAAATAAAATTATCTATATTGTCCCCATGGAGTTCTTTAATGTAGCTTAGCAGAAGAAAAATATTATGCTAAACTCCTGACACATGAAATGAAGAGCAACTCATAGAAGAGATCACTCCAGGGAAATTCTTATTTCACAGCAAAATAACTTCAACCCTAAAAATTGATTGGCTTACACTTGAAAACGAGGATGAAAATTCAGATCTTCCAGCATACAGACCAATGCCCTCGCCAATTCTTGTATCAGGTTCTTTGTTTAGCACTGCTATTTGATCTCTTTATCACTACAGAAACTATTATAGAATCCTTATATGAAATAATTGTGAAATAGATATGATTGCTTTTAGTACATGTTAGACACATAATATTTTGTCTTGGTGGCCCTACTCAATTACAAAAACTTATGTATTGTGATTTGGCCTGGATTTAATATAGTATTTATAAAAACCAATACACTTTCTGTATTCATAGACTCTTTGAAAAGAATTCATTACATAAACAAAAATTTTTATTTATTAATTTTTTTTTAAGTGAGAGGAGGGGTGATATATTCCTGCATGCACCCCAATCGGCATCTACCTGGCAACCCCCGTCTTGGGCCAATGCTGGAATCAGTCAAACTATCCTCAGTGGTCAGGACTGACACTCAAACCAATGGAGGCACTGGCTGCGGGAGGAGAGGAGAGAAAGGAGGGGGAGGAAGAGAAGTAGATGGTTGCTTTTCTTGAATGCAGGGGATCAAACCTGAGATGTCCACATGCTGAGCCAATGCTCTATCCACTGAGCCTACCGACCAGAATGTAAAATTTTTATTTTAAGCAGAGATAGAGCACATGAAAAGCAGCATTAGAACACACTGTGAAACTCTTAAACCAAATGTTCCACTCTCTCTGCTAAATAACATTGCCTGGTCTCTGGTGAAATTGAGTTGGTATAAATTCTGTAAATAATAATACTTTTATTTTATTTCATTATTTATTTATTTATTTTGGTGAGAGGAGGGGAGATAGTGAGGCAAACTCCCACCCATGCCATGATGGGGATCCACCTGGCAATTCCTGTCTGGGGCCAATTTGCGAATCAACCAAGCTATCCTCAGCACCTAAGGCCAACGCTCAGACCTCCTGAGCCACTGGCTGTGAGAGGGGAAGAGAGAGAGAAGGTGTGAGTGAGAAGTGGATGGTCGATTCTCCTGTGTGCCTTGACCTGGAATTGAACAAGGGATGTCCATGCATTGGGCTGACACTTTATTGACTGAGCAAATGGCCAAGGCCTTTATTTTATAATCACAGTATAATTTGATGACAATATTCTATAAATTTCAGGTATACCTTATAGTGATTTAATATTTTGATACATTAAAAATGATCACAATAAGTTAACACCTGCCACCATAAAAGTTATTATAATATTATTATTATTTTTTTGTGTGTATTTTTCTGAAGCTGGAAATGGGGAGGCAGTCAGACTCCTGCATATGTCCGACCGGGATCCACCCGTACCCCAACAGGGGGCGATGCTCTGCCCCTCCGGGGCATCGCTCTGTCGCAACCAGAGCCACTCTAGCACCTGGGGCAGAGGCCAAGGAGCCATCACCAGCGCCCGGGCCATCTTTGCTCCAATGGAGCTTCAGCTGTGGGAGAGGAAGAGAGAGACAAAGAGGAAGGAGAGGGGGAGGGGTGGAGAAGCAGATGGGCGCCTCTCCTGTGTGCCCTAGCCGGGAATCGAACCCAGGACTTCCGCACGCCAGGCCGACACTCTACCACTGAGCCAACCGGCCAGGGCCAAAGTTATTATAATATTATTGACTATATTGCTGTACTGTTGAAGGTTATGCCTCTTAACCGCCTGTTTTGCCCATCCTTCAATCACTTCACCCTTCTTGTAACCACTGGTCTCTTTCCTGTGTTTTTCAGTCTGTTTCTATTTTGTTTTGTTTCTTTATTAGTATTGCTTTTTTAGATTTCACATACAAGTAAAATCCTATGGCATTTGTCTTCCTCTGAGTTACTCCATTTAGTATTATACCCTTTATGTCCACCCATGTTGTCAAAAATGGCAAGCTTTATTTCATTTTTATTCCTGAATAATAGTCCATTGTATATACAAAGCACAAATTCTTTATCCATTAATCTTTTGATGGATACATAGATTGTTTCCATTCCTTGGCTACTATAAATAGTGCTGTAGTGTGAACATAGGGGTGCATCTATTTCTACAAATTCATGTTTTTGTTTTCTTCATATAAACACCCAGAAGTAAAATTGCTAGATCATATGAGACTTCTATTTTTAATATTTTGAGAAACCTCCACACTGTTTTCCACAGTGGATGCATTCAACAACATTCCAACAATATTACTAAAGTTCCCTTTTCTCCACATCCTAAACATCACTTAAGTATTTTTTTTGTCTTTTTGTTAATAGACATTTTGATAGGTGTGAGGTGATATCTCATTATGGTTTTATTTACATTTCCCTGATGATTGATTATGTTGAAAATTTTTTCATATGACTGTTGGTAATTTATGTGTATTCTTTGAAAAATATCTATTAAAAACTTCTGCCTTTTTTTAATCTGGTTGTTTCTCTCTTGATATTAGGTTGTGCAAGTTCTTTATAAATTTTGAATATGAACCCCTTTTTGGACATGTGATTTGCAAATATCCTCTTACATTAGGTAGGTTGCCTTTTTGTTTTGTTGACGCTTTCCTTCACTATGCAAAAGCTTTTATGTTTGCTGTATTCCCATTTGTTTATTTTTCTTTGTTTTGCCCTTTCCTGAGGGGCCCTTAAAAGGATACTAATCCAGTACTAAAGAGTTTACTACCTATATTTATTCTACAAATTTTATAGTTTAAATTCTTAAATTTATACCTAATCCATTTTATTTTATTTTTGTATATGGTGTAAGATAGTAATTCAGTTTTTTGTTTGTTTGCTTGTTTTTTTTTGTTTGTTTGTTTTTTGCATGTGGCTGTCCAGTTTTCCCAGCACCATTTATTGAAGAGACTGTCTTTTCTCCATCATAATGTTCTTGCCTCCTCTGTCATAGATTAAATCACTATATTGATGTGAGTTTACTTGTGATGTCTCTACTGTTTTTACTTGTCTCTACTTGTTTTCACTGTTGTATAATTTTAAATCAAGTCAAGTGATTCTTCTGGTTTTATTTTTTCTTTCTCGTGAGTCTTTTTCTTTCTATACAAAGTTTAGGATTCTTTGATCTAGTTCTATGACACAATCTTTAAAGATTGAATAATGAAGAAATAGAAGATATTAATAATCAATTAGATAATATTTAAATCAAATTTAAATACTATCAAGATACAAAAGTTCAGAAACAGGTTGCTTCACAGATAAATTCAACCAATCATTTAAAGAAGAGTTAAAAGAGCCTGACCTGTGGCAGCCCAGTGGATAAAGCATTGACCTGGAATGCTGAGGTTGCCAGTTTGGAAGCAAAGGCTTGCCTGGTCAAGGCACACATGAAAAGCAACTACAAGTTGATGCTACCCACTCCCCCAACCACTTATCTCTCTCTTTCTCTCTTCTCTCCAAAGTCAATAAAATAAAAATCTTTTAAAATATATAATAAATAAAATATAAAAGATGAGTTAAAACCTATCTTTCTCAAAGTATTATTCTTTAAAATGAAAAGGAAGGAACACTTTCAAATCAGTTTATAAGGCCAGTATTACCCTGATACCACAACTAGACAAAGACACCAAAAAAAAAATTACAAGCCTTTATCTCCAATGAACATAGATAAAGAAAAAATTTGGCCAATTGATTCGGTAGATAGAGCGTTAGCCTGATGTATGGGTATTCTCGGTTGATTCTAGGTCAGGGCACACAAGAGAAGTGACCATTTGCTTCACCTCCTTCTTTCCCTCTTCCCCTCTCATAGCCAGTGGCTCGATTGGTATAAATGTTGGACCCAGGTGCTAGGATAGCTCAGTTGGTTGGAGCTTAAGCCTCAGGTGCTAGAAATAGTTCAGTTGATCCAAGCATCATCCCTAGAGGGCAGTTGTTAGGTGGATCCCAGTTGTGATGCATGGAGTCTATCTCACTATCTCCCCTCTTCTCACTTAAAAATAAACAATTTATGTAAACATGGTAAACAATATTCTTTAATTTCTTACCTATAGAGCAAGGAGACAGTCACAAAATAAAATAAAAATTAGTAGTGTTTAAGTGCAATGATTAAAAAGAAAAATCAGCATTTTTCCACTAATGTATTTTCCTAGAATTAAATTTTATTTACTTTTGATTTCTTTAACACTTATTTAGATACTAAAAATACCTGTCCTTGTTTTGGCTTTGGCTCATACATTACATTTAAGATATTGTAAATTGAAACTGCTCCAGAATATGGTAATTGGAAAAAAAAAAAGACAACTTTAAAAATCACTAGAACAATTTTCTATAACAAATAATTTCAGATACTGATCTCTAACTGTGTTCTGCCCTGCTATTAGTTTCTTGTGAACTTGCTTAGGGCTGGAGATAGGCGAGCGAGACAGGAAATAGGCTTATTTGTCACTAAAAAGAAAGAACTGCTAATTGTGGCAGATGAGTATACTTGGTCAATTCCAGATGTTAAGCATTGAGTCCAATCCCAACTTCATCATGGGAAGTTTTTTGCACGTCTTCCTTGCTAAATCTCAACATTCCATCAGCCACATCAGCTCTCAAGTAAAGCTGACGTCTGCGTGGGGTTTTGTATTCCTTCTCAAGACAGGCATCACTGTTGTCTGCCTATTAGTCAAACTATTTAAATATTACATCCATTGATTATTTGTCACACACACACATACACACACACCCATGGCAGAAGTTACATTTGTATTACTGTCATTGTTTACATTTATTAGTTCAGCCCTATATATCTTTGTGTTTATTAAGAAACTTTTCTTTATAGAGAAGGAAATTGAAAACTGGGTCGGTAACTGCACATCTTCTAGGTTGTTAGTTTTATTTCATGTTTGTCAAGGCACAACAAATAATGCTCTTCCAAGTTTTAAAGAAGAGTGGGATTTTTATGCTTATGAAGAAAAATTAAAGGGTTTTAATAATTTCCACTTCTCAGTTTGGCTCCTTTTATACTAACATAGATGAAATTAAATTCATCTGAGAAATAGAGTTATAACTCAAAAAATATTAATCATTCCTTTAGATGAACAATTCATAAAAAGAGAGAAAAAAAACAGCTTTGAATACCAGTATTTTGGAATTGAAGGTTTATTCCTGAATACTCAAATATGCTTTTGAGCAATATCCCATGTTAATTTACAATTATCTTCCTAAGAGACATGTTGAGAAAATGAGAGTTAAAGTTAATGTAACGAGCCAAGTAATTGCTAAACATGTGGATTATAGTTTGATTGTTTACTTTTGCATTCTGTTTAGAATGCTTCTCAGAATCTACAAATAAAAAATTTTAGGCTTTTATCATAATAGCTTAAATAATCTAAATATTTGAAAATAAATATATTTACATCAAGGAGCCATGATAGAGCACTGGGAAGGAGATTTACATTATTTTCTTCCAAAAAAAAATAAAAATTTAGGAAAAGATAACAGTTTTCAAACACTGGTCCAGAACAATATAGAACTGTGATCCCGGAATAAAAAGGAACCAAGGGCGAAAGCACCCTAACTGACTGGCTTTCTGTCTATAAGCACATTCAGGACCATGGAGAGGGTGGGTGATTCTGAGTAGCACATGCTCTTATGAGCTGAGCAGGCAGGCAGTGTTCAGGGAGCATGAGGTGCCTGTAAGTTGTAAGACACAATTCCAGAGGAGAGGAAGCTCTTCAGAAAAAGAGCTCATAAAATCTGCACTTTGGCCCTATGGGTCTTAGCTAAATATTAACAAGTCAGACAAAGAGCGACCAGACATCTGGTTGCTGTATGGTTCCAAGAGAGCACCTTGGGCTGGGTGTTTCTCAACTTTCTCCAGCTAAGGTGGAGAGTCCTCTCTAAATAATCAGAGTATTCAGTAGAAACTTCAGGAGGAATGCACTTCAACAGAAAGGCTACAGTCTCCCTGGTGTAAAGGTTACTCTAGAATTTCTCTAACAATACTCTAAAATAAACACCAAAATACACAAACTGAACCAAATGTAACTTCCCAAAGTCCAGAAGAAAACCCAACGTCCTCTAATGAGAGATAACTAAATGCAGATACTCAATAACTTAAAATTCAGTGATTAACACCCAGTAAAAAATTATTGGTCACATCAGGAAGCACAAAAATATGACCCATTATCAAGAGGAACATCAGTCAAAAGAAACAGAAAAAAAGATAGATGATGGAATTTGCAGAAAAGGTCTTTATAACAGATATTATAATTACGTCCTACTACTTAAAGCATAGGTTGACATACAATAGCTCAGATCATATGTCGTCTGTGCCTTGTTTTATTGCCTGAGAGCTACAAATAATTTTTATAATTTTAAATGATTGTAATTAAAAACATAAAACAAACCAGAATCAAAGATAAATATATGACCAAGACCGTACATGCCATGCAAATTCTAAAATATTTGCTATATAGCCCATTACAGAAAAAGGAAACAGTGAATGTAGTAAATAAGGAGAAAATATAAGGTATAACTAAATAAAACCTTAATAGTTAAAAAAAATACATTATTAGAAATAAAAATAGCCCTGGCCAGTTGGCTGAGTATTAGAGCATCAGCCTGGTGATTGGATGTCCTGGGTTTGATTCCTGGTAAGGGCACATAGGAGAGTGACCATCTGCCTCTCTATCCCTCCTTCTCTCCCTTCTCTCTCTCTCTCTCTTCCCCTCCCACAGTCACATCTTGATTGGTTCAAGCACAATGGCCTGGGGAACTAAGGATGGCTCTGTGAAGCCTCTACTTCAGGCACAAAAAATAGCTCAGATGCAAGCATGGCCCCAGATGGGCTGCCTGATGGATCCTGGTCAGGGCGCATGTGGGAGTCTGTCTCTCTATTTCCCTTCCTCTCACTTGAAAAACAAGGGAAAAAATAAAAAAACAAAAATAATTTCTCAGTAGGCCTTATAGCAGATTAGATGCTACAGAATAAATCATAGTGAAAATGAAGACAGGAGCAGTAGAAACTACTCAAAATAAAGCAAGATCAAAAAACTGAAAACAAAACCTTTCCCCTTTGGGAAGTATCAAAGAGTTAACATAAGTGATACTGAAGTTCCAAAAAAGTTGTGGGGCAGTGAAGAAGCATAAAGAATTACTATAGGCCAAAAGATTTCCAAAGAAGAAGTATCACTTTTCTAGGCGTCTTCCTGTGGCAGAGACAAGCAGGCGAGCACCACAATTCCAGGTCTGCTTCCACACGGGCAGCTGTTACTGGGCAGCAGCTGCTCAACCAAGGCAGATTCTTTAATGCTCCTTGCCCTTAGGTTAGGACATGCAACTGGATACAATTCTGGGGAATAGACTGCTGATGAAATGAGCTACCATGGCAAACTTTTCCCATAAAAACCTATCACAAAATCATCCATATCTTTTTCCTCCTTATGCTATCTAGATCTTGTGCTCCAGGGTGACTTTAAAGGCCACATGCTGATGAAAGAGTTTTTCTACATGGGTATTTAAAAAAATCTAATTTGTAAATTCTATAATAGCAGGGATTATATCCATTTTTGTTCATAGCATATATCTATTATTTTTTAAAAGATTGTCATATACTAGAAAAATTATATTTATTTATTGGATTACATATGAAATACACAAATGAGTGAATATAATTTTTTAAGGTGACCATTTAATTAGATTGTGAACTCTGATACGCCTATGGAATAGAATAAACAGATAATCACAAGGACTATATCACCTTTTTTTGGTTTGTTTGTTTTGAGAGAGGCAGGGGGAAAGAGAGACAGGAACATCAAGCTGCTCCTATATGTGCCCTGACCAGAAAATCAAACTGGCAACCTCTGAGATCTTTGATAATGCTCAAACCAACCCAGCCATCTGGCCAGGACTTTATTGTAATTGATTTTTAGAGAGCTAGAGAAAGGAAGGGAGAGAGGGGGGGTGGGGAAGGGAAGCATCCATTTGTTGTTCCACTCGTGGTGCACTCTTTGCTCACTTCCGGTGTGTGCCTTGATCAGGCATGAAATCTGCAACCTTGTTTCAGGATGATGCTCTTCCTGACTGAGCTAACTGACCAGGGTCTGGAATAGATTACTATTAAAAAGCAGAGGGATAGTATGATAACTGGAGCAGGAAGTCAAAATAAAGTAGATGGAGGACAGGAATTGCTAAATAAATCCTTTTTTTTTAATATGTGAGAGGCAGGGAGGCAGAGACAGACACCTGCCTGCGCCCCAACTGTGATCCACCCAGCAAGCCCACTAGGGAGCGATTCTCTGCCCATTTGGGGCCGCTGCTCTTGCTCAGCAAAGAACTATTTTAGAGTCTGAGGCGAGGCCATGGAGCCATCCTCTGCACCTCGGACCAACTTTGCTTGAACCGTTAGAGTCATGGCTGCATGAGAGGAGGAGAGAGAGATAGATGGGGGTAGGAGGCCAGGTGGAGAAGCAGATGGTTGCCCCGCCTGAGTGCCTTGACCAGGAATCGAACCAGGACTTCCATATGCTGGGCCGATGCTCTACTGCAGAGCCAATAGGCCAGCACCTAAATAAATTCTAAGAACAAAATGTATGATGCAGGTCAAAAGCTTTACAAAGAAAAGAGAAGGCATAACTGAAAAGTGCTTATTGCTATTCAGGACCCAGAAGGTGGGAATTAATTTATAAAATTTTCTCCATATTTAACTTCAATAAAATACAAATTTATTATTTGCAGATGACAATTATATATAATACATAGAAATTTAAAATGTAGAATGACAGAGACTCACTAGATAAAATATACAACTTAGTGTGTAAATTTAGCAAGAGCAATAAATTCAAGGGCAACATATAAAAATAAATCAACACTAAACAATTGGAAATGGAAAGTTTGCCCTGGCCGGGTAGCTCAGTTGGTTAGACTGGAGCATCTTCCTGAGACACAAAGGTTGTGGGCTCAATCCCTAATCAGGGCACAGAAGGAACAGTTTGATGTTTCTCTCTCTCTCTCTCTCTCTCTCTCTCTTCTGCTCTTTCTAAAATCAATAAATTTAAAAAATTTTAAGAAACTGAAATTTTAAAATATCATTTCTAATAAAATAAAATTTTAAATATCTTGGACTAAAAATATAAAAAGCCTGAGTAAATCTCTACTTTTATTTTAGAGAGAAAATACAGATTTATATCAATATTTCATGCTCTCAGATTACAAATCTAAAAGTATCAATTCTCCCCCAGATTAATTTATGGTTTTGGAGTAATCCCAATCAAAATTTGTTGTCTGTGTGTGTAGGTGTGTAAATTGACAAGCTGATTTTTAAATTTATCTAGAAATATAAAGAAGCAAAGTATAACTAAGATGATCTTGAAGAGAAAACTAAAGCTATATAACCCATATTAAGATTTATTATAAAACTACACCTATCATAACAATGTGATAAAAGTAAATACTGGCCAAACAACTGAACCAAATAAAGACTTCAGAAAAGTGTACACAAAGTGACATACAGTGGTCCCTTGTCTATCGCGGAGGGTAGGTTACAGACCCTCCCACGATAGGCAAAAATCCATGAAGTAGTGACCGTCTATTTATTAATTATAAATATTTTTATGCTTTATAAGCCATCCCACACTCTATAAACCTTTCCCACACTGTTATTAACCTTTCCCACTTTCTTATAAACACTTCTTATGCTCTTAAACAGTTTCTACACTCTTAAACCTATGTAATTTTAAAAACATGTAAAATTCTATATCAGTACTCATCAGTGAATATACAGAAATATTATTTTAATTTGTTTTAATTAATATTTTTATATTGTTTTCAACATTTTAGGCTAGAAAATGCTTATTTTACTTCAAAATAATTAAAATTATAAATACATAAAAATACCTAAATACAGCAAAATCCCACAATATAGCAAAAAATCCATGATATAAAATTAGATATGTACAACTTAAAAATCAGCAATACAGTGAGACCACGAAAAGTAAACCACAATATGGTGAGGGATGACTTTACTTAATTTTTGACAAAAACAGCACTGCAGAGCAGTGGGAACGGAACATCTTTTATTAAATGGTGCTGAGTCAGTTGGATATCCATCCATACACAATAGTTAAATCCAGATGAACTATATATCTAAATATAAAAGGTGAATCAATACAGCTTATGAAACATAGTATTAGACAACATCTTTGTCCTCAGAATTCACAGTTTTCTTAAATAGTTCTATCAAATGGCATTAAAATTAGGAATTGTATTTCTTAAGTGATTCCACTAAGAATGTCCAAGCACACAATGGAAGACATTTCCAATATACATAACTGATAAGGGCTCATTCAAAATATATAAAGAACACCTATAAATCATTAAAGAAAGGCAAATAACTTAATAGACAAATAAACAGAGGCTAGAATAGGTATCCTACAATGGATGATCACACATCAATAGACATAGAAGAAATCATTCAACTGATTAGTCAACCAGGCAATTCCAATTAAAACCACAATCAGCCTGACCAGATGGTGGCAAAGTGGATAGAGTGTTGGACTGGGACACAGAAGACCCAGGTTCGAAACCCTGAGATCCCAGCTTGAGCGTGGGCTTATCTGGTGTGAGCAAGGCTCACCAGCTTAAGCCCAAGATCGCTGGCTTGAGCAAGGGGTCACTCGGTCTGCTGTAGCCCCCGGTCAAGGCACATATGAGAAAGCAATCAATGAACAACTAAGGTGCTACAATGAAGAATTGATGCTTCTCATCTCTCTCCCTTCCTGTCTGACTATCCCTATCTGTTCCTCTTTCTGTCTCTGTCTCAAAAATAAATAAATAAATAAATAAATAAAACCACAGTGATTCCCTACCAGACACACAGCAGGATGTCTAGAATGATATAGATCTATACAGTCAAGGCTTAGCAAGGATATAAAACACCTAGAATTCCAATATACCTCTGTTAATTTTGTAAATCAGTACAGTCACTTTGAAAAACTCATTAATGCTGTCTAATAAAGCTCTCCATATCCTATAACTTAATGTTTCCACTACTAGGCATTTTCTCAGATGTGCATCAAGTAATATTTATAGGAAAGTTTATAAACACATCATTTACACTAACCAAATTAGCCAATGAAAAATGAGCAATCTATTACTATATGCAACAATATGATGGATCTCACAAAGAATATTACTGGTTGAATAATAAGTTATGTAAGATTCCATTGTATAAAATTTGAAAATAGGCAAACAAAAATCTGTGTGCTAAAATCAAAGGTATGTTCACGTTCAGGGAAGGGCAGTATGACAGTAACCCCAGAAAGGACAGTTACTGGGAGGAAGTATTTGAGACATTTATAATTTTCTGATACTATTCTATTCTTGATCTGCGTGCCAGTAACAAGGCTGTGATCATTTTGTGAAAATTCATCAAGCTGTACATTAATAATTTGTGACTTTTCTGCATATATGTTATATTTTTATAAACATTGTCCTTCCAAGTAAACAAATATATTGTGAGGTGTCCCCTGAATCTCCAAGAGACTTGTCATATCTGGCCTTCCTCTTCCTAAATTCCCTTAATGGTAACAGAAACTAAGCATGATCCAGAAATTCAGGAACAACGCCTCCTACACAAATTTATACAGTCAACCACTATGAAATGGCAAAGATTTTTGGAAAGAATGATTGCAGTTAAAACTAGTTATTATATTTTATTAATATTAAAGACTCCTCTTAGGCAGTTGGATAGATGACCACCACATAGTATGTCAGCAGTTTTCAAAATTTAGCATGAATGCAAATCAGCTAGAGGGCTCGTGAAAACACTGACTGCTGAGCCCCATTCTCACAGTTTTTGATTCAACATAGACTGAACATCAGAAGCATCTGGATAGCATTTTTTAAAACCCTATAATTAAGCTCTACAACCCCAAGATTTTTACTGAATTGGTTGAGAGTAGACTCCATACTCGGGCAATTTAATAAAGTCTCCTAGGTGATTCTAATGCATAGCTAGAATCAAGAATCATTGTACTACTTAATAGTTCATGCAAAAAGCTCATCTATTCACTTGGGTACTGGACCCCATCTTCAACATAACATTCAGGTCTTTATTCTAACTGGCATCACTGAAGCCGACAAATCTCTCTCCAGCACCCCCAGAAAAGTTAAAATATTTGCAGATAAAGCCAACATCCCTAACTTTCAAATAGCAAGACAAAGCAAATTGTTCTAGATCTAGTAACCACCCCTTCCTAACAAAATAATTGTCCTTTTTTCCTTTTCTAATTCCTCAGAAACTTTCATTTAATGTTTCTTTTTACTTACCTCCTATGATCATCTTTCAACTGAATTTGATCTTGTTTATCTTCATAATTGCACCTTTTTTTCTTAAGTTCTCCATTGACGTCCTAAAGGAGACCTACTTGTTCAATATTTTTTATTTTTTAAACTGGACCTGTTACATTTCAGTCTTTCCTTTTGAGAACCATTCCCTTTTTTGGCTCCCATGAAATACTTGACTAACTGCCCTGCACCTACCTACCTAAACCTTTCTACCCATTTACCTCATTGCTTTCTCTTTCTGTACCAGTTACTTTACATCAGTACTTCCCAGATTTCTAATGTTCTTTTCGCAAATACCACATTTCTGCCAAGATGGCATTACCTGCTCTTACCCTTCAGGTATAGTGATGATTCTGCAATCTTTGTCATTTAGCTCCATCCTCTTCATCATCCATCAAACTGCCTAAAGGAAATCTTTAATATTAACAGGCCCAGTGGTAGGTTTCAAATAATTTAATAACCAGCTTTCTGCCCTAATGACCATTTCAAGTATAAAACAAAGATATACCAAAGGTAGTTTATTATTTCATGTGTTTAATATTTAAACAAAAACAATAAAAGAGGTACATAAAATCAGATTATAAGAAAGAGTTTTAAAGTATTAAAGACAAAATATTAAATAATACCTGGCCAAAAAAAATAACAATAAAACTGTTAAGATATTTCCATAGTGTTTCTTGATTGACATCCTCACTTGAAATTTTTTTCACCTTTGGATGGAATAAACATTACTACAGATGCTTAGAATACACCATTGAGCAGATGAACATTAAGAAAGTAAAGAATGTAAATTTGTGATTTCCACATTGGCCAGCTGCCTAGGCACCCACCTTAAAGAGAGAACCCAGATGACAAGTGCCATTTTAACAACCAGTTCACTAAAATCAACCAAAAAATTAGGTATTGGTGCTGCCGAACTGGTGTCAACTAGCTGAATCTTATCACTGAATAAAATATATTAACTGTTTTGGATAGCAATAATTGTTTCTGAAATTTTTGTTTATTTCATAGAGATGTACAAATTTCAATAGAAGGAGTTATCATAAATTCTCAGCAAGGGAATGAGCTCTCAGAAACTGTAGAAGTTTGAAAAAGAAACCAAGGATAAGTAAAATGGAAGAAATAGTTATCAGTTAAATATCAGGAATCATTGCTTCCAAGATTCTGATTGCAAATATTATGAGGCAGAAACAATAGTATGTGTGTGCTGATCTATTTCCTCAGTAAGACTGCATAGACCACCACCCAGAAAGTTAGAATGGTGCCTTGAAGCTAAGGGTTGCCCAACAAGAACTGAGCAAAAGCTAGTTAAATCCGTGTTTTTCAACCACCAATCCAAGGACCAGTCTGCCAGACATTTGTGCCGGTCTGCAAAAGAGTTAACCACCCTGATATTGTATGAAGATTATACACCCAATGATCTTAGTTGAATTTACTTATGCTCAGGGTGATTTCTGACTTAGTGGTCCCCAAAATAATTCTCCTGTTTCAGCAGCCCCCAAGTGTAAAAAATTTGAAAACTACTGATTTAAGTCACATCCAAGCCTAGTCCTAAAAAAAATCCTTTGAGCCTGACCAGGCGGTGGTGCAGTGGATAGAGCGTTGGACTGGGATGCTGAGGACCCAGGTTTGAGACCCTGAGGTCACCATCTTGAGCGCAGGCTCATCTGGCTTGAGAAAAAAAAAAAAGCTCACCCAAGCTTAGACCCAAGGTCACGGGCTCAAGCAAGGGGTTACTCGGTCTGCTGAATGCCCGCGGTCAAGGCACATATGAGAAAGCAATCAATGAACAATTAAGGTGTCGCAACAAAAAACTGATGATTGATGCTTCTTATCTCTCTCTGTTGCTGTCTGTCTGTCCCTATCTATCCCCCACCCCTCCCTGCTCTGTCCCTGTAAAGAAAAAAAATATCCTTTGAGATCCTCTCTGCCTTGGAATGACACAGACCATGACTTGAATCCCATCTTCTCCTATCTCTTTATAAATAATTTTCTACAGGAAATCCTAGAATAGGCTTTAAAAGTAAAATTCAAATCATGTCACACATACTCTCCTGTTTGTCAGATTTTAATGGCTTTCATTGAATTTGGAATAAGATCAATGTATCAATATTTACCATGGCCTTAAATGATCTTAATTCATTGACCTCTCAACAAAATAATAGATGATAATAACTACAAGAGCAAGATGGGTCACCAAACCCACAATAGATATTGTATGGGTAAGAATAAATATTTATTGAATTAGACAAGTGTTCCAACATAAAATATGAGTTATATAGACAATGGAAATCTGTCCTTCTGGAATTCATTTTGTCAAGTGATTTTTTTTCCAGAAATAAATTCTTAATTTTAAATTTAAATTAGATGTATTTTTGAGAGATTTTCTCCCTATTCTATTTTATAAACCAGTCATTCATGTCTTATGTTTATTTTTATACATCTCATGCAGTTTTACCATATCTAAAATTACAGAACTTGAGCCCAATTTACTTGAAAATGGCAAATTTTTAATTTGAGTGCATTTGTTAACTTATTTTATGAAAGATAATGGTTCATTTAAGCAGTAAGAATTTAACCCTGTAGATATGTATCTATGTTCTCATTGTATTTAACCCTGTAGATATGTATCTATGTTCTCATTGTATTTCCAGTGTTTAAAAATATGTTTGGCAATTAATGGGTAGCCAAAATATCTATCATAAGTGATGTTGAATGAAATGGTTTTGGAGGATATCACTGACTTTATAGAGACTTTGAATGATTTCTTATAAAATTAGAGCATTTCCATCCTCCAATTCTCCTTTATTATATCTCATTTCAGATATAGATAAAAATCCTTTTATTAAAACAAGACACTTTTAACCTTATCTAACACTGTTCTAAGCATGATAATAAATGTGTGTTTCTAAAATCTTTCTAGACAGACACTAAGTTCTTTGAAGATAGATGTTTAATACAACTAATATGTAGTAGTTATGTATTTTCATTTGTGCCAGTCACTATCATATCAATTTCAAAGATACACAGTGGTACCATGAGATACAGCAGACCAACATACAGTTTTTTTTTAAGATACCAGCTATGATTAGGTCCATATTTTTGTTCGAGATCCAAGCAAATTTCCAAGATACGAGTAGTGATTCCAGAAGCTACCACTAGGCACGTTGGCACACGGGTCCAGTATCAGCAGCACACCACCAGCATCTCATTCTTTCTCATGTGTTACCCACAAAATCAAGTCAAACTTCGTGCGCTCTACTCGTTCTTGCATCATGTTTGCATTTTTTTACTAACCTTTTTTGGTGTTATCATGGGGCCAAAGAAAGTGAGTGTAAAGGACAGTGGTGAGAAGAAGAGAATGATGTTGATAGAAGTAAAGCAAGAAATAATAGAAAAACATGAGCATGGTGTACGAGTGATTGAACTGGCAAGGCTGTATGACTGCAAACATCTACAATTTGTACCATCCTTAAACAAAAGGATGGCATTAAAAGCACAAATTCAGTGAAAGGAACTACAATTCTGTCCCAATTAAGAAAAAATATCCTTGAAGAAATGGAGAAGCTTCTGCTGGTGTGTGTGAAAGAGAAAGAGCTGGCAAGAGATACAGTGATGGAGACTGTAGTATGCAAAAAGGCACGTATTATTTATGGGGACTTGGAAAAGAGAGAACCATCAACCTCAAAAGAGGCAGCAGAAGATATGTTTAAGGCAAGTCACGGCTGGTTTGAAAATTTCAAGAAAAGATCTGGCATCCACTCGGTGGTGAGGCATGGTGAAGCTGCAAGTGCTGAGGTTAAGGCAGCTGAGGAGTACATCACAAATTTTGCTGTGCTTATCGCAAAGAAAGGCTACATCTCCCAACAAATGTTCAATTGTGATGAAACAGGATTGTTTTGGAAAAAATGCCCTGGAGGACTTTCATCACCACAGAGGGGAAGAAGCTGCCAGGACCAGGCCATAAACCCATGAAGGACCATCTGACTGTTGCGTTGTGTGCAAATCCTAGCGGTGACTGTAAAGTAAAGCCACTGCTAGTGTATCATTCTGAAAATCCTGGAGCCTTTAAGACTCACAAGATTCTTAAAGAAAAACAGCAGGTTATGTGTCGTGCCAATGCTCGGGCATGGATTATGCAGCAGTTTTTTATTGAATGGGTAAATATCCTCTTTGGTCCTGCAGTGAAGAAATATCTTCAAGAAAATAAACTTCTGATGAAAGCATTACTAATCCTTGATAATGCTCCAGCTCACCTACCTGGTCTTGAAGATGACATTCTCGCTGAATTCAAATTTGTGAAAGTCCTCTACCTCCCACCCAACACGACTTCAATCTTGCAACCTATGGATCAGCAGGTCATTTCCAACTTTAAAAAGCTTTACACAAAGCACTTGTTCTGCCACTGCTTTGAGGTGACTGAGAATACAATTCTAACCCTTCAAGAGATTTGGAAAGATCACTACAACATCATGATATGTTTACACAGTACTGACTTGGCATGGCAAGAAGATATAAGAAGAACCTTGAATTAGGCAAGGAAAAAGTTATGGCCTGATGTTGTTGCAGACAGGGACTTCGAAGGATTCGAAAGAGATTGACACTGAGGTAGAAGCACTGGAGGAGATTGTGTCCCTCGGAAAGTCGATAGCTCTGGAGGTAGATGAGGGTGACATAAATGAGCTTATCAGGGAACATGAGGAGGAACTCTCAACTGAGGAGTTGAAGGAGCTACAGATGATGCAACATATAAAGCTTCTGCAGGAGATTAGTAGTGAGGAGGAGGTAGAGTCGGAGGAAGTGATTTCTACAAGTGAAATTAAAGACATGCTGGCAATGTGGGAGAAGCTTTCAAGTTTCATTGAAAAGAAACACCCAGAAAAAGTTTCAACTGGTCGTGCTTTGGCACTTTTAATGACACTTGTTTGTCACATCTCCATAACATTTTAAAAGGTGGGCAAAAGCAAACCTCTTTGAACATATTTTTATTCAAAAGTCCTGCAAGTGAAAGTGCCAAAAGTGCAGCCAAAAAGGCAAAAACAGGTGATGATTAAATGAAAAATACATAGTGTTAAGCTTAGGTTAAGTTTAAAGTTAGGAAAGTGCATTTTTTTTACAATTAAATTTTTGTGGTTTCATTTTAAGTAAAAAAAGTACAGTTTTAGTTTTGTTTAAAGTAAAGAAAATGCAGTTTTAGTTTACATTTAGTGTTAAGAAGGTGCGGTTTTAGTTTACGTGTCTACAATACCTGCATCCCTTCCTCCCTCCCTCCTCCTCCGCCATTCACCTCCGTTAGCCGCACTCATCTGTGTCCAAGGTAAGAATACAGTACTAAATAATACTTTTTTCTTTTATTTTATATATTTTGTTATGTATTGGTAAAGTATACATGAGTTTTTCTTAATTAAAAACATCTTTTTTTTCATAATTAAGGATGGTTTGGGGATGTTTCACAGGGCTGGAACAGATTAAATCTATTTCAGTTATTTTAAATGGGAGAAATTTGTTTGATATACAGTTGACTGACTTACGAGTTTGGGTACAGAATGAAGTAAACTTGTATCTCAAGGTACCACTGTAAATATTTGTGTGTTTCCATTTTTGGTTGATTTACTTTTCATGCTCTATCATTTCTCAATGGGATCAAATTAACACCCTAACTACTTCGATCTCTCCTTCTTCACTTGTCCCATTAAAATTTAATCTCTACATGGAAGTCAAAACAAATTTTTTTTTTTGTATTTTTCTGAAGCTGGAAACGGGGAGGCAGTCAGACAGACTCCAGCATGTGCCCAACCGGGATCCACCCGGCACGCCCACCAGGGGCAATGCTCTGCCCATCCGGGCATTGCTCTGCCGCAACCAGAGCCACTCTAGCGCCTGGGGCAGAGGCCAAGGAGCCATCCCCAGCGCCTGGGCCATCTTTGCTCCAATGGAGCCTTGGCTGCGGGAGGGGAAGAGAGAGACAGAGAGGAAGGAGAGGGGGAGGGGTGGAGAAGCAGATGGGTGCCTCTCCTGTGTGCCCTTGCCCTGGCCGGGAATCAAACCCGGGACTTCCGCATGCCAGGCCGACGCTCTACCACTGAGCCAACCGGCCAGGGCCTCAAAACTATTTTTAATGGAAATTACATGATGCCACTCAGACATTTCTGTTTGCGATATTCTCACAGCTTTTCTTGATTTTGCAATAAAACCTATGATCTTATGACATTAAATGACTTTAATCCACAGAGTTCTCAGTAAACTCAAGATATAGCACTCATTTTTTATTTTCTTAAATGTAACAAAGTTTCTTCTACCTTGAGGACCTTTGTTATAAACTATTTTCTAGAGGTGCCTTCTTTCACAAGATCTTGCTAAGGCTGGCTATATGGTGCTATTCAAACCCATGAGGCCTTCCATGACCAATCACTATACCAGTTAAAACAGTTCCGCATCTGTCTCTATGATATCACCTTGTTATATATCGTTTTTCATGCAACTTATCATCATTCAGTAATTTTTGTTGATGTTTTCTCATTTACCTATAAAATATAATTGTCATGCAATCTTGACTACACTACTAATACATTAGTCATTGCATTACTCCAAGTACCCAGAACAGTGGGCTAGCTTACAGTACCTAAATAATATATTATCTGATTAAATATATATTTTAACTCTCCAGTTTATGAAATTTCTTGAATAATTATATGAGAGTCAGTATTATGTTGAACTAAAAATGGGTGTTCTGGAATCACAGAGACCTGTGGGTAAATCTGTCACTTACAAATTGTATGACCTAAATCAATTTACTTAAATTTCTAAGTGTTTTTTTTTTTATTTCTAAAATTATCACTATTTTGCTAGTGCATATCTATTGACTTAAATGTTACCAGCAGTCTCTCACTTACATATTTTCTATTTTCTTTATCAGTATCCTAAGAGTTTTATTTTAGTTGGTAGGAGAAGGTTCCAGCAAGGTAGTGGCACAATTGACTTGTTACTCCCCCTGGCAAAACTGTCACAGCAGGAGACAGAGAAGGCACTCTCAGCCTCATATATTTTATTTCCTTCTTGCCATCTCCACTAGTTAAATGACAGCTTCACTGCTGCTGCTTGTTTCTCATTTTTCTGCTACAAAATAGAGTAGTAAGAAGTGAATACAATATTTTTGTTAAAGTAGCAAATCCTTGTCCATGAAAAAGCCCTATAAAAAGGCAAATTATGAGAACACTTAGTATAATTTAAAGTTTCTGCAGTGCCCGACCACTTAAAAATAGGCTCTCTCTCTCTCAATCTGCTTGTGAATTTACTATACTTAAGTATCAGTTCGCTTGGGAGTCTATTTCTAACACTGAAATTCAGGAACTAGATAACATTGGTTAATGATGGCTAATATTCATTGTGTGCACTAAGGTACTAGTCTAAGCCTGTAACATAGATGATCAAATTTAATCATAATAATACCTCTATGAGGAAGACAATAAAATAAAGATGAATAATTAGTTGTGTGTTACAGGAGAAGAAAATTCAGGCAGAGAGAAGTCATTAACTTGCCCCAAATCACACAGTTAAAAAGTGGTAGAGTTAGGTTTCCAATGAAGCCATCTAAGAGAATAAATAGCTTTAACCACTGTATATACTGCAGAGTGATATAAAATACAGGTGATAGAAGTCAAGAATGTGATATACCATCATACCCAGTGATGGGGACGACATTGAGAAATGGAAAATGTCCAGGGGAGGAAGGGAAACCAAACTAAATTCAAAGACATAGAATCGTCTTTTCTATTTTTTCTAGAAATCCCACCTGTAGGTCTAAACAGAGTATATAAACGAAAACTATGTTTATCGCAAATTCTTATCTCAGTTGGTCATCCTCTTTATTTGAAAAAGCATCAATAGAAAAAAACAGTTAAATATAGAGTACAAACTTTCATATTGAGTAAAAAGTTTAAATATAGAATGTCCATTACAATTTAGATTATGTTAATTAATAGAGTGTAATCACAAGATTACAGTGGTTTATGAAAATAAAACTATCATAATATTTTTATAGTTTTTATGTTATTACTCTGGATTATTTTACCCAAAGTGTGGATTTTAATAATTCAGATATGATGTTTGTATTATACAATAGAAAGTCTTTTTAAATTGTTTTTAAATTCACAATTGAGGGGTTAGCCTAAAAACACAATGTAAAATATGTGTGTGTGTATACACTCATATGCTTGCAAATATATAGATGCATTTCTAAAATGTCTTAAAAGAATGAGGTTATGATGAACCACTCTGCCAGCTACTTCAAACAAAATGCTTTTTATTCAATGGTTTTAATGTGATTATACAATATGTCACAGAATATGGTTGTGTAAACTGATGATATTATAGCAATGTTGACAACATTTTAAAAAATCTTGAAATATTTCAATTTAATTAAAAATTGCAAGCTTTCCATTAGGCATTAAGAAATTTATTCTTATTAAAATTAAGTAAACTAATTAAATCTGGTCCCTGAATAATTTTTTTCTTTCTTTTTTTTTAATTTATACTAAATAAATAAGTATTTGTATGATTTTATCTCAAATGTACATCTGAGGAGCAATGGTTAGGATATATTTTACTTTCACATAGGTTTAAAATGATGTTACTTGTCTGGCCAGTGGCCACCGCCGTAGCCATGCAGGTTCACACTGGATTTGGACAGACCGGTAAAGGAACTGTGGAGCCAGAAAATGGTGGGCCCTTCTGTTTATTTAAAGTCTTGGAACCAGCAGACAAGCAAACAAGCAGGGAAGACCAGTTCCCTTTCTCCCGTCTCAGTACCCCACCAGTCTTAGCACTCCCCAGCCAAACTGGCCTGGAGGAAATCATGGCTCCCAAGCTCTGACTTAGTCCCTGGTTCTACCACCCGGATTCATACTCTGAACTCACTCTCCGGACTCTCTCGCTGCACTCTCCATCTTGAACAGGCTGGGGGAAGAAAACCATCTATAGCAAACAGTAGCAAACAATGACCCCTCCTCATGGAGGCAGGCCATCCTTAATTTGCAATCTGCTGCCCTGAGGGCAAGCACCCACAGCCTTCACTAGACTATACACATACAGTGCCGCCCCAATACAAGCAAGCAAACCTAAAAATATTTGTTTACCCAACATTACATCCCTTTTGCTCACTTCACAATCTATACCACAGGTATCCTTATGGGAGGAATGAGGTACATTATATAAACAAAAAACTATAGTAACAGCACAAGTTATACAACAATTACCAAGGTGCCCTTCACAATGTCTCCCTGAGCACTCTGCACAAAGCCCTAACCGAAGGCCCATCTCTAGCCCCCTAACCCATGGCAGTTGGGAGGGCCTCCAGGCTGTGTCCATGGAAACTGCAAAGTGTCCTTGTTGCTTATCTCCAATTGGACAAGAAGAGCTTTCCAGTACTAGAGCTGGGCCCCCCATCAGGGTCTCTCATTCATGTCCAAAAGTGTCATTTCCATCCAACAAGGGAGTCAGTGCCCGCCTCTGGTTGCAGTCCAAGAGTCAGTCCACGATAGACAGCCCAGCTCTCTGTGCAAATCACCAAGGTAAAGGTCCATTACAGGCAACTAGGTTCACGTGGGGCTTCAGCCCCCCCATCCCTGTAGTCATGGCAGCTCTGAAGATGTTGCCCCGAGGAGGAGCGCATGGCAACAGTGGCCAACCTCTCCATCTCTGCTCTGGAGAGCATGACGCCATCCACCCCTATGTCCCACAATTGCAGCAAGCCTATCAGGAGCTCAGTAGGTACTCTCTGCTGCTGAGTTTCTACCTTCTGGATGACCACTGGCCAAGTTCTGAGTGTGTGGATGGCAGCTTCAGCCCAAGCCTCCTCATCCTCAGAAGCGGAGCTGGAAACACCTGCTCCCACCGACTGAGAGCCACTCTGCCCATGCAGCTCTATCTTCTGCTCCTGTGGCTGCTGGCTCTTATCCTGAAGCTGAACCCACAGTTGTTCCCCCAACAACTGCTGCTGCCAACTTTCAACTTCTAGGGAAAAGTGCAACTCATGAACCCCTTCAGCCTCCTTCTCCAGAGCTTGTTCCAGTTCTGGCACATCGGTGCTCAGCCTGCATCTGCAGCTCTCAAACCCGGCTGGCCTCCTTCTCTAGTTCAAGACGTTGCTGCCAATCGGTTTGCCTACCTCGGGCAGCCTCTTGCACAGAGGTCTTGGATCATTGAAATGATCCAACTGGTTGCTGGGATGATCCCAAAGATCACTGGCTTAAACTCCAAGGTCGCTGGCTTAAGCAAGGGGTCACCAGCTTGGCTGGAGCTCCCCAGTCAAGGCACATATAAAAAGCAATCAGGGAAAATTAAAGTTTCTCTACTCCAAGTTGATATTTCTTATCTCTCTCCCTTTCTGTCTGTATGTCCCTGCCTATCCCCCCTTTCTACTCTCTCACACACAAAAAAGAAAATGAAAACATTAATACTTCTAATCAATGACTTATACTACATGCAAAAATCAGGAGTGTTTTCATTTATTCAGTAGACAATATATGAATACCGATCTTTTACAACATATTTCCATAAGAAATATGTATAAGATTCTAATATAAGAAAAGTTTCTATAGCAAAAATACATTTAACAAAATTATAGCTAGTACTTAGCTCATCTAAAAATTTTGAGCATGGTATTGTTTATCCAAGTTTTTGCCACATACTGCTTATCTGGGTCACCTTTTCACAGTGTTAGTTACCATGTGCTAGGAAAGACAATATAATTTTTATAGAGCCCAAACCCATTATAACTGGTAAGTTTAGAGTCAAATGTCAATAAATTTTGGATACTCTGCTCTTTTGGCTAATTTCTTTCTTGGTATGAAAAATAAAAACTTGGCTGCATAGTCACATAAGGGGTAAATAGAGATACAGAATACCCACATTTACATGCAGGGCCCCAAGACAGGCAAAGCTTAAGTTTTTCTAACTGTTAATTTAGCACCATCCAAACATCAGTGAGCCAGATAGTGAGGTGAAGCGACAGTATAAATGATGTCCAAGGGCTTTTTATACAGTGTTAACATTTGCATAAAACCAGCTTTTTTGTGTGTGCCTTATGTTTCCAAATCAATTTAGCTTTGTGTGCTAATATTTTACTTGAGCCCTGAAGATAAAGAAGCATGCAGGTCAGCCATGTGTGCTGCTAAATCCCCAAAGGAAACCTCCACTAAAAACCAAAAGATTGACACCAGACAAGATTAGCAAAAGAATTAGTCATGCACAATCAACTGTGTTAAATAGTGGGGGGAAAACATCTGCTTCTCTTGTCCTTCAGGAAAAGGCTATCAGGGTGTAATGTTAATACTTCCCGTGCATATTATCATGTGCTTCCGAGTGTACCACTGTTTGCTGTGAAGATGGATGTATTAGAACCAACAACCATGGCTACTGTAAATGCTACTAATGAGATGGGCAAGTAGAAGCTTCCTGCCCTGTGCTGTTTAATTCTGAGACTTAGCTGGACCCAGAGACCTTCTCCCCAAGGAATACAGCAGTTCATTCTCTTTCTCAATCCAGAGCTGAAGAGGCTTGGGCTCTAAACTCAAATAATGATCTACTATGGCTGAAAGTTTCCAAACCAACTAACACACAAAAATATTGAACAAATAAATCCTTTCCCCAAAAGGATTATTAACTATTTTTTTTATTAAAACATAGGAAGAAAAACCACCAAATAGCAAAATATCACAAAAATTTAACTTCTGAAAAATAAGATCTGTTCAAAGTTCTTCTTTACATTTAATTTTAAGATCTCAAAGACAACTAAAATAGAAATATTTTAAAAATAAATATTTATTCAAATGCAGCCCATACCATCAAATAATGTTTTAATTTTATTTTAAATATGAATTATTTGGGGGGATTCCTATCAAGAAATAAACAAGAGAATAAAGAACAAAATGACATATAAAAAGAGGTATATATGATTTTGTAGTTTTAGGTTCATGCAATTCATCGAGTTCCCTTCTTAGGTGTGCATCAAGAAAATAAATCATTTTAGCTGAAGGCTTTAGACAATTATGTGATTTCTTCCTGAGACATCAATTTTTTCTACCTGAAGCTTCAAGGACAAATTAATTGTTAGGGACGCTGAACTTAGTAGCTTCATTGATTGCACATATATTCCATGCAAAACCTTCGTTAGACACTTTTATTGTTTAATTCAGCTATATTCACAGGCCTATTTTAAACACAAGAGAAATAGCTCAGAGAGGTGAATAAACATAGAGATGAATACATAGTTACCAAGTAGAAATGTGGTTTAAGAAAAACAGTGCTAACAATATGTGCTGGGCAAAATAATATCTTTCCCAAAAGATGTTAAACTGGTAACCTATAATTACGTTACTTTACATGGCAAAAGAGCAAATGCTACAGATTAAACTTGCTAATCAGCCCAAGTTGAAATCATGAGATAAACTTGAATTGTTCCAGTGGGAGACAAAAATAAAGGAGTGGTTCAAGTTACACCCACACACATAAATATATACATATGTGTGTGTGAAAATATAATAATGTGTAAATCTGAAAATATCTGAAGTATATATAAATTTGAAAAATAATATTGAAACAAATATAAATAAATATATAAAGTTGTTACTAAAAGAATAAAAAACAAATAATTTGAGTGGGATTAATAAAGGTAATTTTGATGAAAGTAAAATCTGAGACAGTCTGATTAGAAAATAGTAACTCAGATTGCCAAAAAAGTAAAAAATGAGAAAAAAGAAGAGAAGGGGAAAAGAATATACAACTCATTTTTGTGTCATTGTTTATACTATTGGCTGCTTTAGTCCATTTGGGCATTCTTATATTCCATAAGAAGAAGCAGAAGACTCAGTTCCCTTTGACGGTGTCAGTCCTCTCTACCGCTTACCCCCACGGCTCTGCCTTCTAATGAACACAGCTCACGCTCAACCATCAGCACAAATCAGTCTTATTGTTACCCTCTTGTCTAAGATCATTCCTTTCCCTCTTGTTTAATTTACTAACTAGCTAACTCTTAACTTTTGCCTTGAGCAAAATGTCAGTTATTATTTTAAGAATGGTTTTTCTGACTTAATCAGGCCAGGCAACTATTTCCAATAGTTTACATAGTACCATCACACTACAATTTCATAATATATTTATTATCTGTGACGTCAGGACAACAGAGATTCTTTGAGTGAGGGCCATGACTTGTATCTCAATTCCTTTATAAGAAGAGTTTGTTGCTCCTGAAAAGTATTTAATGCACATTTGTAGAAAGATTACTAAAATAAAGAATGATTCACAAATTAGATATTAGAGTTCCAAAATCACAGCTCAGAAATCACCTGTCATGGCCACTTAGATATTACACAATCAGTGCAACCTTTACATATATCAATAGAAGGGGATCCTAATTTACTTCCATATTCACCACCTTTCTCTCTCTCTCTTTCTCTCTCTCTCTCTATATATATTCATATAATCTTTATATATATTCTTTATATTATATATTATATATGTGTGTATATATATTCATATATATATATATATATTATTCATTTAATCATTCAAGAAGGAAAAATATATTGAGTAATGTGTGCCAGCCTATATTTGATGCTCTGGGGACCAACAGCACTACCACTTACTCTCTTGTTCACACAGGAACCCTCTGTCTTTCTTCTTCTTCCCCATAACCATTGCCCTATATCTACGAAAAGCACCAGCAAGTCCTGTTCATTCTATCTCCAATGAATCCTATTTGTGCCAACTTCACACGTTCAGGTCCAATCCCTTGAATCACATCCACCTCCTCACTTGAATCCTTGAATAAACTCTAAAACCCCTTAATCTATAACTCAAGCCGCAGAAAAATGGATATTCTAAAAATATAAATCAGACTGTGTTACTCTCCTCCAACAATACTTCAATGGTTTGGATTACATTTAAACCCAACTGAGAATTCTTTTTTGTAAGCCCCAGAAACCTACAGAAAACAGTCCCCTGAATGTGCCTTTCCTGTTGTGTGGCCAACTCCAACCCTGTTTTCATTTCATCAGATACTCAGCCTACTTTCAACTTCTAGGCTTCATTTGACTTTCGTTCTACCTAAAATATTCTTTACTCCTTGTTGGGAAATATCATCTTTTAGAGTTCAGCTTAGGCATCACCCACTGAAAGAGGTTTTTTCTGGCCCTAATATCTAAAATAGATCTTTATTATTCTTCATTTAAGCCCTTTTATTCTTCATTTCAGCCTTTGTTTTCTTTCTTTCATAACCTATACTACAGTTTGCAATTTTTGTAATTATGTGTGTGTTTTTTTCTTTTTATTTCTGTCTTGCCCCATAAAGGAAATAAGTATATTGTGTCTTCTGGTGAATATTTAGTTGCTAGCAGAGAGATTAACTTAATAGAAGCTTAACAGAATTTATCTGAATGAGTGAATAATTAAGAAAGGACAAAAAGAGGTAGAAAGGAAAGTAGATAGGTAAGGAATTATAGCTTGCCGCTTACTTATTAAAACAAGTTCATGAAAAGTTTTTTCCCCTGCAATGAGAAATATTCAATGACTAAATCACTATAAAACAGATTTTACATTTAAAAAATATAGTTAAAAAAACAAAATTTGCATGGGAAAATTTTATTGTATTTATCTACGTCTGTATCAATGTAATTTTTAAAGTACTATATTATGCCCTGACCTGTGGTGGCGCAGTGGACAGAGCATCGACCTGGACAACACTGAGGTCACCAGTTCAAAACCCTGGTCTTGCTGGATCAGGGTACACACAAAAGCAACTATGAGTTGATGCTTCCCACTCCTCTCCCCATGCCTATATCTCCCTCTCTTTTCTCTAGAATCAATAAACAAAAATATTTTAAATAAATAAAATACTATATTACATAAATCATAATATTAAAAATGTGTTAAAATTGTATGAAAGAGGCCCTGGCTGGTTGGTTCAGTGGTAGAGCGTTGGCCTGGTGTGCAGGAGTCCCAGGTTTTATTCCCGGCCAGGGCACACAGGAGAGGCGCCCATCTGCTTCTCCACCATTCCCCCCATTTTCCTCTCTGTCTCTCTCTTCCCCTCCGGCAGCTAAGGCTCCATTGGAGCAAAGTTGGCCCGAGCTCTGAGGATGGCTCCATGGCCTCTGTATCAGGCGCTAGAATGGCTCTGGTTGCAACAGAGCAATGCCCCAGATGGGCAGAGCATCGTCCCCTGGTGGGCATGCCAGGTGGATACCGGTTGGGCGCATGCGGGAGTCTGTCTGACTGCCTCCCTGTTTCCAACTTCAAAGAAATACAAAAAAATAAATTGTGTGAAAGAGGAAGACCTAGATTCATTGATTTAAATCATTAACAAATTATAAATATAAATATAATTAAAATTCATTTCTAAATATAAAAGGAGTTAATGTTTAAAAACTATAAAAGATGCAGTTAATATATGTTCAGAAGCTTCCTTATTTTAATTTGAACATATTTTAATATATAAACCAATACTAATAACTTTATAATGTCAAGGCAATTTCAAAGTATTGCTCATTGTCTATGTTTTCCTACTTTGAAATTAATCCCTAGCAACTCAATCAAATTCTTGCAAGTAGTATGTGGTGTTATATGAATACACTTCCTCAGGCATTGTGAAAAAGTCAACTGAATGGCATCCACTTTTTGTGGCAATTGAATAATATGATATTTTATTAAATCTCAAAATTTATTTTTTCACAAAATATTCTGTTTACTGAAACATTTAAACATTTTTGAGAAAGGTAGTTATCTGTTACTAGGTGGTCATTTATTTGCAAGTAATCAGTAAAAGTTTTATATTCTTAACAATGACAACGGCATCTACAAAATGTTGCAGACGAAACCAACATTAAAATGCATAATGAAGATTAGATTTTCACCAACACAATTAAATTTTACATGTTTTTATATTTGTTTTTAATATTATAAGCATAAACTTGAGCAAGAAAAATTCAATGATTGCAGTTCAATGTGGTTGACATGTCTTTCTCATGGAGTACTCTGAAGACCTTGGGGGCATCGTGGTATAACATGGGAATAAAAGGCACAAAAAGCTAGTTTAGTTCATTTTTGCCAGGATTTAGGAAACTTTTATCTTTTCCTTTAGGGTTTCAATGATAAGGAATGAACAGAGCCAGAAGGGTACAAGGGCAGGCCACTCAGCCTTCTCTACTGATTAGAGTTAAGATGAAAAAGGAGTCTAGCCCACCTTATTAACATGCTTGTCCAGATACAGACTTATGATGAAATACACACTCCTTGAACAAGAATCTGTTGGCAACCTGCTAAGACCAAAACTATGTTAGGCATTAAAGATGGAAAAGTGAATAAAGTAGTATAGTTTGAAGAAGTTCCATCTTCAGTAAGAAGTTATAAATTGCCCAGAAACAGGAAGTATCACAGCAGACTTTGGCAATACTGAAGAGTGGAAGCTCTCCCAAAGAGGCTTCAAGGAGAAGCATGAATTATATAATATTAAAGCATGATTATAAAATTAGACAAATAAAAGAAGGGAAGGGAGAGTGGATAATGCTTCATGCTGAGAAGGTAATAAGAACAAAGCAATAGACATGAAACTAGAAGGATCTAAGTGGGGAATCCAAATTATAATTAGCAAAAAAAGAAAAAACCAAAAACACATTGGCCTTGTTTTCTTTTCTACAATATTTATGAAATTTTTAGGGTGACATTAGTTAATAAAATTATATAGGTTTCAGATGTACCATTCTATAGTACATTTGATATAATGTATAGTGTGTTCACGACCCCAAATCAAGTGTCCTGCTATGAACATTTATTCCCTCCTTTACCCTCTTTTACCTTCCCTCACTTTCCCTCAGGTAATTACCATATTGTTGTCCACATCTACAGGTATTATTTGGGGGTGGGGAGGCTTAATCCTTTTACATTTTCACACAGTCCTGCAACACTACTCCCAACTGACAGCTGTCAGTCTGTTCTTTATCTATGAGTCTTTTTCAATTTTTGTTAATTTATTTTGTTCCTTAGATTACACATATAAGTGAAATCATATGGGACTTGTGTTGCTTTAGCTGGCTTATTTTACTTTTCATAATGTTCTCCAGGTCCATCTATGCTGTAACAAAATGAAAGATTTCCTTCATTTTACCACTAAATTATATTTTATTGTGTAAATGATAAATGTACCACAGCATTTTTGTTTTTATTGAGAGGCAGGAGGCAGGAGGCAGAGATGGACTCCTGCATGCATTCCAACCAGGATCAACACGGCAAACCCCCTACTGGGGATGCTCTGCCCTTTTTGGGCGTTGCTCTGTTGCTCAGCAACTGAGCTATTTTAGCACCTGATGCAGGGTATGGTGCTATTCTCAGTGCCCAGGGCCAACTTTGCTCAAACTAGTCAAGCCATGGCTGTGGGAGAGGAAGAGAGATAGAAAGAAGGAAAGGTGAAGAAGCAGAGGGTCACTTCTCCTGTGTGCCTTGACTGCAAATCAAACTGAGGACTTCCACACACCCGGCTGATGCTCTACCACTGAGCCATCTGGCCAGGGCCAATACCACAGCATTTTTATCTACTCATCTACCAGTGGATACTTGGGATGCTTCCAAATCTTGGCTAGTATAAATAATGCTTTAATGGGCCCTGGTCAGTTGGCTCAGCGGTAGAGCGTCAGCCTGGCGTGCGGGGGATCCGAGTTCGATTCCCGGCCAGGGCACATAGGAGAAGCGTCCATCTGCTTCTCCACCCCCCCTCCTTCCTCCCTGTCTCTCTCTTCCCCTCCCGCAGCCAAGGCTCCATTGGAGCAAAGATGGCCCGGGCGCTGGGGATGGCTCCTTGGCCTCTGCCCCAGGGGGTAGAGTGGCTCTGGTCGCGGCAGAGCGACTCCCCGGAGGGGCAGAGTGTCGCCCCTGGTGGGCGTGCCGGGTGGATCCTGGTGGGGCACATGCAGGAGTCTGACTGTCTCTCCCCGTTTCCAGCTTCGGAAAAATACAAATAATAATAATAATAATAATAATAATAATGCTTTAATGAACACATTGTACATATATTCTTTTGCATTATTGTTTTGGGTTTCTTTGGATATATTCCCAGAAGTGGAATCACTGGGTCATAAGGTAGTTCGATTTTTAATTTTTTGAGGTAACCCCATACTGTTTTCCACAGTGGCTGTATCAATCTGCATTCCTACCAACAGTAAATGTGGAATCCCCTTTCTCACATCCTTTCCAATACTTGTTTTTTGCCAACCTCTTGATATTAGCCATTCTGACAGATGTGAGGTGATATCTCACTGTAGTTTTAATTTGCATCTCTATGATAATTAGTGACATTGCACATTTTTTTATATCTCTATTGGCCATCTGCATGTTCTCCTAGAAGTGTCTATTCAGATCTTTTGCCCATTTTTTTATTGGATTATTTGGGAGATTTTTGGTGTTCATTTTATATTTTATAAGTTCTTTATAAATAGTAGATATTAACTCTTTTGAAAATGTTTATTTATTGATTTTGGAGAGAAAGCAAGCAAGAGAAAGGAACATCTATTTGTTTCTGCATGTGCCCTAAGGATCGAACCTGAAACCTCTGTGCTTTGGGATGACACTCTAAACAACCAAGCTATCAAGCCAGGGTCACAATTAATTAAATTTTAAATTTAGAAAGCTATCTTTGGCTAGTGGCTACCATATTAAGTAGCAAATTTCTATAGAACTGTGAATAGCCCTGGCTGGTTGGCTCTGTGGTAGAGCATCAGCCAGGCGTATGGAAGTCCCAGGTTGGATTCCTGGTCAGGGCACACAGGAGAAGTGACCATCTGGCTCTCCCTCCCTTCCCCCCTCTCTCTATCTCTCTTCCCCTCCTGCAGCCATGGCTCATTTGAGCAAGTTGGCTCTGTGCACTGAGGATGGCACCATGATCTCTCCTCAGGCACTAAAATAGCTTGGTTGCCAAGCAACAGAGCAATAGCTCCAAATGAGGTGAGCATTGTCCTCTAGTGGACTTGCCAGTGGATCCCAGTAGGAGTGCATGAAGGATTCTCTCTGCTTCCCTGCCTCTCACTTAATGGAAAAAAAAATCTGTGAATAAGTTGGAAAAATTTTAGCATAAATCTTATGGTTTAAAGGTGATGGCGATGAATGAAGTTAAAGATAAAGATAAAGGCACAACCTAAGAAAGTATTCTTTGCAGTATGTAAATCAGATGAGGTAAATAGGTGAGGCCAGAAAAGAACCTATCAAATTTATTAAATTATCATGGCTGGCATAGGCAAAGGTTGTTTGTCTTGAAGTTTTGAAGGCAGAAGTTTGGGTTTAGTGTATTAAAGAATTAGTGGGAAATGGAGTGAAAACAGGAAGAATTTACTAGTTTTTAGATATGTTGAGTACTAACAGAAGGAGAAATATAAGTAGATAAGGATAAGACAACATAGGTGTTAGGAGGAATTATAAAATTAGGAATAGTAGAGCATGTGTACAGGTAGTGGGGGGAGTCAGATGTATGGATGCTTTTGTAGACAATAGTTAATAGAGTATAACCCTAGGTAAGAATCCCAGCAGATTGAGTAGAAAACGTGAAGCCATAAATCAAGCAATGAAGAAAATGAACATACACTTAAATAATTTTGTAGATAGCTATTAGATGAGAAAGTTAATGGGGCTTATGTTTTTAATCCTTGGTTTTCTTTTAATATAGAATGCAAGTTGCTTAGCAAGACAGGATGAGACAGAGTAGTAGGCTGAAGAGGAGCGAGAAAGATTCAGATAACTGTTGCCAAGGTTAATTATAGTGACAATCAATCAGCAACATTTTAAGCCTCTAAGTGTATCAAGTACTTAGCTGAGGTTAGGAAATAAAAATTTGTAACATGTCCAGAATACGAGGTATAATTTTTGCCAGTGTTTGGCATTCTGGCTACAGAAAGAGAAATTAGAAGTAACTAGATTTAAAGTTCGATGTTTGCCAGCCAGATACAATAGGAGACTTGAAAAGCAGGAGTGACAAAAATTATGGTGCATGACTTCCGTTCTGATGAGGGAAAACTTGAAGCCAAGACAGTGGAGAAGTCTTGGAGAAATGGGAGGGTCATGAGACTGGATGTCAGGATAAAGCTGAATGCAGGAGATCTAGAATTAATGATGCAAAAGAATATGAAAAATAGGAAATTCTACTTGGCATTATCTAAAGACAAAATTACTCTATAATTAGTGTATTAAACATTACTTCTCATGTAATGGTTACTTAATGACTTTTTATCACTTTATGAAAACAGTGCTATTGGATTTACTTTTGTGGAAAAAGAGTTCCTCAGCTCAGACTGTATAATTTAATTCGTCTTTTTCTATTTAGTTTCTTTCCAACATAACCAACTTTTCACACCCCATTCACAGCATAACTGTTTATTTAGATGTAGATCAAACTCCATAGAATGGCACTAATGGGTCCCAAGTTAGGTCCCATGTTTTTCTATTTTTGTCCTTTTCAATATTAACACTTTTTTTTCCCCACAACAAGTTTGCTTAAATTTTTAAACACATACTGAAATTTTCTGAAATATCAAATAGTATCCTCTTTTATTTCCTACAATATTTCAAATTCACTTTTCCCTTACCAAAATCATACTTATTTAATTGAATCTAAAACATCTCTGCAAAATTTCCAAAGACCATTCAATTTAGAATTCTTTTACATGCCAAGTGTTCCCCTGTCCTCTAGTACTTATAGACTATCTTAAATTATAAGTTAGCTATCACTGAGGACATGCCTTAAATAAGTCTCTAGTGGTTTGTAGGCCATTTGATGGTGAGTAACACAATTTGTTATTAAAGAAAAAAAAAACTAAAACTTTATAACTACAAAAAGAACTGGGGCCAAAATCAAAACATTTATTGATTGATCCAGGCTTATGAGGGCTTATAAATTCAGTCTTTTCAGAACAGTTCAAATGTTTGCCTTTCATGTGAGGAATAAAAATATCATCACATCCTGGTATAAATTATGATATGTTCCAATATTTGGTTTGGGAAAGTATTATAAGCAGACAAATAATGATCTTTTTATGTTCCTAGTCTCTTTATGTAAAATGTTCATTTAACCTAGATCACTTGGGTCAATAGACACATTGTTTTTAGACTATTTAGGTGAAAATAGCTGCCTCTCCTTGTCTACAGTGATAAGAATTCAAACACCAAGGGAGTCCAATCAGATACCTTTAATACGGAAGAAATAAAAATGCAAATTAATAAACATCACTGACAAGTCCAATTAAGTGCAATGAATGTAATATACAATTAAAGTATGAAAATTACATATGAGAATTATAAATTATAAGCCTGGCATCATACACACACACACACACACACACACACACACATACACACATTGGATTAAGTAATAATTATATGTCCATAGGTGCTGAAATAAATCAAAGCTCTGATAAAAAAGGGCAAGTAAAATACCAAATATTTTTAAAATCAGAAATCAAATTTTAAATCTTTCTCCATGTTTTCCATTATAAAATTAAAACATAAATTTAATTTTACTTCATATTTTTATCTACAAACTTTTTTCATTAAAAGCAAAATCCATCTTTTTTTTTTTATAAACATTCATTTTTTTTAATTTTTTAATTTATTTATTCATTTTATAGAGGAGAGGGAGAGACAGAGAGAGGAGAGACAGAGAGAGAAGGGGGGAGGAGCTGGAAGCATCAACTCCCATATGTGCCTTGACCAGGCAAGCCCAGGGTTTCAAACCGGCAACCTCAGCATTTCCAGGTCGACGCTTTATCCACTGCGCCACCACAGGTCAGGCCAAAATCCATCATTTTGTAAGCAATACAACTCTGTATCAGTGTTGAGCTTGTGACTCTAGTAACTTTTTAAGACCCATTATTATTTTTTTTTAAATATTGATTTATTTTAGAGAGAGAGGAAGGGAGAAAGAGAAACATTGATTTGTTATTCCACTTATTCATGCATTTATTTGGTTGCTTCTTATATGTGCTCTGACTGGGAATTGAACCCTCAACCTTGGTATATCGGGATGGCACCTTAATCAGCTGAGCTACCTGACCAAGGCCAAACCCATTATTATTTGTATTGTCAATCACACATATGGATACAATACACCAACAGTCTTTATGGAATTACATAGGAAAAAAATTAGTTGGAGCACAAACACAGTAGTCGAATTTGTCTCTTTTTCTACTGCCCATCTTAATTTCTTTGATACATATTCCAAAAGCAATTAGACCACACTAAAGACTAATCATTTGCTAGTAAATAGTTAGTATTTTCTCTTAATCCTTGAAACCTGTCTGAGTCCTTATATTTCTGATAACTACCACTATGTGCATGGCTTCTTCTGAGACTTCATTTCACTGATGGCAGACAAAGCAGGATAGTTCAATGACTAAAGGGAAAGATAATTATAATATGAGGTTTACCCTTTTGTATTCTACTGAATTAATTTTATTTACATTTAAAAAATTATTTAACAGAAAAAAGCAAAAGGATCTAGTATTTGTGAGAAACCCTGTATTTATACATGTATGTATATATGAAAAACTGTATTTAGTTCTGAACATGACTTTAACAGGAAATTGAAATTCAGAGAAGCTAAGTAATTTCCCCAAGGTAACACAGCTGAAATTAAAATACAGTTGTCTCTCACTCTGAAATCTTCTTTCCCCTATATCCCAAATCCTACCATATTAACATTGCCATGCTTAATAGTTTGGCATATTCCTTCTGACCTTTGAATGCCTAATATTATGGTGTATACTTGTACTTATCATGAATATCATTGGGTACTAGATATTTAGTATTTTTTCTCAATCCTTGAGACCCGTCTGAGTCCCTATATTTCTGATAATAATATATGCATAAGGGGTCCATTTAGAGAGTTTTTCAATTTAGGTTAATTTTAAGACAATGTATCTTTAGGGTTTGGATACACGTCTATTACTGAAATCCATCAATTTATTTATTTATTTTTTATTTTTTGTATTTTTCTGAAGCTAGAAATGGGGAGAGACAGTCAGACTCCCTTATGCGCCCGACCAGGATCCACCCGGCACGCCCACCAGGGGGCAACGCTCTGCCCACCAGGGGGCGATGCTCTGCCCCTCCGGGGCCTCACTCTGCTGCGACCAGAGCCACTGTAGCGCCTGGGGCAGAGGCCAAGGAGCCATCCCCAGTGCCCAGGCCATCTTTGCTCCAATGGAGCCTCGGCTGCGGGAGGGGAAGAGAAAGAGACAGAGAGGAAGGAGAGGGGGAGGGTTGGAGAAGCAGATGGGCGCTTCTCCTGTGTGCCCTGGCCGGGAATCGAACCCGGGACTTCTGCACGCCAGGCCGACACTCTACCACTGAGCCAACCGGCCAGGGCCCATCAATTTATTTAACAGTAACTACAAATTAAATCAGAAAATTACTAGCATAAGAATATATATATGCACATTTTAGGGTAGCTACCTTTAGTATCAGTCTACGTTTACTGTTCTCCCTCACTTCCCAGTATGATGCATAGCACATAGGTGGTGTTCAATACACAATGCTGAGCGATAAAATTTTGATAATGTTCACTTAAAGCACACCTAATGAATGAAGAAACTGTTTAAAGTTATCAGTATCCAAAATACAGTGTGACCAGTTCTGAGAAGATAGAGTAGATATATATTTTTTTCCTATGGTTCAAACAACAAGAACAACAACAATAAAAAAATAAATAAACACTGGCCATTACACACAAAACCAATGTAGCAAGACTCTTAAATGTGGAGAGAGAGAGGCAATGTGACGAGGGACCGGGTATCTGAAGAATGATATAAATGTGAGTTCTCTATGTATTTTTCCCCACTCCAATCTAACAGGCTTGGCGCTTTAAAAAGTTGGCAACTCAGAAATAGCAACAGACACAGACAAAAAAACAAACAAACAACAAAAAAGAAAAGAAAAACAAACAAGAAAACCCTCCAAATAATGTCTGCAATCTCTAGCCAAAAGGGAAAACATAGCAAGATAGATTTTTATTTATTTTTTTAAAGTGTTTTTTTTTTATTTATTCATTTTTAGAGAGGAGAGAGAGAGGGAGAGAGAGAAACAGAGAGAGAAGAGGGGAGGAGCTGGAAGCATCAACTCCCATATGTGCCTTGACCAGGCAAGCCCAGGGTTTCAAACCGATGACCTCAGCATTTCCAGGTCGACACTTTATCCACTGCGCCACCACAGGGCAGGCCACAAGATAGATTTTTAGACAAAAGTCATGCTACTCTAGCCAAACATCAAAGACAAAACTATGGCTCCACCCACCCCCAGCCATGACACTAAAGGACGGTCTAGACCAGTGTTTCCCAATGTGGGGCCCACGCCCCACAGGGGGGCAATTCAATAGTTAAGGGGGGTAATTTGAAAATGGACTCGACATGACTTTAATTCTTTCACCCCAGGCCATTTAAATGCAATGCTAGATATTGGTGCCAAATTTAACATAAAATGTAATTCTTAAATAATTGCAGTAAATAATTATTAAGTATAATTTCGTTTGATGAGGCCAAAATATCAACTGGGTGATTGGTGTCAAGTAAACTTCGTCCTGGGTTCACTGCGGAGCATGCGGTCTGCCACGGGGAACCCCGGACATTTTAAAAACTCACTAAACAATGCAGTTATTCTCACCTAATTGGCCCATCGCAACTTCTGTAGTGTTTCACATCATTCAGTTGGTGTTAATTTGAAATAAGTGTCAGTCAAAACTGTTGTAAAAGCTCATTGATTTAATAAATATACACATATATATTGCATAGGTATAATTGGTAAGTATTTGATTTTATTTTTATCAATATTAAACTCTTTAATAAGTACTTCTTGCATCAGGCTAGAAAGCAATAATATTTTACAAATATTATTGGGGCTATAATAGTGCATGCATGACAATTTTAATTTTAGAAGCATAACTTTCCAGAAAATTTTGTCAAGTGGAAAAAATATAGATACCTTTTGATTTGCGGTGGTAGTGTAGTAAATGTGTTATATACATTTAAATAAATATGAATTTTTAGTATACGTTTACTCTATGTCACCTTGAATATATTTTAACACATATTTTAATATTAGTTTTTAATTGATCTTATTTTTATTATAGCCCATAGTAAAATGAGTGGTGCAAGCAAGAAAAAAACTCGTCAATATTCAGAGGAATATTTAAAATTTGGGTTCATACCCGCTGTTCACGATGAGCGGATTCCTTTTTGTCTTTTATGCCAGCAATGCTTGACCAACAAATCAATAAAACGAGGTCATCTTGAGGCGCATTTGAAGGCGAAACATAGTGCTCATATTAATTCAGATTTGAGTTACTTTAAAACTTTAAAGAAAAATTTTGAAAAAAGACCAACATTAAAGTCTCTATTTACTGCTCATACTTCAACTAATAATAGTGTTCTTGAGGCTAGTTATCAAATTTCTTTATTCATCGCTAAAACTGGAGAAAATCACACTATAGGAGAGAATTTAATAAAACCGTCAATATCAGCATTTCTTAAAACGGTTCTTGAAAAAGATGACAAAGATGTAAAAGCTATGCCACTCAATGATAATACTGTTAGCAGAAGAATAGACAAAATGAGTGAGGATATTGAAAAACAACTTATTGAAAAGCTGAAAACAAGAAAATTCTTCTTGCAAATGGATGAATTAACTTTGAGAGACAGTGAGGCAGTATTGATAACTTACGTAAGATATATTGATAAAGGACATTTTGCTGAAGAAATGTTGTTCTGTAAAAGATTAGAAAGCACCACTACCTCCAAAGATATATATATATATATAATAAGCTAAAAAACTACTTAGATGTCAATGATATACCAATGAAAAATATAACATCTTGTGCTACAGATGGTGCTCCCAATATGATGGGCAAGAAAAATGGCTGCTTAAAATTGATGAAAGATGTGAATTCAGAAATGATTCTTGTGCATTGTGTTATTCATAGGGAAAACTTGGTAGCTAAAAACATCTCACCTGTTCTGAATGAATTATTACATGCAGTAATAAAGTGTGTTAATGGTATTAAAGCTAGTGCCAATTGTGAGCGTCTTTTCAAGCTATTTTGTGAAGAACAAAATGAAGACCATGTGAGACTTTACTTCATACTGAAGTAAGATGGCTATCTAAAGGAAACTGTTTGAAAAGATTTATGGAACTGTTTGATACTCTTAGTGATTTTTTAAGCGACAAACCTGAAATGAAGTATCTGTTAATAATAGATGGTAAAGCATTTGTGAGTTATTTAGCCGATATCTTTGAAAAATTAAACATATTAAATAAGCAACTTCAAGGAACAAATAAAACTCTTGTCGATGCAAAAGCAAAGATATTTGGTTTCATTACCAATATTGAGTTATGTCAGAAACATATTAACAACAAAAACTTTAAACAGTTTCATTGGCTCCAAAAATGTGAAGTAACTGATACCGCTTTACTTGTTATTGTCAATCATTTGAATATTCTATCGGCTGATTTAAAAGAAAGATTTTCTGATTTAAAACAAATTGATTTCCCAACATGGATGATGCAGCCAATGTTAGTGGATTTGTCTGATATATCAAATATGCAGTATCAAGAAGAACTCGCAGAATTGCAAAATGATGAGTCAGTTAAAGCTTTATTTAATATCTGATTTCTCTTTAAGGCTTATAGTAAAGTTCAGAAAGAAAGAAACAATTTAAAGATGAAATTGCTAACCAAAAGGGAAACAGATCATAAAAATTTGGAAAATTCCCAGCCTATACATATTGCAAAAAATGAAAAAACATGATTAGAAGAAAAAGCACTAAATGTGTGGCCAGATGACCAGCCAATGAGCTTAGTATGGGTAGAAACCTTGACCTAGTCACCTACCCCAGCAGGAAACAGCCAGTATAAATTGAAGGGAGAGAAATGTGGGAATGAAGGAAGGTTGTTGACTTCTATTTTGTAGAAAGAGACCACAGAGTTAACTGACTATGAATTAAAACTATTCTTTAAGACAAAAGAATAAAGAAAGCCCCCAAAGGTGCTTCAGAGACCATTAGAGCTTCCTCTTTGGCTTCAAAATGCAAGGCCATCACCTTGGTTTCACTAAGTCAGATGATCGCCATCTGAAGTTAGGGTAGTGGTGCCAATGAAAACCATGGGGGCCAATCCATGCCCAGCAGAACAGTGGAGGTATGGCTACTTCCACCTAGATTTTAAATGATGGAATAGCCCAAAACCATGAGCAAAGAACCCACACGGAGGCCAAGTACAAGAGGAAGGCCACTGCAAAAAGCTTCTGCTAGAGGAAATGCTGGTCGAGCTGCGAGGGCAGGTCTGTCCCCCTTGAGCCCAGAGCAGTACAGCCTGGGGGAGTCACAGACATGGAACTCCACCTGTGAGACCTGCAGCATAAACTGCACCTAGCAAAGTCACTGCCAACCCAGTGGGTCTAGCAGGCAGGACTACTCCCAAGTGAGCCTTAAATTTTTGGACTTGAATGGGTCTGGTTATATATTTTTTTCCTTTTGAAATGGGAAGATTTATGCTATGCCTGTTGTACCAATTCATTTGGGGAGTTTATAGAGTGTCTGATTTCATACATTCACAGCTGGAATCTGACCCATCCATTACTGATTTAGATAATATTTAGATGAGACTGTGAACTTAGACTTTTGAGTTGAGGACATGTGAAAAGGACATGAATTTTGAAAAGTCAAGTTTTAGAATATTATGGTTTGAATGTTTGTGTCTCCCTAAAATACATGTGTTGAAACTGAATGTCCAAAGTGGAACCTTTGAGAGGAGATCAGATCATGAAAAATTGAGCCCTCATGAATAGAATGACTGACCTTATAAAGGAGGCCCCACAGAGTTAGCTCACCCCTTCCACTCACTGCAAAGTCTGTGATCTGGAAGAGGGCCTTCCACGGACCATGCTGGCACCTTGATCTTGTACTGTGAGAAATGAGTACCTGTTGTTTATAAGCCACTCGGTTCGGTACTTTGTTATAGAAGTGCAAACAAGAAAACACAGGAGGCCAGCTAATATTACAGATGAGATCAAAGACTTAAGAGTATCAAAAAAAGTCCAGGTTTCAATAAAAAAAATGTGTCATATAAAGAACCAGAAAAATCAGAAACAACAATGAAGATACCAAAACCAAGATGACAGCGATGTTATAATTTTCTGACAAAGATATTCAACAGCCACTATAAAAATGTTTTATCATACAATTATGTACAATTCTGCTTGAAACAAATTGAACAAAAAAATAGAAATCATCAGCAAAGAACAGAAATGGTTGGAAAAATACCAACGGCATAAAAAGTAGTAAAGGGAAATTTTAAAACTGTAAAAATATAATAAGAATATAGTAACAGTCAATGAAGGAAGTAATAGCAGAATGAAATAAACAGAAGAAGGCATGAGTAACTGGGAAAATAAAACAACAGAAATCACAGAAACTGAAAAATAGAAAAAGTTCTCTATAAATGAACAAGCAAAGTTTTGGGGACATGTGAGAATATAATAGAAAATCTAGGATCCATGTCAAAGAGATATTAAAAGGTAAGAAGAAAGAAGGTAGTGATTAAAATACATGCAAAGAAGTAAGGGTTGAAACCTTCCCAGCTTCACAGAAAAACATAAATTTTGTAAATTTGATAAGTTGAGTAAATATGAAAAGAATAAATTTAAAGAAATCCACACAAAGACACTTCAGAGTTAAATTTCTGAAAATTAAACTTAAAGAAAAAAATCTTCAAAGTAGTTACAATTAAATATTACTTTACCTATAAGTGAAAAACAAATACAGTGTGTCCGTAAAGTCATGGTGCACTTTTGACCAGTCACAGGAAAGCAACAAAGGACAATTAGAAATGTGAAATCTGCACCAAATAAAAGGAAAACCCCCCCAGTGACTGTAGGATGATGTGGCAGCATGTGCGCATGCACAGATGATGACATAACACCGTGTATACAGCGGAGCAGCCCATGGCTATGCCAGTCGAGATGTGGACAGTACAGAGAAAAGTTCAGTGTGTTCTGTGGCTCACTAAATTCGAATCCGTTACCAAAGTTCACTGTGAATATTGGTGCGTTTAGAACTAAGTGCCACCACATAGGAATAACATTACTCAGTGGGATAAGCAGTTGAAGGAAACTGGCAGTTTGGTGGAGAAACCCCGTTCTGGTAGGCCATCAGTCAGGGACCAGTCTGTAGAGGCTATACAGGATAGCTAACTAAGGAGCCCTAAAAAATCTGTGTGTGAGCCCACATCGAACTGCACTGAATAGATATGAAACTGGGAGAGTTTTCCTTTTATTTGGTGCATAATTTCACATTTCTATCGTCTTTTGTTGCTTTTCTGTGACCGGTCAAAAGTGCACCATGACTTTATGGACACACTGTATAATGTCAGAAACTTTCTCATCAGAAATTGTGAAATTCAGAGGCATTGAACAACATTTTTGAAGTGATGAAAGTAAAACACTGTTGGCACAGACTCTTGTATCCAGTACAAATACACTTCAGGAAAAAAGGAAACCAAAAAATTCTCAGATGAAGGAAAGCTAAGAGAATTTGTTAGCAGTAGACCTATAATAAAAGACCTATATGAAATAGTGGTTAAAGTAAGTGCTCTGAACAGAAAACAATAAAGAAGTCTCGAAACATCAGAAAGGAAGAATAGAATAAGCAAAAAGACAAGTAACTACAACACACTTAAGCCTTTTCCCTTGAATTTTCTGGTTATGTTTGATGGTTGAATTAAAAGTTATAACACTGGTTCTGAATGCATGTAGAGAATACATTTACAATAATTATATTGTAAAAGAAGGATAGTAAAGGAACATAAAACAATATAAGTTTTGTGTATTTCACTTGAAATGATGAAATGACACCACCAAATTAATTAATACTATAATGCAATACTCAGAACAGCCTCTCTCTAATAATGCTATAATAAGAAATACACTAAAATAGAACGGATTATAAATCAAAATGGAATTCTAAAAATATGTTAAAACAATACACAGGGAAAAGGGAGAAAACTGAGAGAAATAAAACTAAAAAGAACAAACATAAAACAAAAATATAAATGGAAGATTTTATGAACTTCCATCAAAATTACATTAAACATACATATCTAAATACACTAACTAAAAGAAAGAGATTAACAGAGTAGATTAAACAAGACTCAACTATGTATTGATTACAACAATATCACATCAAATATACCAATATGGGTACATCGAGAGTGAAAGGATAGAAAAAGCTATAATATACTAATATTAATCAAAACCAGAGCAGCTATACTAGTATGAAATAAAATAGACTTTAGAGTATAAAATTTGATTAGATGTAGATATAATGATACAGGGCAATCCATGAACATTTTAAATGTGAATGTTCCAAAACAGAGCTGCAAATTTTGTGAAGCAAAAACTGATAGAACTGAAACATCCATAAAGAAAAGCACAATTATAGTTGAAGATTTTAACACTTCTCTCTCAACAATTGATAGAATATCTGTAAGGATATAGAACTCAATAATTCCATCAATCAATAAGTTCTAATTAACATTTTCAGAACAATCCATCAGACAACAGGAAAACTATTTTCTAGTGCCCATAAATCATAGATCAAAGTAGATCATAGATCAACGTAGATCATATTCTAGGCAATAAAACAAACCACAGACATATTTTTAAAAAACTTAAATCCTATAGAACACATTTTTTAATCACAATGGACTCAAACTAAAAGTCAATAACAAAGAATAACAGAAAAATCTTCAAAGATCAGGAGACTAGAATAGTTTCTAAATAATTTATAGTTCAAAGAGAAAGCCCATGGGTAATAAAACGAATACATTAAACTGAATAAGAAATGTAAGAACAACCTACCAAAATATGTTGGGCATCTTGAAAACACTGATGGGAGGAAAATTCATAATTCAGTACTAAACATATTAAAAAATAGGAAAGCCTCAAATCAGCAATTTAAACTCCTACCTCATCAATCAAAAAGAAAAGGAGCAAAATAAAATCAAAAGTAATCAAGAAATTACTAAATCAATAAATAAGAAATAGATATCAATAAAATTTAAAGCATAAACCAATTTAGAAAAATAAACAAGGTGATAGTTTTAGAAAGATTAATAAAAATTAGAAAAAAAGAGAAAACACAAATTACCAATAATGGGATGAAAGTGTAAGAGATCCCTCAACAGCTTGTATATACCATTAAAAAAACAGAGAATACTATGAATATCTTTATGCTCATAAATTTGACAACTTAGATGAAATTTACCGATTCCTCCAAAACTAAAAATTGCCATCAATTTTCCCCAATATGAAATGAAATATATAATATGAATAGCCTTATAATACTTAAGAAATTTAAAATTATAATTTAAAAATACCCAAATCAGAAAAAGACCATATCAAAATGGAAGAAAAGGAGGAAGAGAGGGAAGAGCAACTAACTGATCAATAGTCCTCAAGAATGCAGACACTGCCTGATCTGTGTGTGGTGGTACTGTGGATAAAGGACTGAGGTCACCCGTTTGAAACGCTGGGCTTGCCTGGTCAAGGCACGTACAAGAAATGAGTTAATGCTTCTTGCTTCTCCCCCTCTGCCTTTCTCTCTCTCTCTCTCTTTCTCAAATCAAAAGAATTTTAAAAGTTCTCTTGTCTTAATATATAAATTTTTCAAATTTTGTCTATGATCATTAAAAAAAATACTTAACAAATATTAATTGAGGTCTCTTATGTGTAGGGCTCTTGTCTAGATGACAGACCAGGACAACAATCAATAAAAGAGACCAAGCCTTATAATCCTAGTGCTTACATTCTAATGGGAAAGAAGAGAAAGGAACAAAGTATATTACTGTTACTATTAAAAATACACTAAAATCTGTACAAACAATTAATTTGCACATTGGGAAAGAGTGTTATAAGGCTGAGCACTGTTTCTAATAGGTTGGTCTTCAAAGGCTTTTCTAATTAGGTGGTATTTTAAAAAGCACTGAGGAGTGTGGGGAAGTGTCATACATCTGGAGAAGGGTTCCCCAGGCAGACGGAGCGTCAAGTGCCTAGGTGCGGAGTGAGAGTATGTTGACAGGGCACAGGAAACAATGATTAGTGGCTGGGGTGGCCTGAATGAAGGTGGTGAGGGAGGAGTTGCAACAGATGAACCCGCAAAATCTTAGGACCATGCTGAAATTTGAAGGTCATTGTAAATTAACCAGGTGTGGTGGGATGCAATCACAGGATTTTAAGATCTGGTAACCTCACAAAATTTATTATAGGAATGTTGTGTTGGATTACTCTTTTTATGATAATTTTAACATGAGTATTTTGAATATAAGTGATATTGGATTGATAAGTGCCAATCCATGAACAAGATGCACAAATACTGCATCTTGTTGTTACAAGGGACTATGAAATTACATGACCCTATTTTAAAGTTCAAAGAATTGTCTTTTTTTCTCTAAATTCTCCCACTTTTTTATTATTATTTTAGCAAGAGAGAGAGAGAGACAGGCTGATAGGAAGGTAGAGATAAGAAGCATCAATTCTTTGTATTGACATTTTAATTGTTTATTCATGGCTTTTTCCTATGTGCCTTGACAAAGACTGTGACCCCTCCCTCAAGCCAATGACCTTGGGCTTCAAGCCAGTGATCTTTGGGCTCAAGCCATTGACCATGGGGTCATGTCTATGATTCCACACTCAAGTCAGCAACCTCAGGGTTCGAACCTGGATCCTCAGAGTCCTAGGTCAATGCTCTATTCACTGTACCATCACCAAGTGAGATTAAATTCTCCCACTTTTATTTTAATTGCTGTCATAGAAGTTCTTATTTTTTTTTCATATTATAATCATAGAGACATATCACTTACTAAAATACAGTGTGTCCATAAAGTCATGGTGCACTTTTGAGCAGTCACAGGAAAGCAACAAAAGACGATAGAAATATGAAATCTACACCAAATAAAAGGAAAACTCTCCCAGTTTCATACCTATTCAGTGCAGTTCGATGTGGGCTCATGCACAGATTTTTTAGGGCTCCTTAGGTAGCTATCCCGTATAGCCTCTACAGACTCGTCACTGACTGATGGCCTACCAGAACGGGTTTCTCCAACAAACTGCCGGTTTCCTTCAACTGCTGATCCCACCGGGTAATGTTATTCCTATGTGGTGGCACTTCGTTATAAACACGCCGATATTCATGTTGCACTTTGGTCACAGATTCAAATTTAGCAAGCCGCAGAACACACTGAACTTTCCTCTGTACTGTCCACATCTCGACTGGCATGGCCGTGGGCTGCTCCGCTGTATACACGGTGTTACATCATCATCTGTGCATGCGCACATGCTGCCACATCATCCTACAGAAACTGGGAGGGTTTTCGTTTTATTTGGTGCAGATTTCATATTTCTATCATCTTTTGTTGCTTTCCTGTGACCAGTCAAAAGTGCACCATGACTTTACGGACACACTGTATAAACTGATTGAGAGCAAACATGGTATCTTTTTCATTTTGATATGTGACCAAGAGCTATAATGTTATTTTAGCACATGGTGCTTAATAAATTACATTCAAATGATGAGTGAGGTCCAAAATATTGTACATTAATTTGTTTATTAATTCTACTCTTTCCTCAACTAGAATGTTAATTTCAAAAAAAAAATCAAACACTTTGTCTTGTTCACTCTTAGATCCCCAGTTTCTGGAATACTAACTATAGGGCCTAGGACTTACTTAGCACATAAAAATGAGCTAAATGAATATCCTAATTTTGCTGAAGAAAAAACTAAGTATAAAAAATATAAAGTGTGCTGCTTTGGGTCACATGGGCACAATTAGTAGGGAAGAATTCAAGTAACCAGGTTTATAATACGCTGTCTTTCTGCTGCAATAATTAATTTATTCATTTTTTTAAACAGCATTTACTCAACACCATAAAATGATGGCCAAATATTCTACAAGAAGACATGTTGCTTTTATTTCTCAGTTGAAGAATATGTGACATAGCATAAAATGTAAAGACGTTAAGCTATTCATACTTTGTTTCATTTCATTTTATTTTTTTTATTTAGAAATTAGTTTTACTGTGGTAACTTTGATCAAGAAGAGTACATAGGTATCAGGTTAACATTTCTATAGCATTTGACCTGGTGATTGTGTTGTGTGCCCATCACTCAAAGTCAAGTCATAATTTGTCACTGTATATTTGTCCCTCTTTACTCCCCTCCATCTTCACCCCCTCTCCGTGGTAATCACTTTACTTTTATCTATGACCATGAGTCTCACTTTTATATCTCAACTATGTAAAAAATCATACCGTTATTAGATTTTTCTGATTTACTTATTTCATGTAGTATAATGTTCTCAAAGTCCATCCATATTATCATAAATGGCAATATATCATCATTTCTTATGACTGAGTTGTATTTCATTATATAATATATATGTACCATATCTTATTTATCATTTTAAATAAGATAAAACATGTAGTAACATAAATCAAAAACACAGGGTAGGGCAAAATTAGGCTTAGAAGTGTTTGCATGGAAAACAATACAATAATTAATAAATAACAATACAAGAATAAGCTATTCCATGTACTCACAATTGTAAACCTACTTTTGTCCCACCCTGTATAATAATGCATAGAAAATGAAGGGTCAGAAAGCAAAATAGTGATAATTGACTGTATCCTTTATAGTCAAGTGCTCAGAAATATCAAAATGAGGATACACAATCTTTATCAGCCTCAACACAATGGCTTGTTGCACTTGGCCATGGCAGGTAACATAGTACTTGGAGATATGTTCACATGGGATATGAACTGTGTCCTCTGGAGCCTTGCACCTCAGCCAGCTTTGAGAAGTAAGAGTATCAGGGACACAACACATACTCTAATTCAGGGGTCCCCAAACTACGGCCCCCTGAGGCCATTTATCTGGCCCCTCCGCACTTCCGGAAGGGCACCTCTTTCATTGGTGGTCAGTGCAGTACTGTATCTGGTGGCCCTCCAATGGTCTGAGGGACAGTGAACTGTCCCCCTGTGTAAAAAGTCTGGGGACCCCTGCTCTAATTAATTAAGTCATTTGATTTACTTTACAAGTCAATATAGCAGGGAGAACATTTTTAAAAGCCAAACCTGAGTACATAAACAATGAAAGATTAAAGTCAGAATCAGGGACGGACCTAATTTGAATAAATCCTAAAATGAGATATATTTTATTCAACATTTGGAACAAGGCAAAGAATATGGAAATAAAGGCCATTGTAGAGAAGGTAGGCAAGTCAGGATAGACAAACGAGGGATGGCAAAATAATAATAATAGCAATAATGGTAGGGAGCAATGAAGTATGTTACAGAATGCTGGATGTTACAGAGAGTTGGATGATGGTATCTATTTATAGCTGCTATGTGCATGGAAACATTTATTAGGTTTTGATAATATAAAAATCTTTGAACTGTAAAGCGTTAGGATTATACAAACGGTTATTGGATATAATCTGGAATTCTTCAGAAATTCTAAGACATAAATAATAAAATTTATCACTGCTTCAGGGTAAAAAGAAATGCATGCTTAATAAAAACCAGCCAGGGTCAGAATCATTATGAATTTATTTGATAACTAAATTGGGCTTAGTGTACTTAAAAGTAATGATATACATAATTGAGCACCAGTATTGTATACTACTAGAGTGTTTAATTATGTCATATAATACAAATAAAACATTAAACATTACATATCTTATGGTTGTAGAAGCCTTACTTTAATTATGAATAATTTAACATAATTAAAATCACTCTCTAATAAATAAATAAGCTAAAATACCATGTGCTAGTACTTTTCTTACATAGAAGTAAAAGGAAGATGATTTGAAGAGATGCCCTGATTATAAATTGTTTTTACAGTTTAGTTTAATAATTATGTATTGAGTTCTATAAGAGATTATGGGAATAATAAAAAAGAATACTGAGACTCTGCCCTCAAAAATTATATATTGCAAAAATTCTCCATGGTTTTATTCTTCTACCTAATTGTTAAATTTAAGCATAGTAGTTGACAGTTGATATACCTTTCTTTTTAAAACACTCTTCTTTTTATTTTCATAACTGTGGTCACGAAACACACTCTGCTGGTCTTTTCCTATGTCTCTGGGAGATTTTACCACGGCTTCTTTGCTCCTTTCTTGGGTCTCCCACTATTGTAGATCTTACATATTTCAGGACCTTTGGACATAGTCCCGGACTTGCTTCTCTTCGCCATTCCATGTTTCCTCCTCAACATTTATATTTCAAACATGTAGCTCCAGCTCACCCATTTCTTTTTGGAGCTCCAGATGTATATATCTCATTCTATTTTTTTTACTTTGCTATTTAAATATCTTATGTATATCTCAAAATAAAAGTGTATAAAACTAATTTTTCCTAGTTCAAATATGCTTCTCTTCCATCATTCTTCATTCAATGAATGGTGGATTCCCCATCTCCGTCCCCCAAATCTATTTTTTTCATTGAAAACTCTTCATCACTCATCCACATGTGCACTGATTTTTTAAAAATCTGTAATGTTTGTTTATTCCCTTCCCCAAAGTGTCACCTATTCATCACATCACTACCTCTTACCTCTGACCATCCTTTTCCAAGCCACCAATACCTCTTGCAGGAAACACTACAACAGTTTCCTCTCAGCCCCGGCTCTTACATTCTTGGTCACCAGAATCTTCTTTGAAAATGCAGATTAGATTCTGTCATTTAGTGGTACCCCAGTGTTCACAGGTAAAGATAAAAATCTTTACAATGACTTACAAGGTCCTGCAGCAAACTATCATTCCTAAATAGTTCCAAACCCATATCTTCCACTCTATCATACTTATGTTCCAAAAGCATCAGATTTTTTTTTCAGTTCTTCAAAAATACCAAGTTCACCTTATTTTTGACCATGTTCTTCCATCTGCTTAAAATGCTCTCTTTATCACCCTTATCATCTTCACAGCCGGTTGCTATGTTGGCTTTATTTAGTCTTCATATTTCAATCTGAATGTCATTCCCTTGGGTTGCCTTCCGTAACCCTATGTATCAGTTATATCTTCTCACAGAACATTTTATCACTTCCTCATGGCACTTACAACTGCAATTGTATCTTCTGTATCATTCTTTAAAGTATACATTTAACTGCCTCTTCACAGATCAGTAAGCTCCATAAGGGCATGAAAAGTATCTCTATTGTGTTCGCCACTATTTTTTCATACCTAGTACAGAAAAAATACTCAATAAATACTGCTCAAGTAATGAATAAGTAATGTAAGGATGCAGATACCATTCAGCACATACTGACACTGCCAACCCAGCGTTAACCATTTTTCTATAAGTGTCATCAGAAATACAGCTTTTTCACAATTGGTTCAACAAACTACAAACAGAATTATGTTGGTTTCTTCATCTGTATAATAAAGGGAAAGATCTTAATGTTATATATAAATAAAGTAATAGGATATGTTTTGAAAAAGAATGAAAGCTAAATAAACATTAATCTCTCATATGTTCTACTAGCATTTAGGTTAATTGTAGTTTTCAAAAGATTAATTCAGATATTATCAGTGACTTAGTGTATACAATATTTAAAATAAATAAACCATGTCTGGTAATACATGGCACAGTCCTGAATATGTATAGTTTATGGAATCAAAATTTTCTGAGGAGCAGGTTAACATTTGTGAGTTTGCCCCAATAATGAACCCATGAGAGGCAGAAGTCCAAAATTTTACACTAAATTTATTCTCTTAAAAGGACTTTTTATATTTTCATTTACACTATATAAAACATCTGGAATATGCTAGATGCTCACCACAATTCCATGCCCTCTGTTATTGGCTTCCTCACTATTGCAATGGCCACGTGATCAGCATCCTCATCTTTCTGCTTTCATTGTCTTCCCTCACTATCACTCCACTATGCATTAATACAGGCTTGTTTTATAATCAATTCTTTTCCACTTCAAAAGCATACTCCTTATAGAAAAATGAAAAAATCACAGTTCAAGATAGTGTTAATCAAATTCAAGTCATTTATTTAAAGCTACAAAGCATTCTTTGACTTCTGTAAAAGGCAGGCACTTACATTTTCAAAGACACAAAATATATTTTCTTAGAGAAATTATTTAAATGTTTTCCAAAGTCTCAAAGTACATCTACCCTACTCTAGCCCTGTGACCATGTGTGGTATAATCCTAGACTCTACCTTTAGCTAAAGAATAAAATGATATTTCCCTAAGATCTAGTTTAACCATATATCAAGGAAGGAAAATCCTTTGGAAATAATGTGAGCTTTCACATATGTTATTCCTCAAAGGCTCCTAGACTCTCCAAGGTGTAACAGCTGTGCAGCCATCTGTGAGCTGAATCAAGTACCAATGGCAAATGCCATCAATACACAATTTAAGCCAAAAAGTTAAAACCAGGTCAAAATTCATTAGTACAATATTGTTACCTCTCTAACAAATAGGTCAATCTACATTTAATACTCTGAAATTCAGTGTGTAAGAATAAAAATTTTAAGCAACAAATATTCTATTAGAGTTTCTGAAAAATTACCTGCCTATGGTAAAGTGCATTCACTCATTCACCCAGCAAATAATCAGTGATGGCACCAAATTTGGCCATCATCCTCGGCTACAATAACAAACAAAATAGAAAGTTTTATACTCTTTTAGAATACTATACAGGGGTTTCTCCCACCCCCACTTGAGTGTAGGCAGAGCTTACAATTATAATGAAATATCATTTTTGTGATTATTTTGTGTCTCATAGCAAAAGCGTTTTGCAGAAGTAATTACAGTTACTAGTTAGCTGAGCTCTAGAAGAGATGAAGAGCATAAGAAGCAGCAGATGTTCTAAGGACCATACAGAAGCACACTGCCATGCTGAGGAGAGTGCCACATGGCAGAGAGTGGCAGGCAGCGCTAGGATTTAATCACTTCAGGCCTGAGCTATAAGGAACTGAACAATACATTTTTCAGCTTTATGCAAAATCTGAGCACAGGATCTAGCTAATGCGTGCACAGAGCCCTGACCTATAGAAACAGTGAGATAAAAACTTTGTTGTTGTTTTAAATCACCAAATTTGTGTTGTGTGGTTATGCAGCAACAGAGTATTATTATGGGAGTAGGAGAATCTTCCATTTTTCTTTTCATTTTTTTTATTTTTTAGTGAGAGGAGGGGAGGCAAAGAGACAGACTCCCACATGCTCCCCAACCGGGATCCATCCAGCAAGCCCACTAGGGGGCGATGTTCTGCCCATCTGGGGCTCGGCTCCATTGTAACAAGTGACATTTTTTAGTGCCTGAAGTGGAAACTATGGAGCTATCTTCAATGCCCTGGGCCAACTTGCTCCAATAAAGCCATGGCTGCAGAAAGGGAAAAGAGAGAGAGAGAGAGAGAGAGAGGAGATGGAGGGGAGAGGGAAGAAGCAGATGGACACTTCTGTGTGCTCTAACCGGGAATCAAACCCAGGACATCCACACACCAGCCAATACTCTACCCCTGAGCCAACCAGCCAGAGTTTGCACTTTTTACCTATTTAACTGTGATGCTTTCTTTATCCCTCTTGATAACTTCTTGACTTCATCATATATAAATGCCAGTAAATTAAGTTTTGGGATAGAACATATCAGGCCATAAAAAGTAAAGAGGTGAAATGTTATTGGAATGAATTAAGAACTAATACTCTCTACCACTTCTATCTCTATACTTATGACAGCAACCCTGGCTCCCTGAATTACCATAAACCCTGTGATGAGCATCATTTATAGCAAAGTTGTTGTTTTTTTTAATGTGAGGGTAAAATATAGGGTTTCATAAAGACATAATTTGAGGATATCTAGCAAGCAAAAAACAAACAAACAAACAAACTCAAGTTTGAGAGCACAAAAGCATTCCCATTAATCAATAATTAAGTGTGGCTATTTAGGATGAAGAGTTAGAATCATAGTAAAGTAATTCAAACTTTAACTTTGGAGAACACATAATGGTCGTAGGTGAAAAACTTTAAGTTGACAGGCTCAAAACTGTCACATTGCCTGCGTACATCATTAACAAACACCACATCCATCCTTCTGCCTTAGGAAAGCGCAATCCACAATCCATTGTTTTACACCTTACATTAAACATCCCTATCTACTTTCTAGTCTTCTTATTTAATTTTATTTAATATTTTATTTAATATTTATTTTAGGATGCCTTTCTTCATCAATATTTTTCTCAATTTAAAGATTGTGCTAAGGTCTTTTTTGGGAAGCCGGTGGTAGCAGAGAACAGGAGGAAGTCCAGTTCCCAGCAGTGGTCCTCCAGTGGCTTAACCCTAGGTGAAGCCACACAGGATAATATTAGAACCAACTGAAGAGCTTTTAAAAAAGAAACATGGGTGGGCAAAAGTAGGTCTACAGTTGTGAGAACTCAAGATACAGACTTTATTCTTGCATTATTATTTATTAGTAATTGCCTTGTTCATTTGTATTATAACTATAACCCTACTGTGTGCACCCCTGTATTGATATTCTGGCCTTGCCCTCAGAGATTCTTATCCAGTTGGTCTGGAAAGGCCTAGTGATATTAATGTTTCATAGAAGATTGGGCTGCCAAGGTTGAGTGAGAGTTTTGGATAAAGTGTGAAATCATAGCGCTGAGTGAAGGGTAAGAAGCAGCAAGAGGCCAATAACAATAACACTGATGTAAATTTAATAGGCATAAAAACACAAATGTTAAATTCATATTTTATAATGACTGAAAAATAAATGATGTAACATACACATCTAAATGGTCCTTATTGGGGAAATTCATGGGAGTATATAATGGGGATAATATAATTCAATATACATATATGCATACAGAAATACCTGCATCCAGACCAGAAAAGGACTTTATAGTCTTGCAAAGTTTTCTGATAACAACATTCCAGGATAATTCAATTTTTTGGACCTAAGCTACAAATGCCAATAACAACAACAGTGATAATAAGCATCAATTCTTTGTTGTGGCCACTGTAGTTGTTCATTGATTGCTTTCTCATATATGCCTTGACTGGGGGAATGCAGCAGACTGAGTGACCCCTTGCTCAAACCAGATGAGCCTGCGCTCAATCTGGTGACTTTGGGGTTTCGAACCTGAGTCCTCTGTGTCCCAGTCCAATGCTTTATCAACTGTACTACCGCCTGATCAGGCTAGAACTATTTAATTTATGAGTCCTTTCAAGTCTATATTGTGCATTTTTCCCTCTAGATAGCTCTTTTAAGTTTATATATTCATCCAGTTATAAAAGTTCTCTTTCTGTAGCTGAAAATCATCTATAAAGTGAGAATTCAACAGACACAACAAAAGAATATGTCAAGATTTATTATTAACAGTGGAATAAGAAAGAAAACAGTGATTACTCAGAAGAAGGAAAGACTTGGTGATGGGCCCTACAACTATGAAAAACGTCCAATATTTTGAAAGACCACCTGCATTTTTTTTTTAAAAAAATAACACATTTTGTTTAGCAGTAAATGAACACTATGAATGGAATTTATGGGAATTTCATTTCAACATAACATAAGGCTTGTATTTAGAGCTGTTGAAACAGAGGAAGACCTGCCAGTCTGTGAGTCATAGTCGCTGGACTGTTCAAAAATAGCAAGGATGCAACAGGAGGTAGTCATCTGTCAGTGCTACTTAAGAACATGGCTGTCACTCTGAGTTATCACAGTCATACTCTTATTACCTCTTCCCTACTCTCTTATTTGGGGTCTATGATAAGAAATGTATGTCATTATTTTCAATATTGTTTAGGTCCATAATTACAAATTAGGTGATTTACAAGGATTCCATTAAGCTTATAATGCTATGAGAATTAATATATGAACATATCCATTGCATGAGTCAGTCATCACTCTATATTCTAAAATATGTATCAACTTCAATATACTATAAACTGCATTCCAATAAAAGTTAACTCTAGCACACAATTATAAAATATATCATTTTCTGAAAATTTTCTGCAAATGTTCAGTTCCTTTTCATCCTGTGTTTTCACAACTTTTAAAAAATTCTACCCAGGAATTTTGTGTACAAATAAGAATGAGTGATTTAATGCATTTAACAGAAAAAAAATCTAAGAAACTGAATAATTAGAAACCAAAACAGTTAATAGTGTGGTTACTGAAAAGGCATCTGAAGGTGATTAAGAGAAAACTGTTTGAAGAACATCATAAAAGTTTTGATCACTGAAATTTATTAAAACAAAATAGCATTAAAACTGGAATTCGGAGACAGTGAAATTAACAGTCACAAGACCTGAGTTAACAGTTCAGTAATGTTATCTAACAAGTGTGTCCTTTGCAAAACTCAGTATTTTGATATCTAAAATTCATTTTAACTCAATAAGTATTTATTGAGTGATTACTATGGGATAAGTCCTGAGTACATAGAACACAATATCAGGGAGCTCAAAATCTTAGAGTACAGCTGCCTTTGTAAGTAAATACTTGAATTTGGGCAATAGAAATTAATAACATAAGTGAACACATTATGCACTTGCTGTAAAATGAAGAGACTAATGGCATTGGAGTTGATAAGGAAAGGTAATGTTGAATGTAGCAATGTCTCCTTCAGAGCTTTGGTCTAAGGATGAGAAGAGATAAGGAATGTTGAAATATTTTGTATATGGCATGTTTTCTCATCTAATGGAGAAATTTCTGAATGTGCACTATTTGTTGCATCTTTCTTTTTTATTACCACTGCTACTATACTTGGTTAACCTCTTAATCCTTTCACATGTAAATTTAATATAAGTTGGTCTTTCTTTGTGCTCTATGATGAAGGTATTTTCTTCAAAAAGCTAGAGTTAAAAATATGTAATTTCGCCTAACCAGGTGGTGGCGCAGTGGATAAAGCACTGACCTGAGGCACAGAGGACTCAGGTTCAAAACTCTGAGGGCACTGGCTTAAGCATGGGATCATAGACATGACTCCATGGTTGAGCCCTAAGGTTGCTGGCTTGAGTCCAAGGTCACTAGCTTGAGCAAGGGGTCACTCATACTGCTGAAATGACCCCACTCCCATCAAGGCATCTATGAGAAAGTAATAAATGAACAACTTAGATGTCATAATGAGGAATTGATGCTTCTCATCTCTCTTCCTTCCTATCTATTCCTATCTATCCCTTTATCTCTCTGTTTCTGTCTCCCTCTGAAGGTGAAGAGAATACAAAATGAACAATCTCCTAAAATTTTACCTGAGAATGAGAAAAATGGCAATTAAAATAAGTGAAAAATAATAATTACTGGTAATAACAAGTAAAAAGTGAATTGTATTGCTGGAGTGGAGAAAGAGTCATCCTTTAATGAGAAGGCAACCAGAAAATTTAGAAATTTAATGATCCTGTAAAAGTTTCCAATTCAACTATTCTGATAACACTTGAGTCAGGAACCATTCTAGAGTTTCTCAGTCTTAAATAACTGTGACCTAAAATCTATGCACTCCTGTTGATCAGTGTCAACCTGTTAAATTTAATTTTCTAAATAAAAATAAATAAATAAATAACAATGACAACGACTACCTCATAGAAGGGCTAAAACAAGAGTTCAGTCAATGACCCCCATCAATCACAGACCATGACACATAAGCAGAAACACATTAAAACTTAAATTTCTGGCCCTGGCCAGTTGGCTCAGTGGTACAGCGTCGGCCTGGCGTGCAGAAGTCCCGGGTTCGATTCCCGGTCAGGGCACACAGGAGAAGCCCCCATCTGCTTCTCCACCCCTCCCCCTCTCCTTCCTCTCTGTCTCTCTCTTCCCCTCCCGCAGCTGAGGCTCCATTGGAGCAAAGATGGCCTGGGCGCTGGGGATGGCTCCTTGGCCTCGGCCCCAGGCGCTAGAGTGGCTCTGGTCGCGGCAGAGCGACGCCCCTGGAGGGGCAGAGCAGCCCCCTGGTGGGCGTGCCGGGTGGATCCCGGTCGGGCACATGCGGGAGTCTGTCTGACTGTTTCTTCCCATTTCCAGCTTCAGAAAAATACAAAACAAAACAAAACAAAACAAAAACTTAAATTCCTTGGCTTCCACATTCTTGCCTTTGTTAATTATTGTGCATATATTCATGGCACTTTTTTATTGTGAAATAAATTGCCATATAACACTATGTTATTTTCAGGTGTACAACATAATGATTCTGTGTTTGTGCATATTGCAAAGGGACCAACACAATAAACCTACTTAACAACGGTCCCCATATACAGGTAAAAATCATTTTCTTGTAATGAGGATTTTAAAGATTTATTCAAGTATATAAAAGAGTCACTATGCTGAACTTTAATTTATGTCCCCATAACTTTGTCCTCCCCACTCCCACCTCTGGAAAATACCAATGAGCTTGTTTTGTTTGTTTTTTAATTTCATGTATAAGTAAGATCATATAGTATTTTCTTTCATGGCACTTTTATCTATGAAGCAATTATAAAATCAAATAGTGTATGCTATTGTTTCAGAATGAAAACTGCAAAACATCTAGAGGCTTTAACATATCACCCACGGGACAATACTATAGGGTTGACTATTTAAGGAAAAGCTCACAATCAAAAAGAAAAATTGAAATAGAAGTACAGTTGAACGAGAAAATTTTATATATTGTCACTATTTCTTTACCTAAAATTGATCCCAAATAGGGAAACCTGAAAATATTATAATTTTAGGAGGAAAACAAACAGCTTACTATTTTTTTTGAAAAAATATATAAATAAGATAGGGTTGATTCAGACAATGTGCTTGGTCCTGTCACATATGGTAGAAAGCTTACTACAAATGTATTCAGTATATAACTACATACTGAGTGATTAATGACATTTAGGTTTTTCAGTTTTCCAACAGGAGATGTAGACAATATAAAAACTCTTGAGAGGTAGGTATATGAAGCCTCCCAACTTCTGTAGTTTTCTATAATGAGTTTTAAAAGATTCCTTTGTTTCCTGGAATTGAGCTAGAAAATCAGATTATGGATGGTCACTCTTTTTCTTGAATGCTTTTGTTCTTTTTTTCCCATCATTAAGTACTTTACAACTGGCATCAAGCCTAAGGAAAGCATTTTGAGTTAGCAGACTGAGATTTAGATTAAAAATTAAAAGCAAAAATTGCTAGAAAAAGAAAATTACTATATTATCCTTATAAGAAAGCTAAGTGTATTGACTAGCTGTATATTCATGTTCTTAGATGCCAAACAGAAATATGTTGTAAGTAAAATAGGATAGAATTGCAATATCTCTGCATAATTATATAAAGCAATTAAGTTTTCCTGACAGTCAACAGATATATTTTAATGATACCTTATCTTTTTTATGGACATTTTTCTTTTTGGCAGGCATCATAATTCGTAATCACATATTATTTTTGTGTGATTATTTGTAAATATATTCTTTACTAAACTATGAATGGTGTAAAGCCAGGAGCCATGGCCACGCAGCACAGCCACCTGTACCACGCAGGTTCCCATTTAATTCGGATAGATCTTGGCTCTGAAATAACAGAGCCAAGAACTGGTGGGTCATTACCTTTAATTCTATCCTCGCACCTGGCAAATGAGTAAATACATACAGTGGGAAAACACTTCCATTTTCATTTAGGGTTCCCAAAGCCAATGATTCATCCGAGTTTTCCTAGAATCAAAGGCCCCCACCAGCTTACTCAGTCCCCTCTTGTTCCCATCTGCACTCGTTCCTCTTGCTGCCTGCCTCCTCTGCAACCATGTGGCCTCTCTCCCCTGCAGCAATGTGGCCTCCTCCCAAAATGGCCTCCTACCTCCTCCTTTTAAAACTTTTTGGCATAAAAGCTGTCCTCCAGCATAACCAAGCATAACCAAGCCCCTTCCCAAGCAGAAGGGCAATCAGCACTATCATGTGGCAGCATCATCACATGAGCAGTGGCCATTTTTAACAAAGTAAGCACATAAAAATTACATTTTACAAACTTATTTGCCCAATAAATGGTATTACTCTTTGTTCTATACTTATATCTCCAGTGTCTAAGATGCTAAAAAAAATGAATAACTTGTCATCAGTTCCTGTCTTGATTTTCTCTTTTTAAAAGTGTACTTCAGCCTGACCAGGAGGTGGTGCAGTGGATAGAGCGTCAGACTGGGATGTGGAGGACCCAGGTTTAAGAACCCGAGATCGCCAGCTTGAGCACGGGCTCATCTGGTTTGAGCAAAAGCCCACCAGCTTGAACCCAAGGTCGCTGGCTCCAGCAAGGGGTTACTCGGTCTGCTGAAGGCCCGGGTCAAGGCACATATGAGAAAGCAATCAATGAACAACTATGGTGTTGCAACGCGCAATGAAAAACTAATGGCCCTGGCCAGTTGGCTCAGCGGTAGAGCGTCGGCCTAGCATGCGGAGGACCCGGGTTCGATTCCCGGCCAGGGCACTTAGGAGAAGCGCCCATTTGCTTCTCCACCCCTCCGTCGCGCCTTCCTCTCTGTCTCTCTCTTCCCCTCCCGCAGCCAAGGCTCCATTGGAGCAAAGATGGCCCGGGCGCTGGGGATGGCTCCTTGGCCTCTGCCCCAGGCGCTAGAGTGGCTCTGGTCGCAACATGGCGATGCCCAGGATGGGCAGAGCACTGCCCCCTGGTGGGCAGAGCGTCGCCCCATGGTGGGCGTGCCGGGTGGATCCCGGTTGGGCGCATGCGGGAGTCTGTCTGACTGTCTCTCCCTGTTTCCAGCTTCAGAAAGAAAAAAATAAAAATTAAATTAAAAAAAAAAAGAACTAATGATTGATGCTTCTCATCTCTCTCCATTCCTGTCTGTCTGTCCCTGTCTATCCCTCTCTCTCTCTCTGACTCACTCTCTGTCTCTGTAAAAAATAAATAAACTAATTAAAAAAAAGTGTACTTCATAATATATGACATTAAAAGAGAGTTACTATATTTTAAAGGGGTTAGAAAAAGATTAGTGGCATGACTGTATTGGGTTTTTTTTTGTCTTTTTTTGTGTTTGTTTTTTTATACAGAGACAGAGTCAGAGAGAGAGATAGAGACAGACAGACAGGAACCGAGAGAGATGAGAAGCATCAATCATTAGTTTTTTCTTGCGACACCTTAGTTGTTCATTGATTGCTTTCTCATATGTGCCTTGACCATAGGGCTACAACAGACTGAGTAACCCTTTGCTCAAGCTAGCGACCTTGGGTCCAAGTCGGTGAGCTTTGCTCAAACCACATGAGCCCATGCTCAAGCTGGCGACCTCAGGGTCTCAAACCTGGGTCCTTCGAATCCCAGTCCAATGCTCTATCCACTGTGCCACCGCCTAGTCAGGCTGTATTGTTTTTTGATCTTTAAAAATAAGAGTTAGGAGTTACCTCACACTCATTTGGAGAGCTACTATTATAAAAAATGCTAAATAAAAACAATTAAATTGTTAGTGATTATGTAAGAAATTGAAATTCTAGTACACTCTTGGGGAATATAAAATTGTGTAGCCACTGTGGAAGATGGTGTTGTGGTTCCTAAGAAAATTAAACAAAGAATGTTTGTTTACTACCTTACTATATGACCCACAATTTCACTTTTAGGTATACACCTAAACAAGTTTCAAAAAAGGTTTTGCAGACATATTTGTACACCCTCATTCATATCAACATTATTCACCAGAGCTAAAACATGGAAACAACCCAAGTATCCACCTAAAGATAAATGGATAAGCAAAATGTGTTACATACACACAATGGAATATTATTAGCCTCAAAAAGAAAAGAAGCCCTGGCCGGTTGGCTCAGTGGTAGAGCGTCGGCCTGGCGTGTAGAAGTCCCGGTTCGATTCCTTGCCAGGGCACACAGGAGAAGCGCCCATCTGCTTCTCCACCCCTCTCCCTCTCCTTCCTCTCTGTCTCTCTCTTCCCCTCCCACAGCCTAGGCTCCATTGTAGCAAAGGTGGCCCGGGCACTGGGGATGGCTCCTTGGCCTCTGCCCCAGGCGATAGAGTGGCTCTGGTCTCGACAGAGCGACGCCCCGGAGGGGCAGAGCATCGCCCCCTGGTGGGCGTGCCGGGTGGATCCCGGTCTGGCGCAGGCGGGAGTCTGTCTGTCTCTCCCGGTTTCTAGTTTCAGAAAAATACAAAAAAAAAAAAAAAGAAAGAAAAGAAATTCTTTCATATTCTAACACAGGAATGCACTATTAGGACATTTATGCTAAGTAAAATAAACCAGTCACAAAAAGATAAATGCTGTATGGTTCCATGTACATGAGGTACCTAGAGAAGTCAAAATCAAACAGGAAGTAAAATGATGGTTGTCAGGAGCTGGGCGGGGGAGAGATAGAAGAGAATGGGGAATATTGTTTAATGGCTATAGATTGAGTTTGCAAGATAAAAAGAACTCTGATAGTGGTGGACGCACAATAAAATGAATATACTTACACCACCAACCATACACTCACATTTTTTTAAGTGGGTAAGTTTTAGGTTATGTGTAATTTTACTAAAATAAAGAGGAAGGTTAAGCAAAAACAGATTTTATCTTATTTTACAACACAGATGTTTGTTAAGAATATCTGCCTCAGTCATGGTCATTGCCTACCTTTTAAAATAATTTGAAACTCTAAGGCTCTGATTTAATTCCCAGTGTAAGGACTTCTTAGGCCACCAGTAGGGACCTTGGAAAAATATCACTCTATTTCATTGAAAGAATTCATCTCTCAGAAGTCCAGAAGTGCATATAAATGGCCTTGTGCAGAACTCATATTCTCTCGAGGGAGCAAAATACTTGAGGTCTATACATTTTTACTCACTAAAAGCCCTGGAAACATCTGAGAACCATCTAAATGGCTAGGGTTTTAAAAATTTCTTAGCATCCCAGTTAGGAGTTATCAATAAAATATCTAAAAAATAATTGTTGAAAGTATTTTAAGACTTTCTATTTTCATCATCAAAGGTGCTAAATATGACAAGCAACAGATTAAATAAGAATTGCCCAAAGTAGTATACTATGTATCTATAAAGACATCTGAGAGTATCATCATTATATACGCACCTGAATATATAAATTCAATATTTAAAGAGAAAAACAAAAAGAAAAGAAAAGAAAAGAAAAGTAGGGTCCTAGTCAGTTAGCTCAGTCAGTTAAGAGCATCATCCTGAAACAACAAGGTTGAGAGTTCGATCCTAGTGAGTGCACACATGGGAAGCAACCAAAAGAAATGCACGACTGAGTGGGACAACAAATGCTTCCCTTCCCTTCTCCTCTCTTTCTCCCTCTTTCTGTCTCTCTAAGAAAAAAATCAATACAAGTTAAGCCCTGGCCGGATGGCTCTGAACCATTATCCGGGAATGGGGAGGTTGCGGTTCGATTCCCGGTCAGGGCACATGCAGGAGCAGCTCAGTGTTTCTGTCCCTCTCTCTTCCTGCTGCTCTCAGAAAAAGAAAGAAAAGAAAACGATAAGTAAGTAAGTAGTGGGAAGAATGTATTTGGATTCCAGTACAAATATATCTTTTAAACTGAACTTACCTTTATAGTTAGATGCATTTTGAAGCCAAAAATAAGCAATAAATTTAGTTTGTTTTGTTAGATAATATGGTATTTCTGGAATTTTACATCAGCTTTGATAGGGCGGAAGTAAATTCAGAGAAGTGAGGAACTAATTTCAGATGCTAAAAATTCAGTAATCAAGATAACATATAAAAATATGAAAATTAACACAAAAAATTCTGTGATTAGGAAGATATCACACTTGATCTTAGCCAAAAGGCCAAGAAGCAATAGAAGATATCAAATTTTAAATAAGGACAGATGACTGTTCTTCTACCCATATTATTCCTGTTTTTACAATCTTCAACTCTAATACAGCTGGCCACAAGTTTTCGTATTAAGCTATCTTTATAAGGATGTTAGTAAAACAAAAAGCATTGGAAGATAAAGACAGGGTTTCCTTCTGGAGCAGAGAGATTTCCTGACAAGGACAAAGTAAATAACGTTTGAAAGTTACAGGTTTTACCACTTAGAGTGCATGATTCTCATGGACTGTCACTAGACCATTTCTATTTTTCTAAGTTAATGGATATTTTGAGGTTGGGTGAAATCAAACCTAGATTCCCATTGTGCTACTGAATAAACAGAAGAATCTTAAGAGTAATCCTTAAGGATATACTATGTTTACCAGAGCTGCGCTCAATACTTGTAAATAAATTATACAGTATGTACAAGAGAACAAAACCTTTGCTAAATATTTCCCATACACACACACACACACACACACAAATGATGTCTCTCTATAGGACAATGTTATGCAAAAGTCTGCATTTAAAATATTGGGGTTTTGCCACTGCCGAAAGCTTGGTTGGTTGGACCATCATCCAGAGGCACAGAGGTTACCGGTTCAGTTCCCACTCAGGACACACACAGGAACAGACTGATGCTCCTGTCTCTCTCTCTCTCTCTCTCTAGCTCTCTAAAATCAAAAAATAAACATTTAAAAATTGTATAAATAAAATATTGATGTTTCTTAAGTTTAAACTTTCTCAGTGTGGCCCAAACTCACTGCACATTCAGTTCCCACCTGTGATAGTTCACATTGCCTGAGGGAACTTGGAGGGCAACATATGTGTGAACTGATTTGACTATGAAGCTCATGTTTCCTGTGCTTGAATTAATAAAGTCCTTTGTTTCAGCGCCTAGAGTCTTAAGCTATTTTTTTATTTTTTTTATTTTTGGCAGCATGTATATAACACTATGTCAGGCTAACTTGCTAGCTTCTAAGTAAGGCAAATCTTTAAACCTTAGTGATTGTTGACAATATTCTTTTTGTTTGTTTCTCCTCATTTTTTTCAAAAGTAAATAATCTAAAAATTTTTGTGTGCTACAACACAGTAGTTTCATTTGATACAAGTTACTTATGCCAAAATAATTGTTAAATAGCTTTAAGTAATGTGAATGCTTAAAGGTCTTCAGATGTGTTTTCCTCACAAAATTTGAAAGTAAATGCATTAGACATTGAAGGAGTTGAAGGAAAACAATGGTGCATTTATATGCTTTCTGTGTTTGAATCCAGCATTTTAGAAATAGATGCTCAAAATGCATAGGCAGTTAAATTTTCAGAGGATGAGATATGTATTGTAAGCACAACTCTCTGTGAATATATAACTTCCCAATGCTGAATTTAAATCTAATTTTGTGACAGCTGTAGAAATGGCTACCTCACAGAGAAAAGCCAAGAAATCAAATTTATGCTATTCTCTGGAAAGTTATAATGCTAAATAAAGTATTGTTCTGATTTTAAACCATAACATTTTCACCTCTAGTGAGGTTCCAGGGAAGACACAATTCTTTAGAATATATTTATAAAACAGGTTTCATGATGGAGAATTTTGAAATAAGTTTCAAATATAAGTAGTACTAAAAGGAGAGATGGAACTTTACACAGAATGTATTTGTTCACAAACATCTAAGGCAGAAAGATTGCATTGCTATTGCCACTAACTGAACTGAAAATTATGATTGAATAAGTCAAGTTAGTACTAAATCTACATGATGCCAACACTTCTAGACAAAAATGGGACAAAAATAAAACCCATAAAAAAAATCAGACAGCCAAAAGAAAAGCAGACATTACTGATTCCACAATGAGCAGAGGAGCAGGAACAGGAAGAGGAACATGTGTGAACCTCGTGTGTGATAAACAAGGTTCCCCATAGATGATTTCTGAAAGGGAATGATAAATTAAATTGAATACCATCTCTTGAGTTGACTAGGTCTACGCTTATAGCTTTCGAAGGTAAGTTATCCAATTTTACTCTTGAAGCACATAGAAACAGGTAGTGATTTTTTCTCTTATCCTTTTGAAAGTCAAAGAGCCTCTCCCTTTGTACAACTGCAGAATTAAGCTTAAGGGTATTTATAATCACTCATTCTAACATGGCATATAAAATCTGATACTGTGAAAAGATACAACCAGAAAATATTTTGACTATAAATGTGTAAATATGTAGGTGTTATGTAAAATTTTAATGGGCATACCTGATTTTAAAAAAAAAACACCTAATTATAGAAACTATGTCATAAATCTGTAGTAATACTTTTTTCACCACATGTAGAAGAGAGAAAAATGATGAAGGACTGTAAAGGAGATGGTGCCAGATGATCTCTTAAAATTAGCAAGCATTTCTGAAGTGTTTTCCCATTACTCCAATGTCTGAGATACCTTAGCGTCTTAGCAAATATTGGTATTTCTTTTTAGCTCATTAAAGGTGGCAACCTTGTTAGAAAACTCAGATATAATTTCTATTTCTTAAAGTCATGTGGCATTACAAATGTTTACAGACATTCTGCACTTATGGGCTTGTGGTAGGTTTGTACTTGTCTACAAATTTGAAGTATTTGTAGTCAAGTGACTTGTTTTGTCCAATGGAATAAAAGTGGGCATACCCTGTGGCACTGCCTGAACAAATTTTAAGAATTACTACTTAATTGGTATCTATACACTTGTTTTTTGCTCTGCCATAGCAGTTATTAAAAAAATGTTCTGGGGCCCTGGCCGGTTGGCTCAGCGGTAGAGCGTTGGCCTGGCGTGCGGGGGACCGGGGTTCAATTCCTGGCCAGGGCACATAGGAGAAGCGCCCATTTGCTTCTCCACCCTCCCTCCTTCCTCTCTGTCTCTCTCTTCCCCTCCCGTAGCCAAGGCTCCATTGGAGCAAAGATGGCCCGGGCGCTGGGGATGGCTCCTTGGCCTCTGCCCCAGGTGCTAGAGTGGCTCTGGTCGTGGCAGAGCGACACCCTGGAGGGGCAGAGCATCGCCCCCTGGTGGGCAGAGCTTTGCCCCTGGTGGGCGTGCCGAGTGGATCCCAGGCGGGCGCATGCGGGAGTCTGTCTGACTGTCCCCGTTTCCAGCTTCAGAAAAATACAAAAAAAAAAAAATGTTCTGGAAAGGAGCCTCTATAACCCTGAAATAGAATGTGACCATGGTAAGCAAAGCCCACTTGCCTCTTGGATAGGTAGACTGAGAAGAAAATTAACTTTCATTTTATGAAGCTACTAAGACGGTAGGGTTATTTGTTATTGCTATGTGACCTAGTATAGTTTGATGCAGGCATACACTAGTCAATTTCTATATATTAAAATAAATGAAAACTTGATTTCTGCTCACCACTCTAGCAAGCAACTAAGACAGTGTATCATAGAATTAAAACTTCACCTCTTATAAAGTAACAAATACACTTGTGCTCAGGGAAAACAACAATAAAAAGCCCCATGTCTGAGAGTGGAAAAATGAGGGGCATTGATAGTTTTGCAAATAACTAAGGTGGGAGGAATATCTTGATTTTTCTGAAAACACACATTGATAAAAGTAAATCTTGTTTAAAGTTATAAAATCAAATACTTTCAATTATCCATCTATATAACTTGGTAACAAGTTTTATTAGGAAAGAATTTGTGAACTTTATAGTGATGATTATAAGAGAAATAATGAGAAATAACCTCACCAAATTTTTCTTCTATATCACCTGGAAAAAAATTAGCGAGTTTTAAACATATTCCTTAATTAAAAAATATTTAAAATGACAGGTTTATTAAAGCACATTATTTTTTATTTTAATTTTTATTTTAAGTGCGGGCAGGGCAGATACAGTGACTGGCTCCTGCATTCACCCTGACTGGATGCACCTAGCAAGCACTGTCTTGGGCAGAGATTTTGCCTATAGTGCGAAGGCTCGACAGCCATCCTCAGCACATGCGGCTAATGTGCTAGAATGTATAGAGCTATGGCTGCAGGAGGGCAAGAAAGAGAGAGAAGGGGGAGGTGGAGGGTAGATAAGCAAATGGTTGCCTCTCCTGTGTGTCCTGACCAGAAATCAAACTCAGGACATCCACAGCTGAGCCGATGTTCTACTGCTGAACCAACCAGCCACGGCTCACTGAAGCATATTAGATTATTTCCATTGATTCACCTGGAAGAGTAATATACTATATATTCTTAAATTTTAAATCCAATAAATATCAATGGCTAAGGAACATAATGTGTTCAGCCATATAGCTATATTCTAAGCATGTTCACATATTCTCTATTTTTAATTTTAATTTTAATTTTTAATTCTTGTCCCCATGGATTTTAAGTAGAAAGTAATTTAAATTGGGAAGAATTCTAAAGTTTGATAGTTGGTAGAAGAATGTCATTGCATGAAACAAATTTTCTAGTATCTTGTTATTGTTTATCTACAACATGTAAAGAAAAATGAACCTTAACTTGTAATATTTACTTTGTTGATATAAAAATGAAGTTTATTTTGAAGGATTCATGCATACAAATTATCCCCTTAAAGCTGAACATTTTCCCTTTGAGATTACTGAAGATTGCTAGGAGAAGAAATTATAAAAACATGTTCATTGAATAATCTACTTCCATATGCCACTCAACACTTATTAGTAATTGACCATTACTAAGAAATCTTCCCCTTATCTTTAATCATCTGCAATATAATCCAGGAACAATATGCTTTGTTCAAGGGACAGAAAACAGCCCATGCAATGACAATGCTAAACCCTGTGAGGAGGAAAGATAGTCCCACAAGGAATGTAAAGATGGCCTTGCTAATAACATGTTCCAGGGCCAACAGCAGCATGCTCTAAACCAGGAGTAGTCAACCATTTTATACCTACCACCCACTTTTGCATCTCTGTTAGTAGTAAAGTTTTCTAACTGCCCACTGGTTCCACAATAAGGGTGATTTATAAAGTAGGGAAGTAACTTTACTTTATAAAATTTATAAAGCAGAGTTACAGCAAGTTAAAGCATATAATAATAATTACTTACCAAGTACTTTATGTCATATTTTCACTGTTTGACAGAATAAATCTTTATAAAACAACTTACTATAGTTAAATCTATCTTTTTATTTATATTTTGGTTGCTCCACTACCGCCCACCATGAAAGCTGGAATACCCACTAGAGGGCGGTAGGGACCAAGTTGACTACCACTGCTCCAAACTATGCTTTTACTAAGATAGATATCCACAGCCACTCATTTTTTCTTTCTAATTGGAATTTTAGTCTATCCTCTGATCATTCACAGATGACCCAGTGAATGAATCTTTATCTAAATCAGTGATATGGATAACTGATTGGGATAGTCTTGCTTTCCATGAATTAGAGTACTGTACATAAGAAATATTACCATCATCACACAATTACAATAGTTCTAGCATCCTAAAAAGATGTTACAGAAAATAGTTCTGATTTACTAGGTTTTATTTCCTATTTCACCATGAACTTTGGCAAGTTCTTAACCTCTACTAGCTTCAGTAGATATTGTACTTACAATAAGAAAACAATAATACCTAATTGGTAAGTTTTCATAAAGGTAAAGTGAGATAATTCTTATGAAATCCTTAGAACTATCTTTAGAACATGATAAGGATTTAATAAATATTAGTCAGTTATTCTTACTCTTAAGACAGTGGCATAGACTGAATGTACACATTGTCCCAAAAGTCACATGTTGAAATTTACTGGTGCCTTAATCTTAGACTTCCCATACTTCAAAACTGTCAGAAATAAATGTCTGGTATTTATAATCCACTTAGTATATGTTATTTTGTTACTGAAATCTGAACAGATGAGACAGATGGCAAATAGAAACCTCCCTCAATGATCCTCCATTTCTGTGCAAACTTTTTGTTTGTGTGCAAAAATGAAGGACAAACTTACTGCCTACTCTTCATGGTCTCTCATTTATGATGAATACATTTAGATGAATAGCAGTTGCCATATTGTCAAAAAAACATGCTTACTATCTCAGAAACTTTTAAATATACTTAATGGCTTAACACCTGCCTAGAGAATAAGTCTCAAACTCTTTATTCTGGGCTTCAACACTCTCCAAAAGATAATTTCAACAGATCTTCTCAGTTGAAATTGTATTCTCTCCTCTCCACCAAGTCAAAGTCAACTCACTTTTAGTTTCCCCAAGTGATACAAATAGCTATAAACTTTCACGTGACTATACATATTATATATAACTGAATGCCTTTATTCCCTAACCCTAGAAAGTACTTTCTTTATATTTACCCATTAAAATATCTTGAAAATTTGAAGTAGAAAAATGTTTTATGAAGATACAAAAAAACAAGGAAACATCATTAACAAATTTGGAGTTGAAAGAAAGTAGAGAAACAGGAAAATCACTCAAGACAGTAGGTTGTTATAAATTTAAGACTTCTGTTTTTGTGGTTGATTAGGTTTAATTTAAGGGAAAATGTTAAGCATTTTCATAGTCTAAGACTAAGAAAAAAGTGGTAAGAAGACATTTTATAATCAAGACAGTAGAAGAGAGAGTAAAATACAGATGGTATTCGAGCTAAATTTCTTGAATTCAAATCCTAGCTCCACCTTTTACTCACTTTGGGAAATATTCTTAACCTCATTAAACCTCAGTGTCTCTATCTATAAAATGGGGATCTAGATAATATCCATTTTATATAGAATTGTTATAAAAAATAAATGGCTTTATTATATGTAGAGGATTTCAAAACTGTGACCCAAAGAAAGTAATCATAAAAGGGAAGAAGGCAATAAATTATGAAAATGTAAATTATTTTCAAGTCTTCATCAAAATTAATCTTCTACTCAACAAGAAAAACTTTGAACTACTTCTGATTTTCATGAAATTTTATTTCTACATTTATTGGGGGATTCAATAGAAGGAGAAACTGTTTATACTTTAACATAATATAATTATTTATGTGGGCCTCCTTTAAGTTGGAACTCCTTAAAATCAACAACTGATGTGGATCACTTCTCCACTATTGTTATTCAATAGATATTTGTTAAGTGAATATAAATACAAATATATTATCACTCCTTTAACTTGAAAATGCATTAATATAATTTCCACATCTTAGTAACATTTCAACAATCATATTTGATATATTTTACATAAAACTTATGGAGAGAGAGCAATACAATGCCCAATAATTTTATTGAGGCATGATTTTTGTAAATTTTTTAAATTTATTTATTCATTTTTTAGAGAGGGTGGAGAGAGGGAGAGGGAGAGACAGAGAGAGAGAGAGAGAGATGAGCAGGAAGCATCAGGCAAGCCCAGGGTTTCAAACCAGCAACCTCAGCATTCCAAATCGATGCTTTATCCACTGTGCCACCACAGGTCAGACCCGATAACACTTTGTTATGTGATTATTTTCTATATATGCAATTACAGCAACAATGACTTCATCCCCATTTTTAGAATTCCATTTATTATAGATACAAAGATTTAACAGCAACAGCCATTTTAGAGTTATAAGAAATGTAATCATGTAACATTTTTGAAAACTCAGGAATAACTGATGTATTTTTAAATAATACATAATTACAAATTAATGCTAAACATAAAGTCTTTGTGAAGTATATTCATATTGAATTTTCTGTATAAAATGTCTAAATATAAATAACTAATTCATTTTATAAATTAACTAAGCATATAGGGAATGACAAAATATACCTGGAGAGTATTATGCTAATTGAAATTAGCCTGTCAGAGAAAGACAAGTACCGTATGCTCTCACTTATATACAAAATCTAATGAACAAATTAAATTAACAAAATAGAAACTCATAGATTCAGAGAACAGACTGACAGATGTCAGAGGAGATGGGAGTTAGGGGGTTGGGAGAAGGGATTAAGCAAAGAAAAGAACATTCATAGACATAAACAATAGTATAGGCAGCACAAGAGAAAAAGGGGGTGGGGAAGTAGAAGAGTATAAAAGAGAATAAGTGGGGGGTGTAATGGGGTGATAAACACTCAATGTGATGTACAGATGATGTATTATGGAATTGTAGACCTGAAACCTATTAACCAGTTTCCAATGTCACGCCAATAAATTCAATAAAAATGTGAAAAAATAGAATTATATGGGAAAAATATTTATATATTATATAATAAAAATAAGATAAGATAAATACAGAAATATTTCACCTTTGGTTCTCTTAATTTACAGGCCAAATTCCAAATTTATAAATTAACAGATTCAAAGTTTAGAAATACATGAAAAATTGGTTCACAACAAATCCAAATAGTTGGGTTTATAAAACACTTATATTTGTCAGGGACCATAGGCAGAGTGTTTTGATTATTTTGATTCTATGAATATAGTCACAACCTTTTCAATATCAAAACTTGATTTATAAATCAGTAATAGATATGATGCAACCCTGGGGAACTCATTCTCTGAATTCATAGTCAAAGATACTGAAAAGGACACAGATGATCGAATTGCACACGGTTCCTTCTTTGTGATATATTACATAAGAAATTTCTCATTCTACATAGTAAGCTTGGTTTTCCATCATAAATTATTGTCTTTTGTTTTGGGAGACTATGAACCAATCATCTTTTTCAGATATGCTTATGTTCCCATATGGATTGTAACCAATTATAATGCTCATTCTATCAAGTAGGTAAGAATGCAGATCATTACTCTTGTGTATTAACCTTGCTCTCGGTTTCATCTTACTCTTCTATTGTTTTAACATAGGTATCCCTATTTGCATTTAATTTAACTTATTTGCTATATGTGTCATGTTTTTTATGCTGCATCAACTGATTTTATGTTAGCTATAAATTAAATGTAAATTAAACAATATTTTAACATAGTGTAAAAGCTACAATATCCTCAAATATAAGGATCAGTAAATAAAATTGCCCTTAGTCAAAAACATAAGGAATTAGTAACATAACTATGAGAACAAAAATGTGATAAAATATTTACTTTTCAAGACTTTTATTTTTAAGATATTTATTGCCAGTTTACGCACATAATAATTATATAGCAAAAAAAAATATTTCTTTTCTTTTAAGTCAGAGCTGCAATTAGAAAAGCCTAAGGAAAGTAACTATAGAAAAATTTTAATTTTTATTTACTGACTTTAGGAAAAGGGAGAGAAAGAGAGAGAAAGAGAGACAGACAGATAGAAACATCCATCTTTTTCTGTATGTACCCTTAGCAGAAACAGAACCAACATCTACATATTGGGACATAGTTCTAACCAACCAAGCTATCAGGCAAGGACAGATTTTAGATTTCAAGCACATTCAGTAAAGACCAAAAAAGTAGTTTCTAAAGGCATACAAGTTTCAGCACTAGATTTCTGTCCTCTATTATTAACTGTATGGAAAATCTTTCATCATTGAATAGCTCTACTGCACACACCCTTAACATAACTTATCAAAGTTGACTAATCAAACTTCACAGGGAAGAATAAACCCAAGATTTAAAATGCGCAAAGTATCTTTGCAGAATGACTCCTATAAAAATTCTTACTACTTGTTCTTCCATGCACCAAAAATAAGGATCTTTTACATGAACTTGGTTCATTAAAATATGTGACACATGGCATTATCCATTGTTTTTGGTGGGCAACTATCCCCTTTCCTCCATTCACCTATCTAAAATTATTTTTCCTTGTCTGTAGAGTGGCTGCTTTACAAAGAGCTACAGAATAACAGATGGTCATTACTGTGGTTCATTGAGTTTATATGCTAGCAGGAAGTTAGATGATTGCTTTTCAGGGTTCTTATCATGCATTGGACAGTCTATTTCACCACAGGGAATTCTGAAGCTGTCAATATATTTTTTGGCTAAGCATGCCCCATAATTTTTCCTTTTAATCATGGTCCCATATAATCATTTGAATGAAAGATAATATGATTTTTCTTTCTTTCTACATGTTTCAAAATTTATGCATTAAAAATGAGCATTGATTAATGTCTATAAAACTCCATTTCTATTTTGGGAGCAACATTATAAACTGTTACAGCTTCTTCAAAAAAATACAAACTTTTCTCAATCTGGCTTTTTCATTTGGAACAAATACTTTAAATTCTTGTCAAAACAAATAAGAAACTCCAAGTAAACAAAAGCCTCTATAGAAGCATAGAGCTCAAAGTTACTCAAAATGGTCATAAACTCAAGAATCAGTTGCCTCAAAAAAAACAAACTTTTGTCTTTGATTTTCTATATTTATACTGTCAGCATTTTTCTAGGAATTGTGTAGAAAGAAAAAAAATGAAAATAATTCCATTAAGAAAAAAATATATGGTCATGATCCATTGGCTCAGCAGTACAGCATTGGCCTGACATGTGGAAGTCCCAGTTTCGATTCCTAGTCAAGGCACACAGGAGATGTGACCATCTGCTGGTCCACACCTCCCCCTTCTCTGTCTCTCTCTTTCCGCCTCCCATAGCCAGGGCTTGAATGGTTTGAACAAGTTGGCCCCAGGTGCTGAGGATGGCTCCATGGCATCATTGCAGGCACAAAAATAGCTCAGTTGCTGAGCAATGAAGCAGTGTTCCCAGATGGGCAGAGCACCATCCAGCAGGAGGCTTGCCAGGTGAGTCCTGGTCAGGGTGCATGCAGGAGTATATCTGTGTCTTCCTCACTGCCTCTCACTTAAATTTAAAAATAAATAAATAAATAAATAAATAAATATAATATATAAACCTCTATAAATTACCTATACATTACTATAACATAGAGTAATAATGACTGTCTCTTTATTGTAAAAAATGGATTAGTTTAAATTAAAAATGACAAATGAAAGATCAGAAAAACTTAGACAATAAAGTAAAGCAAGAAAAATAATTGAGTTACTATATACAGGATAAAAAGGCAAAAATTATAACTAGCTTTCTGAATGAAGACTCAAGTCACAAACATCACATGGGAAAATCATGTGTGTGTTGAAATGTTAACAACATGGTCGATTACTAGGTGTAGCAGCAGAGCACAGGACAATTGTATGGTAAGAATAGAAGGTCTGATTTTTGCTTTTTAATTTTATGCACAAACACATTATTTTGTGATGCTGTTTGGTCCTACAACTATTTTCTACTAAAATCGCAAGGAGCCTGATATTTTGAGGTACAAACTCAGACTCAGGTATGGTTTTTTCTATTTGCTTTGCTTGATTGGTGTCCTTTTTAACCTAATCTTCTTTTCAAAGTATCAGAAATACATGGAAGGCCAGCACCTATTGCTTATGCAAGAATGCCACTGTTCTGCATTGAATTAGAGGACACACATTTTGGCAATCAACCACATCACCAAACAACTTTCTAAATAAAATGTCCCATATATAATAGACTATGAGCTTCATGAGGACTAGAGCTGTTTCATCCATCATTGTACTTAGCAATGTGGTCTGTGCATAATGACTTCTTAACAGACATCAGTTTAATTATTGAATATACTTTAAATTGAGTACTTCCAGAAATGAATGACTCAAAAATGCTATGTTAACCTGGGGAAATATATTTTCACTACTCACATATATTATTTGCTGATCCCAACCTAATTTGTTAGGCTAATGTGGGGCTTAAAATTCCTCTTAACCAATAAAACTGTGAGAAAAATGAGTCCACTGCCTGTGTGGTTTTAGAACCTAGATATGTCCATTTTCTTTTTTTTTTTTAATAATTTTATTTTTTTAATGGGGTGACATCAATAAATCAGGATACATATATTCAAAGATAACATATCCAGGTTATCTTGTTGTTCAATTATGTTGCATACCCATCACCCAAAGTCAGATTGTCCTCTGTCACCTTCTATCTAGTTTTCTTTGTGCCCCTCCCCCTCCCCTTTCCCTCTCCCTCTCCCCCCTCCCCCCATAACTACCACACTCTTATCAATGTCTCTTAGTCTCACTTTTATGTTCCACCTATGTATGGAATAATGCAGTTCCTGGTTTTTTCTGATTTACTTATTTCACTTCGTATCATGTTATCAAGATCCCACCATTTTGCTGTAAATGATCCGATGTCATCATTTCTTATGGCTGAGTAGTATTCCATAGTGTATATGTGCCACATCTCCTTTATCCAGTCATCTAACAACGGGCTTTTTGGTTGTTTCCATGTCTTGGCCACTGTGAACAATGCTGCAATAAACATGGGGCTGCATGTGTCTTTACGTATCAATGTTTCTGAGTTTTGGGGGTATATACCCAGTAGAGGGATTGCTGGGTCATAAGGTAGTTCTATTTTCAGTTTTTTGAGGAACCACCATATTTTCTTCTATAATGGTTGTACTACTTTACATTCCCACCAACAGTGTATGAGGGTTCCTTTTTCTCCACAGCCTCTCCAACATTTGCTATTACCTGTCTTGTTAATAATTGCTAATCTAACAGTTGTGAGGTGGTATCTCATTGCAGTTTTGATTTGCATTTCCCTAATAACTAAAGAAGATGAGCATCTTTTCATATATCTCTTGGCCATTTGTATTTCTTCGTGGGAGAAGTGTCTGTTCATGTCCTCTTCCCATTTTTTTTATTGGATTGTTTGTTTGTTGTTGAGTTTTATGAGTTCTTTGTATATTTTGGATATTAGGCCCTTATCTGAGCTGTTGTTTGAAAATACCATTTCCCATTTAGTTGGCTGTCTGTTTATTTTGTTATCAGTTTCTCTTGCTGAGCAAAAACTTCTTAGTCTGATATAGTCCCATTCATTAATTTTTGCCTTCACTTCTCTTGCCTTTGGAGTCAAATTCATAAAATGCTCTTTAAAACTGAGGTCCATGAGTTTAGTACCTATGTCTTCTTCTATGTAATTAATTGTTTCTGGTCTTATGTTTAGATCTTTGATCCATTTTGAGTTAATTTTAGTACAGGGGGAAAAACTGTAGTCCAGTTTCATTCTTTTGCATGTGGCTTTCCAGTTTTCCCAGCACCATTTATTGAAGAGGCTTTCTTTTCTCTATTGTGTGTTGTTGGCCCCTTTATCAAAAATTATTTGACTATATATGTGTGGTTTTATTTCTGGGTTTTCTATTCTGTTCCATTGGTCTGAGTGTCTATTTTTCTGCCAATACCATGCTGTTTTGATTGTCATGTCCCTATAATATAGTTTGAAGTCAGGTATTGTAATGCCCCCAGCTTCATTCTTTTTCTTTAGGATTGCTTTGGCTATTCGGGGGTTTTTATAGTTCCATATAAATCTGATGATTTTTTGCTCTATATCTTTAAAAAATGTCATTGGAATTTTGATGGGAATTGCATTAAATTTGTATATTGCTTTGGGTAATATGGCCATCTTGATTATATTTATTCTTCTTAACCAAGAACAAGAAATATTCTTCCATCTCATTATATCTTTTTTGATTTCCCTTAACAATGGTTTATAGTTTTCATTATATAAGTCCTTTACCTTCTTTGTTATGTTTATTCCCAGGTATTTTATTTTTTTTGTTGCAATCGTGAAGGGGATTATTCTTTTGAGTTTGTTCTCAAATGTTTCATTGTTGGCATATAGAAAGGCTATTGACTTCTGTATGTTAATTTTGTATCCTGCGACCTTACTGTATTGGCTTATTGTTTCTAGTGGTCTTTTTGTGGATTCTTTGGGGTTTTCGATGTATAGGATCGATATGTTTATTTTCTGTTGTCCAATTTTCAAACACCTTTTTTGACAATGACAATAGACCTAAGAGAGTAATTACTACTTGCCGAATATTATAGATTTGTGTTTCATATAGATTAACTAATATAATCCTCATCATAAAATTATAAAACAATAAGGAATTCCCCTATTATACAGATGAGAACACAGAACTGAAAAACTAAATATTTACATAAAGTTTCCATATGTTGTTCAGTGGCAATAATATAGAGCAAGCTAAGGCTTTCATTGGTCCAGTGTTTACTCTTCCCACAGTTTACACTCTTCTTTTAAAAAATACTTTTGTTATTTCAAAGCTCTAAGCACATGTTTAACTGTCAAGAGATATTTTAAATATTTTAAACAAACTATAACACAGTGAGTGATAGTAGAACATCTACATTATTTTAAAAAATTATATTTTATATATTTAGAACCAGTTTGAATGTTTTGAGTACTTTCTATGTGCTAGGCATTATATACACAATTCTTAAAATATGTCATCATTTAATCTAATCTAACACTCACAATCTCCTGAAATAGGCAGAAATATTCCATTTTTATATAAGAACACTCAGGTAACACATGGCAGGAAGACAAATCAACTCATAGATCTCATACATCTAAAGGCAAATCATGTGTCCTTTGCTGCCTCATGCTAGAAACTACTAAAACAAGTTGATCAGGACATTTTCATTATTTGATCACACAAATGTACTTTTCAGAACAAGGTTAGGCTACATGAAAAGGGAACTAAATCTTAGCCTGATTGTTGATAAAACAGCCAGCATTTTTACAGGGAGAAATGAAGGAGCCACAAGTGACCTGGGACCCTTGTAATTCTTCCTTGGGGCCTGGCATCCCTGAGATATTGCTGTCTGTCATTTAGGTGATAAAATAACCCTTCAAAATTAACTTGCTTACACAAAATGTCTTCACCATTACTATCAAATGTAGCAGCAGTTCATATAAAGAGACCAGATCACTTTATACTATAAAATGATATGACTAATGAAAACAAATTATGCCCAAATTATGTTGCTCAGTAATAATGTCAAGAGCAGCAGAGAAAGTGAAAGTCTGAGCTAAAACATTTTGTAAAAATAATATTTGAAATATTTGGAAATCTATGGTTAGGGAGTTACATGGAAACATACTCTTCTCTGAGAGTGGATTTAAGGGGCAAAAAAGAAGGCATTTACTAGGGTTTATTTATCAAATCTTTAAAAAAGAAAATACAGGTTTTAGTTTTCAATGAAAAAGTAAAATGTGATATAGTACAGAAAATCTCACAAGAGAAAATAGTCTCATTTGTCAATTTATAGCTTGTAGTTATGTTTAAACACTATAAAGAACAAATAAAAGCATGACACTGAGTTACTTATGTGCTTGGGTATTCAATTCAAAAATTAATTTCCAAAAAAATAAATAATTTTCAGTTTTATTTTTACTATTTTTACTTTGTTTTTATAAATAATAAGATATATTTTAGGCCCTGGCTGGTTGGCTCAGTGGCAGAGCGTCGGCCTGGCGTGCAGAAGTCCCGGGTTCGATTCCCGGCCAGGGCACACAGGAGAGGCGCGCATCTGCTTCTCCGCCCCTCCCCCTCTCCTTCCTCTCTGTCTCTCTCTTCCCCTCCTGCAGTGAGGCTCCATTGGAGCAAGGATCGCCTGCGTGCTGGGGATGGCTCCTTGGCCTCTGCCCCAGGTGCTAGAATGGCTCTGGTCGCGACAGAGCGATGCCCCGGAGGGGCAGAGCATCGCCCCCTGGTGGGCGTGCAGGGTGGATCCCCGTCGGGCGCATGCGGGAGTCTGTCTGACTGTCTATCCCCGTTTCCAGCTTCGGAAAAATACAAAAAAAAAAAAAGATATATTCTAATATAGAATCATAATTCTGAATGTCATGTCTCAGCATTTATGTGTAGTCAGTACAGATACACAGAATAAAGGCATTTTCTGCTTTCCAATGCCTTGTGACATGGTTTCAGCCCGGGGAAACTGAGCATGAGGACACACAGTACAGTGGTCAGCCTTTCACCAGCCCCCTCACCCACTCCGGTCTGAACAAGAAATTCTTTACAAAGCTTTACTTATTTTTAACCCACTTTGTTAGGTTTTCTGATTGTTAATTTGTTTTACTGCTAACCTTTGATTAGAAGTCACTGCTTCTTTGAAGTGCTTTTGGTATAATATTCTCATAGAAAACATCTGGTTAACCCTTTCCTCCCCTTTCCAGTTTCCCACTATTGTCTTTAACTGCTCATCTATACTCTGTGTTTTGGTATCAAATTTTGGTCCTGAATCATTGGTCAAGATTAAGAGTAGGGAAATAATATTATGTTCTGATAAAACAAGCTGCTGCTAACTTTTCCCATTAACTATTTTCTTTATCATGTTGCAGAAGGCAGTTTCATTCCCATGGATAAAACTTAGAAGACTCTTTAACTCTTCATTGTTAATTTACCTAATTGCAATTTCTTTTCTTTTGTCAGAGGCAAGAGCTCACTTATTAACCTGTTTGCTTATCTGTACTCTCAAATATTAGATTTAGATGGCTCTAGCTCACTAGGACATCTACATCACTAACATCCAAACCCTCCCCATTAAGATCTCAAGTGTTAGATCAAAACAAACATCAACATTTTACATCCTAGTAACCATCAGTCTTTCTCTGAATGCTTATATAGAGCCAAGATCTTTGCTTTGCTATAAATTTACTCAAATCATCAAGAAAGAGTAGCACCCTCTGAAAATTTTCGCTAATTCATCAAAAACTTATTCTAATACCAAATTAAATTTTTTATGACTGACTCCTTATACCTTAAAATGTGAATTCTTCTATCAAAAAGTTTGATTTTATTTTGGGAGCTGAGGTTTAGATGCATCGATGACACTATAATTTATATGTAACTTTTGCACACACTGCTTTTAGTTTGCCCTCAGGTGTGTATATCAAATGCCATTCTAAATATAGAATATCATTATGAAGTTTAGACTGTTCAATCTAGGAATAGCTCTGCATTTTACATTGTCTGCCAACGGCTCTTATTCAGTAAAGAGTGTCGGGAGCAATGAGTTGAAAAGGTGTCTGGGACCACATCAAAGATCAGTGCAGTAAGTGTCATGGAAAATGTCTCTCTAAGGAATGGTGCAAACAAGGCATGGGTGCCAGCTCTCTTCATTCCAGACTTAGAGCACAGGATTCAGCTTCGCTGTTTGCTAGAATATTGTTTAGCCCAGCATCAGGCAGTTTAGTTGTCTTTTACAAAGAGCAGCCATTGGTGTTGATAAAATTCATCCTGCCTCTGAATAAATACAAAAACCCTTGCACCATACCCTCTAGGTGGCTGTGACATTCTTTTTTTTTTTTTAATTAAACTATCATTGTTTATCCAGCATCAGAAGAACTGTCTGAGAGCAAGAGTATCTCCAAGGAGAGACTCTATATAAACTCCAGGGAAAGCAATAAGCCTATCATTACAGGTTTATCAGCGCCTGCAATCAATACACTTCTGAAAAAGTGGCAAAGCGTAGAGGGAAGCCATGAACTGAAAAGTCTCCTATCTTTCCTTTCAAAATGAATGACTGCTACACAAAATCCAAATACACTATTCCTCTATTCTTTCAGTTTTAATTTTAGAAAAAATGGTTAGTGAGAGATAAACTGTTCTTTAGAAAATTAGATCATGTGCTTTATGGAGTATGATTTTACATACTCGACTTTTCGTCAGTGACTAATAGTAACACTGGGACAACTTTAGAGGCTAGAAAGGAAAATGATCACCTCATTGAAAATGTTCTTGCTCTATATAATTTGTGTTTTTTGCAAGACCTCTCTGAGAGCTTCTTCTCCTAAAGCCTTGTCCCTAATTGAACTTCCTCCCATTTAACTGGGAGAAATTAAGATATTCTTTACCAAGGTGCCTAACACACTCTATAGATTCTGATATTAAAGCAATTATAATACATTATTTTAATCATTCAATTACATTATGATAAGCCCCACTAGAACTCGGTTTGTAAAGAAAAGCTTGTTTCTTAATTATCTTTTGATCCTCAGTTCCTGAGATAATGCTTTGCACAAGGTAGGCCCTTAATAAACATAATTCAATGAGTAAATATATTTATTAGTATTTTGTTAAAGAGAAAAAATGTTGAACTTGACAGACTGAAGTTAATCAGGCAGAATTTCCTAAAGCAGTAGATATCATTTTTGAGAAGATAACAAACCCTACACTTTAGAATGGAAACTAAATGAAATAAGTCTGCAGAACTTGGGGTAATGAGTAGGGAAGTTAGGTATACACGATGGCAAAAACAAATAAAACATCAACATTAATTAAAACTGGAATGCTAGATTTTGTTTTAGGCTTGGATATAGGAATAAGTGATTTCCATGCAGTTTTTGTTGACTAATTTCTTTCTCTCAAGAGAAGAATGTAACAAGTTCTAAAAAAGTTGGAAAGACAGAGTTAGCATATATAATAACTTATTATATAACCGTCCCCTTACATAAGCTATCATATTAAACTCTAATAGTATTGTGATTTTGGTATTTCTATTTCTTCATCTTATTATAGCTAAAGAAATAGTATTCAAAGTAATAATTTTTGCTCAAAGGCTCTAGTCAGTAAGTGGCAGAATCAGTATTTAGATTCATGTTTCTTACTAGACAGGCTCGGAACTGGAAAGGAAAAGGAGCCCTGTAGGGAAATCAGCTGTGTTAGGCTTGCTCGCTTGTTTTCCAGCTGCAAGCACTTTGCATGACTACTGCGTGAGCACGTGGCAGAAAGCCACATGTATGCAGCCTATATAAGGCTACGGGTACTTTCTCTCGGGGTGATTTTCCCATTGCTCGCCAGCCATCATGCCTTCCTGTTTAATTGCTTGCCTTTGAGAGAATCCAATAAATGGGGAACGGTCCAACACCTTTTGACTCAGTGGTTTTTCTGTGTTCTGCCAGAATCCAGTGTGAACCTGCCTGGCCTTGATCACCAGCATTGCAAGTCCCACAAGATAAATTAATTTTCTGGTAGTATTGGGACTGATCCTGTAATGCCCTTGTGAAGGCCAGGCAGGTTCATATTGGATTCAGGCAGACAGTAGAGAAACGGTAGAGCCAGAGAGTGTTGGGCCGTTCCCATTTAATAGAGTCTCCCAATGGCGGACTAGCAAACAGTCAGGGGAAACTGCTTCTTGGGCAGCAAGCAAACAAACAGCAAAACGGCCACTCACAGAGCCAGGCAAGCAATCACAATCTGCAATCCATCCAAGCGGCCATCGCCTTACATGGGCTATACACGTGGCCTTGCCACATGCTCATGCACTAATCATGCAAAGTACAAGTGAGCAAGCCTAACACAGCTGTTTTCCCAACATCTCCACTGAAATATCTTAAAAATGTTTCTTGACTTTAAGTATCTCAGTAAGTCGTTTTGATTTAGGGAGTTTTGATCTAGGGACACACACACACACATATGTAATTTTTAAATTTTCATATATTATTAAAAAAAAACAACTGCCAAACACTAATCTTTCAAATTTAAAAATCTGAAAATGTGTCTTTTGGCAGATTCCCATATAGAACTCAATTTCCTCCCATAATAAAATATTTTGGAAGGGAGATGCAAATTATTTGGTGAAATGTCAAAGTGGCGGCAAGCTCAGACTTTGAAACCAGATAGAATGGATTCAAAACTGGCATCACCATCACACCCTGTTTACTGTGGGCAGACATTTCTCCATTGGACTCTAACATTTCTGCACAGTTTGTCCTTCTACTCTTTGTACCAGACCACCTTTTCAGAAATATTTGTATAGCAAATAGACTTGAAGAAATGAAATAACGTCTTCTACCATATTGAAGGGCAACTTACAGGCTTGGGAAACAGAGATAGTGTCTCCCTCCAGAGCAAAGGGCAGGTGTGCTGTTTGTAAAGAAACTGGTTTCCCTAAGTCACAATTCCTCTTCCATAATACCACCTACTACATATGAAGGCATCTCACGTTCATATCATTTTCTGAGAATTTGGCCTGTGGAACTGTCACAAATGTCAATACATTAGTTCCTAAAACTCCAATGAATAAATAAACTTTCCTTTGTTTCTGACCCAAACGTCTTATGTCTTCCATCACCATTCAAGGCATTGAGGCAGAGAAACGTATTAACTTGCAAGTAAAATCTCATACTCTTCATAGTTCTTGACACTTACTGAGTAACCTTAGGCAATAATTTTTCAATTTCTGAATTTCAGTTTTCTATTGCTGTGAAATTTAAAAGGGATTATGCTTATAATGTCTTAGTACACTCACAGTGCTCAGATAAATGGTAGCTAATAGTAGTCATAGAAATAGCACCACTAGTGGCAGAAACAGTAGCAGTAATAACATTGATAGCAGTGGTAGTACTAGTATCAGCAACAGCAGCGACAACAACGGGGGCGAACACTGGAAGAATGTCATATATGGCAGGAGTTTTACTTAGTAGCAGGTAGAGATGGTGTTATTAAATTTTCACAAATGAACTTGTGGGTTTTTTTCTCTCACTGGTTAAGTAAGATAAATGTGAGCTAACTCTCGCAGATTTGATCCTTTGCCTAAGGTAATTCATGTGGTAATTGTTAAAGCTGGGATAAGAAACTAGCTGTGTTTGATTTCCATAGGTCTCTCTTGCATGTATCTGCTGCCCCAGGTTTGAGAGGAAGCTACAAAGTAATTTAGACGAGCAGTTGGACATTCTTACATCTCATCAGTAGAGGAATTACTGAAGCGCTTGTCAAGAGATAAATGAGATACAACTTTTTGTTGTTGTTAGAAAATATAAAGACCAGGGAGAAAGAAATGGCAGTCTCCAGAATTTCTGTGTCATTATTCACACATGAATTCAGCTAATGTTGAACATATTCTATTTTCCAGTCTCTGTACTTTGAATCTTTTCCCCCATTACTATATTATTGTGTTTTCCCCATAATACAAAAAATGTTTATCAGTATTGATAAAAAACCACAAGGCATTCTTAATTCCACAATCCCCCCTACTAAGTCCTTTACCAAAAATGCTTAGAGATTCACAAATCCAGTCAGTATTTCAAAATTTAAAAACCTAATTAAATTGTAAGCATCATAAAATTCATGTTTTCCTAATATAAATATGAAGACATACACATACACACTGTATGCATAAATATGTTTATAAATATAAAATATATTTACTGTCTCATTTCACAAATAAAGTCTTATCTAACAAGCATTTTTCTAAACTTGTCATGTAGTATAAGACACATATATTTAATTTTTTTAAGGTTCATATATCAAAAAAGAAACATTTGCAAAACACTCTTCCTACTGACTACAACTATTACTTTTAAAATGTTTTCATTGTGTCAAATATTAATCAGCATAAAAATGATATATGTGTCCTTACCTCTACAGATGGGAACAGGAAAATCCCATGAGGCTGTATTAATTGAATTGGCTATACAGGTGAGTTGAGGGTGACCATCAAGGATGTATCCAGTTACGCAGCTGTAGCGAATCTTGTCCCCAATGTCAAACCTTGTACCATATAATACAGCTTTGGGTGGGACTCCTGGGTTTCCACAAGAGCTACTCTGCAATTCTGTAGAAGACAGGGAAAGGACAGCTTACAGTTATTTCAACACATATTTTAATTTTTGGATTTATAAAAATGTAGGTACAGATGTATCCTACCCTTTTAAAAACAGTCACAAGAAATGGTTATTGTTTAAATACATGTAACAGAAAATTGGGAAGGGAACTAAATTTTACTGAGCAAAAGTCACTTTCTGTGTTGAAAAAGATCAGATATTTTGTATTATTTAATCTTTGTAACAATTCTAAAATCAGAATTACTCATATTTTATAGATAGATAAAACAAATTAACAGCATTTATGTGGTTTCTTTGAAGTTACTTTCTACTGACTTAGTAATAAGCAAATCAAGTTTCATTAATATGCCCTAGTACTCTTATTCTTTTTTATCCTCTTTTCTAAGTGAGATAAGGAATATAGAGAGACAGACTTCCATATGCACCCTGACTGGGATCCACCCAACAACCCTCATCTGGGGCCAATGCACAAATCAACAGAACAAATTTTAGTGCCTGAGGTTGATGCTCAAACCAATCAAGCCATTGGCTGTGAGAGAGGAAGACAGTGAGAAGGGGGAGAGGGACAGGAAGAGAAGAAGATGATTGAAGATGATTCAATTCCGACCAGGAATTGAACCCAGGATATCTGTCATGTCTCTTTACCAGCTATCAAGGTTTGAATTGCTTAAGTCAGACAGAGAATGACAAATACCATATAATTTCACTTATATCAATATGTAGAATCTAATGAACAAAATAGAAACAGATTCATAAATACAGACAACAGACTGACAACTGTCACAGAGGAGGGCACTGGAGGGCTGGGAGGAGAAGGTGAAGGGACAAAACAGTCCATTTTAACTATTATAAAATATTTGTTAAGGAAAATAGATATGAACAATAAACCGGAGAATTCTCATATCCATCAAATGTGCATGCCAGATATATATTGGGCTTGTCGTTTCAGTTCCCTTTTGAAGCAAATACTTTCATCTAAAAGCAGAACTCCTGAGTTGATTGTTTTCTTTCAACAAAGATGCGACTAATAGATTGATCTAAGGTTTAGGTAACTAAAATAAAACAATTATGGAACCTGACCAATTCTTATCTGATATTCATTCTATAATGCAAAGGTTAAAGTGAGGTTGGAGTGTGATGGTGCAGGGAAGTAATTCAAGTTATTTTCACCATACTGTTGCTGAACATTGATCAATGTTAAGTGCAAAAATAAATATATAAACAAAACTTCCCATGTACTGCAGCCTTTGTAGCATTAATTCTTGGATCTATCTCATGAGATAAAGTTTGTAAATAAAACAGAAATACTTAAGAGTGGACAGTTGAATGAATTGAGAAGGTCACTGGAAAGCACATCAAAAGAAGTTACATACAAAATACGTCTCTGAAAATGGCACAGAACCTTTATATAGGTTTACTTTTCTATCCACAACAAATGATTAAGTAAATTAAAACCTTTTTTTTTTTTGCTGAAAAGATGTACATTTTATTTATCCTCTCTTCTCAGAGATATTTAAATTATCGGCAAATAATATGAAGGTATTTTGGCAACATTAACTATTCGAAAGTGTTAAGTATTGATGTAGAAAAAATTACTTGGAAAAGATTCAAGTAAACAAAAATCCAATTGTTGGATAGAAGTTACAGGTTAGTGACACTTGGCAATATTAATTAAAAAAATATAACTACTTTGTAAGTGATACACCAATTTATTCATCAGAAAATCTGGAGGATTACTATTAACCTTGCTCTGTGATATGTACAAGTTAAAGCAACATCTTTGCTTTCTAAGATTTTAAAATTTAAGACAGGTAATTTAATTGCTGATATCATCTCTGAGTCATTCTTTGTTCTAGACACAGAGATATTCATATTCCCAATTACGTCTCACTAAATACCCAATAACATATATGATTTTCCCCCTTGTACAGAAAAAGAACCTGAGACTCAGGTAGATTAAATAACTTTCTCAAGAACACCCACATAATAAATAGGAGGATTATGGTTTAAGCTTGGATGTCTCTAATTTAAAACTCTCAGGTGGTTTTACAATTCTGCATTTTGTTTATCCATAAAAAAGCAGATATTCTTTCCACAAATGTTTACTTAGCTGCTGTCTGGGGATATAGATTTGCAAATAATACACATGGCCCTCCCCTCATGGATTTTTCTAACCTGGTGTTAACAAAAGCAATAAATGATTATAGAATAGTAATTATAATGTGACAAGTGAGATAAATGTATAAGCTATAATGAAAACATACAATTGTGAAAACCTAATTAGTCTTGGTTAAGAGAAGGAATAAAAGGAATTCCATGATGCTGTAAGGCTTAAATTAAGATCAGAAACAGAATAAGGAGTTAGCTGGATCAAAAACAAAACAAAACAAAGAGTTAATAGGTATATTCAAATTTAAACATATAATAACCAAAGTACTATAATAGTTATTAGATTTAGCAATATAGTGAATACAGTGTCTATGAATGTAATAGGGTAGAAACTGAATCGGGGGAAAATACTTTCAAAAAGATCGAGCAAAGATAGTTTTACATAGTGAATGCATAGGCTCATGATTAGAGAGGGCAACTATTTGTGTCTTTAATTTTTTTAAAAGAGATACTGTAAGATCTCCAGAAGAGAATAACAGAGTACATGATTGAAATCCATTCTATGGCCCAGTGTGTAGGAGTCCCGGGTTTGATTTCTGGCCTGGGCACACAGGAGAAGTGATCATCTGCTTCTCCGCCCCTCACTCTCCTCTCTTTCTCTCTCTCTCTTTCTCTCTTCTCCTCCTGAAGCTATGGCTCTATTTGAGCAAGTTAGCTCCAGGCTCTGAGATGACCCCATATTCATATTCTCACCTCAGGTTCTGAAATAGCTTGATTGCTGAGCAATGGAGCAGCAGCCCTAGATAGGCAGAGAGAGCATTGCCCCATAGAGGGCTTGCTGGGTGGATCCTGGTTGGGGCATATGCAGGAGTCTTTCTCCCCACCTTTCACTTAATTAAAAAAAAGAAATTCATTCTAAATATACATATGAATAGAGATTTTGCTAAGTGTGTAAGATATATACTGTATGAATTTATAAAGTTAATACTAGAATAATAGTAAGTATGTATAATTATTAAACAAAATTATCAAAATTATTTTAAGTGAGAAGTAGCAAAACTAATACATGCACACTATTTGGATATGAGAATTTTGATATAATTAGAGGAAATAGTATATATGATTCATTTACATGTCGAGCAAGTACTCAATACATGGTAGATATTATTAGCTCAAGAAATCGTAGCTTTATTATTATAATTAATTTTGCTTTTGAGACATCTAAATTTGGTATGGTTAAGTTATGAACTATTAGAGGTATGGATAGTGTCATGTCTTTATTAAGTGCTAATATACTAGGTTATATCATTCTTGTTGTCTTAAAAATTAGTAAAAAAATAGTAATTTAGTCAAGGATAAAGGTCAGTTTATTCTTCTCTTAGTCATAAATTAAATTCAGAGATAATCTCAACTCCTGGTAGAAGATTTGTATAAACAAAGTCACAAAGCTTCTCTATAGGTGTCACTAGTTAATTCAGTCTTTCCTCTAGTAGTTGGTACTATTTATCAAGCACTATGCCAGACATAATAATAATAAAAACATATCTTTTATTTATTGCTGCCTAAGAAGTAGTCCACAGTAGATTTTTTAAAAGAAAAAAGTATTTAAAATAAAATGTAAATCTTGAAAGAGAGTATGTAGAAAGGACTATAGAAGAACAGTGTTGCCCTGTTTTCCTTGGAGAAATTCAATAATACTCTACCAAGCAATTTAAAAAGAGTGATTTATAATAATAAACACATTAAAAAACCTTGGCTCTAAAAAAAATATCCAATTTGTTAGAAGGACATGGATAATTGTGAAAGGCAATATATTTAGCAAAATATCAAGAAGAAAACTTGACCTTGAAAATTGGAATGAAAATCAAATAAAATGATAAGGAATACCATGACTACAGAATTGCATAATTATTCAGTCAAACAGATGAAGCATGATCCTGCTAAGATCAATTAGCAATGCTTTAAAACATTGTAAAATTATATCTACTAAGGGAAGTAAAATCAAGTTGTTTGTACTTCTTACAGAAAATTAATCTCAGGGCTTTATTTCCCAGATGATTAAAAATAATTTAGAAAAACATAATATCAAGTTAAACCACCTAGTACCTCTCATCATAAGACTTCAAAGCACTGAACAAAGTAAAATGCTTTCCAACTTCTTTAGTGGTACAAAATGTTCTTTCATTCCAGACTGAGTCATTCCATTCATAGAAGATACAAATGGTGCCATTTAAGAATTCACTTGGAGACTCTTTTTTGACCATATAGTTTGTGAATATTTTTTTTTGTATTTTACTGAAGTTGGAAACGGGTAGGCAGTCAGACAGACTCCCGCATGCACCCGACCGGGATCCACTGGGCACGCCCACCAGGGGATGATGCTCTGCCCATCTGGGGCATTGCTCTGTTGCAACCAGGGCCATTCTAGTGCCTGAGGCAGAGGCCATGGAGCCATCCTCAGCGCTCGGGCCAACATTGCTCCAATGGAGCCTTGGCTGCAGGAGGGGAAGAGAGAGACAGAGAGGAAGGAGAGGAGGAGGGGTGGAGAAGCAGATGGGCGCTTCTCCTGTGTGCCCTGGCTGGGAATCAAAGCCGGGACTCCTGCACGCCAGGCCGATGCTCTACCACTGAGCCAACCGGCCAGGGCCTTATAGTTTGTGAATATTTTTAATCAGTTATTTCATCTATCATGTTCATGGACTTTAATTTCTCTCTCTCTATATATATAATATATAGATAGATAGATATAGATATATCTCTCTGTATACACACACAACACACACATATATATATAAGGTCATGATATATAGATTTAGCAATATCTTATAATTTATTTATATATTTTTCCCTCCCACTAGACTATAAGCATTCTGAGAACAGGGGTTCTAAATTGCCTTTGTGTGTTAAGAACTTAGCATATTGCCTGATATGTTATTAACAAGCAAAAAAAAAAAAAAAAAAAAAAAAAGAACAACAGGATTTTTCAGTTAATTTTTCAGTTAATTTGTTCCAGTAGAAAAATATAAAAAATGACTATCATACAGAGTTTTTAGGAGTAAATGTTTAGACACAAAATAGAGTGGAATGGTAAAATAGCAGAGAACTGTAGGTGTATAATGAATTAAACTAGTGTTATACGCACTGGACCACATTAGTAGCATGTGATCTTGTATGGGTCAAATTACATACTGTGCCATTCAAATTATCTTTTTTCCTCTTTATGAAACTACATTAAATTATATAAGCCAGTTCCTAAATATGAGCACAATTCATAAACTCCTGGCTACACAGCCAGTCCTCATTGAAATACTGAAGATGGAAAAAATATTAGGCCACATTCACATTTTGAAAGTCATACTAAAACTTTGGAAAATTTCTTCAGATTTGGCAATCAAAAGAAAGAATGCCCATTACTATTTTTATTATTTTTACTTAATGAAAGGGAATTCAAACAAACTATTGGTTGCTGGAGAAGAAATGAGAGCAAAGCAGCACTGTCTTAGCCAGTATGCCTAAGAGAAAAGTAGATTACTAGATTGATTTAGCAGAGAGGAGGGGAGGATGCGAACAGTCTCCAATGTATTCCCCCCAGGGAAAAGATTAAAGTCTACTGTTACCCTTTGTTTTTCAAACTAAGATAAATCTTTAGGTGTGCTTATTATATTTCCAAATGAAAGAAGTATGAAGAAGTGGAAGAGTAGTTTGAAACCAGAAACATAAAAATGTATGCTGTCTAGGCAACATCATTCTGTTTTGAGAGTGGGGTGTAAGGAGGACCCACAGGTAATATAGGTGAAATTCTGAGAGTCAGTTTGAAAGTAATGATCAAATACAATGGAAAAAAATCTATTGTACAACATCCAAGGACTAGCAGTTACTGGATAAGTAATTTTGATATGTGAACAAGAGGCAATTGAAATTCTTTCAATATCAAATACTTGTGTCCTTTTTTGGCAAAACAAATTTTACTACCTTAAATGAACTGATGAGAAACATTTTTGTTTTGTAAAACAACTACCAATGTATGAGAATATATGAGTGGAAAGATCAAGAAATATAAAAGAAAAATGATTATTTAAATCTAAATATATATGCTGTATAGCTACCAGAATATTAACAAAGCGCACGTGTGTGTGTGCGTGTGTGTGTGTGTGTGCGTGTGTGTGTGTGTGTGTGTAATGGAGGCACAATTGCAGCCATCCTTACTTTACAGTTTCTAAAAGTGGAATAATGTTGCATCTCACACAGGTAGCAGTTGAAAGCTTCATTCGGAATAATAGAAAAATATGAATAGACTTTCCTCTCCTTATGACAGAATTGGGACAAGTATCTGTATTAAGACTTTTATATAAAAGTGACTTAATTTTTAAAAAATGTATTAAACTAGTTGTGGATAATTTACTAGATTATATATTCATTCAATATAAGTGAGCGATGCCAAGTATTACAAAAATTAATCAATCACCAAATAATTATTGAAGCCTGCAGTATAAATGTGAAAGGGATATAAAAATAGGACACCATTTCTGTTCTTTCTGAAATTATAACTGAATTGGAAGCATAAGACTTGCATACTATGACCTTCTGGCAATTAAATAATAAATTCTATAAGCCAAAAAAATCAATTTATGTACTTATGCAAAAGGACGAATATTATATGAGATAAGTAGGATTTTATATGAAAAGGAGTCAAGAGGAGAGTTAAGTAAATTATATGAATAAAAGCCCAGATAGATAAATGTACAATATGTGGTCAAAGGCAAAATGCAAAACATATGAGGAAATACAGAATGAACCTTCAGAAAAGAATATTAGGGTCTTACTTTGGAGAGCCTTTACAACTTGGAAAAATTTTTAAAACATTTTTATTTATTCATTTCAAAGAGAGACAGAGAGAATGGGCGGGGGGGGGGGGGCAGGAAGCATCACCTCCCATATGTGCCTTGACCAGGCAAGCCCAGGATTTCAAACTGGCAACCTCAGCATTCCAACATATTATCCACTGCACCACCACAGGTCAGGCAGGAGAGCCTTTAAATGAGCTGTTTTAGGGTCAATGCTATGCTAATACTGACCGCAGGTCTCAAAATAAAATGGGTTAAATAGATAGCAGTTATTCCCTTTATGTGACTCTCTGACTGGTCTAAGTTAGGATGTATCAGACTATGCCCTCTGGTCATCAGAGACCCAGATGTTTTCCTACTTACTGTTCTGTCATCCTGCAGCGCATTGTGTTTATCCAGGGAAGCTTGACTGTCAAAGACATTGAAATCTAGGCTACTGCAGTGTTTTTCTACCACGGGTCCATTGACCAGTGCCTGCCCAGTGGAAATTTTGTGCTGGTCCATGAAAGAGTTAACAGCCCTGATGTAGATAGTAGACCCAATGATTCTGGTTGAATTTGCTTATGCCAGGGAGATTTCTACCTTAGTGGTTCTTGAAATAATTCTATTTCCACTGGTCCTCAAGTGTAAAAATGTTGAAAACCACAGAATCAGATGATGTTCAGAAAAAGAAACTTTCCCTCCCTTCCCATTACTACTGACAAACCTCCTTCTCATTACTGCATCCTGCTCAAATTCAAGGTTTCCAGAAGAAGCATAGAAACCTTTTCATTTTTGTTTTGTTTTGTTTCCCTTAAGGCCACCTTTACTTCCTCATAAATCAGTAACCTGTTAGAGAAGAAAATGGTCATGGAAGTGAATAGATTCTTTTGGAGGATATTATAAATATTCTCCTATCCTGATTCTGGTATTGAGAAGGGGTTCCTTATACTTGCATCCTCTGCTGTCCTCTGGCTCTGGCATTTCCTATTGGATAGTTCTTCCTTGTCCATTTTTTTTTTCCAGAATTTGAGGTGGGTATAAAAAGGTAGACTATCCTTCAGAGTACACAGTTCTTTATATATATAGTTTTATTTATATATGTATAGTTTTATTTATATATGTATATAATTTTATTCATATATATATAATTTTATTTAGAAAATTAAATTTAACAGGGTAACATTGATCATTACATTTCTTATATCCTGCATCTGCTAATGCGGGTTCAATGCTTGAAAACTGCATTAAGAATTGAACAGAGGGATTTCTAAATGAACACTAGAATTTATTTGGCTAAAATTAGACTTTAATTGATGGGCACCCATCACAATCAGCAGTTCATATGCTATAGAAATATTTACCTGAAATCTATGCACTCTTATTGATCATGTCACCCTGTTAAATATAGTTAATTTGTAAATAATAAATAAATAAATAAAATTAAAAAATAAAATTTCCTTTAAATCTTATTAGGAACTGGTTTGTTTGCTTCTAGTTATTTTCAGGTGCCAGTGAAAACTCACCACCCACCCAAACCATCCTTTAATTATCTCTTACATTCTCTTTTCTTTTTCTTCTTTTCCAAGTGATGGGATGGGAGATAAAGAGATAGATTTCTGAATGCACCCAATTGGGATCTACCCCTCAACCCCCATCTGGGGCCAATGCTCTACCCATCTGGGGCTATGATTGCAACCAAGCTATTTTTAGTGCATGAGGTGCAGGCTCCACAGAGATATCCTCAGCACCCATGGTCAATGTGCTCAAACCAATCAAGCCATAGCTGCCAGAGGAGAAGAAAGCGAGAGAAAGAAAGAGAGAGTGAAGGAAAAGAGGGAGGGGTGGAAAAGCAGATGGTTGCTTCAGCCTCTGTGCTTTAACTAGGATTTAAACCCTGGACAACCACAAGCCAGGCCGACACTTTACCACTGAGCCAACCAGCCAGGGCCACATTTTCTTTTTCAATTGGGATCCCTGGGGGTGATCTGAACAATATGCAGGCATGAAACATTCTTTAGCTGACCTTTGCCCCAGGGATGCCTTCCATCCTTTGATTAAGAAAGCAAGAGCCTTACCAAACCTTCTTACCCCTACTGTATAGAAGTAGTTGACATTTCTAATCTCTCCCAGTTTCATACCTATTCAGTGCAGTTCGATGTGGGCTCACGTACAGATTTTTTAGGGCTCCTTAGTTAGCTATCCCGTATAGCCTCTACAGACTCATCACTGACTGATGGCCTACCAGAACGGGGTTTCTCCACCAAACTGCCGGTTTCCTTCAACTGCTTATCCTACCTAGTAATGTTATTCCTATGTGGTGCCGCTTCGTTCTAAATGCGCCAATATTCACGTTGCACTTTGGTCACGGATTTGAATTTAGGGAGCCACAGAACACACTGAACTTTCCTCTGTACTGTTCACATCTCGACTGGCATGGCCGTGGGCTGCTCTACTGTATACACAGTGTTACGTCATCATCTCCTCATGCGCACATGCTGCCACATCATCCTACAGAAACTGGGAGGCTTTTCCTTTTATTTGGTGCAGATTTCACATTTCTGTCATCTTTTGTTGCTTTCCTGTGACCCATCAAAAGTGCACCATGACTTTACGGACACACTGTATATCATCTGTATTTTGTATTGTGTGCTTATCACTCCAAGTCAAGTCTTCATTCATCACCATTTAGCCACCATTTAAAGTATTCTACCGTCTCTAGCCCACATTTCCTTTCCCTTTTATAACCACCTACTGTAGTTTATGGGGTTTTTACTTTTGCTTAGTCCTCTCACCATTTTCATCCAGCCCCCACCCTATTCACTCTGACAGTGGTTAATCTGTTCACCATATATATGAGTCTGTTTTTATTTTGTTAATTTTTTTCATTAGATTCCACATATAAGTGAGATCATATGGTACTTGTCTTTCTCTGACTGGCTTCTTTCACTTAGCATAATAATCTTCAGGTCCATCCATACTGTCACAAAATACAAGATCTCCTTCTTTGTTACATTTGGGTAGTATTCCATTTGTAAATATATCACATCCTTTTTTTTTTACTTTATTCATTTTAGAGAGGAGAGAGAGAGAGAGAGAGAGAGAGAGAAAGGGAGAGAGAGAGAGAGAGAAAGGGAGAGAAAGAGAGAGAAGGGGGAGGAGCAGGAAGCATCACCTCTAATGTGCCTTGACCTGGCAAGCCCAGGATTTCGAACTGGTGACCTCAGTGTACCATTTCAGTGCTTCACACATTGTGCCACCAGAGGTCAGCCTGTATTACATCTTTTTTACTCACTCATCTACTGCTGGGCACTTGGGCTGCTTTCAAATCTTGGCTATTGTATATAGCACTTCAGTGAACACAGGGTTGCATAACAGTCTCATGTTTCACACTGAAAGAGAGCTGTCTGCATTTGAACTCATTTTCCTCAGGAAAATATGTATTTTTGAGGATTGAGTCATTGAATATGTCTGATTTCATTGTATTCAAAGCACATCATGTTTAACATGGGCAAAGGTCTCCCAACAATGTATGTACATTATTACTCAGTTCATTTATCTTCACTGAGATCTTAATATTTAGAATGTATTTTACCTTTTTAAGCACTGACACCTAGTAATCATGATAACTAGTTTTGTTACTGGTTGTACTACTAGTTACTGGTTATATTACTAGTTTTAAACTGGTTATCACTAGGCTCCTCATTTCATGAGGGCAAACTGCATACAATTCTCCCTGATGTAACCTACCCAATTACCTTTCAGGCTTTTTTCAGTGATCATGCATACTTGTGATTAAAATTAAGAGGAGCTATTTATGGATTGACTGAGGACTAAAGTTATTAGGATTGTAATATGAATATAGAAATTAAGTATCATTGGACCTTTTTGTTTTAATTAAGAACCCAAACACTCTTAATCAGCACATAATTAAATTTAAGAGGAAGTACATTGTGTGCTAATTGCCATTGATTATTAATAATATGCTTATTTATTCATGCAAACACTACAATGGCATACATCTCCAAGCTGTTTCTGAATGACAATAACTGAGCTTTGCATAATAAAACTATTGATGAAATAAAGTCTTGCAAGAAATATCAGATAATAGCTCAGATCTCAGAAATTTTTCCCTAATTTTTCTTTTTGAAAAATTAGAACAATCCACATAAACTCATATAAAAGAACATTAATTATATTCTGCTTCATCTTATCAATCATGTTATATTTTCTGGGACAATATATATTTTGGAAATATTTGATTAAAATATAAATAACTCATGTGCACTAAAAACAATCTTTACTTTAGCTTTTAAAGTGGTATTTTTCTTTTATTTTGCCATTATATACAATTAGAAATGACTTTTCATTATGTAGTATAAGTTCTTTTTTAATTTATTCATTCTCTCACTTAATATTATCTAATGATCATTTGTTTATTAAGCACCTACTGCATGCCACACATTGGTCTAGGCACTGGGGATATGACAGTGAGCAAAGAATACAGTGGTGGGATTCAAATAATGTAACATAACAACTGGTTCTCTGCCCTAATGTTCATTTTAAGTATAAAAAAATAATATACCAAAAGGTGGTTGATTATTTTATGTATTTAACACTCAAACAAGAACAATAAAAGAGGTATACCAAACTAGATTGTTATAAGAAAGTTTTAAAATATTAATGAAAAAGTATAAAATAATACCTGACAAAAATACAATAAAACTGATATTTAAGGTATTTCCATATTGCTTCTTGATTGGCATCCTCTCTTGCAGTTTTTTTCACCTATGACCAAAATGAATATTATAGGAGCTTAGAATATGCTATTTTGCAGATGAGCGTTAAAAAAGGGTAAGGAATGTAAATTTGTGATTTCCACATTGGGTGGCTGCCCTGGCACCCACCTTAGAGAGAACCCTGATGACGAGTGACATTTTAACAACCGGTTCACTGAACTCAACAAAAAATTAGGTGTCCGTTCTTCAGAACCAGTGCGAACCAGCTGAATCCCACCACTGAATGGATACCCCTTACCTCATGGAGTTTGTGAGCTAAACTTGTGAGCAGATCGTGGAGAGGTGACACTTATAAATAATATTAAGGTATTATTTAAAAATAAATGTTAAAGAGAAATATGAAGAAAGGGGAACAAAAAAATTGATGATGAAGGTACAGGTATTATATGTTACCTAAGAAAAGATGATAAAACTGAGATGTTGATATTAGAGTTAAAAATCTGACTAAATGAGGCAAAGGAGCTAACCTCAAGGCTATCTCTGGGAAATACATCCCAGGAAAGAGAGCTGTAAGTGCAAAAACCTTACAGCACAGAACACCTCACAAGTTCATGGAACAGGAAGACTCCATTGTAGTTCAACTGGATTTACTGAAGATGGGATTTGAATAAAATGACATCAGAGAGTTAAAACACAGCCAAATATAATAAGACATTTGAAGCCATTATAAGTACATGTTCAACTCATTCTTTTGATAGCTGCTTGTCTCTGAAAAAAAATGTTTATGTAGCTATATCATGATTTTTGTTATTTTAAGACATATAATTTCCTCATAATTGACAAAAGCTGTACTTTCTTTCATTACCTCCAAATATCACCCTGCTAATGCACTCTACCCCTAAGATTTTTGTTGCAATAGTTAGTGTGAACATTATAACAATACAAATACTATTTTTAACATTCTTAGCAAAGCTATGCATTATATTACTTTTGTTTTTTTGCATAAGTTTCTGTTTTCTCAAAATTATATATTTTTTAATTTCATGTTAAAGAAAAACTTAACTTCAAACTCTGCCTCTTGCCTGAATTTCTTCCCACATACATTCAGAAACATCAAAAATTCAACTTCAGATAACTGAAAAAAATTTCAGGACATTCTAGTCTTTTCCATCTAAATAAGTTGTTCTATTTTATGTTTCTATTATTACCAGAAATTATTCTATTTATTCCCTAAGACTACCTTCTTAGTTAAATCCTTTTATATATCCCATCATGGCCTCTTTCTTTGTTACAATAAACATTAGTATCTTCTTAAAGAATGTGTGTTTCAGAGATAAATAATGCATACCTATAAATGCCTCATACTATACTCAAATTCCATGACAGTTTGGATGGATACAGAATTCTAGTATGAGTAATCAAGAAAGACAAATATATGGTGGTTGAAAATGATTTGACTTTTGGTGATGAGTACAAAACATAATCAACTGTTCAAATGCTATAGAAATGTTTACCTGAAACCTATGTACTCTTATTGATCAATGTCACTCCATTAAATTTAATTTTCTAAATAAATTTTCTTTAAAAAAAGAAGTGTAGTATGGAAACCACTTATACTAGCATTTGGAAAGCAAGTCTGTGTTACTGTTAATGTTTTGAAGACCAAAGGCATTCTAAATTTTGCTACATTCAATTTGAGCATACTTTTCCCTGTCACTTGCTAAAAATCTGTATATTTTCTCATAGCTTAAATATATATATTTTTAATTTGAAGGAAGAAGTTACTTTCATCAACTGTTGTGGATACTTATTGGACCTTTTCTATATGGGAACTTGTGTCTTCTGCTTTAGAAAAAAATATTTTGGAAAATGTCCTCTCCTTCCTTTTATCAATGATCTAAAAAGGCCTATCAATCATTTGAAGGCCTTTCTGCTACTACTTTATCTCTTCCTTCCAAATTCCTAAATCTGTCTTTTCCCCTTTTCTGAAAGTGTTTCTCAAATTTGCCTTTAATCCTTCTATTGATTTTTCAATTTTTAAAATTTCAAAGTGTATTTCTTTGTTTTTTTTCTACAGTATCATGCCCATACTTTATGTCTTTTAAAGAATATTTATACAACATGGATAGACATTATGAACATTAGCATACTGAGTGAAATAAGTAAATCAGAGAAAGCTAAGAACTGTATGATTTCACACATAGGTGGGATATAAAATTGAGGCTCATGGACAAAGATAAAAGTGTAGTAATTAACAGGGGGAGGGGGACCTGGGGATGTCAAAATATGGGGGTGTGGGTTTGGAGAAAGGTGTAAAGAGGGACAAATATAAGGTGACAGAAAATGATTTGACTTTGAGCGATGGGTATATAACATAATCAACAATTCAAATGCTATAGAAATGGTTACCTGAAACCTATGTATTCGTAATAATCAATGTCACCATGTTAAATTTAATTTTCTAAATAAAATTTATAAAAAATATTCATATTAGTTTATCTTTAAATTTTTCTTTGCTCATATAGAGTTCTCAAAATTATTATTTTCTATTTAATTTAGCCTTTAGATTATATGCTAGAGAATTTCCTCAGAAGTTAAATTATAGTTTATCTGCTTATATCTACTAGTTGTTAAGTAAAAATCTGAATAGATGCTCAGATTATATGTATGCTGCTCTATACCCATAGATTTCTATATAGGGTAATGTTCTTGTTTTGTTAAGAGACTAATTATGTTAACATTTTTATATATCTCCTATTAGCCTGTTTATTCTGCATAAAAGAATCCTTAGCCCTGGCCGGTGGCTCAGTGGATAGAGTATTGGCTTGGCATATGGACATCCTGAGTTCAATTCCTGGTCAGGGCATAAAGGAGAAGTGACCATCTATCTGCTTTAGCCCACCCTTCTTTTCTTCTCCTCCTTCTTTCCCTCTACCCCTCCCAGAGCCAGTGGCTTGTTTGGTTGGAGCTTGGCCATGGCACTAAGGATAGCTCCACTGGAGCACATTAGCCTCTGGTGCTAAAAATAGCTGGGTACTTGAGCCCTGGCCCCAGACAGGGGTTGCTGGGTAGATCCTGCTCAGGATGCATGCGAGAGTCTGCCTCACTATCTCTCCTCCTCTTACTTAAAAGAAAGAAAAATCCTTAATCATTTTCTTGGAGAATACAGAGCTGATTGAAAGCTATCTGTGAGTTAAGTAATGCATAATGTGGAGAGGGGTATCAAAATTTCAAATGGAAGCATTCACTTAATCTACTGCCCATTCCAATTACATGAGACTCTGCACCCTCAGATTGTTTTATCAAATTCCCATAATCAGTTGGGATGGGAAAGTGGATGCTACCTAGCTACATGATTTTGCTCCTCTCACTGCTTCTTAGTTGAATTTTCAACTAATCTTATGTTTTAAACATGACTTCCATTGCCTCTTATAAAAGGTGCTGTTGCCACCAATTCAGGAGATCTACAAGATGTCCAGAGGGCTAAGTCCAATTACTTCAGGGCTTTTCCAACTACCAACTTAAGAGTCAAACTTCTGGTGAATTCTGAATTCACCTGATTACTAGTTCCCAAATTTTATTTGTTTGGTTTTAATTCTTCTCCATTATCTAAATTTCTGTAAATTTTCATCATTTAAAAATTATTTTGTTTCAGATGGAAATCAGGAAAGAATAAGAGTTACAGTGTTTAATATTTTATCTTCCCAAGAAACTCCATACCCAGTACTTACCTATCAACTGGAAAATTATAAATGAACTATAAAGTGAGCATCACTTATTAAGCATATGGTACATTTGGTTACAGGTGTATAAAAACTCTGTATAATCTAAACCCAAGAGATCTATTTCTAGTAAGATATTTTTAAATATATAATTATGTTTATGAATAAATTTAAACATATTTACTAGTGAATATGCAGTGTTTTAAAAGATCTGGAGTCATCAAATTAGCAAATATATAATGGATCTACCTGCATTTAAGTCATTTTAATTTAAATTAACTTAAATGTGCTTACTGTTTCACCTTCTAAATCTGGAGAAATAACATTAAAATTGTAAAAATAGAATGCCAGTTAATTTTCATAAATTGAACAAATATAAAACTTTACTTCATCAAAAACCGAAAGCCTTTGAAAAAAGCTACACAACAGTACATTTTAAATGTGTTCATATTTTCACAGGAGAGAGTGTTCAATATAATGAAACAGCAAAGGATACTGCCATACTGCCCTTAAATCATATTTAAAAGGTAATTAGACTTAAATTACGCACAAAGCTACATGCTAAAATATTTTTAAAATATTACTATAATATTTAACTAAATGTACTGTTCAACAATGCCATGTATTTCTGAAACTATCAGATAAACTATTTTTGTTTCAATTGTTTGTACAGCCCATTGCTTTACTCAAAGTATTCACTTAAAAATATCTGAATGAACAAAGGAAAAGAATACATTGGGGGAGGGGAAACAATGATGAGGCCAAGAGCACAGAGGATTTTCAGGGCAGCAAAATAGTCTCCATAATATTATAATGATAGATACACGTCATTATACATGTGTCCAAACCCTAGAATGTACAAGAGCGAACTGCAACATTAACTATAGATTTGGTGATAGTGACGTGCTAGTGTAGGTTCTCGGATTGTAACAGATGAACCGTGCTTGTGGAGTGGTTCTTAGGCAGATGCTCCAGATAGTTAAGGACAGTATTTTTATCAGATGATCTTGGAGCTTATTAGCAGGAAAGCAATCATTCAGGTCTTAGAGACTACAAGAAAATACAGATTATAAACATTTTAAACCTCTTTTCTAATTAGCAATATTAAACCTACTAAGCTGTGTAGTATAATAAAATTTAATCAAAATGGCAGCTAGATCAGAAGAAAACACTTGACTATCATTGTTTATAATATTTACTATATGCTAGGAAAAACAAACATTCTCCAATTCCTCTTAAACTCTATGGCTAAGGACCACTTCTGCATGCAAGTTATTAATATATATATTTAAAGAACATATATGAAATATATAATTCTAAGATGCTTAATAATATACATTGGTGAGTAAAAAAGTAGGGGAGTTTTGAGTGTGTGGAGTCAAGGGGTATATGGAAACTGTACATTCTGCTCGGTTTTTCCGTGAACCTAAAACTTCTCTCAAAATAAAGTCTATTAAAAATAAAAGTAATATTAATAAAATATGATGCTAGTTAACATTGATGTCATTAAATTTCAAAGGCTCTCCTTTATATGACCTTTGTTATGGCTTATATATAGCTTACCATCAGGTAGATTTCATATTATTTGACTAAGTAAATAAATGTACTTACTATAGGATATCCGTTATTTAGTTTAAGTATAGGTTATAGGACTTTATTTCATCTTCAGTTGCTCCTGCTCTATCTCAACTAATTCTCTACTAAGGTGACCAACTTTTTTATAATGAAAAAAAGGACAAAAATAAATTGAAGAAAACAATATCATAAATAAAAGAAACATTTTATTCATTGCAATAATAGACTATAATATGATAAATGCATAATAAAAACATTTGTAATATTTTATATTATAATTATGCTTACATGACTATTAATTTTTAATAATAATTGTAAGGAAAAAGTACTCATTTAGATAATATTATCTAAATTCATTAAATTTCCATTGAATAAATATTTTTTTGTCGATGTATCATCTTGTAACAATATGTTGGAAATATCTGAACAAGAAATATCCTTCATTTTGAATTTTACAGCAAGTGCTTCAGCTAGAGTATCAACATTCAATCTCCATTTCTCACTTGTCCAAAAATCATTAGCAATTGAAAAAACTCTTTCAACTGCTACATTAGTTCCAGGGCAGCACAATGTAAATTGAACAAGAATAAATACATTTTCACATGGAATATGTTCATTTTTTGAAATGGCTGAATATTTCCACCCATGTTTTATCAATTTCAACATGTTCATTTTCCCATTGTATTAATTTTTCAGAATTTAAATATACATTCAGTCTTCTAATTTCTTCAAAGAGACAACTGTCATCTATTTTTGATTTTTGGCATTTCTTTAGATAAAAATTCAAGACAAGATTTAATATATGTGCAATATACTTGTGATGAAGTCAAAAGACACCATTAAAACCATTATTTCCCATGATGTTTGTTTCAGACCATTCTTTGATATATTGAAAACATGTCTGGTAAAAATTTTACACTTCTTTTAAACTTTTCTGTTATGCCCAAATTTGATTCCTCTAAGTCTGATAATTTTCTTTTTATAATTAAAGGAAAATTTTTTTCTTGAAAACTAGATTTATATGAAGGATAAAGTCATTCAAAATAAGACTAACTTCCATAGCTGAAATGTGTTCACCTTTAATCTTTTGAATTGTTTTGTGAAAAATAGATGCTTGATTATGTACAAAATACATTAATATCTCAGATATTTTGTTATTAAAAAACAACTCCAGGATTTTAGGATATTTGTCTAAACAAAAAATATGAACGGAGAGGCTCAAATAATTGTAGAACACGCTCTATAGCAGGTGTTAGAGCAAGCCATCTAACTTTTGAATAACCTAAAAGTTTTTTGTATTCAACATTTGCTTCTTCACAAAATTGTTTTAAAGTAGCAACATGAATGGTAAAACAAGTAAAATGCAAATAAATCGTAGTTATCATTAGTTCTACATCAATTGGCATGGCACATGACGCTGTGTTGATTGGATTTGACAAAATATGTGCATTACAACCTAATCCTAGTATTTTCTTTTGGAGTAACTCTTGTAATTTTACATATACATTATTCACCCCTTTGCGTCTTCGCCCACCAAAATTTGTATTATCAGCCATTAATGCAACAATGTTGGATTTCAAATTATTTTCATTTATTACTCTATATAGATGATTTGACAAAATTTTAGAAGTTTTGCCCTCAATGGATTCTAAATTTAAAATTTTACTTGAATGCCCTTGGTATCATTAAAGTATCTTACTATTATTGGATACAATTTAATTTCATTATGATTTGATGTATCAGATAAAATTGTTACAGATGCTGCAGTTTCCAAGTCCTCTGTAAGTATTTTGTCACAGTAATTTTTAAGTACTAATTTCAAAATAGCCTCGCATTCTGTTCTGGAACATGCAAATTTTACATTGTGAAACTTTTTCAATAATTTAGTTGTACAATCCATACTATGAAAACCTTGTGAATTATGGTATGAAATGCAAATGTTCCTTCCATTGCAGCCAACTGTTTTTCATCTTCAGAATAATTTGAAGTTTTAAAAATACTTGTTACTTTACAACTGGAAGCTGATGCATCTAATGATGCTTATGTTTGTTGGTGGTCAAGTGTTTTGTTATCACTGCTCTGTCCCCAACTGCAATATAATATTCTCTGCTGCAAATATTGCAGAAAACAATGGTATTTTTCTTCGACATGAGAAATGAAAATTCCTTTTTCAATTTATTGTTGAAATGGCATTTTCTCTTTTTTGATTTTTCTTTCCTTAAATAAAATTTAAAATTAAAAATAAAATATAGAGCTACTTGAATGATGTAAGCACATTAGGAACTGAAAACATTACATCATGGTAGGTGAATTTTCCAGATGAATTAACAAAACTAAATATTGTACAAAACCACTAATTTGGAGTGATATTCAGGTCTATTTATCATTTTCTAATTAAAAATGTCTGTTTTATGCAACTATTTAATTAAAATGCATTATTAATAAGTATGGTTTGAGGTTAATTTCCACTTTAAAACTCAAATTTTGGGAAAATACTTGTAAATAAAATATACATATTTGGAAATTATTAAATAGGTAATGAATTAATAAAACATGAATTGTGCTTGCCTGTCTATGATTGAATATACACTGAGAAAGAAATAATCGTGAGTCTACAAGGTCACATATGCCATGTCATGTTTCAGTAAAAAGTACACAAAGCCATTTGCATACTTGAAATATTGCGCTCTCTCTCAAGGTCTCTCGTGCGGAGCACATGTGTCTCATAATCACGTCTTACCGCACTGTACTGATCCTTGAGGAATCATCATGTCAAATACAAAGTACATCACATCACACGCAGTGGATTGACTCTGCATCAATTGAATATAGACATTTAGAGATTAGTCTTCCAAAATCAAAATGGAGGACATGTAGAAGGACACTTTTCAAGGGAGGATGCAACTTACAAAAGAAGGACTGCCCTCCCTAAAGGAGGACCATTTGTCGCCTTACTATAGTCGTACTCTACTTCACTGATATCAAGAGATTAAAGCAGTGGTTCTCAAACTTTTTGAAGTGGGAGCGCATTTAAAATCCTACAAATAATTGTAGGTGCACTATATACAAATTTCTGAGAAATATGTTATAATAATTAAGTCAAATGTTAAAGAAAAAATATAAAGTCCAAACGTGCTTTTATGTTAATTAAACAAAATAAATATGACAAAATTAAATTTATTCTGACATTAAAAAACATTTTTATGTTACATTTTTTGAATTATGCTTTTTAGAATTAGTAAAAAAGAGGGGTTAAAAATAAAGTAAATAACAAAAAACTTATATTTTTATATATATAGATACATTCTCAGTAAGATTTAGTAAATTCGCAGTTCCCGGCGCGAATATGTTAAGTTTTTTCATTCTTGTGTTTATAACAAACATGAGCCTGATGTGTCCTAGCGATTTCTTCAATGTAGGGGCATATATTTGAAAGGCAAACTCATTTCCTAGTCAATACATTGAAGAATTCCTCTCTTTTTACTCTTAATTGTGTTGAGTGCAGAAAACCCCCACCATACATATCATCTTAACTTGACAACAAACAAAGGATAGAAGAAACTTGCCTTCAGTCTTTCTGGGTAACATGGGGAGTAGTGTAAACAATCTAGCACCACAGCTTAACATCCTTTTGCAACCTAATCAGGCAAGTGAGGTGGGGCATTCAGCAGACTGTCAGCTTACAGCCAATTCCTCATATCTCTCCCCTAAAAATCTAAACTCCAAAAACCCTGTTGGCTTTTTGGTCCCCAACAGGCACATATTTCTCTGGAATACCATAGGGCACACCTGGAAATCTTCTAGGGTGCACCAGTGCACCCTGGTGCACACTTTGAGAACCACCATTATTTAAAGACATAATTTTTTATATTGTCTTCCATATTATCATTGTAAAAGCAAGTTATTGATATATTCTTTTATTTTTGCTTTCTCATTAAGAAACAGTACTGACTGAGAAGTATTTCCCACAACACTGCCAGCTGTTCACATCACTACCCGTTGCCTACTTCAAAAATTCATAATATTCTTGTGCTTTTCACACTTCACATGCCGGTTGACAACTTTCATATTTTAGAAAAATCATGAGATTGTGAAATAGCTAGAAAACCGATTATCTAAAGAGCTTTACTCTAGAAACACTTGGTCACAGAAGTCAAAAAAGAGTGAGTTTTGGAACTGAGCCTTCAAGTGGATTTGGTGGGCCAGGAAATAAAAACAAAAAACAAAAAAAAAAAACCACAAAAAAACATGGTGGTTTTCTTTTTTGTATAGCAGTGCCAGATAAATTACAGAAAGTCTAGTAAAATTTCAATTTCAAACAATGAATAATTATTTAGTATCAGCATGTGTTAAGTACTGTCCTATAGCCTGACCAGGCAGTGGTGCAGTGGGTAGAGAATTGGCCCAAGTCGCAGAGGACCCAGGTTTGAAATCTGTGGTCATGGGCTTGAGCGTAGGCTCTTCCAGCTTGAGCTCAGGCTCACTGGCTTGAGTGCAGGCTCACCAGCTTGAGTGTGAGGTCGCTGGCTTCAGTATGGGATCATAAATATGACATGTTTGCTGGCTTGAAGCCCAAGGTCTCTGGCTTGAGCAAGGGGTCACTCGCTATGCTGTAGTCACCTGGTCAAGACATATATAAGAAAGCAATCAATGAACAACTAAGGTGCCTTGACAAAGAATTGATGCTTCTCATTCCTTTCCCTTTCTGTCTGCCCTTATCTGTCTCTCTCTCTGTCTCTCTCGCAGAAAAAAAGAATATCTTGTATTTTTATTTGATTAGTTTAACAACTTGAGATTTTAGGGGGGACCATTTAAGTACCCCTTCTGGGTAAATGGAAGAGAAGAGCTCACTAATGCACACAGACAGCATTTCCTACTATCACACTCAGAATGAACCTACAGCTAGATTAAGTGTTAAAAAATTATATAGCATTTTTTGCATAAAGGTAGGTATATTTTGGAATATTGTATCCACCACAATTCACTTAAAAAATTTAGCCTCTTTTCCTTTACTTCCATTCAAAGAAAAAGTTATATATCCATCCTGTAAAAATATTTGAGGACAACTGACATTATGAGAAAATTCTCCTCCTCTCCAAATCCTTTCAATCCATTTATTAGGAAATACCGTCCTCATAAAGAAATTTCAGAAAAATTTTAGTCCCTTTATCACACCACAGGAGACTTCTCTACTTGTTGACCTGCAGGTTAGCCTCTTTTGTCTAGTTCTCCCTTAGGCTATTTGTCTAATACTTTTTCAGTATTCTCCTTTTTTATTCTGTGGAGTAAACTCATGTGGAGGGTTCTGGCCCTAAAGGAGAACTGTTTCATTTACCAATTGTTCATTTTGTGGATGAGTAGGTGTGTTTGTGAGGCTAAAAATGAAAAGTAAATCTAGGCCCTGGATTTTCTGTTGCCTCCTCTCCAGCTTTAGAATAATTTACTATTTTGATCCATATATGACTGCTATGACGACTGCCTAATTGTTTTAAAATGCGCACAAAAAAGGTGAGAGAGCAGACACTCTTTGAACTTCAACGCTTATCTCTTCTGCAAATTATTAATATTTTATTCATTCATTCATTCATTACTCAGTTATTAGATATATGAGTGCCCAGTATGGTGCTATAGCTTTACAAAAATGCTTTCTGCTCTGTAGACATTTACTCTCTGGAAGAAATTCTCTTTAATATTTGACTATTAGGTGACAGTAGGGGTATATGCAAAAGGCTATGAGAAATACAGAAAAAGAAAGGAAAAAACAGTTTATTTTACAAAGAAAACTCTGCAAAAATTTTTTTGAACTGGCTCTTAAATTATGCATAAAAGCTTGCATAGTGAGAATGGGATAAAAGGCGTTCAGAAGAGGGACCTTTTGCAAAACCTAGAGGCATAATACACTGACGTGTTTGGGTAAGACAAGCAGACTGGAGTAAACAGAGTTCAGAGCATATGGTACTGTAGACAAGTAGATGAAAAGTCAGAAAGATATATTGGTGCCAGATTGTAAACATTATTTAATACTATAAATTTTTCTACGATGACCAGACACATGGAACTCTTTCCCATAAGTTAAATGCCATGATCAGGATTATATATTGAAAATATAAGTCTGGCAACAGAATCAAAGCTGAGTTGATAGAGAGCAAAAGGACACTAGGGACAATGGAATGAATTAGGAAGTTTACTCGGTGAGAGAAAAGAAGGTTTATGCCAATGGTAAACCAATTTTCTGTTCATCAGCAAAGTCATTCCCATGCTCAGGAATCTATCATGGCTTATTTCACATGGCAGAAAGCCTTAAATCTTCCTGGCATTAATGAAGCCCACAGTTTAAAGTAACTCTGCTTATATTACCCAAAATCGTAGAAAAGTGATTTAAAGCCCTGAAATCTAACTCAGGCCCTGCTACTCTGGTTGTTAGAACTAACGTGAGTATTTTAACCCCTATGCAGAACAATTTCATTTCCTGCAAGTTCCATGAGTGCATGAGCAATGTCTAACTTTCCATTGTTTCATTTTAGTAGACTATATTACATAAGTGTTCAATAAACACTTGCTGATTAAATGGACTGAAAATATTTACTTTATGTACCAGGTAAGGGTCCTGTGAGGATCAAATCAAAGAATGCAGGGGATAAGTATTTATAAACAGTTTAGCCATGTTAAAAATATTAGTGTAATTATTACTTGGTTATATGTACATTCCAGTTACAAAAATAATGTATGTTTACTATAGAAAAATTTTATGTAGTAACAAATCATAATAGCAACAGGAATTTACTATACAGAAATAGTCGCCAAGGTGAGTTTACATCTAGGCCTTTTCTATGGAAGTATATACCTTTAAAACAATCATGTAACACAGAGTGTTTTATACTGTATTTTTCCATCAATAATAGATTGTAAAAATTATGCATATCATTAAATTTTTTACAACAAAGCCTTAGTTGTCAATTATTTTATAGGCATACTCAGTACAGTGGTGGCTTGAGATACAAATTTAATTCGTTCTGTAAATGAGCTTGTAAGTCAGTCCACTTGTATATCAAACTGCCAATACTGGACCCATGCATCAACGCATCAACTAGCGGCAGCTTCCGGAATCATGACTCGTATCTCAGAATTTCACTCAGATCTCGAACAGAAATACTGACTGAGCCGCAGCTCATATCTTAAAACAAATTCGTATGTTGGTCTGTTCGTATCTCAAGGTACCACTGTAATTTATTTAGTTATTCTGACTTATTGGATGATACTCTTTCAGTTTTTTTGTGTGTACAAATTTAGAGAGGTTGCTTTTACAAAAAAGTCAATGTACTGAACAAAACATAGGGGGACTCAGCACTGGTGTCTCATAGATAGCATATATTGGATAAACAATCTTAAAAATATAGTTTTTTCTATTATAAAGAATAGTATAAAAATGAATGACTGCTGAAATAATCAATACATGAAGACTTATTTCCTTTACAATATGTCCAAGAAATTCAGCACACCTTGCAATCCATTATTGTGTAGTGGTTACCATGTGGACTTGGAATGGTGACCGTGGACTCCTGTTCTAGCTCTGCCATGCATTAGTAGCTGGGTGACCTTCAGTAAGTCACTTACTCTACATGAGCTGAAATTTTCTTACATGTCAATTGGATGTAATAATAATCATGGCAAGTGGTTGTTACGAAAATTATGCTATTGTGCATATAATATGCTTAGTGTATTGCCCAATACATGGTAACCACTGAGTATAAACTATTTTTACTTATTATCATAATCACTCAGCACATATACTATCATCCTGTTAAATCCCAACAATCTCAAGAGAGATCTCCAGGATCCTCTCTGGTGGGCTCATTCTTATCTTTCCCCAAAATAAGTCATATAAATTACTCTATGTAAAACAAATAATTTCTGGTCAAATTTTTCAATGCAATAGACTCATTAACTCAATATGCTTAAGAAACATTTAGGCCCTGGCCGGTTGGCTCAGCGATAGAGCGTCAGCCTGGCGTGAGGGGGACTCGGGTTCGATTCCCGGCCAGGGCACATAGGAGAAGTGCCCATTTGCTTCTCCAACCCCCCCCCCCTTCCTCTCTGTCTCTCTCTTCCTCTACCGCAGCGGAGGCTCCATTGGAGCAAAGATGGCCCGGGCGCTGGGGATGGCTCCTTGGCCTCTGCCCCAGGCGCTAGAGTGGCTCTGGTTGTGGCAGAGCGACGCCCCTGGTGGGCATGCCGGGTGGATCCCGGTCTGGCGCATGCGGGACTCTGTCTGACTGTCTCTCCCCGTTTCCAGCTTCAGAAAAAAGAAAAAAAAAAAGGAAAAAAAAAAAAAAAGAAACATTTAAAATTTAATTTGCAGGGATATAAGTTCTTACAAGAAAACAGGCTGTTCTATTTTGCATGTTTAATGACTACCATGAATATTCTGAGCAAATACATATAAAACCTGAATTAAAGATATTTTATTTATTTTATTTAAAATTTTACCTTTTAGAAAATAATCCAAATTCTATTTTATAATTAGTCTTTATTTCCTAATATAAAGGAAGATTGTGTACAATAGGTTTTACAATATTTCTCTGAAAAAAAAAGAGAAAGTAAAATATTTATCCAGGATTGCATACATATAGTTTTGAAATTCTTGTCTAAATAAAGATAAAATATTTATCTTGGGAAACATGTTAAACTTTATACTATATAATCCATCTACAAAATTTATGAAAATGTCATAGATCAATATTTCTAAATACCCCTTCCTTTCCTTTGAAACATGAATTCAGGGGAGTTTCTTTTTTTCCCCATGAATAAAGCATATTACTACATCTTAATTCAGTATTGAGAAACTTTCTTAAATAAACTAAATAACTGTTTCACTTTTTATGTGATTTTAGTTACTACTATTTAATCTTTATTCCCTTATAGAAAATGAGGAGGTGTAACCATAGTAGCCTCCCTGAGGCTCTCTGCTGACCATTTCAGAAATGGCTGATTCTGTACTTAACATAGTTAATCTACTTATCATTTGAAATAATATGTAGGATTATCAAAACATTAAACAGGGCCAATATTAAGTATTCTAATATGAAATTACTTAGCTCTAAAGAGGCAAGAAATGATTTAATTTTCTGACTATATCACTTCTAATTTTCAATTTCCAATAGATGCTGAATATTAAGTATGACTGTCAGCCTGCTAATAATAAAGTCATACTTACAATGGTATTAGTAATATAGAATATTTCTAGTATAGAAATGCAATCTGGGTGGGATAACCTTTTAAACCACAGTCAGGTAATAAAATTATTCAGTTCTTTTTTAGTAAACCCCATAAGTTAAAAATTGCTTTATTATTTATTTTTTACTGTGATATATTTTAGGTTGGATTCCCCAACACAAAAAACACACAAACTCTATCAGTATTCAGTGTATTTTCTGCCTCCTGTTTTCATAGATGATGAGTAAATAGTGCCTCAGAAACCAAGCAGCCTGACCAATTCACACAATTAATAAGTGGTTGGTGGATGCAAGTTTGGATGTGAGGTGAATGATTTCTTCTGCCTACACCAAGCTGCATAACATCATTCCTGAAATTGTAATAATTTTTGTACCATTACAGCGCTCTGATAAAATGGAACATAATGAAATGCTTTATTAGAGGGTAGAAGAAAGAAATTTCTGAGAAGAGAGTACAGCTCCTGTTGTGGTCACTGCTCTCCCAAGTCGAGAGCCTTATTATCAGAACATGTGTAATGAGAACAGTGCTTGATTACATGCTGACTACTTCCAGGGTTATCTCCAACCCAACCTCTTCGCTGTGCTTCTGATTTATATACCCAACAGCCTATTTAACATTTTTGTTTAGGTGCCTCGTGGGCATATCAAACATAACATGTCCAAAATGAATGTCCTTCTTGCTCCCCAGTTTCTGCCATCTTGAGTAACCAGCACCGTCACCTTCCCAGATATTCAGAGGAGAAACTTAACTCCTCCTTGTATCATTGATTCCCGTCACACCATTCTTCAACTCATCTTCAGGTTATGTTACTTCCCTGCTCTCTTCTTTCCATCTCCACTGCTTCTGCCTTATTTCAAATCATCACTCCCTTGCCTGGATGCGGTGGTATGCTCCTGCCTGGTCTGTGCATGTCCGCTTTCCTCCCTGTAATCCATCAGCCTTCACAGCACATGATGAGCTTAAAAGATAAATCACAGCACGGAACTCCCAGTCTAATTCTTGTAGCAGTTCTCATTTTATTTATAATACCACCCATGGCCTGAAATGCCTATGTGCTCTAGAACACATTTACTACAGCAGCCTGAACAGGCCTCCTTTGAGTTTCTTTGGAACAAAACAAATCCATTCCTATAGTTGGTCCCTCCTTCTAGTTTCATCTAAACTTTCAATGACTGCAAGACAAGCATACATACGTGTGTGCCTGTGTGTGTGTGTGTGTGTGTGTGTGTGTGTGGTCTTTAGTATCATGCAAGCATAATTATTGAACTTGACATTTACTTATTATTTATAAAGACTATACATCTCTTTGGGATAGAGGCTATGCCCATTTTGTTTGCCAGTGGTTCTCAATGCATTGTGTAATCCTTGGCATCTAGAAAATGCTAAGTGTTATTTGAATTAATTAGGTTAGAGTAGAAAGTTCACAAAGAAACAAAATCCACTATCAGGTTAAAGGGGGTAATCTAAGTCATTTTTCTCTCTCTTAGAACTCTTTCTGCAGACAGCTGCATATGAAGATCTCCTTGCATTACCTTGATCTAGAGGGCACTGCATGGAGCTTATTTATGGATTCAAGTGATTCCCTATAGTCATCAGTCTGCTAGAAGGATTCTGAACTGCTGATAAATGTCCTTCTTATTTCAAAGCTGGGTTTTGCAGCTCCTTATTTAATGAACTTCTGCTGGCATCATTTTTAGAATGCATGAAGTTAATTGAGCACCAGCCCCTTGCATTTTATGAAAGATGTCTTCAGGTACGGTACAATTTCAAAATCCTCCTGTAGATTTCTATCAAAGGTTAATTGAAAATGGAAATATTAAATTTCAAAATTATGATCTGAGATTTACTTGAGCTTTCTACTTGTACGGGACCAAGAATGGTCTAAACCAGTGCTGGTCAACCTGGTCTCTACCGCCCACTAGTGGGCATTCCAGCTTTCATGGTGGGCAGTAGCATAGCAACCAAAGTATAAATAAAAAGATAGATTTAACTATAGTAAGTTGTTTTATAAAGATTTATTTTGCCAAACTTAGCGAAAATCTGACATAAAGTACTTGGTAAGTAATTATTATTATATGCTTTAACTTGCTGTAACTCTGCTTTATAAATTTTATAAAGTAAAGTTACTTCCCTACTTTATAAATCACCTACTATGGAACCAGTGGGCGGTTAGAAAATTTTACTACTAACAGAGATACAAAAGTGGGCGGTAAGTATAAAAAGGTTGACTACCCCGGGCTAAACTAAACTTAGCTGGATATCAAGCTAAAAAGTAAGTTGTTTGATGACCAATTCTAGTTTTTCATTGATCGGAGTATAGCATATTATCAGTAAAATGTATCATTACAAAAACATATGAATTCCTCAGAGTCTGTTAAAAATGGAGTTTTCTCAGAATAATAATATTTTCAACTGGCCCTTGCCTTTCAACTTTGAGTATTGTGCAAAGACATGTGACTTTATGAAATAAATATTGCATGGTTGTTTTTTTTTAAAAAAACTTTATCACAGAAAGATTTGTTTTTGGTTTATCCCATGTAAATCAAACTATTGCACAGTTAGTTCACTTTAAAATGTATTTAACAAATTGTTTAAAAGAAATGGAAAAAGCTAAATATGCACATTTTAATGTATCCCCCCATTGACTGGGATAGTTTTTATTTTATAAACAGAATTTCAACATAGTTCTTTTTATTACATTCCCTACAGCTGTAGCCCCAAATTCCACAACCAATATGCCACATGTTTTGTTACTAAAACAGGGGCACAAAGCAGGAAACAAAGAAAAAGAAAAACAATGCTCTATTGATGGCACTTTTACAAAATTGTAAATTTACTGAAACCACGCCAAATTGTAACACTTGACTTCATATCTATTCTGTTACTATAAACCAGGGCTAAAATAAAGCAGCTTTGCACTGCATAATGACTGCTGTTTTTGCTTAAAATTAATTGCACATGTGTTTAATTATATAGCAGCTCTTGAAAGCGATTATATAAAATGTTATTTATTCTTGGTCTTGCTCAGATCTCTCAAATTATAGTTCTCTAACTCTGAAAGCGACAATGAATTTTAATAAAGGGCAGGGTTTGCAAATTACTGTTGCCAGGTTGCTGCCAGTGACTGAAAAGCCTCTTAGAAACTGAATGAAGTCCTATAGTCTGTTCTTCTATGAGAAGGGACTCAAATTACTCGAGTAGACCACCAGAGGGCACTCTGATGACAACCAGAAGAGAACGCCTCGAGAGGCCACACCACCTTAGAACGGCTTCTTAATTGGATTGCTGTACAGATCTTTGATATTGCCTTTCATTCTGAAAAACTTCCATTTGACACTCCAGAAGAATATTATTAGTAATCCTCAAATAACAATAAGTGTGCTTGGTATACTTAAAAGTCTAGGTGGCCTGATTTTATGCATCAGTCTCAGAAATTGATGTGACTCAGGCACACTTTTGCGTAGACTGACTTAGACTGATCTATCTTTGGTTCAAGCTGCAAAATACAGTTGTATTTAACTGCAAACAATATGAGACACTAATGACTCAACAACCTATTTATAAGTAGGCTTTATATAACATGTACTATAGAGGGTGAATATGTAGCTCTAGAACTAAATTTTAAAAAATAAAGTGCACTTACACCAGCTTTTGGAATGAATATACCTTTTGTTGAAGCAATTGTCTAGGTATTTGGCACTTTGTTAGAATCAGCCTAGTTTTGAACAATTTGTGGAATTACAGAAGGATAAGCTATCATTAGTGAACCAATTATGGGAATAATCTCCTTTCAGGAACTTAATTTTTAAAATAATGTTCTTTATTTTCTGTAAATTGATTTAACTTTTATATAATTTTTATCTAATGAATATAATATATCAAAATAACACTGAAAAGCTTATAATAAAAAGCTATTTCTATAAAGCACGAGAAAGGTATCACATCTACTCTCTAGATTTGGTGTGAAGTAAATAAGATAAGCTATGTGGAAGCACTCTGTACAGCGACTGCTACATAATTTCAATAAATGTTAGAACTATTACCATAATTAAAAATATATTCCTGCAATGTATATTTCTGTTCACATTATATTTTGATATTATGATATGTAAAGTATATTATTCTTTATTTACATCCACTTCCCACCTAGTTTTAAAATATTACCCTAAAATTTGTCAGCATAATCTATATAGTATATATTAAGAAAATAAAACATGAAGAAAAATATAAAAATCTCACTATTCTTTCATATAGTAACAATTTATATTGTATATATATTTCATACATTTATATGTGTGTATATATAGAGAGAGTGCATATGTGTATATATAGTATAGTATGTATATGTGGGCATAAGTATATTTCTGTATTTATGTGCTTGATTTTCCTCTTTTTAAATAAACTTAGGTATTGAAAATATTAATAAAAGCGCAATATTTTTTCACTTTCAAAATTAACCCATTATAAATCTCTTTCTAGAGAAAGATCATTATATTTTTTTTTATAAAATATTATAATAGGTTACGCATTAAGTATGTACTTTAAAAGAAATTTTGTATAGATTGTAAAAAAGACACCATTGTTTCAAAAGAACAAAGGCTGAAAAGAATCTGCAGGAACTCATAATGTGTGACAATTTTACTCACTCTTTCTATGACTGTGTAGCACCTACACAGTAGTAGCAATGTGCTTGTCACTGTGTTACAGTGTGACATATGGCTATGATCTCTGGCTTCTCAAAGGTTATAATCTGCTTGGATGTATGTACGAGTAATTTAGTAATTCTACTACAATGTGTATTTGAAAACTTTGAGTTCTATTATATTCGAGATACAAGATTTTTCTGTACTTCATCAATTATACCTCCATCTATTATAACAGTGAGTATAACAAGTGTTGCTACCAACATACTGAAGGAAAATATCTTATCCACACTTGGAAATTTGAGGAAGTCTCACACTGTTAGTGTGTGATCCCACTGGAGGTATGACTTGTTTTGAAAGTTGATTTTACAAAATATACACAACCCAATTTGCACTAAAGGAAATCTAATGTAGTCTGAGCTGTTGGTAAGGAGCAGGAGTGAAAAACAAGGGGAGTGATGAAGGACCTTTCCAGTATCTCCTCTTCATTGATAAGGCAGGAAAAATATAGTAGCTTCCCCTTACCCAAGGGGGGATACATTCCAAGACCCTCATTGGATGCCTGAGACTATGGATACTACCAAACCCTATGTAAACAGTGTTATATGTATATATTTCTCTTATACATGTATATATGTGATAAAGTTTAATTTATAAATTAGGCAAAGTAAGGTATTAGCAACAATAATAATAAATAAAACATTATAATAACATACTGTAATGAAAGTTACGTGGATGTGGTCTTTATATCTTGAAATATCTCACTGTGACCCTCCTTCACTTGCAGTAAGTGGCTTGGTGTGACTCGTTTCAGGAGGTCCCTTTGCTGAAGTCTTCTGAAAGGCTCAGTGCTTTCTGGTACAATATGTTGCCATCAGTTGGAACACCATTTTCTGTTCAAATCTTTCGCCAACAAATGTAATGACTCTTCCATCTCATATAAGCGTGTATCACGCCCTATGATCGTACACTTTGCGGTATGAGTTGTGACACCAAAACAAGCACGTCTTTCTTTATCTTCTTCACAATTTCACATTAGAAGATTCGCTCTTACCATCAATATTAGCAACCTCATCATATGTTTTTTTTTTAAGTTGAGAAGTTTCACCTTTTCATTTAAAAGAAGCACTAAACACCTTCTTTTGGGTACCTGAATTGTCAGCATCATCACTCCTGCAGTTGGGGCCAATACTGAGTGAAATAAGGCTTACTTGAACACAAGGCTTGTGATACTACCACAGTTTTATTTTCTTTTTTTAAAAAATTTTATTTAGAAAATTAAATTTAACAGGGTGACATTGATCAATAAGAGTACATAGGTTTCAGGTAAACATTTCTACAGCATTTGAGCTGTTGATTGCATTGTATACCCATCACTCAAAGTCAAATTATTCTCCGTCACCTTATATTTGTCCCTCTTGATAACCTTCCCTCCAAACCCTCCATTCTCCACCTCTAAGTTCCCCTACCCCTGGTAACCACTACATTTTTAACTGTGTCCATGAGTCTCAGTTTTATATCCCATCTATGTGTGAAATCATACAGTTCTTAGCTCTTTCTGATTTACTTATTTCACTCAGTATAATGTTCTCAAGATCCATCCATGTGGTCATGAATGGCAATATGTCATCATTTCCTATGACTGAGTAGTATTCCATTGAATATATGTACCACATCTTCTTTATCCAATCCTCTATGATACCATGACAGTTGATCTGATAACCGAGACAACTACTAAGTGACAAATGACTGGGTAATACATAAAGCATGGATACACTGGACAAAGGGATAATTCATATCGTGGGCAGAATAAAGTGTGGATGTGAGAGATTTCATCACAGTACTCAGATCATTGTACAACTTAAAACTCAAGAACTTTTATTTCTTGAATTTCCACTTAATGTTTCAGACGGCAAGTAACTGAAACTGTGGATAAGAGGAGACAACTTGAAAATGCTCAATAAAAGTTTAATTTTCTCTATTTTATTTAGTTTTTATAGGAGTCCAAGGTAATTAATGTTAAGAAAATACAACTTTTATCAAAATGACTATCTGTGGCCAAAATAGCCAGAGTTTAGCTAATTAGTATTATATGCATTCAGCATTATTTTCCCTTCTTTCCTTGAATTGCTTTTGCTTAAGTTGAAAAATGCTTTTTATTTTACTTTCTATTATACCCTTACCTTTGTAAAAGAAAATGACCCTATTTATAAACTAGCCACAATTTTACTTCTCAAAAAAGGTGTATCCTCAAAAGGCTGTGTGCGTGTGTGTGTGTTAAATATTTTTTTCATGTTGTTTTCCATTTCTTTAAGAACTTATTTTAAACTCTTAGATTTTGAAAGGTCCAACTACTGGAGGTATTATATTTTGCTTTTCAAAGAATTGAACTTGTACCCTAGACATCTATAATTACCCACACCCGTTTCACATTTGAGTTTCTAAGATTTTTATTATTATTAATTTTAGAGAGGAGAGGGTGAGGAGCAGGAAGCATCAGCTCCCATATATGCCTTGACCAGTCAAGCCCAGGGTTTCGAACTGGTGACATCAATCTCCCAGGTTAACACTTTATCCACTGTGCCACCACAGGTCAGGCACACATTTGAGTTTCTTAACCAGAAGTTTTAGCTTGATCTTGAATCCTTCAATGAAATTGCATAGATTCATAAAGTATAGATAAGGAATATTATGATTTCTGCTACACAATTTTTAATAGCTTCAATCAGAAAATTTAGATAAATTGATTCTGATTAAAATAATTTCCTTCATAGAATAAAGATAATACATACATTAAGTATTCTACTTCTCATTTCTAGAACAAAAGTCTAGGCTGAAAAAGTCTTTTCTTTAAGCAAAAATAGTTAAAAATAATGTTAAAATGTCTTAGAGATGTTAGTATACTTTCTGCAAATTTATTAAATGGTTCTTTAAATCTTATCCTCTTCTAGAGGTTCCTATTAATGAGTAAAAAATAGTAGGTTTGAGGAATGAGTGAAAATGTAAGATGGAGTCGCTTTAGTCAAGTCACTAAAATTACTAGAAAATGATTTTTTATTTTAAACTACACTTTTGAACTTTCCAGCCCTGTATCAATGCCTGGATATACATTAAATCATAGATTAGCCCCTGAAGGACTAGGGAAAGAAGGTTCACTTACCCTTGCCACCGGGCATCCATTATCCAGACTATTGATCATCTAGGATTATCATCTCAGACAAATCCAAAGGCTAAGACTGTAGGACTAGTTCTTCTCAAGAGGTATGTTTTTACTATAAGAACTGTTCTCTTTTCTTATTTCTTCAGAACACTCTGGCTATTGCCTAGTTATGTTTACTGTTTGCAAACCCTAAGATCCTTCAATAAATGTTTATCATTTATTTCTAGCAAAGCTTCTAGACTCTTTTTGAGTTTGCTAAGATTTTTAAAATCTATAATATGATTTCCTTTTTTTCTTTAAAATCTAACTAAATAATGATAATTTAAATTTTCATTTAAAAATGTTTAAGTATCAGGGAGAGTAAATCTGACTTTTGACAAATCATTAAAATTGAGTAAATACAGTCTTTGTGATATAAATCATACCTAATACTCTTAGTGAGAAGTGAATAAAATATAAGATATAGTAAAATTAGATACTGGGATTTATTTATAAATTTTGTATTATTTATTTTTGTTTAATGCTTTAAAATAAATTTTATAATTTTTTTTAAAAGTATAAAACAGATCATTGAGAATATGGAATATTTAGGGTAGTCAGAAATGTATGGTTCCAGAATAGTATACCATAATATTCTGCAGATTTTTAGACATAACCTATTTTCATATGTCCTGATAATTATGCAATTGAAAAATATTTTGTATGTTGCACTAAAGAGCCTCAGATCAGAAGCTACAAAAGAAAGGGAAGTGCAGAGATTTAGAAAACATAAAATACTTAATACAGAAGTGGATTTAAGTGTAAAATTGTCACAGTTAATTTAAATGATTCCAGATTTTCACATATTAAATGGATTGACATTTAAAAATATTTATGGTTATTGAATGTATAGGAAATTCAAGAAACATGTAATGCCAGGTATACTGAAGTGATTATGATAATAAAATAAAAGTAATTTGTCATTTAAAAAATAATAAAGAACTTAGCTTTCTTTTTTTTATTTTTTACAAATTTTATTTTTATTTTATTTATTCATTTTTAGAGAGGAGAGAGAGACAGAAAGGGAGAGAGAGGAGAGAGAGAAGGGGGGAGGAGCTGGAAGCATCAACTCCCATATGTGCCTTGAGCAGGCAAGCCCAGAGTTTCGAACCAGCGACCTCAGCATTTCCAGGTCAACGCTTTATCCACTGCGCCACCACAGGTCAGGCAAGAACTTAGCTTTCAATGAACTCTGTGTATCACAGGATATTTAAATAAAAAAATGCACACCACACTCTGTTATTTATTTTTAAGCTAAAATTTAAGATATCTCAAAGGTATCCGACTAGCAAAATTGAGATGACCTTCTAGCTCATATTTGTTATTATTTTTAATTTCTAAAAAGTAGAAAGATGTTAAAAATTATAAGTAAATTTTTCACTTAAAAAAATTATAAGTAAACTTCATCGTTTCTGGGTATTTAATCCTAACTGATTACTACTCTTTCTGTGAAGACTAACATTTGTCAAGTACCTTCTGTTCAATGCACTGTGGCTTGGATTCATGCTGCTATATTTGCCACTAGTGCTACTATCACCATCTCCTATAGCAATAAAAATAAAGACACATAAAAAGCTTACTATATGCAAAACCCTATGTTAAATGCTTTACCCACATGTTAATTTAAATTTTTCAACTACCAAAGAGTTAGCTATTATGTTCATAATTGTGTAAATGTTAGAGACCTAGGATATACATAGATTTTAAAGCTTGTGCGGGTCTCAGATAAATAAACCATAGGTCAAGTTGCTTGATTTCAAAGTCAACTGTGAACACCACGGTATACAGCCTCAACAGAAAATCACTCATGCTACTTCTCCATGCTTAATAATTAGAAAAATCTAATATTTTAATGAAAGATTAGCCACTTATAACTTTTATATTTTCATAAAAAAGTGAATTGTATACAAAGAGTACTTGAATGTTGTCTCTTTTCATGAAATTTATTGAAAAAATATTGAAATTTATAACAAGAATAAAGTAATTATTGATCAGTAAGTGTCTAAAAAATCAGGGCATTACTACTTCAGATATTTTGAAGTGAGGTAATCACAGCTTTATATATTTCATATTATAAAACTAGATCAAAGAGACCCAATGATTAAAATTTTATGGAGCTACTAAAATATGATGATGATTCTACATGCTGAGTTTATTCAATTTATGACAAGAAGCAAAAAAGCACTTTGTAAGCAGATTGGTCCATAGCTAGTTATTAAAGGCAATGGAATGATAAAACATTTCATGCAAATAACAAGAAAATCTACTGTGACCAGAAGAAAATAAGAATGTCTACTGTGGAGAACAGACTACCAATCATTGGCAAAGAAGAGGAAGGTTGGGGAACTAGGTAAAAAGGTGAAGGGGTTGAGAAGTACAGATTGGTAGTTATAAAATAGTCATGGGGATGTAAAGTACAGCATAGGAAACAGTCAATAATATTGTAATAACTAAGTATGGTGCTATGCACTACTGCAACTAACATGGGGAATACTTTATAAAGGATATGCCTGTCTAACTACTATGCTGTACACACAAAACTAATAAAAAACAATACTGAATATAAACTGTAATTGAAAAAAAAATTATAAGTCTTGCCACCCTAAAAAAGAAATCTACTGTGATCAGAAGGAGTAAGGAATACACTGTGATAAAAAAATATGTATAGTGACATCTATCAGTAGCAAATATATACACATATACATATATGTATACATATATACATATACACATTAATAGGAGATATGTATACATATATACATATACACATTAATAGGAGATATATAAGAAATATAGGTTCAATTTGTAAACTGCCCAACCCTTCCAAAAATGTCTGTATTATTTCTATTGATTTCTTATTGCACAAATAAATGTGAATCACCTTACTTTTGCTATTCATGAACCACTGAAATAGTTTTTCCTTTATATCAACTACTGAAAAAAAATCAAACCACACACATCTGACTTGGACACTATTAAAATATCTACCATGTATGTATACCACAGATTTCAATAGGACCTGTAGATTATTTTACCATATAATATCATACAAATTTTTTAAAATATATATTTAAATTATTTTTATTTATTTATTCATTTTAAAGAAGGGAGGGGGAGAGGAGCAGGAAGCATCAACCTCCATATGTGCCTTGACCAGGCAAGCCCAGGGTTTTGAACCAGCAACCTCAGCATTCCAGGTCGATGCTCGATCCACTGCGCCACCACAGGTCAGGCAATATAATACAAATTTTAGTTGAGAAAATGTTACATAAGATAGATTTTAGAAATGTAAATGCAATCTAAAGATTTACCTCTGCTTCTTAAAATTTGGGACTTAACATGCATGTTCCCTCAAAAGACTTCACAAATACCAACTATTCAGGAGTTAAGTCCAAGTTACTCATGAACTAGTTGTGGGCAGGGCATAAGATATCATTGAGATGATTCTAAATTTGAATGTCATGACAGTATTACAACAGTTATTTGAATTTCCTTTTAAGGAAATTTGGGAATGAAGGAAACACCACACCTACCTGATCATTGGCTTTGATCAGCAAATCAAAGTGAACTCTTACTAACATTGTTCCTTTTGCCCTTGAAAACAACAATAGCAAAAGGAAATTATGTAAGTACATTCTTTGTTATTTTATAGTAAATATATCAATTATAAGTCATGAAATCTAAATACCTCTTTACATTTATGATCAGAGAGAAAAATACTTTGTTTGTAAAATTAGATTCAACACAATCATTTTATTTGACCATGATCTGAAGAATAAGTCCAGATTAAAACTTGTGATGTCACTATAGCAACTCTTGTGATAATATGCAATTATTTTATCATAAAAAAACCTTTTAAAAAAGAAGGAAACTTTTTTTGAGTAAATGAAAGGTAGTTTTCAAGAGTTTAGGTTAGTTAAAACAAATAAATTGACCAGGGTGAGGTGTTTGGGTGGGGAGGTAGTGGAAGGGAAGGGGTTGGCAGGGAGGAGAGTAAAGACGGACAAATATATGGTGATGAAAAATTATTTGACTTGGGGAAATAAGCAAACAACACAATGAATATTCAAGTGCTATAGAAATGTTTTTCTGAAACCTATGTATTCTTATTGATCAATGTCACCTCATTAAATTTAATTTTTTTAATAAAATTTTGAAAAACAAATAAATTGGCAAATAAACATGCAAAAAGTTTAAGAAACTAGTTTCTTGATTAAAAGTTTAACAATTTAGTTAACAGAAACCATTTTTTAATACAAATTTCAAAATGTTATAAGAGTGTTTGTATTGGTATGAGTGAGAAGGTGGGTCTGTTGGATGTGGTCCAGTTTTGTTTTTCATAAGTTGTGAAATCATCCTATAGCAGCAGTTTTCAACCGGTATACCATGAGAATTTTTAAAACATGCAATACCTGACTATTTAGTCAAGGACACTGACCTCTTTTCCTTTAGTTGTCAAATAAAAAAAATGATAACAGCCAACACAATAGCCATCCAATGTGAATGAATCAAAATTATACCTACTTTTTTTTGTCTGATTAGCAAAAAATCTATTTTTTGGTGTGCTGCAGAATTTTGGTAGTTTTGTGTGCCTAGCAATGGAAACTTTGTAGAGCAGATGTCGGAGATGATAGTCTAATCGGGATATACAGAGATAAAATGATACCAATCATTGTAGTGATCAATCATGTAAAATTTTCTATTGATAAGTTATATCTTTTTCAAGATATTACTTCTGGTTTACAGTTTTTTATTTTTATTAAGGGATAAAAAAATATTATAGTTTAATTCCTAAATTCAGCTTCCAAGCCCACACCTAAGTCTTGCTCAACTGTAGAAAACAATGCCATTAATTTGGGCTATATCCAATTATGTGCATACTTAAATAATACAGAAAATTTTAATTTTTAAGGCATAATATTAATAGTCCAGCCATAATATTAATAGTCCAGCTAATAGTCCAGTCCTTCTCCCTATGAAACAACTTCTTCCAGAAAAATTTGAAGAACTTCTTGAAAAATGCTATGGTGAGCGATGATTTAATAAAGATATTCTTACAATAACTTGGTTGTTTTGTACATGATTCTGCATAGAAGATAATAATGTACATACACATGTATATGTACACACATACATGTAATTTTTTAATTTGTTTTTTGCCCTAATTATTTTTAGACAGAGCTGTACTCTTATGATTTATGTCAGTAGAGTCTATTCATCTTTGTCTTCTCATAAGTGCAAGGTATTTTCTCTATAGCTAAAGTGGAATTTCGGAATCTCAAAGTGAGTATATATTTATGAGATAGTGCCAGATTGCTCTGCAAAGGTTAGAATAATTTATATTCTCTAAGCAGTATTCGAGTTTCTCTTCTCATATATCATTCCAAATATTTTTTGCTGTTAAACTTTTGAAATTTCTAATCTGATGGTGTGAAATAATTATAGCTGTTGTTTTGATTTGTAGTTCCCTTATGTCAAATGAGGCTTATATATAGTTTCCTTTGTTTATGAGGCATTTGATTTCTCCATTTTATTTACTGCCTGCTGTGTTTAGTCCCTTCATTTTTAAATAGACTTGTTTTATCTTTTATTGATTTGGAGAAGCTCATAATATAATATGGATGTTAATTCCTTTTTTGTTATATGTTATATCCTCCCATTAAAAAAAAAAAACAGCAACCCTTTATTCAGCATGTACTGTGAATCTGATACCTACTTAGATTAGGGAGTTACAAAGAGCATTAAGACCCCTGCCCTCAAAAGCATATAAATCTAATCTATGTAATGCATGTAAGTTAGTAAAATGCTGTTAACCTAAGCGGTAAAAGGGCATTGTGTGAGATCAAAGAAATGGCAATTTAAACAGGTTTTGAGAGCCTTACTGTTCAGTAGAAAGCAAAATAAAGTGAAGCTTCTGCTCCTTACTAGTCCTGTGGTGTTCTCACCTGTTATGATTTATAGAAACTTTATTTCGCTTTCTGCTATATCAATGTCTCCTTTTATGTTTACTTTCAATTTTACCTTCCCACTGCCATGAGTTTACATAGAGTATGTTTCTGATGTGAATAATTGGGGAGCAGATAGATGTAAGTTATTTTATATATTCAGAGTAATTCCTTGACCCAACCCCTAGTAAATCATTAATGCATGTATGGTGATTTGAAAAGGACAGTGGTTTCAATGTCAAACATTTATGGAGGCTCTATAAGAGACATTATTTTTGTTCTGAGTACAATGTATAAGAAAAACACAACTTCTGATCTTCTGCATCATCTGCCTACTAAAAAAACAGTCCTAGGGATTATCACCATTTCTTTCTCTATCTTTAAACTTTTACATTCAATAACTCTTCCTACAAAAACCCATAATAGCAAAATTTCATTCCTTCTCCCTATGAAACAACTTCTTCCGGAAAAATTTGAAGAACTTCTTGAAAAATGCCATGGTGAGCAATGATTTAATAAAGATATTCTTACAATAACTTGGTTGTTTTGTACATGATTCTGCGTAGAAGATAGTAATGTAATTCTTCAAAACAAAATCTCAAAATATATCTCTAGACTAAAATATGGAGTAGATTTAATATATGGATTTTGGTCATCTTAAAGTAAAATAAATTTCTGAGTACCTATGATGTTGAAACATTGTAGAATTCTGTATATATAACACGGTGATAACATGATTTGAAAGTAAGAGAAAATTTTAGGAATCAGATAATTTAAACTCATAGTGTTAACATACACTTAAATTTTTCATACAATCATGCTAGGGTATATAGAATGACAGAACAAACTCATGTTTTAATAAAATGTCATTTTTATGGTTTTAGTGGAGCATATGAGTACATTGACCTATGCTTGCTGACAGACCAGCTTTGTTTGTAATTTTAACAACAAAATCTAATGACTTTCTTTTGAGATTCATGGAGAATATAAAAGGCTCGTGGTTTGATTGATCAGTTTCAAAATTAAACCAGAGAAGTGATCAGCATAGGTTTCAAGAGTTTCCATTTAATATTTTTTTTTGTCTTATATAGAAAAGTGAAGGGAAAGCTAAATTCAAATAAACTGGTCTCAAGTTGTTCTTCAGAACTTTAGTTTTGTAGATTTAACCTTTCCCAGGGTAGTGAACCATTTGTTATTAATGATGTCAATGAAATTATTAATCAAGGTAGAGGTGCCTTCAACTTAATTGCAGCTGACCTTGGGAAAAATCATCTTCTAAATGGACATTCAACTGAAGGTGAAATAACTTCAGTCTGACTTTGGGTCATTAACTCATGACTGAAAATCTTTTCTAAAAGTTGTTTCTTCTCAAATAAATATGATAAATTAATGTCACACTAAAATTACATTTCCAACATTATATGGAATAATGTAAGTGCACGTAACACAAATAAGAAACCTTGATAAATCCTATTATGTTCACTTTCCTTTTCTGTACTACACATTTTTGTGGTTACAGCCTCTACTAGACTAGATTCATAACATTTTCACTGTGTTTGTTCATCTTAGGTTAAACATTTTTGTAACAGTTTATAATGCTTGGTACAGTCTTTTATTCTACCTCAATCAAGTTCAGCTTCTGTAAATATTTTTTTTAAAAAAATTGGTAAAAGAGAGACTTTCAATTTCTAAATGTATTTTGATAAAGAGGCAGGGAAAGTAGCATTTTCATAAATTGCTGGTGTAAAAGAATTGCTTATACACTTTCAGAAAGTAATCTAAAAACATATTAAAATGTATTTCACTGTTTGACACAGCAATTCCACATTAAGGAACCAAGCATTCAGAGAAAAAGCAGCAAAAACAAGAAACTTACTAAATATGTTTCACAGCAACAATAATCTAAAATTCTGACCCACAATAGTTGAATTACTTATGATTCAGTCATAAAATGAAATAGATCCATGGAGTTGGAGAGCTGGCAGGGCATCTGGTACTTGATGAACTAAGAAGTCAGGAACTAAAACATGGATTTGAGGATATGGCTAGAATTCTGGAAAAGTACTAAAAAAGTAAAAGAAGGCAGAAGGAGAGGGGAGGGTGGTTTGAGAAAGCAGAGGGTCCCAAATGTTTTGGTTAGGGTTTCTCTGGGATACTGGTAAAGGCCCATAATGCACATATACAGGGCATGATGAGTCCACAAAGCCTCAGAGAGGATGCTTAATGAAAGATTAAGAATCGAACATAAATATCAGAGACCAAGCAATTATTGCAATTAAGTCCAATGACAGTAAGAAGGCTTCACTGAGAATTTCAGACTCAAGGAAGGCCAAGAACAAAAGTAAAAATCAAGCCATAAAATAATGTATTCCCTAGAAATAAGGAATAAAAACAAAAACATCCTAAGAACAGAGCAAAAACCTGAAGAGCTCTAAATGATATCTCAATAATTTGTCTGGTAGACCAGAACTCAGTAATATTTTTTTAAAAGACAACATAATACAAACCCACTACAATGTATTATCCATTGAACCTACCATAACATATTTTTAAAAGCTAGATATACAAAAAAGTAGAAAATGTGATTCATAATCAAAGAAAATAACATTTAATAGAAACAAACCAAAGATTTACACAGTAGTACAAATAGTAAAGACTTTAAAAGACCAATAAAAATTCTTTTAAAGGCTTAAAGTCACAGATAGACATAATGAGTAAAGAAATGGAAAATCTCAATAGAGAAATTAAAACTACAACACAGAATAAATTTAAAAACTTATAATTAAACTATAATATCAGTAATTAATGGACATTAACAGCAGATGAGATATTGTAAAAATAAACAACAACAACAAAGTATTAGTGAACTTGAAAATAGACAACAGAAATTATTTATCCTGTAGCATACAGAGCATGTGGGCAATATTGAAAGATCTAATACATTAGAGTTCAACAGGACAAGCTGTAAAATAAAATTTTAAAAATGTTTAAAATGTAACATATTTACCATAAATATATTTACTGAAATATAACTAAATTTGTTTAAAATAATCAACCTAGTGGTAAAAAAAACTCAGTGGAACCCAAGTAAGATAAATACAAGAACACCACACAGGTAGGCACATTGTAGATAAATTACACAAAACCAAAGATGGAAGAGATAATTTTAAACTCAATAAGAAAAATAAGACAATTTAAAAAGAAGTGGAATACATAAATAGATCCATAAGCAAGGAGGAAATAAAAATAACTATCAAAAACACCGCCAAAAGTAAAAATCCAGGACCAGATGGCTACACTAGTGAATTCTACCAAATGTTCAAAGATTTGGTACCTAACCTTCTCAAAGTCTTCCAAAAAACAGGAGAAGAAGCAATACTCCCTAACACAGGGGTCAGGAACCTATGGCTCATGAGCCAGATGTGGCTCTTTTGATGACTGCATCTGGCTCGCAGACAAATATTTAATAAAAATAATAATAATGTTAAAAATATGATATAAAACATTCTCATGTATTACAATCCATTCATTTCCTACTGCTCATGTTCATGGTTGCGGGTGTCTGGAGCCAATCATAGCTGTCCTCCGGGACACCACCAAATTTTTATTGGATAATGCATAACGTACACGGGTCGTTGTATGGCTCTCACAGAATTACATTTTAAAATATGTGGCATTCATGGCTCTCTCAGCCAAAAAGGTTCTCAACCCTTGCCCTAACACATTTTATGAGGCCAATACAACCTTGATACCAAAACCTGGTAAGGACAACACAAAAAAAGAAAACTATAGTATCTCTAATAAATACAGATGTAAAAATCCTAAATACCAGCAAATCAAATACAACAATGCATTTAAAAAATAATACATCATGATCAAGTGGGATTCATTCCAGGAGCACAAGGATGGTTCAACGTACATAAATCAATCAACATAACTCACCACATCAACAGAACAAAGAACAAAAATCATATGATTCTATCAATAGATGGAGAAAAGGCATTAGATAAAATATAATACCTATTATGTTTAAAATACTCAATGAAATGGGTATAGAAGTACCTCATTATAATGAAGGCCATATATGACAAACAATCAGCTAAGTGGTGAAAAAGTGAAGTATTTTCCTCTAAATTCTGGACTCCCTTCACTCTTATTCATCATAGTTCTGGAAGTTTTAGCCAGAGGAATGAGGTAATAGAAAGAAATAAAAGGCATCCATATTGGAAAGGAGAAGTAAAGGTGTCACATTTTGTAGATGACATGATCCAGTACATAGACAACCCCAAAGACTTCACCAAAAAACTATTAGAAAAGAATAAACCAATATAGTAAAGTCACAGGATACAAAATCAATATAGAAAAGTCCTGTTTTCCTATCTGCCAACATTAAACTTCAGAAAATGAACTTAAAAAAAATCCTGTTACAATTGTGTTAAAAACGAAAAAATAAAATACCTAGGAATAAACTTAACACATGATGAGAGGGACCTATATGCTGAAAATTACAAACATTATTGAAAGAAATAAAAAACACACAATGAAATGAAAAAATATTATATGTTCATGAATTGGAAGAATCAGACTAGTTAAAATGGCCATATTACCCAAAGCAATATAAAAATTTAATGCAATTCTCAATAAAAACCCAATGTCATTTTTTTAAAAAATAAAACAAAAATCACCAATTTTGTATGAAGCAATAAAGGACCCCAAATAGCCAAAGCAATCCTGATTAAAAAGAATGAAGCTTTAGGTATCACATTACCTGCCTTCAAATTATACCACAGAGCAACAATAATCAAAACAGCATGGTACTGGCAGAAAAACAGACCTACAGACCAATTGAACAGAATCAAGAGCCCAGAAATAAAACCAAATATATATGGACAAATAATCTCCCACAAAGGAGCCCAAAACACAAAATGTAGAAAAGAAAGCCTCTTCCTAAAATGGTGCTTGGAAATTGGAAAGCCACATGCAAAAAAATGAAACTTGACTACAGTTTCTCCCATGCACAAAAAAATTAACTCCAAGTGGATCAAAGACCTAAATTTAAAGTCTAAAAATAAATCACAAAGAAGAAAACATAGGTACTAAACTTATGGCCCTTGGTTATAGGGAACATTTAGGAATTTGACCACAAAGGCAGGGGAAGTAAAGGTAAAAATTAATGAATGAGACTATGTCAAACTATAAAGCTTCTGCAAAAGAAAAAAAGAAACAGACAAAAACAAAAAAGGCAGCCAATAAAATGGGAGATGATATTTGCAAACAACAGCTCTGCTAAAGGGTTAATATCCAAAATATATAAAGAACTCACAAAGCGAGCAACAAAGAAGCAAATAATCCAATTAAAAAATAGGGAGTAGAACCGAATAGATACTTCTCCCAAGAAGACATACAAATGGCCAACAGATCTATGAAAAAATGCTCATCTTCACTAGGTATTAGAAAAATACAAATCAACTACAATGAGATAACACCTCACACCTGTTAGATTGGCTTATTAACAAAATAGGCATCAACAAGTGTTGGAGATGCTAAGGAACCCTCATTCACTGCTGATGGCATGTAAACTGGTACAGTATTATGAAAGAAAGTATGGGGGTTCCTCAAACTAATAATATAATTACAATATGACCCAGCAAACCCTCTACTGGGTATCTACTCCAAAAATTCAAAAACATTGATAAAGATACATGCAACAACATGTTCATTGCAGCATTAGTCGCAGTGGCCAAGACATGGAAACAACCAAAGTGGCCTTCGATAGATGACTGGATAAAAAAGATGTGGTACTTACATATAATGGCATACTACTCAGCCATAAGAAATGATGACGTATTGCCATTTACGACAACATGGATGGACCTTGAGAACATTATACTGAGTGAAATAAGTAAATCAGAAAAAGCTGAGAATTCTATTTCACACATAGGTGGATGTAAAACTAAGACTCATGGACATAGATAAAAGTGAAGTAGTTCCCAGGGGGAGGAGGTTGTGTGTGTTTGGGGGGGGGGGAGGGTAGGAAAGAGGAACAAGTATGCAGGGATGAACAGTAATCTGACCTTGGGTACGTATTGGGTACATAACGAAATCAACAGTTCATATGCTATAGAGATGTTTACTTGAAAGCTATATACTCTTGTTGATTAATGTGACCTGACCCCATTAAACTTAATTTTCTAAATAAAAATTAAAAAGAATAAAATAGAATGATAAAATTAACAACTGCTAAATTGTCATAAAAAACAATGGAGGCATTTATGCAATGAAACGGCAGCTTTAAAGTACTAAAAGGAAGCTTTGCACAGTGGCAGTATCGTAGCCAATGAGGTTTATTCGAGGCGTGATTATTGCTAATTAAAGTACTAAAAGGAAGTACCAGGTTAGATTCCCAGTCAGGGCACACAGGAAAAGCGACTATCTGCTTCTCCACCTCCCTCCCCCTGCATCTCTCTCTCTCTCTCTCTCTTCCTCTCTCTAAACCATGGCTCCAATGGAGCAAAATGGGCCCTGGGAGCTAAGGATGGCCCTATGGCCTTGCCTCAGGCACTAAAAAAGCTCAGTTGCCAAGCAATGGAGCAGTGTCCTAGATGAGCAGAGCATTGCCTGGTAGGGGGCTTGCCAGGTGGATCTCAGTTAGGGAGCATGCAGGAGTCTGTCTCTGCCTCACCATCCCTCACTTACAAATAATAATAATAATAAAAAAGACAGACTTTAGAAATTAGTTGGAGTTGAAAAATTTTTACATTCTAATATTTTGTATTGAAATCTGATTTTTTCTAATAAGTACTTAAATTCATCAAATGATTTCTGTTTAAAAATCTCAACATCATATTTACTCATTAATAAAAAATAGGTAAAATTCCTTTCTAATAATATGTTTTTAGAAAAATTAAAAAATAAACTGTAATATGATTTTTGAAATATTTTGAAAAGGTATCTAGTCATACTTATGGCCAATAATCATAAAGTATAGCAAATTTCAAGAAAACATGTTTCAAGTGTTATAAAACGTTAATTTGATAAATACAAACTAATTAGAATAAAATTTTCAAAGTATAACACATTTATAAATAATTAAATGACTTCAGAGACTTATGTGAGGAGAAATAATTATCCCTTATCATCACCACATAAATAAGACTTTCATGTGGTCAGTTAATATGCTTGAATTATTTTTATATAAAATATTTATTACAAATTAAAATGCTAAATGTACAAATGCTTACACTTGTAAATTAGTGTTGCTTTGATATTTTCCTTACTGGAAACATTTCAAAACAGCGCAGTGAAATAGTGAAATACTTCATTTGCCCTTTTCCTAATGAAGCATATGACTTAGTTGCAAATTTTATAACTATTTTTAGAGCTTTATTTACAATGAAGCATACTTTGAAAGAAACAGGGAGTTTAGATCAATGCTGCTTCTTTTGTAGTTGTGTATCACAATTTTTTTCTGTTTCTTTTGTTTTTTGATAGGCTGTGCAATACTTCTTCAAGCAGCAATTAATTTTAGGGAGTTATTGCAAAAATAATTTATATTTTGAGATCATGCTCCTCCTATTTACTCCTTCCTGATATGCAGTTTACTTTTCTTATTCTTAAAAAGGGTATTTAATAGTATTTTTTATTTTTCTAGTAACTTCCTTGACTAAATTGGTAATTTTAATATTTATTCAAATTTGTGCTAAAAGCTGAATTCAAAAAATAGCAAGACAGATTTTACTGCCACTTATACAAGTTTACCTTCAGTCAAGCATAATTTTTTAAGACTTGGGCCAAGTAATATGTCACCAAATGCAAGCTCTATAACTTCCTATTTTATGACCTTAGAACATGACAAGATTCTCTGTGTCCTAGTTTCTTCATGTATAAAATAGGGATGGCACCAGTACCTGCCCAATATGGTTGTGGAGTATTAAAAAGATGAATGATCATAAAACACGCAAGAAATAGATTCCAGAAAAAAATATATATATATATACATTACCCTTTATTATTACATTACTCACTTGGTTTATGTAACATACGCTAGTTTCAAAATATTTCAATAGCATTATATTTTATAATGTGTTTTTACATACATATTTCAAAATTATTAAATATTCATTTAATGTCTCTTCATTACTTTATTCTTTCATGTACTTATCAGGTATATATTAGACATTTTCTTAAGCAAAATGTTGTTCTAAACTGTGTGTGTTTATATATATATTATCCTGCATATATTTATATGTTGGTATAAAAGGAAAGTAGATACAAAGCTAAACAAGATGTGTTTCTACCACTAGGAGGCAATATTATTATTATTTTTATTATTAATAGGACATGCTATCAATTAAAAGTTTTAAATAGAAACTATATTATTTGATGTAACCAAAATATATAACACTTATTCACCTAAATTATATTTACACAGTGTGCACTTACATCAAGAACATTATAATTACTACAAAATTACTGTGTTTATCATCTGTTGCTTCTCACAGGCCCAGAGAAGTATTACGTATGGCTCGTACACTTACTAAATTCTGGCTCCAGTGTGGGTTTGTTCCTTTAAATTCCTGGATTTCTTTATTCTTCACATTTACTTTTGATTCCTCATTCATTCTAAGAGAAATGAACTGGTTTGTGATAGTAAGGTGTTTTTGCTTGTGGAAATAGAGTTTTGACATCTATGTACAAAGAAATTAAAGTTGGTCTATCTAAATAATATAGAGCTAACTAAATATATTGTTTTATCTTTTTATTCTTATTATATATTTGATCAATATGAAAACTATGAAAGTGATGTGTTTAGAGGAGCTGGGTAAATATCATGCTCTTCCCAAACACCGTGTTAAAACCAGTATTTATATTAATCCAAAGAAGTCATGGTAAAACACTGTTATTACCTAAATCACCAGAACTGTTTAAATGAATAAATGAATCATCCATGCACCTAAAAGGGACTGAAGAATGCAGAGGGGAAACTAGTTCCAAGAGTTTCTTAACCAAAAACATCTAGAGAAAAGCATTCTGAAAAAGTTCTGTTTTAGGTGGGAATTCTTCTCTTGTCCAAAGTGCCTCAGCTCTTAATGAGTTGCTTTTGCTCTCTCTTCCACTAGTCAGGGTTCCAACCTCTACTATGACATTGGTAAAATTAATACAAACATGCTAAGGAGTCAACCAGGTTTGGTTTTCAAGAGGCACATTCTACTCGTGTTCATTTCTTATGCAGTGACTAAGCAAATATCAAAAAGACACTTAATTATGAAGATAAATTTTTTGAGAGCATTCAACTGAAACCAGTTGGTAGACATGTCAGACAAATAAACACACAAGTCAAAAAACAAACTTAGAGAATGAGAGAAAATTTTGAGTTTGTGTTTGGGAGTCTCCAAACACAAACTACTTTATCAGGTTGGTGTTATAACTGTTTTATTTTTTCTGTTAGTTTGGAACAATAACTACATTATATTTTCCTCAACAGAGTGGAGTATAAACCTATAGTAAATAAACCCTTAATAAGATTGCATAGACACAAACTAATGTCTCTGCCCTCATCATTATTAAAATTCACAGGAGTTACTGGAGTCACACATAATTTAAAATATGCAATCTCTTTTTTTAAATACTAAACATAAATATATATAATTTTCTAATACATAGATACATTTTGATCTTATCCCTGTAATTCAAAAAGCAGTTCCACAGATGGTGTTTATGAGTCTGTCTGAAAAAGCAGATGTTTGACCCGGAGTCATTTGCATCACACATATGGTTCATCACTAGGTTACTTTCTCTGGCCACTGTTGGTTTCTGTGTCCGTACAGTATTCTACAATGCTTCAGTTAAATTAACTCATGCACTGCTGACTGTAATAGAGGACGAGATGTTGTTTTCTTATTGTCAACACACTGTCCACTGTTTAAAATATGAATTCTGGATTCTCAGAAGGTAACAGTGAATGGCAAGAAGATGAGGACCATAGCATCTATTGTTCAGAAGCCTATAAATTCTATTTGTGCCCCTACAGCTGGCTTCCTTGATGCTCTTGGCAAAATAATGTACCTCTTTGAGATGGGTCCCTCATTTATAAAATAAGGATAATAATTTTCTTCCATATTACACAAGGGTACGATACTGATTAAATTAGACATATTAAGGACTCACTTTGACAACTGTAGAACTATACAGAATATTAGTATTATTAACTTTATGGTATTATTTTAGCCTAATTTATCTACATTTTTTCCACTTGGAAAATTTAGCAGGACACTCAGACAATTTATCAGGATCATACCCGTTCACAAAGAGAAGGGAACCCAGTACAATTAGAATTCTAAAATAAGCAAAATACAACTTAGTCTTTTCCTTTCTATATACTATCACATTAAATTTAATTTCCTTTCCTTCCTCATATTTCTTCCACTTCTAAAATCTTGTCAGAGTAGAAAGAGAACAAAAGAAGTTGGAACAGTAACAGAAAGTCTTGTAGAAGAGGACTAGGCAGTATAGAAGAATTCCACGGCACCTAATCTAGTAAAATAAAGCCACGGAAAATTCTGACGTCAACTAGGAGAGGCCATGGGGGCTATCCACTCTGGAATGTGCCTCATCTCATTAATTGACCAGAGTGGGCTGTATGCACAGGGGATTATGGCACCAATCTAACTCAGAAGAGACTAAGATATTGACCAGAGTGCAAACTTAACTAATTAAAAATAAATAAAGCTTTATGAGGATCAAGAATGACTATCACTCACATCCTCTCTAACCACTCTCATAGAATGAATGTTAATAATAATGAGAGCAGAACAAGTACTTAATGCAAATAACTCCAAAATTGGTCTCTCCAGATGACTAGATATTAAAGCCACCTGGTCAAAATTATCTTCCACCTATGTTCTTAGGTCATTTTCTAAAGTCCACCCCTCTGACTCTTATGATTCTGCATTATCAGGTTATGGTTTGTCTCTTTTTTCTTTCAGTAAATTTTCATATGGTTGTTATTATTATAAACTAAGCTATAACTATAGTTTTTATGATTTCTTTTTGGAATAAGAATTCATTGCTATCTTCTTTAAAAAAAAAACCTGCTAGTATCTTTTGATTTTTTCCATTATTTTCGTGATTCTTTTTTTTTTTCCTAAGTGAGATTTGGAGAGGTAGAGAGACAGACTCCTACATGCACCCTGACCGCGGTCCACCCAGCAACCCACAATGGGTGATGCTCTGCCCATTTGGGGCCATTGCTTCATTGCTCAGCAATTGAGCTATTTTAGCACCTGAGGTGAAGCCATGTAGCCATCCTCAGCACCTGGGCCCAACTTGCTCCGACCAAGCCATGGCTACAGGAGGAGAAGAGAGAGCTAACAAGAAAGAAGGGAGGGGAAAAGGGTGGAGAAGCCAATGGTCACTTCTCCTATGTGCCCTGATTGGAAATAGAACTTGAGACATCCACATGCCGGGCCAATGCTCTACCACTGAGGCAGCCAATCAGGTCCCATTATTTCTTTAATTTGTTAACTTACTACATTCAAGGTCCACCTCAACCTATTCCATATGACTAATTATAGAGACATGGTAAAGTTAATAACTAAAGTTGCAAAAAGAAACATGAAATGTGATTACTTAGTGCTTTGTAAAATCCCCATACCAGAAAAAGAAAAGTCACAATCAAAAAAAGTTATAAAAAGTGATTTGAAATTCATCGTTTAAATATAACATTTAGCTCTTTTGACAAAAAGAAGCAGTCCAAACACATAGCTGGCTCAATATTCATATACATGTGTCCTTCCAGGCCTGCCACATAGTCCACTGGTAGATATACTAAACTTTGCCCATTGGTTTCCCAAAGATAGCTAAAAGGCATGACAAAATTTAAAAAAAACTTCACTGCTGACTATTACTTAATGATGTGCTTATGGTATTCTGGAAGAATGACAGTCAAAGAGCTTTACAGCAGGATAGTAAACTTATTTGATACTTGCTCTAGTGAAGCTATAGATATCAGTTAAATAGATATATATGGTCCTACCCATATATTCAGTATCCATCCATGTAAAAGTATAAAAAAAATGCCACCACTTCAATAACCAAGCACATAATTCAGCAAGTTCAAGACCTTAATTATTTCTACTCTCTTCTTATGTGGTTATATCTCCATCATTAATGATGTATCTCTTTCTTCTAGAATTGTTTATCCTCTAAAAGATGAGTAAACAAGGAATCTAGATTTGACAGGTATATCAGTAGTCAAAACCACCAATACTACATATTATATAAAATGGCATGCTAGCTGTAAATCTATCTTCTGGATGCTAATATCTCAGATGTTATTTCTAATGGAAGTTTTTAAAAAAAGATATATAGAAGGAAGATTTCTGTTTTCTGCTTTCCTAATATAAACAGATACTGTGGATCCTTCTGTAATATTCATTGTTTTTCCTAAAATGAGATAGTTTGATATGAGTTCCTTGTAGTCTGAAAAGAAGGGAGGGGAGCCCTTGCCAGTTGGCTCAGTGGTAGAGTGTTGACCTGGTGTGTGGAAGTTCCGGGTTCGATCCCTAGTCAGGGCACACAGGAAAAGTGCCCCTCTCCTTCCTTTCTGTCTCGCTCTTCCTCTCCCACAACCATGGCTCTATTGGAGTGGAGTTGGCCCAGGCACTGAGGATGGCTCCATGGCCTCTGCCTCAAGTGCTAGAATGGCTCCAGCCACAGCAGAGCAATGCCCCAGATCAGCAGAGCATCGCCACTTGGTGAGCATGCCAGGTGGATCCCGGTTGGGCACATCTGGGAGTCTGTCTGACTGCCTCCCTGCTTCTAACTTCAGAAACAAACAAACAAACAAACAAACAAAAATAGAATTGATACTTCTCATCTCTCTCTCTTCTTCCCTGTCTGTCTCTATTTATTTCTCTCTCTCTCTCTCACACACACACACACACTCACACACACACTAAAAGAAATAAAAATTAAAAAAAACCTATCATAACTAAGCTTTCTTCCCTCAAACTTACCTATCCCAAGATAAAGTGAGAAATTACTACACAGATATATACAGACAAGTAAACTGTGCTTTGGAATGGAAATAGAGACACTCATGAATCATGGGTAGAGAACTGTGACTTGGTTCTTGAACACAGCCATAGATGATGTGGTAATATCCCAGACTGAGATGGCGCCATAAATTACCTTGGCAAATGAGACAGAAAAATAGAGACACATGTCCGACATAGGATTCAAGCAAGAGGGCCATTGGATATAAAAGGCCCTGTTAAGAAGATAAATGGATTATCTATCAGCTGCATGTATGTGCAGATAATAAGCACGTAACACTAAGGCTTAATTTGAAGAATGTAAGGATGAAAAGAAAGGCTTATGGGAAATTTCCCACCATTAAGGATACTTGACATAAAAATTAAGTTCAATTAAAGAAATGTTTTAAATTAATTCCTTTGCACAACTCTGTGAGTAAAAAAAATCATACTTGCTACTCTCTATTTATTCATTTATTAAGAGCCCACTGTATGTTAGACACTATCCTAGGACCATGGGCATATTGCCAAGGAGCATGACAGACATGAGGTCACAGAATTTATAAAATAGTAAATTAAGAAATACAAATAAAGTTTGGCAAAGTCACAGGAAAATATATTTAAATGTATAATTCTACATAGGTTTCTTTCTCTAAGTTAATTCCTATAAAGGTAAACTTTAAATAAGTGAGATATCCCATTTGCCCACTTGTTGCTGAATCTTATATATTTTTAATTTATTGGGTGCCATTGGTTAATAAAATTATACAGGTTTCAAGCATACAATTCTTTGATACATCATCTGTAGATTGCATTTTATGCCCACCACACAAAGTCAATAATCTTCCATTGTTGAATCCCTGCTTTTTGAGTTTTCTATCTACTTCTTCATTTCTAGTTCTAGATAAGTCACCTGCCTGTTATATATATTGTATTGCCATATAATTTGAGTAGATAATATTCATCACACTTTTAATTATTCTTTCTATATCTGTATTCCTGGCCAGGTATGTTCCCAACTAGGTAATATTCATCATACTGCTAATTATTCTTTCTATATCTATAATCCTGGCCATTTGTCTAGTCTCCAAACCACTTGAAGACTGAAATCAAGACTGCTATATTTACTACTGTGTCCACCATGCATAGCATGGATCCTACTGCAGAGAAAAAAAATCAAGAGCTTGCTGAATTGAACTAACTAGATCCATCACAGCATGTCTATGAGATGCTGAGATAACAGGTTTTGAGTCCATTGGTTTCTGATGTTTTAAACTAATATATGGATAAAAATGAACAAGTAGCAGAATCGCTAGTGAAGACCTCCACCAAACACTTTGTCTAAATTGTTAGATGTTTTAAAATTACTTTTGGTAGGTACTGGATAAAAAACAATTACATCTGTTGACTTAGAATAATTGTAATGTCTCTTAACATCTTTGAACTCAGTTTCATCCCTTGTAGAATTATAAAAATGATTGAAATAATCTGTAAACTTCCTTTTTGTTTAAAGGACTCTTTCCAACTCTTTCGTGGCCCAAATGATTAAGTCTGCTCTACAACCTTCAAGTCTTTGTATAGCTCCGGAGATTTTATGTCTGAAACTAAGAGTGGTATCATTAGCATCATCAAATTATAAGAGTTTAAGCTATTTACAGTCAGCTTTCCACAAAATGCAGTGCACTAATTCTCTCTGAAAATATCCAACACATGGGAAATAAAGTCTACTGAACACTCTCATTTACAAAGTACTCACTACTTTTATCATTCCGTTTTTAAAAGAGATTTTATTTTGTTTTACATTATACTGATCTTTATCCTGTTAATGTTTTAACACTGAAACCCAGCAAACTTGGTTGTAATTTTGCTCTTTATTCTTCTTTTGTCCTATTTAGTCTCTTTTCACAATGTTAGTTTTTGAAATGTTTAAAAAAATGGCTTTCAGATTATCATATTTTCTGTAATACTTTCATTTATCTCCTTCAGATTAAATTTTCTCAGTTTATTTAATTTTTTTTACATGAACATGATTTATAACAATCCTAATCCACCCTTTAGCTTACAAATCTTCCCTGTATACTTCCCACCTCTATTCCTCAATATAATGGTGTTGTTAAAAAGAAATCAGGAACTAGCACATTTCGTTGCACCTCCTTAACTCTAATTCAATTCTGCATTTCTTTGAATACAGATATGTACACCTATTTGCATGTGAATTATTCATAATTTCTATAATAATTTTATATTATTTTTATTCAATATAAATATTATAAACATTTCCTATACTTCTCTCTGTCATAATATAGTGAATAAATTAGAATTTGGCAGTAAACAGCAAATGATGACATTTTCCTATAGTTTGATCTATATTGTCAATAATTCTTATTCATCTTTACAAAAATGACAGAAATCTGTTTCATAAGCTTTTCTTCTTATACTAATTAAGTTTTCAATATTCAAGGTTACTTGCCAATGGGTGAAAAATATTGGCTCATGGACATATATCTTCCTAAAAGCATAATGGGACCTCATAACATAAAAACACAGGCATAAGTGCACTGTACTATAAATGTAATAAGATTGGGGCTCACTAATTTTGTTAATACAAAACGGTACCTCAAGTATGCTTTTGCAGAAATATTTTCAAATGAAACTGAATTAAACTTTATCTTCTTAGTTTCTGCTAATGTCATAATTTATTGCGATCTATTTTGAGTTTACTATAAAAATTGTAAGAAAATTTTCTTCCTTCAATTAATTTTTATTGAGAATTTTATGGCATAGAATTATAGTACTAAATGTAACATACAAAAACACTTTCCTTCATAAATTGTACATTCTAATAGCCACTTTTAGGTAACATCTTATCTAGAAATTAGGAAGGGGAAAGGTAATTTGAGAGCAGTTTTCTAAAAAAAAAATTGAGGGAGCATCATTTCATTAAAAACAGAAATGTTAGTAATAACTGGTTTGGCATAAAAAGTGAATATAGATTTAGACACAAGCTATATGCACTGCTTACCAGCTGAATATCTCAGTCCTGGAGATATATATATATATATATATATATATATATATATATATATATATTTAAAAATCTGATGCATTTTAAGAGTCATTTCAAGTCATTTTTTTTCCAGAAATGGTTAAGTGAAAATCAAGTACATGATTTCAATAACTTTATGTCGTAAAAGGTTTTAGTCTTAAATGAATGTCACAATTACATACAGTGTAATTAAAAATAAACTTACATTCTTGAAATTTTATCTCATTTGAATTTGAAAATTTCAAAAAGTCCTAAAAAGGACATTTTATTGTATGAGTTAAAACATTAAATAAATTGCTTTGTTAACTTCCATGTTTTTTTTTATATTGGTTACTTGTAAATAATTTGACATTCATTTTGATATTTACTTATAAAAATGTGTATTTTACCTCCTTGCTTTTCTAAAACTTCTTAACTTCTTGAAAATATTAAAGGTCTAAATTATTATCAAATTTTTCTGAAGACTTGGAGAAAAACCATATGATTTTTCAGTTGGATCAGTTAATAAAGATACATTACTCTTATTTGCTTCTATGTTTTTACTGTTTGGAGATATTCTTAATTTATCTAGAGCAGTAGTTCTCATAGTATGCATTAAAGATTTATTTGGAAATATATTAACAGGCACAATCTAATTCAGTAAGTCAGAAGTGAAGTCTAATATTTTCATTTCTAATATGCTATACCTGGTTATGCTGCTGATTCGATGGACTCCATTTTGAACAGCAAGGAGCTGGGCAGACTAGCAGTGAAACTAAAAGTAAGAACTTGAATTTTGTATCTCTCGTGTGGTTAAAAAGTAAAGTAATCATTATCAAATCTACATCAACTTCTATCACAGGAGCAATGTCCAATATGTTAGGCAATAACATTTAAGGCAATCAAACACCTTGCCTGCTCTATGGTATTTGAGCATCCATAAGTGCCATTCATTGGCTCATTGGCTCTTTTATGAACACTGCTCTCATAAAAACTCAACCTACACTAAAAAGAAAGAAATGGTTTGTGTAACTCTATCGTAAGGGTTCCTCCCACAAATGTGTTTCCAACTGCGACAGATTTAATGTCTCGTAACATTATTTTTTTATGTAGGTGGGACATTTGGTTTTTAGCCTTTCAACCATTCTTTTATTCTCTTCCCTAGCAATAATTTTAAAAGTCAGATTAAAGTTGAGTTAGACCTTGTGGGTACAAAAGTTAGGATATTAATTTTAGTAACTGATATATAAAAGTTCTTAACTTGTTATTTTAAAAAAAATCTTGGAGCTTTAACCATCCTTTTTCCAAAATTGAAATTAGATATAATATCTAAAAATCAATAATAACAGTATGTCAGAAAGTCAGTAACAACATTTTAAATTGAAATTATAATATCCAATTGATACTTATATTCAACTGAACTCATATACAATTAAGTCATATTCAATGGATAATTATTCATGTATCTCATTCTATGTACCTCTGATTTATTGCTAAACACTGTAATAGTTAAACCCATTGTGTTATGCAAGTAGAAACTGTATATTCCTTTTAAAAAAGTAAAAAAAGTAGCTCATATAAATATATTTTATGCCCAGAAACTAAAATTACATTGAGTAGCCAGAATTTTTAAACTTGCACTTATAAACAAAGTAGAGAATTATCAATGGAAAGAAAATTGTAAATAAGGTAGACAAATGAAAATAAAAGGAGAAAATGTAAAAACATTTGTTGATCAAATAAATAACAATAAAAATAAAATAATGAATGGATAGAGCAAATAAAATACATATAGTATGATGGTATAAGATGATGGTAGATATTAATTACCTCTACTAATTAAGTTAACTGTAAGCCAATAAAATTTCAATTAAAAGACAAAGGCAAATTGGACAAAGAAACTACATAACCACAAATTATTTATTATGCTAAGTGAAATAATCCAGAAAGAGAAGGACAAACAGTACATGGTATCACTTATGCATAGAATCAACAAAAAAGTCAAACTCACAGAACCAGAGAGCAGAAAAGAGTGTGAAGGTTGCCAGGTTGGTAAAAGGAAAAAAATTTCTTTTAGTTATGAGTGACGTGTGAGGATCTAATGAATAACATGGTGACTATAGTTGAGAACATATACTGTGTAATTGTAATAGGCTAGGAGAGTAGAAGTTAAATGTTCTCATCAAAGAAAAAAAACCAGGTAAGTACGTGAGGTTATAGATATGTTAATTGATGATGAGGGAAATCTTTTCAAAATGTGTGTGTATATATATATATTATATATATATATATATATATATATATATATATATATATCAAATCATCATGTTGTATATGTTAAATATAAAATTATTTGTCAATTATACATTAATAAAGCTGAAAATGGGGGAAATATACATATTCAAGAATTAAGAAGATCTGGCATGTGGATGTCCCAGGTTCAATTCTCAGTGACAGAATATAGAAGAGGTGACCATTTGTTCTCCCTCCCTCCCCCTATCCTTTCTTTCTCTCTCTTCCCTTCCCATAGCCATGGCTCGACTGATCCAAGCATGACAGCCCAGCCTGGGCACTGAGGATGGCTCTGTGGAGCCTCCCCTCAAGCACTAAAAATAGCTTGGTTGCAAAGTGGTCCCAGATGGGCAGAGCATCAATCCCAGATGGGAGTTGCCAGTGGATCCCAGTTCCCGGTTCAGGACAAATGTGGGAGTCAGAGTCTTTATCTCCCCTCCTCTCACTTAAAAAAAAAAAACAATTAAGAAGGTAGAATATAAAAGGATTAAAAGAATGTACAACATGAAAATACAAATAAAAAATAATGATCCAGCCTGACCTGTGGTGGCACAATGGATAAAGCATTGACCTGGAATGCTGAGGTCACCAGTTCAAAACCTCTGCTTGCCTGGTCAAGGCACATATGGGAGTTGCTGCTTCCTGCTCCTCCCCCTTTCTCTCTTTATCCCCCTCTGCCCCTCAAAAATAAATAAATACAGAAAAAAAAATTTTAAAGCTGATCCTGTCAAGATGGCAGTGTAGGTAAACATAGTACTCACATCTTCCCACAAGCATATCAAAATTATAACTCAACTACATAATAACCATCACTCAGAACTCCTTGAAATCTGGCTGAATAAAAGTCCTACAACTAGAGAGTTAAAGGAGCTCCACTGGGACTAGTAGGGGGGGTGGAGGGGTGGACTGGGCTGATCCCAAACCCACATGTGCCATAGAAACATGGGGAGGGCTCTCTCGGCTGCAGTGGTTCCCTTGACGACTGAGGGGCCCTGGCCCCACGACAAGAGCCGAGCCCAGAAGTCTAGTGCCAGGAAGAGAAGTCCCCATAACTTCTGGCCGTAAACACTAGCAGGGACTGTGGCTGACTGAGAGGGAAGGTTTCTGGGGTCCCAGGCAGTTCCTCTTAAAGAGCCCACGCGCAGACTTACTCAGACTCACTCCCCCTGAGCTCCAGCCCTAGGGCAGCAGCTGGAAAGGAACCAGGGACAACCTGAGAGGAACTGGATTGTTGGGTATCAGGGCAATAGTTGGAGAGGCAGCCTTCTGCCTACCAAGTGCTGGCAGAGGACATTTTTCTTTTTCTGAGACACACACACACACACACACACACACACACACACACACACACAGCTGGCAGACACCATATCCAAGACTCCTTCAACCTAGCTCACAATGTTTGCCCCACCCAGGCAATTCCCTGAGACTCCACACCACCCCACCCAAATCGCAAGCCCACTCAAGCCATTTTCACTAGTTTATCTATCCAAAAGGCCGGTATTGGCTCATACTTTGGACTTTCCTAAAATCTCTCAAACAAGCAGCATCTGGCCTCTGCATGCCACATACCCCTTGGTAAGTGGCCACAGGCCTGGCACTAGTGGCAGCCAACCCTGGTTTACAGCTTGGCCTGTCCTGGGCACTTCCAAGCCCGGCATACGTACCAGCCATCTGCACATCACTCTGTAGCTTGTGCCAGGTGGCCCCAGGCAGGGCACTGGCAACGGCTGACTTTGCACCTCCTGGGAGTTCTCAGAGCCAGTGCACGCACTTGGCAGCTTCAGACCATGCTGGATTACAACTCTACCACTTCCACGAGCAACACACTCAAGGGGTGCACTTGAAGTAGCCTGCTTGGGTGACTGGGGAGGCTGTGCTCCCGGCCCTACAGGACATGTACTACACAAGGCCACTCTCCTAAGTCTGGGAAACATAGCAGCTCTACCTTTGGATAATTATAAGCACACATTAAAAAAAAACATATCATTTTACTATGTAATAATGTTTGTTAGACTTCAGTTGAACACAATAATCTTTTTAACAATACCAGACACATTCTGCTTTGAAGTTTAGCAAAGTCAGACAATTATTTGAGTCAACATTAGGAATGGGCAAAGACGAAAAAATTGGTCACTTTTCAAAGGCAGAAACTTTATCTGAAATACATCTCATTCAGAAAAAAAGATCTTAAAAACAAAAGTAGGCAAATTTATTTTTACGTTTCAAATTACGTCTATTTTGACATCTATTTTCACAAGAGATTCTGGTTCATAGTTTTCTTTTGTTGTGAAGTGTTTGGTTTAGGTGTCAGGATAATATTGGCTTCAGAGTGAATTGGGACGTGTTCTCCCATCTTCTACATTTTGGAAGACTTTGTGAAGGAGGTGTTTTAGTCCTTCCCAATTTGGTAGAATTCACCAGTGAAGCCATTTGGTTCTGGGATTCTCTTTGTAGGACTTCGTCTCCTAAAACAAGTCACGAAGTTTCAACTCTAATTCCTTTAAGCCATGAGACATTAGAAAGAGGAATAAAATAAATGATCTAGCTATCATTCTTAATGGTTTAAAAGAAATGATTTTAAAAATAGGTAGTCGTAATAAAAATATAATCTTTTGTTTATTTAGATAATCCTTTCGTCTACTAATATACCCTTTTAAAAATTTAAATAACACAGATTTTTAGGTAGCTTAAGTTGTCTCATTTAATCCTGCACAAACCCCAGGGGGTTCTAACATCCCTACTTGATTCATTAGGAAACTAAGGCTAAGATAAATCACATAATTTGTCCAAGGTCAAAGATATATGACATGTTTATGCACAGGAACTCAAAAGTCACAATTCTTCCTCAGCTACTTAATAAATTGCCATTTGGAGTAAATTACTACTTCTGGGCTACAGGATATTTATCTCTTAAAGTGAGAATAATAACACGACCTACTTCTTAGGATCACTGTATAAACATAACACATGTAAAATGCCTAAGACAGTGCCTGCCTGACTTACAATATGTGCTCAAAATTAGCAGTGATTTTTACTATTACTATTGATAAATATTGTTCAGTAATGCCATTTAAGTTTTAATGGTTCTAAATCTATTGAGTTTTAAGGCAAATAATAAATAATCAATTGTGTCATTTAAGTCTTACACTAGCAAATATGTATATAACCACTTAAAATAAATTTGATTACAATCATAAACCATTTTACTATTTTTTTGCACCTTCTGGTTTTATTACATGTAAACCTAGTTTAAAAAAAACAATTAAAAAGAGGAAAAGTATATGAAATTCCACATGTGTCTTTATTGTAAATGCTCACCTATTAAAAAAAATCTAGACTGCCTTGTAAACAGTTTTGAATTTTGTTTTTCATTAACAGTGACATTGGAGTCAATTTTTCCATAGAACTTTCTTTTTTTCTGTAAACTATGTAGGTTTAAGATGTGAACACTCAAAAACACGTTGTTAAAGATTCTCTCAATTCTTGAAAAACAAAATTCTCTAAAGACTGTTCACAGGTCACAGTTAAGCTTAATTTAAAATTACATTTGTTGCAGTAGCAAAACATTCAACCCACACTTTCTTGACTAAGTTGTTCTGCTGTAAACTACATGTTACAATTATGTTCAAGCACTTCTATTTCCTAGGACTAATTATGCTATGCCCACTCCTCTGTTTCACCGTTCACTACACTTTCAAAATAGTAGTTTTGCCTGACCTGTGGTGGCGCAGTGGATAAAGCATCTACCTAGAAATGCTGAGGTCGCCGGTTCGAAACCCTGGGCTTGCCTGCTCAAGGCACATATGGGAGTTGATGCTTCCAGCTCCTCCCCCCTTCTCTCTCTGTCTCTCCCTCTCCTCTCTAAAATGAATAAATAAAAATTAAAAAAAAAAAGTAGTTTCATGTGCACCATCTTATCTGTCCCTTCCAAGGCCCCCTATTGGTAAGGCAGCTCATTGGAAACCAAGATGATTTGTAAGATAGTTATCATGCTAGGCCTAAAATTCCAGTCTCTTGAGTGTCCATTTTTACATACCAACTGTCACTTTATCCCCTAAGGCAGTGGTCCCCAACCCCCGGGTTGCAGACTGGTATTGGTCCGTGGGCCATTTGGTACCGGTCCACAGAGAAAGATAAGTAACTTACAATATTTCCGTTTTATCTATATTTAAGTCTGAATTATGTTTTATTTTTAAAAAATGACCAGATTCCCTCTATTACATCTGTCTAAGACTCACTCTTGATGCTTGTCTCGGTCACATGATACATTTATTCGTCCCACCGTAAAGGCCGGTCCGTGAAAATATTTTCTGACATTCAACCAGTCCGTGGCCCAAAAAAGGTTGGGGACCAGTGCCCTAAGGCTAACTTGCAGGGCAAAATGAACTCTAAGTGAAAGGATGCAAACGGCCTGTCTAGGAAAACTGCAGCAGCAACTTCTGATAAATCCTTTACCCCTGCAGTCCTTGGAAGCTAACATGCTAGTAAGAGATGGAGGGATGCTCATACTTATATGCAAAGAGGTTAGAAAATCTGTTCTGCAAAATTCCCTCTAACAACACAGATCATCCTATCTTTCTCATACTCCATTTACTCAGCCTGTCTGCTTGAGCACCTTGGCTGGTGCATGGCCTCCCACACAATTCTCCCCCTCTCCTCTAAGTACCATTATAGCAAATGTACAACATGGCAGTGATTCTGCTCGTGAAGCTCAAACAGCTGAGAAAGGACTGAGGCACAGAATGATTATGAAGAACAATACAATTCTTTCCTTAAAAAAAAAAAAAAAACAACTCTACTTATTAAAAAAAAAAAAACTTAAAAGCTCCATTATAAAATTAGAGGCAGACTCCACTGTGCTTTACCTTTGTCCTCTCCACACTTTTCATAATCTGCTCGGTTTAACATCCCCCCAGCCAGCAGTCAGTGGTGTCATTCCTAGCAGCGAACTCTCAAGGGCCAGTTTCTTCCATCACCATAAATGGCAGGGGTCGGGACACAGGACTTCAGCAACTCAAAGTCTACAGTGGTGTAGACCAACAGCATTCAGACTATAAGTTACTGCAATTGTTATTAAGCAGTTACTGTGTGTCAGGCTTCCCTGGCCTATTTTAAACACATGTTAATTTAATTCTAAAAACAGCTCCATCCGGTATTATCCTATCTATTATCTGGAGAGACAGCAGCACAGAGTAAGCAAGCTGTCCAAGCTCACACAGCAACAATGGCAGATGAACACCTTGAACCACAATTTCAACTTTAACAACTCTGCTCCACGAGAATCCCAGTGTGGTCATTAAGCTAATCACAAGCACCTGGCCACTCATTTAAGCTCTGTGCTTCTGTTTCCTCCACTTTAACACCACCTGCACTCAGTGAGCTTTTCGGGGGCTTTCCTGATTTTAATGCCGTGTGAATTTCCAACTGGATTATCCCCACCCCCAGGTAGGTGAAATGTTAATACTGTACTAGGATTTACCCACGGTGTGTTCTGGAAAATTCTCCTTACTCTTCAACAGTGTTAGGGTCCAGTTTTCCCCTTGATGTTTTATTTTCAAATATCCAACCTATACCAGTAATGCTAACTATTTTCTCGTGGCCGGCCATCCCCTTTCCCCGCTACCAGGGGTGCTGCCTCGGCTGGTCCCACTACAGACCTTCACCTGGGTGGGTTATCCAGCCCACCTTGCGGCTTCCCGGGCCGCCAAGCAAAAGAACCTCTAGAAGCAAATCCATGGTTAGAAGTTAGGTTTCCCAGTGGTCAAGGGGAGAGCTAGGGCACCTGCCACCTCTGCCACCCCCCTGAAGTGAGGCTTGGGCCTGGCTCCCCAACCAAAGCGGCTCAGGGCTGGGGTCTTGGCCCCTGTAATGCTGGTGGCCGAGAACAGGCAGGTTCTCATCAAATTCGGGCTGAGGGCAAAGGAACTGTGGAGCGGGAAAGCCACGGGCCTTACCTGTTTATTGGACCCTCGCAAAGATGGAGGAGGCAATAAACAAAAATGGAAAGGGGCTAATAAACAAAGGAAAGACTGCTTTCTGCAGGGAAGTCTCACCTCACCGTGACGGAGAGTGACCCAGGAGAATCGCCACCAGGGGAAGCACCCACAGCCTTACACAGACCACACACACGTGGCGCTGCCACGTGCCCACGCACCAATCAAGTAAACCAGCGAGCAAGCCTCCCAGAGCTGCTTCGCTACACCCCTCCCTGCCATGGCAACCAGACCCAGGCGGGAAAACCCAGCGGGACACCGGTCCAGCCCTGCAGCTCCCAGGCTTCCATTCTGCTCATCGGACCCCATCTCCCCCGGATCTACCCAGGTCTGAAGACACGACGTGCACAGGCCTGGGGTCTCACCTGGGACCTCTGGGACCACCTGCAGCACCAGCGTCTCCAGCAGGCGCTCCAGTTATAATAATAACAAAAAAAATCATGTTTCTTTTACACTTAACTTTGTGGAATGAGATCCACACCTAATAAATATCTAAGGCATTTAGCAGTGGGTCTCTGAGGAGATAAAGGCAAATAATAATAGTTATGCCTATGTTGATCTATTGCATCCCATGTATCTTTTCAGAAAATGAATTTGTATCATCTTACATGCTCAGAAAAACATTAATTATACACTACATTATATATCTAATATGTTGTTGTCCAAATGAATTCTTTGAATACTAGTATTGGTAAATGCTATGTATTCAAATACCTAGAATCTTTGCTGAAAAGGAATGTCTCAAGTACAAAGGGTAAGTTGTATACTGGGAATGAAGAAGTAAGTTTTTCAGAAAGGAAAACACTTTGAAATCTCTAAGTAGAAGATGTGGCCACGCGACAACGGGGATCTGGTGCCCAGATGGCCCGACCCGACCTTCAAGAGCCTCGGAACTAGAGCCTCGACTTCGGCTGCTGCTGCTGTGCCGCCAAGGAGTCCCACTTCCAGGGAGCCCCTCCCCGATCTTGAAGTGTTTTTGTTTGTTTTGTTTATGCGGTTGACGTTTATCCCATCGTTGTATGATGTGTGTGTTGAAGCGGGAGTGTGGAGAAGTAGACTGCCACTTATATTATAGATTTGAAGTGTCCAGGACTGGAGGATGGATGTCTAACGAACCTCATCTTCGTCAGGACCTGATTTAAAAATCAAGACTGTTTATATTACCTCTGAGACAGATAACAAGAATGGAAACTTGTGGAGTCATTAAGGTGTGAGTGCTTTTGCGTGTAGGTGCAATGTAAATATTTTGGGAGGAGACTGCAGACTGAGACGGTCTTAAACAGTGACAAGTTAGTTGACACTGTTCTTCACCAGAGGAAAAGGCCGAGTCTTCTACACCTAAATATGGGCAGGCTTGCTACTCCTTGTAAACAGTAGCATGAGGCAGTGCCACTGCCTCATACCTGAGGCTAGAACACAAAAGGCAAAGTAGCTTCTGGTTTATTGGCGGACCCCTTGTGCTGGAACACCTGGCTGCCATCTGAGAATTACAGCATCCTGGACTGTCTTGTTCGAAAGAGCATGTATGCGAACTCTCCCAGCTGAGCTCAGTTAACAGATAGCATTTATTCTCTGTCAAATGTTTTTCTGTTTGTTTGTTTTGGGGTTTTTTTTGTTGTTTTTTACACAGCAGTGGTAACTGGGACAAGACATAGGATTGGAAAAGAAGTAATAAAACACATATTCATAGAAAACCAGAAAATTTAAAATATCTAAAGTCAAGCTAGTATAATTAGAAGCATATTCCAAAGGTAGCTGGAAATAGGACCAATCAATAAGTTTCCATTGTTATTTTTTTTAATCCAGTGAGAAATAATTAAAAATAAAAGTTTTAAAAATAATAGTATTAACCTTAGCATGGAAAAACCGTTCATATACACAAAAACAAATACATTAAGGATGCCTAAGTCCTCTGTTCAAAAAACTATAGAGTCAGTTAAAGAAACTTTATAAGACCTGATTAAATAATAAGTATAAATTCACTCTCTTACGGAAAGAGAGAGGACTGATGACAAATGGTAAGTGGTTTGTTGACTTAATGATGGCAATTTGAGGACATTCTTACCTGGAGATATTTTATTGTCTGTGCATGGAGAAGCATTATATTCAGAAATATAAATTTGATCAAATTGGAGAGTTTTTAAGGAACCAATATTTGTAAGCCCAGCTACAAATACTGAATGAAGTTAAATCTTCTTCTAAATTTGTATTAGTTGTTAGAGTGATATCAAGCTCTATTTTACCCAGTCATTCTGGTAGTTTAACTATTCCATGGTAAGAAATCAAGTTTCAGAATAAGGCATAAACCAGTAAGTGTTTCTGAGTAGGTATGAGGTTTAAAAGAAGTATTCAGGTATATAATAGAGAAAATGTCCTTGTTAAAAATTTGACATTATGCAATTAAAGAAAATATTTTTTTTGCAGTATTTGTAAAATTATCTGATAGACCAAAATTGTTATTCTACCTTTAAATTGGTCAAAGTATTTATTACTACTATATTATTATTTTTATTAAGAAAAATTATAGAAAGGAGGAGAAATATACTCAACTTTTAAATAGATAAAAACCAAGTGTATTATAGCATGGATTTTCTCTGACAATTTTTGAGAGTTTCTATATCAGCACTCAATATAGTTTCAAATCAAGACAAAAGCCACATACTTCTGTTATACCTCTAATTAAATGAAAAACTATATATTAAATAATTATATTAAATAATTATATTAAACCAAATTCCTAAATTTAAAATGTACCAAATATTATCTCATTCATATTTACATATGTTGAAACCTGAACAGATGATTTAATGAGATATATTCTCATTTGAAATTAATAGTATCTTTTTTAAAATGATTGTTCAAAGGATTAATGTTTGGAGACTACAAAAAGTAGAGGATTTATAGTAAGAGCAAATTTGTATCATTTCAATGTGATTAGTTTGCCTCTTCTTTTTTGTTACAATCAAGTTACTCAGTCTATTCAAATCTATGTTTGTTTGTTTGTTTGTTTTAACATGTAAATTTTAGAGAATAAGATATACCAAAGGGGTTATTAAGAGCAACATTTTAGTTTATATATGAGGTGGAATAATTGTTTTAAGATATTGCCTATATTGTTTTGCTTTTCTCCTGCTATTTCCCATGTTTTCTTTTTTAATATTCAAGTAATTTGTATTTTTTAAAGCTTTTTGTTAGGGTGCCCAAATATTTTGAAACTCTGAGATTTCTCTTATCTTGATTAAGAATAATAAGAAGAAAATAAAATATCAAGACAATCCTCATCTTTAAGAAATCTGGAGAAAATGTCAATGTTACCTATTATCTACTAAAGTAAAATTTTGTCACTCCAGTTATAATAATAACAAAAAAAATCATGTTTCTTTTACACTTAACTTTGTGGAATGAGATCCACACCTAATAAATATCTAAGGCATTTAGCAGTGGGTCTCTGAGGAGATAAAGGCAAATAATAATAGTTATGCCTATGTTGATCTATTGCATCCCATGTATCTTTTCAGAAAATGAATTTGTATCATCTTACATGCTCAGAAAAACATTAATTATACACTACATTATATATCTAATATGTTGTTGTCCAAATGAATTCTTTAAATACTAGTATTGGTAAATGCTATGTATTCAAATACCTAGAATCTTTGCTGAAAAGGAATGTCTCAAGTACAAAGGGTAAGTTGTATATTGGGAATGAAGAAGTAAGTTTTTCAGAAAGGAAAACACTTTGAAATCTCTAAGTAGAAGATGATGCTCCTAAGGCATTAAGTATTAGAAATTCCAAAGAATGAATGTCATTTCTGAATGGAAAATATAGTTCAAGTGGGAGGATTCTATCCTGTTTTCTGACACACGTCACTGATTTCTTTCAGAAGAGCATCCATGCTGACACTAGAAAAGTGCTGTCTGTGTATGTGTGTGTGCACACGTGCATTTTTTTGATAGATCTTGATATGCACTGAATATTAGATTTGTTAAGATGACTGTTTATGTAAAAAAATAACTAAATATATTTGCACAATTTTAAATAGTAAATATATGAGTTATACTAAAAATATTCAAAATTGTTTTCATTTTTTCTCAAGACTGTAATGGCAATATGAATTTAAAATAAAAAATATTTAAATTTTGATAAAATAATTATAAAAACAAACATTTAATGCCAATATGTTAAAAAGCTTTATGATATTTGCATTGATAAAAAAACATGCTAGTTAACCTTGGTTTTTGTATTTTTCTGAAGCTGGAAACAGGGAGAGACAGTCAGACAGACTCCCGCATGCGCCCGACCGGGATCCACCCGGCATGCCCACCAGGGGGCGACGCTCTGCCCACCAGGGGGCGACGCTCTGCAGCGACCAGAGCCACTCTAGCGCCTGGGACAGAGGCCAAGGAGCCATCCCCAGCGCCCGGGCCATCTTTGCTCCAATGGAGCCTCGGCTGCCGGAGGGGAAGAGAGAGACAGAGAGGAAGGAGAGGGGGAGGGGTGGAGAAGCAGATGGGTGCCTCTCCTGTGTGCCCTGGCTGGGAATCAAACCCGGGACACCTGCACTCCAGGCCGATGTTCTACCACTGAGCCAACCGGCCAGGGCCTAGCCTTGGTTTTTTAGGGACGTGTATTTACTCACATGTGTTTTAGTTTGATGACCAGGATAACATATTAGTATAATGGAATTCTTTTTTTTCTCTAAATATGTCCAGTTATCACTTCAGAGACCAAGGAAACCTAACGTTTTCAATTTCTTGCAATCTAGTCCGTCAGCTCTGTATGGTCTCTGTGACTGGGCTTTTCATATCCAACACCTTACAATCAGTGATGAGAATTTCTGTGGACAGCTGCCAGAATGACTGAAATTCACCAATTGGAAAATCAGGACACATGCTAACTCCACAGTAAAGACAAGTGATTTTAGATCATCACACTGCACTCTGTGTCCACTGAGTCATTTACAGCAGTGGTCCCCAAACCCTGGGCCATGGACTAGTACCGGTCCGCAGAGAAAGAATAAATAACTTACATTATTTCTGTTTGATTTATATTTAAGTCTGAATGATGTTTTATTTTTAAAAAATGACTAGATTCCCTCTGTTACATCCGTCTAAGACTCACTCTTGATGCTCGTCTCAGTCACGTGATACATTTATCCATCCCACCCTAAAGGCTGGTCCGTGAAAATATTTTCTGACATTAAACCAGTCCGTGGCCCAAAAAAGGTTGGGGACCACTGATTTACAGCAAATCTTCTCTATTGTGAAAACTGTTAGGTAGGTAACAGAATGGGGTTTGAGATCATTTTGAATTTTTAAGAGAAACGAATTTATCTTTTTATACAAAATTGTGGTAACAAAAGAATACATTTTATGTATGCAGCATTTAAATATAAAATGTTTGCAAGCATAATTTTCTAATTAAAATATGTAAAATTCTATATGAGACATGCTATTCTTATTAAATTGGTTTGTTTTTTTGTTGTTGTTGTTCTTTTTAGTGAAAAAGAGCTCCAGGTGAGCCAGTGATCCCTTGCTCAAGCCAGCGACCTTGGGCTTCAAGCCAGTGACCTTTGGGCTCAAGTCAGCAATCATGGAGTGGGACATGTCTCTGATCTCACACTGAAGCCAGGCACCCAGTGCTCAAGCCGTGAGCCTGCACTCAAGCCAGCGACCTCAGGATTTCAAATATAAGTCTTCAGTGTACCAGGCCCAAGCTCTATCCACTGTGCCACCACTGGGTCAGGCAAATTAGCTTCTAACCAGTTGGAAAAATAGTCACATTTAAGAAGATCTTTTAAAAAATAAATAAAAATAAAAATTATATAACTTTAGGAAGGTATGAATATTGTACCCTGTGTACCGGGGTTACTAGATAGGAATTAAGCCAATGAGAGTTTTAAATTCTGTTTACACAAGGGCTCATGAACAGTAAGTAAAATCCCTTAGTATCTACTATGTGCGAACTGTGAATGAGAATCAACAGAGTGAATTAGGCATGTCTGCTACCTGATGGCAATTGCAGTATTTATAAATAATATAGAGAATTTATCATTTCCTTAATAATGATGGTCACTGTTTCTGTGATTATCCATGCCTCACTTAAAACAATGGAGAGACAAAGAAAAGCAGTAGAAATCACCAAGTATTCTATAGCTTAAAGTAAATTTGAGTGTGGATTCCCAATGAATTAGTTGTACTGTTCCAGGTCTCTTTTCCACACTGCGTTCTAAACCTCAGACTGACATCAGTGTTAGAATTAGCTATACTGTTCCAGGTCTCTTCCACACTGCGTTCTAAACCTCAGACTCACTACAGTGTTAGAATTAGTTGTACTAATTCTCCAGGTCTCTTTTCCACACTGCGTTCTAAACTTTAGACTGACTACAGTGTTAGAATTAGTTGTACTGTTCCAGGTCTCTTCCACACTGCGTTCTAAACCTCAGACTGACTACAGCATTAGAATTAGTTGTACTGTTCCAGGTCTCTCTTCCACAGTGCGTTCTAAACCTCAGACTGACTACAGTGTTAGAATTAGTTGTACTGTTCCAGGTCTCTCTTCCACAGTGCGTTCTAAACCTCAGACTGACTACAGTGTTAGAATTAGTTGTACTGTTCCAGGTCTCTTTTCCACACTGCGTTCTAAACCTCAAACTGACTACAGTGTTAGAATTAGTTGTACTGTTCCAGGTCTCTCTTCCACAGTGCGTTCTTAACCTCAGACTGACTACAATGTTATAATTAGTTGTACTGTTCCAGGTCTCTTTTCCACAGTGCGTTCTAAACCTCAGACTGACTACAGTGTTAGAATTAGTTGTACTGTTCCAGGTCTCTTTTCCACACTGCGTTCTAAACCTCAGACTGACTACAGTGTTAGAATTAGTTGTACTGTTCCAGGTCTCTTCCACACTGCGTTCTAAACCTCAGACTGATTACAGTGTTAGAATTAGTTGTACTGTTCCAGGTCTCTTTTCCACACTGCGTTCAAAACCTCAGACTGACTACAGTGTTAGAATTAGCTGTACTGTTCCAGGTCTCTTTTCCACACTGTGTTCTAAACCTCAGACTGACTACAGTGTTAGAACTAGCTGTACTTTTCCAGGTATCTTCCACAGTGCATTCTAAACCTCAGACTGACTACAGTGTTAGAATTAGTCGTACTATTTCAGGTCTCTTCCACACTGCATTCTAAATCTCAGACTGACTACAGTGTTAGAATTCTTGACCAGATGAAAAGTGGTAGGAGAAATGTTTTCTCTCCTTAACTTTCATTTATTCTTCCTTAAAGAAAGTACAGGAAAAAACACTAAAGTCAGTATACCCTTTCTACTGGAAGATAAAAGATCTTATATGTAATGTCTAAAAGTAAGATCAATTCCTAAGTCTGCATTTACTTTGGGATTTTCATCTTTTAGCAAAAGAAAATAAACTATTATCTCAGTACGAGGTTAACCAACTTAAACAATACACTCTCCAAAATCACTTCCCTTTGGAAACCAATAGGGTGTATTGGGAATATTTATTAGGTAAAGTAATAAGACATATCAATTTTCAACATTTGTACTAGTTGTCAGGAAATTAAGAGGTAAAATTTTATTAGCTTTAGTAACCTTATTGTTTTATAATCTGCTCATTGCCCTGATTCATTTGACAGAATTTTTATGTCTTTATAGAAAAATTGCAAGATAAGTTTTGTGCTGAGTACTCCTCAGAATGCCCATAGGTTTCATACTTGTGAACTAAAAATAATTCAACATGATCTGGTCAGATACTATTTCAGAAACATTTGGTCTTATTATACTATATTATGCTCAAATGTTATGGTAAAATTTTTCCCAGATCCTATAAAGAACAATTTACTCTTTTTATTTTGTTCCATACTGCTTGCTATTACCATATTCCCCCATGTATAAGATGCACATTTTTTCAAAAAATTTGGGGTCTAAAACCTGAGTATGTCTTATACAGTGGTGGTTGTTTTTTAACTTGCATTTCCCACTTCTTTGTACTTGTTTTTGTGCTCATTTTTGAAGACAGTGATTCATCATCAGACACAGATGAGGACAAGCTATTAGATGGGAGTTATGACAGTGATGAGGAGTTGTATAGATTTTATGATGAATAAAACTTGAGTTCAATAATAAATTTTTGTTTCAAATTTCAGGCCCCAAAATCAAGGTGTGTCTATACATGGGAACATCTAATGAGCTTTCCAAAAAATATCCATGACTTCATACAAATGTCTTTCTAATTTCTGTAAATCCCTTATCTTTCTTTTGTTTTTAGTGATTTTTCTTCTCTGATTCTGTCCACTTGTCACAATTAATTCTATCCCATCTTTCTCTGATGAATCAATACACATATACATGGGGACATCCTTTCACTGCAGTGCTGTTCTCTCAGAAACCGCTGGCAATGCTGTATACCCCCCCCCCAAGGATGAGCCACAAAGCCTTCAAAGGGCTCTATTTACTCAAGTGGGCCTGAAGTTGTGAGTCTGTGGAAAGAAAAGTAAACATATATTCACTTAGTTTTCTATAATCTTTTCTAATTTTTATAAATCTTTTTCAATTTTGTCTTCTTTTTCTTTATTCTTCTGCATTCAGAATGCTTACAACTAGCTATTTTTAATATATAGTTTGAATATCTTACCACTCCAACTCAACAGGGCAAAGGGAGAGGAAAAAACTTGTTCATCTTTCCAAGTTTTGTCCGCTCTCCATGACCTTCACTATTATGACTAACCCAATTTCAGTCTTTTATATCAAAGTCGAAATTGGGGGTAAGGTCTTGAATAGAAAATTACTACAAAGGTTATATTTTACTAAAATGTCCTCAAAACCATAAAGAGCACATGGAGATACACTGATGAAAGACAAAAGAATTTCAGAGTGGTAGGCAGTCCAAACTAAGAAAGGCACGTCCCTGAATTTGACACTGGCTCCCTATAACCTATCAAGAGAATCCAGAAACTCCAATAGTGAACAATCAGGGCAGCCGGGTAAATAGAGAATAAAAAAAAGTCATTCTTTAATATGGGGGCCTAGGGAAATGAATGTTCTGCTTGAGGAGATTAAACTAGAAGGTTCAGGGGTGAATTCCCAGACCCAATAGAAGAAGAACTTAATTCACTTAAGTAGAATACACATCAGTAATATGGATTTTAAGCAAAAAGTTAAGAGTGTGAATCCAGATATGAACTAAACCAACGCACAGGAAAGTTATCTTGTCAGATTTCCCAAACCGGAATTCAGATTGCTCCTGAGGTGAGGGATTGCTGGGGACCTCTGGGCAGGTCAGCTGACAAACCAAACTGAGATTTTTTTTTCTTATCAGTTTTATGTCAAATTTTTCTCCTTTTTGTTTTATCCTTCCACCACAATGAAAGCCCTTAGTGCTATAATTTACTCATTAGCCACATACAATTGACATTCTTTTCATATTTTTCTGCCTTACATCAATTTTAATGTTATTTTTCTTCTGCACTTTACTACTCAGTAATCTCAATGTTTTTCTACCTGACTTTCTAACTTTAAAGTGATCTGTAATGATGGTATTTAATCATCTTCAATTACCCTATATTTTTTCTCTAGCTGTCACTGGCCCATTTGTTCATCTTCATTCAAGTCTATCATTCCATTCTCCTACCTCATTTCTTCCTTTCTGTGCGAAGTTTTCATGAGTCATGATCCTTACCACATACACTGAACACATTACTTTTCCACTGAAGCAAACCAGCCCTTCCAAAGCTTATCTCCATACACAGAGAAAGGTAGAAAGTGCATTTAGTTCCCACATATGGGCTGAAATTTATGGCCTTACTGGGCCAGTTTCTGTGCCACTCCATTTCTGATCTAAGATGTGGTCATTTACATTACTTTTCTTTGAAATATAATTCTTACAAGGTTATTTGTCAATTATACCTCAATAAAGCAAAATTGAAAATAATTTTAAAAATTTTCTCTACAATTAGATATCATGCCCTTCCATACACATCACTTGCTCTATCCAAACTGACACCATTATTTAGAATAGAGCATTAATTTTAATATATTGAGTATAACCCCATTGTCCATGCCCTATTTGATTTTACGCGTACATTTTATTTATTTATTTATTTATTTATTTATTTTTCTGTATTTTTCAGAAGTTAGAAGCAGGGAGGCAGTCAGACTCCTGCATGCACCCGACGGGGATCCACCCAGCATGCCCATCAGGGGGCGATGCTGTGCCCATCTGGGGTGTGATACATTGCAGCTGGAGCCATTCTAGCACCTTATGCTGAGGCCCTTGAGCCACCCTCATCACCCGGACCAACTTTGCTCCAGTGGAACCTTGGCTGAGGGAGGGGAAGAGAGAGGTAGAAAGGAGAAGGGAAGGAATGGAGAAGCAGATGGGTGCTTCTCTTGTGTGCCCTGACCGGGAATCGAACCCAGGACTTCCACACACCAGGCTGAGTTTCTACTGCTAAGCCAGCCGGCCAGGGCACATGTACATTTTTTTTTTTTTGTATTTTTCTGAAGCTGGAAACGGGGAGAGACAGTCAGACAGACTCCCGCATGCACCCGACCGGGATCCATCCGGCACGCCCACCAGGGGCGACGCTCTGCCCACCAGGGGGCGATGCTGTGCCCCTCCGGGGCATCGCTCTGCTGCGACCAGAGCCACTCGAGCGCCTGGGGCAGAGGCCAAGGAGCCATCCCCAGCGCCCGGGCCATCTTTGCTCCAATGGAGCCTTGGCTGCGGGAGGGGAAGAGAGAGACAGAGAGGATGTGAGGGGGTGGAGAAGAAAATGGGCGCTTCTCCTATGTGCCCTGGCCAGGAATCGAACTGGTTCCCCCGCACGCCAGGCCGACGCTCTACCGCTGAGCCAACCGGCCAGGGCCACATGTACATTTAAAAAAATATATTTATTGATTTTAGAGAGAGGAGAAAAAAAGAGAGAAGGTTAGGGAAAGCAGAAAGTATCAACTCGTTTTCTTCCTGTATGGAGCCAATGCCCTTAGCATTCCAGGTTGGCTCTTTATCCACTGCACCATCACAGGTCAGGCACAGGTACTTTTTAAAGTTTAGCTTATTGTGGTAACACTGGTCAACGTAATTACGTAGACTTCCAGTGCCCTATTCTGTAACACATCACTGTACATAATATTGTGTGTTTACCACCCCAAGTCAAGTCTTGTCCATCTCCATTTATCCTCCCTATACCCTCCTCAAACTTCCCCTGTCCTACCCCCAGCAACCACCACACTGGTGTTCCTGTCCATGAGTTGTTTTTTCCTTTTGTCCTTTTTTGGCTCAATCCTTCCACCCCCTATACCCACACCAACCCCCCGATCATGTATCAGCTTGCTCTGTATTCATGAGTCTATTTTGCTTGTTGGTTTATTTTGTTCATTAGATTCCACATATGATGAGAGCATATGGTATTTGTCTTCTGGCTAGAAAGCATTATGCTAAGTCACATGTACATTTTGCAACTAGTATGCTGAGCCAAGAGTTACTGTAATTTTTGCTCTGGGGTCCTCTTTTCCTTATCATGTAGCAATCCACTATGATTAAACAACTCAATAGTCTTCTTAAGATAAATTCCTCCACTCTGCCACACTGAAGTTTTTCGATCCCATCTTTTTAATAAAGTTTAGCACATTTAATACTTTACCTCTCCATAATGTATATGTTAGTTAGCTTGATTGTAGTAATCATTTAATAATGTTTCCATGAATCAAAATATCCCATAATACACCTTAAGTACATACACTTTTATTTGTTGATCATACTTCAATAAAGCTGGGGGGAAAATCCCTTTTCCTCTAATTTTTAAAGTTATTAAGAACTAATATCTAGAGGATATTTTGAACTTATTTAATTAGGTCTCTTCTTTTTACATCTAATGGTTAAAAACATATTTAACATTTTGAAGACATTAAAACTTGTTAGAGCAGGGTTTCTAATATCCAGTCTGACCCTTAATTTTTTACATTTTCTGACCAAGTATATACTGATCATTGTTTTTCCAGTGAACATTTTAAATGTATTTGGAATTTAAATGAACTTACAATTTAAGCTCACAATTTAAAGGTTAAAATATTAATGCAATTAAATGCTAATTATTAATAAATTATATTTTATTTTCATATCTTAATTTTTACATATAAAACTGAGGAGGCTGGTAAACTCTAACTTGTGTCACTCTCTTTATCTAACAAGAAAGTAAATAAAAGCAAACTCATCATTTTATTCATTAAGAATTTTCTGAATGTTCTTAGTGCATCAAAATTAAAGTTGAAACAGTAAATATTTCAGAATCGTTTTAAATTTTAGCACTTTAAGAAAAGAAAAAATCTTGTAATAAAAAGATTAAGTAAAATTATAAAAACCCTAGATATTTATGCATTAAAAATATTCCCAGAGTACAGCTAGTCTCAGCACTCCATAATTCACTGCATATTTTATAAAAATACCATAAATATAGATTATAATGTTCATTGTACCTAAATTTTAATCATTTGTAAAGCTTGCTACCAGAACCTTCTATTCACAGAAGACTAAACCCATTAATTACAACAAAATGCTCCATTAACATGAAAATGAATTTGGCCATGGTAAAGGTTATTAAATTTTACCAAGAGTTTTAAGGGCGCATTTTGATATTCCTTTATAATGGTAAATAATAGTGCCCATTATCTGGCCAAAGGGAGAGTTATAATTGAAACATTATACAATGTCGAAAATGGAGAGAAGTTCTTCATTTCTTTTTAAGTAATAGAGGTAAAATAAAATTGGAGTGGAAATACTGAGAATTCTAATTTACCTGAAACTTTAATGCTTTCTTTTAGATCCAATAACTCAGACTGTAATTATTTTTAGCAACTCACTATATCGATGTCATCATGGATTACAGTTGACACTCATTTATTCACTGATTCAAGTATTCATTCAACAATATTCTCTGAGTGCCAATTAACTTAAGGCAGTACACATTTCAAAAAATGGGAATAGTTCAAGAATCTAGGTTCTTGAACAGAAGTGTGAGAAAAAGAGATGAAAATAAACAAATATGAAAGAATAAAAATTTCTTATTTCTCAATTAATATATGGCCATGCCTTCAATTGGGAATCCAAGGAAGAATCATTAGACAAAAATATGTGATTCATTTTTAATTCTCCAGACGCTGAGCAACAATATTACCTTAGAATATGTAAATGTAAAAAAATGTGGATAGGCCCTGGCCGGTTGTCTCAGTGGTAGAGCGTCAGCCTGGCGTGCAGAAGTCCCGGGTTCGATTCCCGGCCAGGGCACTCAGGAGAAGCACCCATCTGCTTCTCCACCCCTCCCCCTCTTCTTCCTCTCTGTCTCTCTCTTCCCCTCCTGCAGCGAGGCTCCATTGGAGCAAAGATGGCCCAGGCGCTGGGGATGGCTCCTTGGCCTCTGCCCCAGGCGCTAGAGTGGCTCTGGTCGCAACAGAGCGAGGCCCTGGAGGGGCAGAGCATGGCCCCCTGGTGGGCAGAGCATCACCCCCTGGTGGGCGTGCCGGGTGGAGTCTGTCTGACTGTCTCTCCCCGTTTCCAGCTTCAGAAAAATACAAAAAAAAAAAAAAAGTGGTTAAGTCCTTAATTATGTATGGGAGAGAGAATTTAACTCAAAATTGAGATTATTTTTTTGATGACTGCTCCATTACCTGCACTCTGATTTTTTACTTTGTCATTTTTCATTATTTGTTTTAAAATTATAAAATGAGCCTGACTAGGTGGTGGCAAAGTGGATAGAGGACACAGGTATGAAACCCTGAGGTCACTGGCTTGAGCTCAAAGGTTGCTTGCTTGAACCCAAGGTCTCTGGCATATATGAGAAAGCAATCAATGAACAATTAAGGTGACACAATAAAGAATTGATGCTTCTCATCTCCCTCCTTCCTGTCTGTCCCTATCTGTCCCTCTCCCTGTCTCTCACTAAAAAAATATATATATAAAAGAAAATTGAGCAAGAATATGTGCTTTTTCTTATTATGACACTGGGGCAGAAACCTCTTGTGCCTTCATTGAGCTCTATTATTTTCTTTCATAGTAACACAATTTTTAGCTTGGCACATTAACATACTGAATATGGACTACATTTCCCAGCCACTTGTGCAGCCAAGTTCCATGTGACACCAATCTAGCCTATGTCAGATTGTGTCAAGAGAAAAATATAAAATAAATGGTCATAATTATAGAAATTTCAACATAAATGAAATGTAACCTAATGGTCATTCAGACTAATTTCTTAAATAAAATTAATAATGTGTAGACTTTGAAACTGTGCACAGATGAACCTGCTTGAAAAATTACATAAAAATAAACAAAATTTCTAAAATTGTTGACAAAGGAATTCTCATTTAAATTATAAGAAGATTGTGTATTATCTGAGGTAAATCCAAAGATACCATTTATTGCTTCCACATCTCAAATTTTTCTCTAACTCATAATCAAAAGATATCTGTAAGATAAATTCTCTTTTTACATTAGTCAACTTATATCTGAAAGATTTTATTTGATAATTCTCTTATCTAAACACATTTTTAATTGCTTTAACCTCATTTGTTTCTTTTTCGTGGCATCTAAGCTCAAGAAAATCCTTTTGTCATTTCCCCCTATTGACAATCAAAAAATTTTTCTAAGCTTATAGTTAATGGTAAATTTATCTTGTTACAGTCCTTTATCACATGCTCTTGGATTTTTGTTTTTGTTTTTAGTAAATTCTCAGTTCATATCTTCTGCAAACATCATTGCAGAGATAATGTTATAGGTATATAATATAAATTTAACATAGATCATATTTTTTCTAGATATTTCATAGTTTAAATTCCCATTTTTGCCTTCTGAGTTTTTATTATTAATTTCAGCAACTTTCCCATTTGATTTAGCCTAATCTATTGATCTTTTTCTTAGAGATCCGTTTGTTTATGACTTTTGTAGTTAGAAAGCTGTCCTCTCCCTGGAGCTAACAATATTCTGCTATATTTTTTATGAACTGCACATTTTCATTTTTAAAATTTAATTATTTCCAGTCATCTGGATTTGAGGTTGTAGTAACTGTGTTAGGAAATCTTCTCAGCTCATCTGATGAACCAGCATTATTCTGGTATTACACAAACAAAGATCGTACAAAATGTCAAAATAGAAGACTGACTATACAGAGAAATGTAGTTGGAGAGGTCCTTATGAAATCATGATGGAGAGAGCTTATCTCACGGTATAAAAAGCTACTTCAACACATACCCCTCAATATAAAAGATGGGAAAGAAGGAAAGAAAAGGAGCTCATAATTTTCAGGTGCTACTTACAGAATTATCCTAAAGTAGACATAGAATGCTTATTTATTAAGAACTTTTAAAAATAATACTAAATATGATCAATAAAGAATCTTAAAATTTATAGAGAACATCTGCCCATTTGAAGAATTTTTTATTTTTATTTATTTTTTTGGTATTTTTCTGAAGTGAGGAGTGGAAAGGCAGAGAGACAGACTCCCACAGGCACCCAACAGGGATGCATTCAGCAAGCCCACCAGAGGGTGATGCTCTGCCCATCTGGGGCGTTGCTCCATTGCAACCGGAGTCATTCTAGTGCCTGAGGCAGAGACCATGGAGCCAGTCTCAGAGCCTGGACCAACTTTGCTCCAGTGGAGCCTTGGCTGCGGGAGGGGAAGAGAGATAGAGAGAAGGTAGAGGGAGAAGGGTGGAGAAGCAGATGGGCGCTTCTCCTGTGTGCTCTGGCAGGGAATCGAACCTGGGACTTCCACATGCTGGGCCTACGCTCTACCACTGAGCCTTCTAATACACTTATACACATGCACTGGGTGGGATATGTCTCCATATGGCTCTGGTCTTTCTCTAATCTTGTAAGCAAAGGTATTTACCATTTTGGTTCTGTAGCAATATAGCAGTTTTATCTACCTCCAGAAGAGAGAACTTCTTTACCTGCTATCTACTGTAGAGACCCCTAAGTGCAGAGTTCCTATCCTACAGCACACTGCACTGTGTGTATGTGCATCACCAGGTCCTCTTCCCTTGTCCTGTGAGAACTGAGGTTTTGGGAATCTGAACAATTGTTTATACTCTGGCTATTTGTATTGCTTGTATGCACTAAAGTCATTCTTCCCTTGACTCAGTAATTGTTTGTCTTGTGCCAACTTCCATGAAAGTGTGGCAGGCTAACTTGTTAATTTTAAAATAGAACAAAATCTCAGAAGCTTCACAGTTCTGGATAGCATGTAGATACACAGAACTATCAGGTTTTTATAGATGGGTAATTAGTTTCTATTATTTCTTTGTCACTAGCATAAAGTAATTCTATTTAATCAAAATGATCATAGAACACCCTATAATAGTTTGGCACATACTATTATTTCAGTTCTAGGTATCATTTCTTCTAGACACAGTGTCTTACAAAGATGTATGTTCTTTGTTTAAGGACCCTGATAATTCTCCATAAATTTCCCATGAATTTTTGTTTATGCCCTTACTTAAAAGACTGTCTTTACATAACACACGTTACTCAATTAGTTTCTGCACGAGACGTGGCCGTTCTTTCATCTTTCCAAGTCATTGCCATTACTGCCTTGTCACGTTCCAGTTCTGTCTCTAGCACAGACCTGTCAGCTCAGAGATGCAGCTCTGTAGTCCTCCCAGCCTCTGACAGGGCATGGACCTTTGTCAGTGGAGGAGCACTGCTTGTGTGTGTGCTGGTATGAAAAGTGTCATTTCTTTCCTTGACTCAAGCTGAAAATGAATTACCCCATTGGCAGCATTATGATTCTGGAAAACCCTAACTAAGGTTGCTCCTACATAACTTATTTAGCGCAAATATCACTTGGGTAAATTGTCACATTCATTTTCTTATTTGACAATACTCTAAGGAAGATAAAACCAATTGTTTAATACAGCATTCCTTTTGAGAAAACAGAAATTTAAAGAGTTTATAGGACATGACCAAACATTTTAATATATATCAATATATTATTCAATATTAAATATACATCAATATTATATACTCAATACCTGTATAGTGATTTTATCAACATGTAGTGTTAAATATGTAATATTGAATATACATCAATATATAATACTGTATATGCATGGTCGAACAGAAGAAGTACTAGCTAATATGAATTGAATGCTGCTTATGTATGAGATGCTACTCTGTGGCTGTTGCATCATTAACTCCCTTTATTTTCAAAACAACCCTGTAGAATCAGCATTTTATTACTCACTTTACATTATTGAGCCTTACAGCATTGGAATGATGAAGTCAGCATTAAATATTAGGTTTTGTAATACCATGTCTGAGATTGGAAAAAAACATTTTTTTTCATTACCTTAAAGTTATCACAAGAAGAAAGACATGCTGTACTAAAAATTCATTCATATTAAAAATAAAAATATGAAGTATACTTTAGTGATAAGATTATAATTAAATTGTATTTCATCTATGCATTAGCATATAAAGATCTGTTATTTACTGACCTAAATCAATTTACTAAAGTAAAGGAAAAAATTGTAAAGAATCCATTAACACATTAAAATCTCTTTTTTGGTAAAAATGGAGCCATTATGTTGATTGGTAATAAAATGTATCTTCTAATCTTCTGTTCTTTCTCTTGTATTTTTATCCCATTTTCAACTACCACCTAAATGAGTCACTAATGATATTCGAGGCAGAATTCTAGGATGGGCTCCGATATTTCTGCCACCTGTCAATGAGTGTAAGTGGAGCATATGGATATGATAGGGTAGTTTATTAGTTTATATTATATGCCAATGGTGATGGGACAGAGATTGTTATTCTATATACGGCTCCATACTAGCAAACTGGAGAGCAAGGTGAACTCTAGAGATGAGCATCAGCTAAGACGGAAGAAAGCCAGGCTGTGAACTGCCTTTGAGGGGAGGAAAGTTAAGAAACCACAGACAGCCTATAAAAACTAAGAAAAGTTGTTGGTCAATACTTGATAAGAAAATAGAAACCTCAATGACATTGCTGCTAAGAAATGTTATACCAGCAACAAGTAAGCTTGGAATAGGACCCTGGCCTTAGACCAGAGGTCCCCAAACTTTTTACACAGGGGGCCAGTTCACTGTCCCTCACAGACCGTTGGAGGGCCAGACTATAAAAAAAACTATGAACAAATCCCTATGCACACTGCACATATCTTATTTTAAAGTAAAAAACAAAACAGGAACAAATACAATATTTAAAATAAAGAACAAGTAAATTTAAATCAACAAACTGACCAGTATTTCAATGGGAACTATGCTCCTCTCACTGACCACCAATGAAAGAGGTGCCCCTTCCAGAAGTGCGGCAGGGGGCCACATAAATGGCCTCAGGGGGCCGCATGCGGGCCCACAGGCCATAGTTTGGGGACCCCTGCCTTAGACTGAGTCTCAGGCTAGCCAACACCTTGATAGCAGCTTTGTGAGATCTTAGCTAAGGATCCAGCTGGCCCCTGCCCAGTCTCCTGTCCTACAGAATTATGAGGTTATTTGTGTTGTGTTTGTTCCCTAAATAGTGGCAATTTGTTAGGCATGCAATATAAAACCAATACAGAGAGAAGTGATCATGTTGTAGAAAAAATTAATTGAAATACCCTTATGAAAAACAAATAGTACAATATGTCTACATGGAAAGTCACAATGAAATTTGAGTGAGCATAGCTCGTGATGACTAGTGCTTGAAAGTGATGACCCAAAGAGCATGCTGTAAGAGGTCTCTTTGTAAAATGAGGAATAAAGTCTTCAATGGGAAGCACTGGGAAAGAAGCAAAGTATTAATAACTGTCTTCAAGGATGATAGATAACCAAAAAATATTATAAATGCAAATGAATAAGAAGAAAACTTCTTAAAAAGATTGAACCTGTTAACTATTTCTATTGAAATTTTGAGGTGCACATTTTATATTAGCTATTTTTACTTTTTTATGATATTAAAAATTACCCCATTTAAGAATATAATTGTTTTTATAAAGAAGAAACCATGTCAAATATAATTCTTTGTTGTATGCCATCATACTTAAAAACAAATAATAAACATAAAATTATATTTTTCTAGCTTAGTATATTTTAGTAGTGTTGAAATAAAGATAAACTCACAAATTAATTTCTTAACTAAATTCATACTCTACTTTTATAGCACTAGTTGTATACTATCAATTATACCAACTTATCACAATGTATGGTCTTTGGATCTACAAAACACACACACACAATGTTTGACACATAATTGGAATCTTGAATTAATCACTGTCTCAATTAAACTTAATTCTAGCACTCATATCAAAATGATAAATTATAGCAGTTGACAAACATGACACATTTAGCAACATATATAAAAGAAGGAAATTCAATGCGAAATGAGATTGCAAACTAAGTTTAATCATTCTATTTCTGGAGACTAAAATACAACCTTGAATACCTTCTCATCTTTTCCACATGAAGCACAAAGATTAAGTAGGTCATATATCACTGACTTTAGCAATTTTTCATTTTCAGCTGGCTTTTTTAATGCTTTATGAGCAATTTTGTAATTTTAAAATGCTTCATATAGAAACCATTTAAGCAGCCTTAGGCCAGCGCGGGCTAGCACCGGAGCCAGTACTGCTGAGGCTGCCCCCTCCAACCGCCTCCCCCACAGCCAAGGTTGTAGCGAGGCTTGTTTGTCACGGCTCTCCTTCCGCTGCTGCGTCCGAGAGCAGCTGGGTGCACTATCCGTCCTTCTTCTCCACTAGGCTCAGACCCCAAGGTTCCCTCTCCACCTCCAGGCTGGGGAAGAGCCAGCAGCGCCCCTCTGCAGGGCCTGCAGCAGCACAACTCAGGTAGCCTCACAGTGCATCTCAGAACCAAGAGACAACTGGTCAGTGTGCGGACTGAAGACTCACACCCCTCCTGCAGGTGCGTTATAACCGTTACCGAGAAGCAGCGCCAGTCTGGTGGATTCCCAACCAGGTTTATTGCGCAGAATCTTCCCTGACGTTTCAGAAAGCATGTGTTCCAAGTCACTAGTTCTCTGACTGTGCTGAGCAGGGGTTTGGAGGTGAGCAGAGCCAAGGTGGCCCTGCATGTTCATGAACCCCCTCCCACCTGAGAAGATGAAGAGGAGGCTGGGTACACTCAGGGCTCCAGGCCTGGGCAGCACTAGCCTCTGGGGTCCCTCTGACCCCACACATATTGCAGATGAGTCGGTCACTGCACCAAGTACTCCACCTCAAGAGCAGGGTCAGGCCAGAATGAAAAACTGACCCTCATGCTCCTCAGGTTTGTTTAAAGACTTCCTCCACTATCTCCGCCCTGAAAGGTGAGGGTGTAGAGTTGGGAATGGCACAGGGGTCAGTAGGTAAAATGTGCACTGGATCATAGGGACACTTGCTTAGAGGAGAGAAAATATGTACCAGGACCCAGCCATGTTTTCAACTAATTATAAATTATTTGATCAGTGCATTTACAAAGGCTTAGAAAAAACACCCATATTATATCTTCTGCTTAGATTCTAGAGTTACCAGTATGACAGCAAATGTAATAAGGATTTGTTTCAAATGCTAATGTTTAAGCTGTAGAAAGCTGATGTTATACACTTTTCTTGTCAGCGGCGTTGTTGTTAGTGAAATTAAGCACACCCATCACATTTTTTCCCAGGGACACGGAAATGAACAAACCATTGGTTTATCTTTTCTATGAAAATGCATGTCAGACAGCCACATGTGAATGGTATTGGGTGGACCTTCCAGCCACTGTTCATCAAGGCTGGGCAGAGGTGCCTGTATTCAAGAGATTATGACATCTGAAAACTCTAATGTTAAAAAATGAAACTTGTAATAATAGTGACGATCCCTCCATTGATCTTCCTAGAAAAAATGATCTTTCATTTCATTAATAAGAACATGAAGGAGGTTCAGAAATCTACAAAACAGTGGGCTACGTAGATGAATAAGAACAGCTGGACAAGCTGTGAGTAGCCCAGATAAACTATGTAAGGTGATGTACCACAGAAAGAAAGGTCATCATCCTTTTCCAAATCCTTGTATAAAAAGAAACAGTCACTTAGGATTGAGGGCGGTGACATGGCAAATGAAAAATAAAGAAAGAAACTGGATTGTGCAGCCACCTGCCTGAAAAATTACACCACGAGAGTCAACCATCTTTGCTTAATGCCATTAATTCTGGTTCTTCCCAGACAGAAAGCCCATCATCAAAATACAGTGTTTTGTTTTTTTCCCTGAGGTTTCTCTGGACTATGAAACATTGGCACAAGTTTTGTTCGGCAGGAATTGGAGATTGAATGTAGCTTTAATTTTCCAGGCAAAGAGAAGTGTAATTGAACTGCAGCTTATTTGGTGAGGATGGAAGACGTTGGAGTGATGGTGGGTTGCCTTCTTGTACTCACCTATAGTTTACAAGAATAAAAACAATTTGTCTCACCTGGCTGCTTCTTGTCTCTAGTAGAATCACTACTTAAAAGCAAATTTGAAGAATATATGATAGTTGGCTTAAACTGGCTTCAAGCAGTCATTAAAAAGGTGCTGGTTAGAACTATGAACTAAAACAGAAATAGATGATGAAAATATTCATATTTTTTTAAGTGAGATCAAGGGAGCTAGAGAGACAGACTTCCGCATGCACCCAACCAGGACCCACCCAACAACCCTCATCTGGGGCCAATGCTGGAATCAACTGAGCTATCCTCAGTGCCTGTGTCAATGCTGGAACCAACTAAGCTGTGGATGCAGGAGGGGAAAAAAGAAAGCAAGGGGGAGAGACAGAGGGAAAGAGAAACAGATGGTCACTTTTTGTGTGTGCCCTGCTCAGGAATCAAACTCAGGACACCCTCACTCAGGGCTGATGCTCTATCCATTGAGTCAACTGGTCAGGGCTGAATCCTTTTTTTTTTTTTTTAAGCTACACAAACCATAACAATCTGCTTCACATTGATATTGAAAAATATTCCAAAGGAGCAGCTTCAACTTCAGGGAGGTAAAAATGTACCATGTAGATATTCACCTTGCTGCATTGGTATTCATATGGTTCTTTGATAACATTGTTTAAAAACTGGATCTTAATGCAATCCTGCACCAGAATATATATACTTTATGGTATGTGAAAAAATAAGAAAACTACTAGAAACCACAAAGACTAATCATTACCTTTTTATAAAGTATATTGTATAAGAAAACACTTAAATGTGTGCAGCTATTTTCTAATATTGAAAAGACGTTGAACGTTTAAAATGCCATTGTGAATAATCAATACTGAAAACTTTTGTCCAATTAAGGTACTGTGTATACAAAATTCCTTAATTATTATAAGCCAAGGTGTGTGGTACCAATATGAATTTTAAAATATTGAAACCAACCATGCTTCTGGTATAATAAAAGTATGAAATTCAGTCAGGTGTTTCAATTCCTGTAGAATATTTTTGTTAAAATTCATCCACCCCATCTTTAAAATTTAAGAATATTTTTAATCTTCTGACTTTATTTTGTCAAAACATCATACCATGTATGTATAAATGAAAAAGGTGACTATATATTTGTATGAATCCATACCTGGTAATGTTCATAAAGAGTTGGCTAATTTATATTCACTTTGTATTATGTAAAATTTCTAATATTTTTTAGTTCTTTATTATTTAAGCTTCATTTGAATAAATTCACTAACTATTCTTATTTTTAATTCTAATTTTGTACAAATTCTAATTCTTTTCTACTATCTTATGTTTGAAACCATTACATAAAATGCTTTAGAAATGTTTACAGTTAGTGCTGACCAACACTATATTACTACATCCTCCAATGGTTGGTATAAACTACCATAAGACTGTAGATCTTTTTTTTTAAATATAGTTTCTAGTGACAATTAATGCCCCTCGAAAAAGAAAGAAAGTATTGCTCTGCCCAGAACACTCAGTTGGTTAGAGCATTATCTGGAAGTGTAGAGGTTGCCAGTTTAATGCCCAGTCAGGGCACACACAGAAACAGATGGATGGCCCTGTCCCATGCTTGCTCTCTCTCTCTCTATCCCTTCTTCTCTCCATAAAATAAATAAATAATTTTTTCTAAAAACGAAACTATTTATTTCAATATAGTAAATATTTTATTTATCACTATTTACTCATTTAGTGAGAGAGAGAAATGGAGAGAAATGCGAAGCGTCAACTCATAATTGAGGCACTTTAGTTGTTCATTGATTGCTTCTCATACACACCTTAATAGGGTGGGGTGGAGTGGTGGACTCCAGCTGAGACAGCAACCGTAGGGTCATGTCAGTAACTTTGCGTTAAGCCAGTGGCCATGGAATCACATCGATGATCCTACAGTCAAGCCAGTGACCCCACACTCAAGTTGGCGAGCCTGCAATCAAGCCAGTGATCTTGAGGTTTTGAACCTGGGACCTCAGGTCTACCCTCTGTCCACTGAGCCACCACTGGTCAGGCAAGATAGTAAATATTTTTAAAAGAAGGGCACACCCATAAAAACTAAAAAAAAATTTATATGTATTATTTATGGCTTTTTTTCAAATAAAAGTCCAATAATGTTCCTAAACCTTATTCATTTAAAATCAATATCTATGGGCCCTGACTGGTTGGCTCAGTTGTAGAGCATTGGCCTGGCATGCAAGAGTCCCGGGTTCGATTCCTGGCCAGGGCACACAGGAGAAGCGCCCATCTGCCTCTCCACCCCTCCCCCTCTCCTTCCTCTCTGTCTCTCTTCCCCTCCCTCAGCCAAGGCTCCATTGGAGCAAAGATGGCCTGGTTGCTGAGGATGGCTCTGTGGCCTCGGTCTCAGGTGCTAGAATGGCTTTGGTTGCAACAGAGCAATACTCAGATGGGCAGAGCATCGCCCCCTGGTGGGCATGCTGGGTGAATCCTTGTCAGGCTCATGCAGGAGTCTGTCTGACTGCCTCCCCACTTCTCACTTCAGAAAAATTCCAAAAATAAATAAATAAATAAATAAATAATAAATAAACAAACAAATAAAATCAATATCTATGAATACACTTTCTAAATGGTTAAATGTAGGCAATGTCTGACTTTTCAACGCATTCACTAAAGTTTCAATTCTTTAAAAATGGCCAGTGTATTAAATCTTTTCTCATTACTTATAAAATTATTAGATATCCTTTATATCAGTTGAATTTAACAAGCATTTGTTAATTGCTTGCAATGTGCCAGAAATGTGCTGAAATATGGGACACTTTTACAAGACAAATAATATATATTCCATACCCCCAAGCTTCTCACATCCTGATGTGAGTGAAAAATGCAAAATGCTGGACCATAATATTGCGATAAGGTGTGTGCATATCTGAGCACATAGAGAAAAGATCGTTGAGCAACACTGGGCTCATTCCTGGATTCCAGAGATGGCATTCTGGAGTTAAGGCCTGAACAAAGTCTGGTAAAATAAGACATAAATGGTCTGGTCAAAGAGGTATGTACACAGTTATCTAAGCACAAGAATTGGAGATTTAAAGTAGAATAGTTTAAATAGCATAGTATATATAGAAATTTAATATATGTTCATGAGATATTTCATGAATAGAGGCACACAATGGTGAGATCTAATTCCAGAGACTGGACATGCCACACTGTGCAGAAATGTGAAATATTTAAAATGTTATGGCTTAACTTCTAAAATCATTTATAATGTTGATAGTACTGTTGAAGCTTTCTTGTGAGTACAGTGAAACTGATTTACATATTCCTGGGTAACTGATGTAAAACAACTAATAAATTTCATGTATACCCAGCCAAATCTACATGTTCATTATAACTTTCTTTTAACTTAATTTTTAAGATGAAATTTTTTAAAAAGGATCATTTGCATCATTCTCTGGGTTGAGATTTTGAACAGTTCCTACTGTTTAAATGATTTAGTTAGAAAGTCACTATAGAATTAGGATATTTCAAATCTTAAGTGAGCTGATTCTATGGAATCCTAAAGGCAAAAGATTTGAATCTGATCAAGAAACAAAGAAAAAAAAATGTTTTTGCATGTGTGCTATCTCCTTGCAGTATTTTTTAAAAATATATCTTATTTATTGTTAAAAGTATTTAAGGTGAAGATTTATTTTCTTCTTTTATGACTCTAACTCACATTTATTTCCAGCAAACTATATATGTAATTTTATTTTAAATTTATCATGCCACAATTCAACTATCTTGTCAGAAGCATAATTGACTTGGTTCTAAATTGTAAGCTCTCTATTATATTTCATTATACTACAGTGTAAATTTTTTTAAGTTTAGGAATTGAAACTAATTCCTAAATTTAAATCACTAAAGTTATTTGACATTGTCTAGGATAAACATTTAATAAACATGTGTGATAGAAAGCTGAATAGAATAGTAAATAGATAAATATTCTTATGTATGTTAAGATTTAGTAAAGGACAAATAATTCATAGGTCACAGAATATATGCAAGAAAATAGTTCATATTTTATGTTACATATTGTTTCAATATATAATTTATTCAGGATCTTATTTTTGTAATGTTCTTTTATATTCAATTTTATTTGGTCATAACCATCTAACTAAAAATGAAATTATGTTCATAGTTATATATAAATTAAGTCTCCAAAATGTATACAGTTTACATATGTAAGGCATTTCAATGTATTTTTACATTAAGGTTAGTGCTTTGTTAAATTCATGCTCATTATAATTTTTTATTTAATTTTTTCGTGTGAGAAAATCCATATAAACTGGTTTAGCATTGTGATTGGCTAAATAAAATCACTCATTAATGATATTTAACATGGCCTGACCTGTGGTGGTGCAGTGGAGAAAGTGTCGACTTGGAAATGCTGAGGTCACCGGTTCGAAACCCTGGACTTGCCTGGTCAAGGCACATATGGGAGTTGATGCTTCCAGCTCCTCCCCCCCTTCTCTCTCTCTGTCTCTCCTCTCTCTCTCTCTCTCTCTCTCTCTCTGTCTCTCCCTCTCCTCTCTAAAATGAATAAATAAAAAAATTATATTTAACAGTAACAGTGTTATTATCCAAATTTTTATATTTCTGAAATAAAATGTGAAGTGATTTGACAGCATATGTGCTTAAGGTGCACCTTTTGTCACTATAATTTCTTAATTACTTAGTCACATACATCAAGCATTATTATGACATAAAAAATACCTTAGCTTTGAAGTGATTTTCAATACTATATTCTTATTTTTATATCTGTTTCTGATAATTGAATTGGCTCACTGAAATATGCTTACATTATTCATTATGATTTCCAAACATTAAAGAAACTGCTGTCTATAATATATATACTAATATTAATAACTACATTTACCAAGTATAATCTACTTTATATGTGGATTATATTACTTTGTTTTCACAATAAATGAATATAAAAATGGTAAGATATTCCATGGTATAGAACTATATCCTCTCTCATCTATAAGACTGATTATGTATTTTTTTATAGTAAAATGTCAAAGAACTCCATTATACAAAATAACTTAGTGGCACTAGGATGTATTTTAAATTCTGTTTAGCAGATCTAGAAAGACATAAGACCATTTCTCACTATGTTCTTCATAGAACACTGTTCTTACCAGTTATATCCTGGCCAAATTTGGAAAAATAGTTATATGACTATTTAACTTAGTATACATTAGGGTTTCTTATTATTTTTGTTTCACAGAATAGTAATATACTCACTTGTTTTTAATGACACTAACAAACATGTAACCAAAGTTTTGTGAAACACACTTTGGAAAATAGTGACAAGATATTAAAGTATATGGTACACAATAATGAGGATAAATAAAGATTTGTGTAGCCAGATATTAATGCAGTAAATTTCCCACAAAAATTAACAATTTACAGCTTTGACTTCAAAAAGTTTAGAAGAAAATTGTTTTTAATAAATGGTTAAGCCCTGGCCGGTTGGCTCAGCGGTAGAGCGTCGGCCTAGCGTGCGGAGGACCCGGGTTCGATTCCCGGCCAGGGCACACAGGAGAAGCGCACATTTGCTTCTCCACCCCTCCGCCGCGCCTTCCTCTCTGTCTCTCTCTTCCCCTCCTGCAGCCAAGGCTCCATTGGAGCAAAGATGGCCCGGGCGCTGGGGATGGCTCTGTGGCCTCTGCCCCAGGCGCTAGAGTGGCTCTGGTCGCAACATGGCGACACCCAGGAGGGTCGCAACATGGCGACGCCCAGGATGGGCAGAGCATCGCCCCCTGGTGGGCGTGCCGGGTGGATCCCGGTCGGGCGCATGCGAGAGTCTGTCTGACTGTCTCTCCCTGTTTCCAGCTTCAGAAAAATGCAAAAAAAATTAAAAAAAAATAAATAAATGGTTAAGAGTTCTTAAACTTGATCAAAATTTTAAAACAGAAACATCACCCTGCAAAGTTTTAAAGTAAATGGGCTAAACTAGGATATTATAAGCTTGTAAAGTTTGTGAAGATCACAGGCTGTCTTACTTTATCAATATTTATTTACATTAGATTTGAAATTGGAATTATAGTGCATATTTTCAAAGGCTTTACTCCAGAATGTGACTCAAGATATGGAATTAGGGACAAAAAATTTACATTTTAACACATTCTCCAGATGATTCTGGGCATGTGGTCTGGTGTTGATAGTTTGAGAAGCCCATAAATATACAAATGTCACTAATAAAATGAATTCTCATAAATTCTAATTGATATGGACAAAGTCCTAGGAAAGATTTTTTTTTAAAAAAAATGGAAATAATAAACGATATCTAGAGGGAGATGAAATGAAAATTAATGAGATTCAAACAAAAGACCATCATGAAAAAAAAATAGCATGCAAGGATATATGTAGAAAAATGTCCAGTTTAGAGTATTGAACTTTTACTGCAGTATGGGTAAGGTACAGAATTGTAGTTGAGGTCTTTGTAGATAATAACTTGGGTCCAAAATGTGGGGGGTGGGGGATGGAGGATGAAGGACAGGCTTTCAAATTTCAAACTAAGTTTTCTGGACTTCACAATAGACCAGTTGGTATGGTTAGTTAACTCATGTTTGTAGATACTTCTTCTTCTAAAGTGTTACATACTGTTGTACCTGGTATGGTGGAACAAATGAAGCCCACCCCACAAAAAAAACAAAACAAAACAAAAAAAAAAAAACCAACTCTGGAATCTGTGACTATATCATACTACATGGCAAAAAAGATTTTGTAGATAATTAAGTTTAAGAAAATCAATATAGAGATAATAGCCTTGATTATTCAGGTGGGCCCAGTGAAATCGCATAGACCCTTACAAGCCAAAAAATGCCTCCAGCTGGAGTCAGATATTTGGGGGAGAAGATCGTAGAAAGATGTATCACAAGAGGAAGGCAGAGATTCCAAGTCTGAGAGAGAATCCAGCTGCTGGTTCTCACATGTAGGGTCAAAGAAGAGAGAGGCCTCAAAGAGCTATAAGCAGTATGTTCTTTCTTGTCTCCCGATAAGAGCCCAACCAGATGACATTTTTATTTCAGCTTTTTGAGACCCTGAGCAGAGATACCAGCAGAGGTCAAGCCGGACTTTTTATCTGTAGGACATGAGATAATGTATTTGTTGTTTAAGCTACTAAATTTGTGGTCATTTGTTAGGGTAGCAATATAAGTCTAATATACATGGTAAAGGATTCCCATCACAAATAAATGCCTAAAGATTTCTACAGCATAATAGCCACTCCCTGAATATTACTTGGACACCTAGTACCTTAGATTTTAAGCTGGGGATATCAACATGTACATGTAAATGTCCTGAAGATAGATGAGTCCATTTCACTGATGCAAGAAAGGGAGGCAGGAATTTAATTTTGCATATACAGAAAAAACAGGCAGCTTTGAAAATATTTTTTGAATTCTTTATAAAACTTGACAGTCAATCTAGGAAACAGAGCAACATCATAATTCATCTTCCAAATTAGTATGCTTTCAGTATACTTAGTACTTACTAAAATAATAAACTAACCCAAAATATCTTTATACATTGATGCACAGAGGCAGGTTTTCTCTTAAGGAGCCTTTAATTGAAAATTATTGTATTACTAACTCCTTCAATGTTGCCAAATTTGCATTACTTAAAATAAAACCTTCTATCTAGTTTTCTTTGTGCCCCTCCCCTCCCCCCTCTCCCTCTGTCTCCTCTCCCTCCCTGTAACCACCACACTCTTGTCTGTGTTTCTTAGTCTCATTTTTATGTCCTACCTATGTATGGAATCATGCAGTTCTTAGTTTTTTCTGATTTACTTATTTCACTCCGTATAATGTTATCAAGCTCCATCCATGTTGTTATAAATGATCCAATGTCATCATTTCTTATGGCTGAGTAGTATTCCATAGCGTCACATGGATGTACCACATCTTTATCCAGTCATCTACTTAAGGGCTTTTTGGTAGATAGAAGGTGACAGAAGACAATTTGACTTTGGGTGATAGGTATGCAACATAATTAAATGTCAAAATAACCTGGAGATGTTTTCTCTGAACATATGTACCCTGATTTATTAATGTCACCCCATTAAAATTAATAATAAAAAATAAAAAAATAAAATCTTTGTGTTTTAAACTATAAATAAAGTTGCCAATAAAAAAATTTAACTATTATGAAAACACCTTTAAAATAATAATTATTATTATCACAATGGAGGAAAGTTGGAATGTGTCCTCCCATCCTAGAAAAAAGACAGTCTACAGTATTCAACACTGCTGCAATATAACATTATTTCAGATGTGAAAAAGAGAGAACATTATCATTCAACTGTTTGCTAGAGGGTATTTTTATTTTCTAGTACTAGATGAAATGTTTAGTTTAAAACTTGCCAGACACGCAAACTGTTAACCTTTATACTAAGAAATTCTATTTTATATGTGATTGTTTTCTAGTACGGTTTTAAACTATCATATTTCAAATTATCATGTGCCATAGAAAGTAACCACCCTGACAACTATGTTTGTGTATCTCTATGACAATATTAGATCTGCTGTGATATAGCCCTCAGGAAGCAGGCTGACAACTGAGCTATTTCTATGGGTAAGGTAATGGCTGTTACCTAAATTAGTTGAAAATTTTATTGTCAAATCACAAAAGAAATGACAAGTCCATGACCTCTATCTGAAAGCCTCAGAATAGATTATTTCTACCATTAAGGTTTTTTTTCACATTTTATAAAGAAAAAACATACAGATTCTATACATTTTTAATACTCTCAACAAATCCTGGTGTACCTCCCCATTATCAAACCATAGCTGTAGTGAACAGATGAATTCTCACACTATGTGGGATAAATAAAGGTTGTAAATGGCCTCCAATCAGATCATATCTGGTTTCAATGCCAAATGAATTTGTACCAAAGTTCCAGATAAAACCCTTCAGTATCAAAAGCTCTTTAGTTTTCCTCGTTGTTGTTGAGGGATATTGATCTGTGGCCTGGAAAGGCCAGCTTACCATGGAAGTTAACTTGTGTCTCAGTGGATTTTTTCTTTTGACTCTTGCTGGCCGAGAAGACAGACTATTAATTTTCCGGCAGAGAAGCGAAGTACAGAGGGGAGCAGGGTGGAGGCCGAGATACCAGAATCTCTCATCAGGCCTACTTTCCTATTACTCTCACATTTTGCTGCCTTCTGTTAATCTCTAACCTTATAGTGATTGTAGGGTCTCATCTCCTAAAATTTAAGTGAAAGACTTTTCTATGTGGAGGCATGCTGCTCTGACCCATTAAAGCTCATTAATTCTAGCATTTTATTATATATTAATGATTAATAACAATGTGAATCCCGGGACAGGATTTGAGATAACAGGATCAACTGTCTCTTTTTGGCCATTGTTTCTTCCATTTCCACCCTGGAGAAGTTCGATTTGACGACATTTGACTGTGTAGTGGTCCTTATGTATATCATCACTTACCTTCATAATATACTTTAAACCCATGAGCACTAACTGCAAAATCACTGGTCAAACGTAGTGAGAACACAGATTTGGTACTTGTCACTGGCGGTGGCAAGTGGAATCCTGTTAACCTAAAAACATAAAAAAATTAATTATCAGAGTCATAGACATTTTACCAAACAAAGTTCAAAAACATTCCAGTAATTTTATCATATCCCCAAGCTTTGTATAAGAATGGGCATACATATAAATATATATGTAGAAATTTATGACATGTTGATTAGAACTCACTCATCAAAATCAATTACTGTAAATATATAAACACATTAATTTATTATTTATTTATGTATGCATATGGATTACTATATATCTATCATATTTAACATATATAGGAAAATATTAATTCAAAGTTTTGTAAATGAACTATGAGAGTATGTGCTTATGCATATTTTATGGTGCTGATTTAACAACTTAACATTTACAATCTGTCAAATAAATTATTTTTCTGATAGTTAAAAATATAGACCCTGGCCAGTTGGCTCAGTGGTAGAGCGTCAACCTGGCATGAAGATGTCCAGGGATTGATTCCTGGTCAGGGCACACAGGAGAAGCAACCATCTGCCTCTCCTTTCTCCCCCTCCCCTTTCTCTCTCTCTTTCCCTCCACAGCCATGGCTGGATTGATTTGAGTGTGATGGCCCTGGGTGTGAGGACGGGTTGTAGAGCTTCTGCCTCAGGCACTAAAAATAGCTGAGTTGAAAACATGACCCTAGATTGGCAGAGAATCGACCCCACATTGGGTTACCGGGTGGATCCTGGTTGGGGTGCATGCAGGAGTCTGTCTCTTTATCTCCCCTTCTCTCACTTAAAAAAAAATATATATGTATGCATAATATATTTATATAAAAGGTAATTTACAATTGACACTTTCTGTATCAGAAAAGAAAAATTAAAAAGATACACATTCATGGAATATAATTTTCTAAAACTAATGATGAGACATAACTTTTTATTTTATGAATTGTACCTGTTTTTCTTCTTTTAATTACTATGTAAAAATTGTTTGCAATGCAATTATTTTTTTGCTATATCTTTTACCAACATTATATGTGTAGAATTAATCTATACTAAATTACTATATATTTTTATTTCTGGATGGTAGTACTTCTCAACTTTGGCTTAGATCTGCTTATATTCCAACATTACTGAAAACCCCAAAAAGATTTTGTGGATTTACCACATTTAAATTGAAGCTGAGAAAATTTTAAAACATGCATTTATTATTTCATTTCATTTTAAAATAACTAACCACAATTAGTTAATTTTGTACACAAAATCTCAGGCTTTGTTAGTGACAACAAATTCTGTCAGTTGTTTTTCTTGAAAGAACAAGTCAGGTTCATTTATTTAGGAAACATATACCAAATACTCAAGTGCAGTTAATTATAATTTATGTATTAGTCATTTCTTCAGGTGAATAATTTGTTCTGTGAATAAAGTGGTTAGTTCAGCTGACAGCTCAATCATATAACTCTTTCTTTAGACAACCATCATATTTTGGCAGGGACAAGAAGGATTTTTTACATTCTTTTCATTTTGTCACACAAGTAATTAAAAACAAGGGTACTAGATGGCAAATATTTAATAAAATCAATTTATAGCTTCAGCAGGAACATTCTTAGGTACAATTGGATTTTTTTTTTCTTTTGTGCTGTAGGTATGCAGTAGTAAAGAATTCAGTGACTAGTATTAGAATAGTTTGAGGTCACTCATTGAGATTCTTTAATGCACTCACATTTTTACCCAGTTACTTTGTAACATGAGAGCAATGTCAGCACACTGAAAGAGGTGAATCATGTCTCAATATTATTATGGAAATAGTTTTGACCTAGTGAACTCCCTGAAAATGTCTCAAGACCTTCAAAGATCCATGGATCACATTCTGAGAACCACTGTTGTATGGAAATCCATTTTAATAGATATATCACACTTCATTCATTCATTCTACTGTTGATGAACATTTACGTTGTTTCGAATTTGTTCACTGTGTTGTCATCAACATCTTTACAAAAGTTCACTGGTACACACTTAATGTACCAGTCTTTCTAGAGAATAAAAGAATTTAAAGCTTCAAATTTTCTTCCTTTTGCTGCATAAATTATATCCCACAAGAGAACTATTCCAACTGTGATTTCCTCTTTGGCCCATGGTTTAGAGCCGTATCTCCTAAATAATGAGCATATGAGCTGCTTTAGTTATATTTTGTTACCAATGCATAACTTGTTTGCATTACAGTCAGATAACATTTTCTGTATGAATTTAATCCTTGAAATTTATTGAGATTTGCCTTATGGGTCAGATATTGCAAATTTTTTTATTACATGCCTAGTGTTCTTATACAGAATATGCATATTATTTACCTATTTCTAATCCAAATTACCACAAAGTTAAATAACACTCATTGTTTTCTTGCACTTATGCAGGGCTAGCCAGAGCGTAACTCATCTGGCTCTCTGCTTAGACTCTCACGAAGGTGAAATCAAGGTGTCACCTGGGCTACATTGCTTTCAGGAACTGTGAAACTATGTCTGTTTCTATTTCCAAGTTCATAAGGCCATTGCCAAATTCAGTTCCAAGCATTATAGCACTAACGCTCCTAATTCCTTGTTGGCTATTTGCTCGGGGTTATTCTCAGTGAGGTTTCCTCAGCTTTTAGAGGTCACTTGCATTCCCTGCTTTGTGGCCTGTCTTCCTTCATCTTCAGAGTCAGCAAGGGCAGTCTTGTTCTTCAAGCCTCTCTGGTCCCCCTTCTACCTCTTCTCTGGGTTGGTTATTCCTTCTGCCTCTTCTGTCTTCAGCTCAGGAAAGTTCTTTGCGTCTAAATTCTCATGTAATTAGATTGTGTTCACTTGATAATTCAGGTACCTCCCTATTAAATGTCTGTAATATCAATTCCATTTGCAAAGTTCCTTTTTGCTATGTGAAATACCATACTTACAGGTTCTGAGAGAATGATTCTGAGTAAATATGTAAATTATCCTGAGATTATTGCTCTGCATTAAAAAAAAAGAATAACTAGATCTATCATATTTCTGATAGTGCTACCAAAGGGCTCTTTAAACATACACATACACACAGATATATAAATATATATATAAATATATATATATTATATAATTAATATATGTACTAGGAAAATGATGCATCTGTGTGTAGGTAGAAGAGGTTTATGGAAAAATAAACGGTGACCGAAGGAAAGTTGATTTGGGATGGTGAACTCACGATGCAATAGACAGATGATGTATTACAGCATGCACACATGAAATCTGTATAATTTTATTAACCAATGTCACCCCAATAAACTCAATCTTTAAAAAGGGCTAGAGCATATTACTGCTTATAATGAGATTGAGGGAAACAGACATGAGGAGTGATAAAACACAGAGGAGAGTAGCTTTATTTAACAGTAAAAGCTGTAACATCAAAATCTCAGAATTTGGTGTTAAATAAGAGAAATCATGTGGAATGATCTGGTATGTTTTCTGGAACCTAAAGAAATAGCTACTAAAAGTTACTTTGATTAGCTCAAATCCACTGCCCCTTCATCTAAATCTGGCATGCTGTGCCTAAAATTAATCATTTTATAACCCTGGCATTTCACAGTGATTTATCATGACTTACACTAAGATATCTGAGTATGAATTATCTTACAATTTTACTTTGGTTATACAGTTCTTTAAAACAATGCAGGTGATATACAGAGAATTCTCTGCTGAAACAAACTATTAATTTCAAAGCGAATGAGAAAACCGCAGGAACAAGTTGATATTAAAAGTAATGACTGTTCTGGGAGAATAAATCATGCATACCCTATTGATATCTGGGTACACGAAGCACAGCAAATAATTCATGGTTATGTCAAGATGGCAGTAATTGTACTATTAAAGGAAAAGATGACTGTGGCAATATTTGAATAATTATATCATTTGCTGAGAGTAAATGATCTGAAGCTTCTATCAAATACAAAATTCCTGAAGAAGGCATCATGTGTGAGATAGGCAAATTCACAATATTAGGACCATATGCTATGTATAGCTCTAGAAACAGAAATCAAATAGATGCTGATATACCTATTGATAGGGATAGGGATTGGGGTATACATGGGTGTGGCTATGAACATAATAAACATATAGATAAATAGATAGCAACCAGCATTCATTTTCACTCTTTTCAATTCTTTCCACTGTATTGAAGTGGCTTGAAATATTAGAACTACACTCGCCACAATATCTCTCATTGCCAGTGGTGTTCTCTGTTAGATTTGTGAAGAACATACTTCCATAATATTTGGAATCTGATTAAAGCATCAGGCATCATGATGTCTTGGCAGGTAAGTACATGCAGTATGCAGTAAAGGGGAGGTTTTCTCTCAGTTTACCAGAATTCTTGTTTAAACAATTGTTTTGGTGCTGCAAACATTTGAGCTCATCATTGGTGTTTTCCTACAATTTCTAAAAATTCCTTATTTCCTGAAAGTTAGTGTAGGTTATCCCTAACACTCATGGCCCAGCCTTATATTCAGAATATTTATAATTAAATCTTTTTCTGCTGTAAGCATATCAGTTTCTTTTTCTTTTCTGTCGGAACCCCAAAGGAAAACAAATGTTAAGTAACCTCTACTTAATAAAAAAAAAAACAGCTTGCAAATATCTTCAACTAGAGTCAGTCCATCTACATAAAACTTATTATTTCCAGTGATGTTGGAATTTCATCTTAAACCTCAATATTTTAACCGGGAACCATACAACATTTTACTAGAATTTTTCTTCAACCTTTGAATTTCTTCTCTGTCTGCTGCAAATACTGTCCTTGCATTCTGATCCACTTTCTAAATTCACTGATTAATTCATCTTCAAGACTATAAATGATCATAATTTCAAAGGTAGTCCAGTTGAATCACTGAGAAAACTTGACATAACAAAAAGTTATGTTGGACAATTAATTTCAGACATTTAAATCTATTTAACTGTGTCCCCAGCTTGCATAAACACCTGCAATTATTAATGAAGATATTTTTTCCAACTTTGAAATTTTTAAGGAGCTCTTGAAATTAGTGACTACGAGACTGAAATCTAGGGTATACTACTGGAAAAAGTACATTCCACTGCTTATCATCAATTTGATATTAGTTAAGGTACTATATCCAAATAAAATTAGTTTAATACAAAGAATTATCTCATGAGAATTAAACAGGATATTGCTTATAAAAATGTAACACAGCCTGACCAGGCGTTGGTGCAGTGGATAGAACGTCAGACTGGGATGCGGAGGACCCAGGTTCGAGACCCCGAGTTCACCAGCTTGACCACAGGCTCATTGGGTTTGAGCAAAAGCTCACCAGCTTGGACCCAAGGTCGCTGGCTCAAGCAAGGGGTTACTTGGTCTGCTGAAGGCTCGTAGTCAATGCACATATGAGAAAGCAATCAATGAACAGCTAAGGCGTCGCAATGTGCAACAAAAAACTAATGATTGATGCTTCTCATCTCTCCGTTCCTGTCTGTCTGTCCCTGTCTATCTCTCTCTCTGACTCTCTCTCTGTCTCTGTAAAAAACAAAAACAAACAAAAAAAAACCCCTAAAAAATGTAACATAATGCCTAGTATATGCTGAATATTATTTTTACCATAATTTGATAATGAACCTACCCAGAGCTCACCTAATTAGCAGAAACACATTAAGTGATAACTCAGGTTAATTATTACCTGGAGGAAATTTCAATGTTGCCATTTACTACTTTGTGGCATTAGACAGGTTACTTCCCTTCCATTCTGTTTTCTGTCAAAATGTCAAACCTACCCTGTACATTCTTGTCATTTTTAAGTATGTTAATACAAACATGTCACTTGGAAAATGACATTTAGAAAGCTTTATTTGTTACTAACCATATCCACTCTTGATGACAAAGGTAAGAATTAGAAACTTCTTTCACATACCTATCAGCAATTTTTTCCTGTAGCATCCAATCATTGATACTTATATAAACCTGGATTATTTCACAAGTGTAATCCTTTAAATATATGTTATTTTTCTCTTCTACATTGTTTTTTTTTCTTTCCTCCAATTTAGCATTCCTAGAACTTTTGATTATTTTGGATTTAAATTAGAAAAAGCTGATTACATACTGTTTGCTTTAGGTAAATTTAAGGCAAAACTATGTCCAAGAACGAGATTAGAGGATTATTACAACCTCAATCATTAATGAAGCTTCTCAGTTATGAAGAGAAGGAAGAGAGGGATGGAGAGTGGGAGAAAAACAGGGAGGAAGAGACAAAGTGATGAAGAAACCAGATGAGAACACGTGTCTTTAGGAACTAATAATTTCTGACTGAGTGAACTGATGCTTCCCACACCACAAAATCCGGACACCATTGTTGGTACATTTCAGATGTCTAACAGACCATGTATAGATACCTTATCATACAAATTTTATTGTATTTCTTAATAAGTAATCTACATTCAGTAAGATAAAATTACTGTATAAATATATACTTTGCATTTTTCTATACTGACAATTGTTTGAGTCATTTATACAATACACATCAATTAGAATATAATTCAAAATTAATAGCTCTTTTTATTTCCCAGAAAGGCAATTTTCAAGATCTCTCAATTTAGGAAAATGCAAAATAAATATAACTAATATTATTTATTTATGTAATTAAAACATGTGCATATTAGAGTGGATTTTTGTTTATTTTTTCCAGGTATTACTATAGTTTGCTTAAAAAATGTCCATGCATACATTCATTGCATGTGTGTGTGTGTTGTGTATTCTTTGTGACATGTTGCAGTGATGAAGACAGATTATAACTGAATCAATCTAAAATATTATAAACAAGGTTTTGAGATTTTCTGCTATTCGCCAGTTTCAAAGATTTAGATAAGTGAAAGGTGTTAAGAAGTAGTATGACATGGTAAATAAAATATTGATAGAACAGTGCAATTGCAGAGTCTTAAATATAGCTTTATGCTGGTAATGATGGAAAATATTATAATAAAGATACTACAAATTTAACTTAGATATGCTAAAATTTAGAGACATAGTGACCTTTTCAAAATAATTTTGGTTCTGTTTAAGTCAAGTTTTTAATTTCAAAGCTATTGGATAGGAGCAACTGAGATTGTAACCACTCCTACAAGCTATTCATAACCATTCATTATACCCACATGTCCAACACCACTTTCTCATAAATTTTTACAATTGTACTTTAAGATTATTATTTCTGGTGAATGACAGAGCATCTTGAAAATGTTTACTCATGATACAGACCTACACATACTTATGATGCATAGCACCTTGTAAACAAACCTTCTTTAGTCATTTTAAGTTAGATAAAATTATACTCTTTCTTCATTGGAATACATCATGGAGAAAAATTAATATGAGAATGCAATGACATAGAACATATATACTGTCATTTCTCTACCTAATTAATTAGAATTTTGGATATGACTTATGAACTAATTTAGTGTTATCAAGTGCTAATTTTTAATGTCTAGTGCAAAATCATTCAGTCCAATAATCATAATTTAGATATAAACATTTTAAGTTGGACTAGTTCAAATTAAATTATAAATCACCTCTTATATTACTATGAAATGTTTTACTATATATAGAGCTTTTTAAAAATCATTTTTTACATTGTCAAGATAAAACTATAAAAAATTTTTATTTAATAACACTGAAGATAATTAAACTCAATAAATATTAGCAAACATAAATAATGGTATAAATATTTCGTTTTTATTTTAGACATAATGTTTTTGTATATCTTGATGTTCTACTTTCAGTATCCTAGGAATTCTTGAGTGATATTTACTAACATCAAAAATATCAATTAATGATATTTGAGTATACTGACAAATATACATAATTTAGTTCTAATAAAAAATAAAAATATGATTTGAAATAGCAATAGATGTTGCACCATGTTTCTTGTTTACCTGTTTTAAACATACTACTGTGGTATGTGTACTTTTTTCCGTTATCGATAAGTTAATATTATGACATTAAAATGGAAGTAATTAGAATAAAGTAAAATCAGAATATTTTAATCATTTAACATTTCCTTCACAACAATGATAGCAGAACTCATTGGGACAATTAAAGTACATTTATGCTTAACAGTGTATTTTGGGACAGTGTTGAAGCAGTTGCTTTAAAAATTAATAAAGAGCCTTTGTGAGAAGATAAGCTAATGTAATTAGGAATACTACATGGGAGACATAAGATATATTGAATTCTTTCTATAATACTAACAATAACCATATATCTACATTTTCTTCTAACTTGGGACTGCTTTCAAAGCACCTTGCTAACAATTACACTAGGAAAACAGAAAATACTACCCAAGAATGTTCTGTAACCCAAGATATTTGTTTCCAATTTAACAGCCACCTATGTATTAGATACTATAAAGCATAACAAATCTGAGTCATTGTCTTTATCCAAAGTGGTATATAATTATCTCTAAAATATGCATCAAGGGAGTAAATTTTATTTGAAATAAGTATGTATTCTAATATAAAAAATCTAAAGGAAGTAAGAAATATTAATAGACAATAGACAAATGCCACTGACAACGTCCTAGTGAAAATTTAAAAAAAGAAAAAAAAGGACTATATCTTTATTATTCAAGGTTCTTTTAATATGTTATAGAATTATTTAGCATAATAAAACAATATTGTTTTTTAAATCAGTATCTGTTTAGGATTAGAAATCAGAATTCCTTTATCATATTTCATCACTGTTAATATATCCTATTTGAATACATAATGCTTATCTTACAATTGGATTTTAAATAATATTATAATATAAATATCATTTCTATTTTTTTGAGAAAATCTATATCATTGTGGACTTTGGGTAAAATTTTGATAGACTATCATAGGAATCATAGAAGTTTTTTTATTTTTTATATAGAGTGAAGAGAAGAGAAGCAAATTTATAAGCTATTTGGTTCCTGAAATAGATGACCCTAACAAGTATAGTATTCAATAACCATGTATATAAAACAAGTACACAAAATAATTTATAGTCAGAATATTTCCATAGTCTTCTATGAAGTATGAGAAATGATTTGAGAAAGAATTAAATGTTTTTATCACAATATTAAAAAGATATAGATATAAAAGAAACATATTCATTACCTAGATACTAGTGGATAATATTTAGAAACAATATACAGTGAAGATAAACTTTCTATAAATATAAATCGGGCCCTGGCTGGTGGCTCAGGGGTAGAGCGTTGGCTCAGTGTGTGGAAGTCTCAGGTTGGATTTTCAGGACACACAGGAGAAGCTACCATTTGCTTCTATACCCCTCCCCCTTCTCTCCTTCTCTCTTTCTCTCTCTCTCATTTCCACTCTTGCAGCCATGACTCAAATGGTTCCAGCAATTTGGCTCTTAGCCCCTGATGCTGCCTAAGGTTCCATGGCCTCACCTCAGGCACTGAAATAGCTCAGTTGCTGAGCAACAGAGCAGCAGTACCAGATGGACAGAGCATTACCCTGCAGGAGGCTTGCCTGGTGGATCCTGGTTGCACACACATGGGAGTCTGTCTCTGCCTTCCTGCAACCCACCTTTCACTTAATAAATAAAAAAAAAAAGTAAATTCAACAATATGGATAACCATAACCAAATATTTTCATTAGTTTTAGAGGGGGCAGAAAAAGGAATGGATTTAATTTACACATTAAGATATTTTCTGATTTTGTGCAAAATTTTGAATATTCTTGAGAATGTGACAAAAATATAACTTTTGAGAAAAGATATGTAAAGTTGTTGTATTTGATGTAATAGTTTTATTAATAGTAGTCAGACTTAATATTTAATCAAAAGAAATACTGAAAATGAACTAATATGTTAATAAAATAAGAAAAAAATAGAAGAATTAACAAAATGAGAAGAGAAAGAATGTAGAAGAGTGAAAGCAGGAAGAATATAGATAAAAAAATAAAACTTCTCAATAATTTTGTAATACACAAGAAAACAAAGAACTGTTCAAGAAGTCATTTTATTTTGGAGTCCCATTTAAAAATCTCAGAAACAGCCCTGGCCGGTTGGCTCAGTGGTAGAGCGTCAGCCTGGCATGCAGGAGTCCCAGGTTGGATTCCTGGCCAGGGCACACAGGAGAAGCACCCATCTGCTTCTCCACCCCTCTCCCTCTCCTTCCTCTCTGTCTCTCTCTTCCTCTCCCGCAGCCAAGGCTCCATTGGAGCAAAGTTGGCCTGGGCACTGGGGATGGCTCCATGGCCTCTGCCTCAGGCACTAGAATGGCCCTGGTTGCGGCAGAGCAACGCCCCAGATGGGCAGAGTATCGCCCCCTGGTGGGCATGCCGGGTGGATCCCGGTCGGACGCATGCAGGAGTCTGACTGCCTCCCCGTTTCCAACCTCAGAAAAATACAAAAAAAAAAAAAAAAATCTCAGAAACACATTTTCTGACAACATCTGTGATGTTGCAGTGGTCTTTATGTGGACAGAGACATGACTTCATTATTTCTACTATGAAATCTTTCTCTGAATAGTCTAGCATTTATCTCCTGATCGGTGAAACATTTAAAATCTAGACAACCTCTTATCTGACCTCCACACCGATATATGGAATCACTTTATTACGTTCCTATTTCTATGTCTAATCAAACTCAAACATATGTTAAAAACCTAAATCTTTATTTAAAAACCTGACCTCTTCTCAATCTCCTCTTTAAAGTAAATTTTAGTCTTTTTGTTGTTTAGACTAAAACGCCCTGTTGTCCTTGTCGATACTTCTCTCACATACTTCATTGATCTAATTAGAACTCAGTGCAATTTATGACCTCTATGTCGCAATATATAAGGTGACTCTCCACTAAGTTTATTGCTCCTGCCACACCTTTTCTTACCTTGATAATTTCATTAGTCTCCTCAGTTCCTGTTGTCCACTTGCAAACCTCTTTCCCAGCATAATCTCTACTCCATTACCAGATTGATTCACTCTGACTGTTATCCACCAGATCAATTTCCTTGTCTATGGTCCATCTATTCTCACTAGAATATAAACCCTAGCAGAGTGGATAAATCGTCAGCATCCACAATGTCCAGGCCCTGGAATAATAGCCTGGTATATAGAAAGCTCTCAAAATATTTCTGAAATAATGTATGTATATATTTTTATGTGAGGTGAATTTTAGAATGATTAATGTTAATGCACATATGCTCTCAATTATTTCTGAACCACATAGAGAGGAAATAAAACAATTTTAAAATATTATTCTATAACACAATGGCTAGAGTAATTTTCCACATAAATGTGGGTAATAATATAAGAGAGAGAATTATAGTCATTCTATTTTAATTGAGTTATATATTAAAATAAGACACAAATTATAAAAAATGAACATCAAATCTAGATACTGATCTCAAGTCCCATTTATTCTGCTTAAATTTAGACCTTTATCATCTTTTATTAAACTCTTTTCATAAACTCTTATTATGAAGTTCTTCTGCTTCTAGTCTAGCCTTTCTTAGCTACTTGTAATCTTAACATTTCCTCCACAAATCTCCAAAAATAACTATTTATAAACACGTAACTATGGTACTACCTTACTTTGCTAATTATAACCTTTTAATAATTCTTAATTCTATACTGGATAATCTTTGATTTAAGGTCATTCATCTTTGTACCAAGCAAACTCTCTCTTTCCAGGAGAGTTTATTCTAATTTAATATACCTGTACAATATATAGGGTAAGGCCAAAGTAAGTTTAGAGTATGAAAAAGAGTTTATTCTTGTATTATTTATTATTGTATTATTTCCCATACAAACAACTGTAAACTTACTTTTGCCACACCCTGTATATCTAGTCTGACCATTTTCCTAGTACCCTCCACATGGAAAAACAAGTGAAATAGAAAGCAAAAAATAACAGAATGGGTCAGTTATTTACAGGCTGTCTATCATACCCATGCCCATCCTTTCATACTCCGCTCAGACTTCGGTGCCAGCGGCCGACCTAATGGGCTCTGTACATGAGGAGGCACTGGTAAGAGACCAGAAATAGGTAGGTAGAGCCCTGGCTGGTTAAAGCATCCTCCAGAAGCACAGAGGTTGCCGGTTCAATCCCCGGTCAAGGCACATACAGTAACAGATTGATTTTTCAATGAGCATAAAGGTTTGCTGTCATCGGCTTGGCTGGAGCCCCCACACCACACCCATCAAGGCATGTTTGAGGAACAGTCAATGAACAACTAAAGTGGCACAACTATGAATTGATACTTTTCACATTTCTATATATATAAAAATAAAAATTAATGCACCAAATCAAATTTCTTATTTTCAGCTTCAACCAAACATGATCATTCTCTTTTTCACCCAGAAAAATACAACTAGATTGTTTTTTCAGCTTTTCATGGCAAAAACTTAAGGAAAGAAGTTCAACCTCATTGCAATGAGAAAAATTGTATAAATTCCAACAATGATATCATTTTACCTCCAATGAATTTTCAAAAAGCAATTATACATTAAAAATTATTCATCATTGTTAGTGATATTATAAAATGGTATGACCATTTGGGAAAACAATTAGCATTACATAAATTTGAACAACTGCATTTTCTGTATACACTGATTCAGCCATTATCTGAATCTAATAGATTATTTTGTACTCTGTACCAGAAAACACAAAAAAGTTTATCGTAGCTACATTACTAGTAAAAGCAAAACTGAAAACAGTTCAACAATTATCTTTTAGAAAATAGAAAAATAATGCACATTATAATCATAACTAAAATATACTATATGCACAGATTGAATTAAAGTGGATGAACTACAGCAATGTGCCACAACATGATGATTCTTAGAAAAAGATATACTTTATAAAACTTACAAATAAATAAGCAAAATTAAACTTTATGCTGTCTAAAAATATATTCATGTATGAAAAGCTGTATTTTTGAAAAAAATGAGGAAATAATGGTTATAATATAGGAATATTTGTTAGTGGTAGGAAGTCAGAATAAGGCCAGGGATGGGACAGAGAGGGAAAAAATATTGGCACTCCCTCGTTAAGGGCTAGGCTTAATTCAATACTCCTGTACATGCCTGACCAGGATCTAGCTGGCAACCCCTTCCGGGGATGATGCTCAAGTACACAGCTATTTTTACCACCTGAGGCTATTGCACTCCAATGAAGACAGTCAAGCCACTGGAATGGAAAGAGGGAGTGAAAGTGGAGACTGACGGAGAGAAGCAGACGGTTGCTTCTTCTTGTGCCCTGACCTGGAATTGAATCTAAGACGTCCATATACCAGGCTGACACTCTATGCACTGAGCCACCAGCCAGAGCCAGTGGTGCTCTTCTAATATAATAATTCCTAAGTTGTATGTTACATCTTTGTATATTTTATATACAAAATATTTTTAAAGCATGTGAAAAGAATGTAGGAAGTTCATATGGAACTTAAGTTGACACATTAAATAGTGAGTTAGTATCTGTATCCCAATAGATCTGGTGAAAAGGCAGTTGTATTAATACTACTTTTCTATTTGCTTGAGTATTTTCCAAAAATCCATTCTCACCCAGAAGTAATTTTACTCTTACAGTTAGATCACATTTTAAAAATGAATGAATGAGGTTGGTATAATTTATTCATGCATTTTTAAAAATTATCACTTGTATATTGGTTGCTGCTATGACAAGTTTACATATTCTGTGCATATTTAAACCTTTTAGCTACCAAACCTAGTGTCATATATTATATAGCAGTATGTAAAAATTTTATCTTGATTTTGAAATATCTAAAAACATCTATTTTTAAAGAAACATATAATAAACATCTAATGCATTGATACTAATATAGTTGAAGATAACATTTTGACAATAATTTGCCACTGATTTTATAAAAAAAACCTTAAGTTTTGTACAAGTATGTGTACAAATTTATCATCCCTTTTATTTTCTAAAATTACTGTTTTTAAATCTGATTTAGTAAGATTACACAAAAAATTATCTTGTGGGTTTCTTGAATCTCTAAATTTAATTTTTTTGTCTTCTCAAAATTTAGCCCCAATTATAAATCTTTGTTGATACATTTAGTTCTTTTTCTATATGGGCTCAATAACTTCTAGATGTCATAAGAACATCAAACTTCAAGCAACTATGAAAGAATAGTTAGTTCTCTTTGATAAAATTACATTTTAAATTTTTTATTGAATTTAGTGGGGTGACATTGGATAGTAAAACGGTATAGGTTTCAAGTGTACAATTCTGTTATATATAATCTGTGTATCATACTGTGTGATCAGCACCCCAAGTTCAGTCTCCTCGTCACCATTTATCCCCCCTTTTCCCTCTTTTATCTGTCCCCACTATGTAATTATTTTTATGACATAATAAATATGCCTCTGGATGCATGTCACGTCATAACAGCAACCAGGTTATTTTTTTAAGTGGATTCTGATATGAATATGGAACCCTTAATGTTATGGACCTTTTAATTTAGATTTAGTAAAATGATTTAATAAAATAAGTGGTCAATAGAAGGTAACTTTTATCGATAACGTAGTTTTCTACGTTAAAGTAAATCTTTTAATCCATCATTTTAAAAACAGTATACGTAAAAATGTAAACAAATATAACCAGTTAGCTATGTTTTAACCAATTTAAAATCACATGTCATTTGCTTAAAAGCCTAATTTTGCAATTTAGAGAAGTTATTGATATTTCTAAAATTTAATAAAAGTATTGGGAATAGTATCTGAAATGATGTTAGCAGAATTGTATAGAAATAGAATGATATTAGAAAATGTTAGTTTTTAACAGATACAGAATAACTAGCTTCCCTTAGAATATCATAACAAATCTAAAATAATTAACAAATCTAAAATAATTAATAAAGAGCTAATTTTGGGATGTCTAATCTAAAATTTTTACTTAGAGTTTGAAATTACTATATGAAAATTTTTTTCACTAAAACCTTTATATTTATGATAACATAAAGTTGCTCTCTGTGAGAGCATTTTGATTATGCTATTTGCACAAGTGAAAAAAAGTGAATGTTTATGGAGAAATATCTCTAGTTAGTAATTTGTTAACACCATGTAAAATTTGCTTTTATGATATCAGGGTTATTTCACTGAATGTAGAGTATCAAAAGAAAATGTTTCATAGATTTCCTATAAAATATAGAATAAATATTCATGGAACAAAGTGTTTAAATTTGCTTGTTGACATCTTTTGTTTTAAGTCTTAATCCCTATTTCATAGTTTAATATAGTCTGTCTCTTCTCTAAAAGCCACCTCAATTCTTTTGGGCAACATGCCTAGTATAAACAACAAATGATTGTGTATACTCTTGAATCCTTGCCTTACTCAGATCTGAAAGAGTCTTTTATTTTGAAAAAAAAGTTTAGAAACCTCATCCTTGAGGTCTATTCAATCATTAATTTGAATGCACCATAGTGAGGAATGATATCTAAGAAGAGTCATTAACTGCCTAAGGTGCATCAAAATTTTAATTGGCTTATTTTTTCTAATTCACTTGTATGCCTCATGGCAATACAAGTCTTTAGTAAATTAAAGCATTGGAGAGGAGCATACTAACCACAATACATCTTTTTCAAGCTTGTCCACAGAAAAAAAAAATCATTTCTACACTTAATTCCTCAGTTTCATGGAATCTACCCACTCTATACAAAGCTATTACCAAGGCCATAGTGGGATTAAGAGTAAAAAAAATCATGTTGTCATTAGGTGGAATTCATTAATATAATAGATAAGAAAAAAAAGTGGTGTTGTTTCTCTTATTGTTGAAACACAGTTGTTAATATCACATATGCAATTTACACACACACTAACACACAACATCCTTGCCAGTGAGTCAGGCATTTATAGCCTTCTGCATTTCCTAAACATTTTATTATACAAGAGAGATAATCAAGAAACAAGGCCTAGTTCTAACTGTGAAGGGGGATGTTTTCAGAGACAGCAAATCAGATTGGCTCCCATCACTCTCAGTCAAACCTGTGTGTGACAGCATGCAAATAGGGTTTTGGGAGTAGAATTAAATCACTAGGTGCACTGCCACAAAATATACTCTATGGCCATTTATGTCCGTGGTCTAACAAGTCATTTAGGTAATTTCTAATAATTGTTGTGGGAATGCCATTTACTACTACTACAACACGTTATCTACAGAAATGGAGACAGTTCATTGTGTTTCATAAAAGGAGCAGCAATTAGGATGAGAAGAAATAACTTGAGAAGTAAGAAGTGACAGTAGAAATTCAGGGAGCTATGGAGAAAAGAAAGGAGACAAGATTAATCAGGAATGAACAGAACTATAGTGGCCGCTCAAGAACATTGATGGGGACACTGCCAACATTTTTTAAAGAAGAAAATGTCTACTACCAATGCCACACAAATGGGCATTGAAACTACTGATTATTTTTTATTCATGCTAATTACTGTTCCTTGATTACATTCCTTAGCCGTGTGAATTCTGTGGTTACGTCAAGAGTCCAGCAAATCTATAAAATAAACAAGAAATTTTGGAAGAGTATATTACATCTTTTATATCTATCCTTCATAGTACTGAGAAAACAAATTTTTTAAATAATTGATATTCAAAAACAATAAAAGGATAAGTAAAGTAAAGAGAATTTAGCTACCATAATGAAGTATATTTTAGAATTACATGATCAAGAAGGCATAGAGAATTACATGATCAAGAAGGCAATCACAATGTATGAAAACTAAAGAGATAAAGAGTAGCTTTATTATAGAAATAGGAACAATATATGATAGAGCTTCTCTAGCAAAATTTCATTGATCAGGTAGTAATTAAAGAAACTGCTTAAAATTGATAATTCAACATTTTCTATTTTAATCAACAAATAATAATAATATGTGCATAAATAAATTTGTATGCTTATAGTTTTCCCCTATTGAATTATTATCTGAACAACAAAAAATTATTCCAAAAAATTTTTAACAAGTAATATTTTTAACTTTAAAATGGATTTTTTTCACAATTCTTTCTTCATTATTATAGTGGGACAAAATTAGGATTACTGTTGTGAGTATGCTAAACTCAGAGTTTATTCTTGTATTGTTATTTATCAATTATTATATTATTTCCCATATGGATAACTGTAAACCTGCTTTTGTCCCAGCCTATATATATGTAAACTTAGATTGTAAATTTAAAATAAAATTTTATGATACAATTTTAATTCACTTTAAAGTCTAATTTACTGAGAGTGGATTTAGTACTCATTTTTATAATGAGTAGCAAAAAGGGAAATATAATGTCATAACCTCATCACCATGAGATAATCACAGTTGTCATTTTGGAGTAGACCATTCAGTTCATAAATGCAGAAATGTACACAGACACACAGCACAAGCTAACTTATTATTATATTTATTATACATACTACTTTGCAGTCTGTTTTTTATTCTAGCCAGTAATATTTCAGGAACCCTTCCCCATCCATACAAAAAACACTTTTTTTAGAAGACTTGTTTTCTAATTGCTACATTTTCTCCATTGGTTTTTAACTCATCTCATTTAAACATTCATGAATTTGCTATTTAAAACAGAAAAGCAAAGAAAGTCTGTATCTAATTTGGAGATGGAGGCATGAGAATACTTTTCCTTAGGATAAATTCCTGACACCTAATGCGATTATCCTTCAGCAAACACACACCAACAGCCATTCCTGCTACTTGGGGAGTTCTTACATATCTTCACTAACAGGGGTTAAAGTTGTTTAGGTTTTGGACAATTTTACATTTGGAAAACATCACACAGTTTCTTTGATTTTCTTTTTCTTATAGGTAGCAAGATTTAATTTTACTAGTTTCTTATTTTATATTAACATTATAATGTTTTTTTTCTATTTTATGAACTCCCTATTAACATTTTTGCACATTTCCACATATGATTATAATGTTCATTTCTAAAATTTTTTATTAAGCATATCAAGCTTTTGTTTTTAATATGGATTGAAAATAATTTATTCTTATACTTATTTTAATTTATTTTGCCCAATGTATATTTTGTTCATAGAAAATATTTTTTATTAGTGAAATTGTATCTGACAATAACTTTTTTACATTTTTATCCTATTACATAGAAAATATCTCATATCTCTCTTAATGGCTTCTGTGAGTTAATCTTCTCTTTCTTGTCTGCAATTATATAGAATTTGTTCCAAATGACTTCTATTCTTATATAAGCCAAACCACATTTTTAAATTATTTTGTTTTCTATTAAACATTTTTATCTTGAAGTTTTAAACTCTCTATTCCCATATTTCAATATTTACCTGGTTATTTTTATATTGTAGTCTGATGAACTATTGTATTATTTTTTCAAGTAACAGAATTCATTAGAATTTTTAAATGAAATTATATGACAATTTCAAAGAATGAGAGCTTTACAAAATTGAGTGCTTCTTTCCATGATTAAAGTGTGTCTCTCCATTTTCCAATTTTGTGCATTTCAGCATCAGACTACATTTTTTATCACATAGTTACACTTAGTACTTATTGAGTTTATATCAACATTTAGTGATTTTGCTGATATTTTCAATGTAGTGTATTTTGTGATTTTTCTAAATAATGGCTGATGAGATACACTGACCAACACACTAAATGCTCTTTTTAGTTCTATACATTTCTAGTAAATTATCTAGGTTTTCTGTATATTTATAAATATATATGTATAATTATAATATTTGTAATCAATTAAAATTTGGCATCATTATTCAGTATTTAGAATTTATATTTCTGTGTGTTTACATCATTTAATTTTTGATTGATCTCTTTTAATTGGCTGGTATAATAGCTCATACTTTCTTAGTTTTTCTCTAATTTTATTAGCATAAAAGTAATACTTATATTGTCCGCAACCCCACATAAGTCTATTCCTACAGAGCAGCTTAAAGAGATCCTTTCAGATTATAAAATATAACAGGGTCATAATTTGTAGGAATTACAAAAATGTGCTCCCACTGGTGGGGGAAATTGCAAAAGGTCACCCTCCTTGTGAATGTATTGCAAAATGTCTCTCCTTTCTTCACACTGACACAATACAATGACTGGCATGGGGCACAATCTTCGCTGAAGTAGCAGAGCCTGGATTGCTGGACCAAAGACCTGGCAACTCTGTGCAGAGTACACAGTCTACTACGTTGGAAGTGGCCTACTTTAGATCATATTACATCTCTGCTCAAAACCCTCTATCTAGCTCACTCAAAAAGAAAGCAGTTTACTGTGGTCTGCCAGGCCTTCTATAAACCTGCCTCACTGGACCACTTCTCAGGCTTCATCGCTTACTCATCTTCTCACACATGCTGCAGAATTAGGATATTTGCACTGGTTGTTTGCTTTGTTTGGAAATCTCTCATATGTCTTCCCAGCTGTCACTGGTTCCATGTCAACTTTTTCCTGACCACCACATTTAAAATGGCAAATTTGAGTGACATTGTTATCATGGTGGAATAAAAGTATTCTACAATCTTGCCCCCAAATAACACTGATTTAGGTTAATCACCCATGCATGACAGAGCCTTTGTGGAAGCCATGGAGTCCAGCTGAGATGTTCCAACACACCCTTGAAGTATAAATGTCTAAGACTGTATGCACTGAAGGGGGTTTGAGGGAGAGCTTCATTTTACCCTGGTTGCTTTTCCTGTAGGTGGGCTTTTCTGCATGTGCTCACTAGCCATCAGCAAAGACTTGACTCTCAAGCCAGCCAGACTCTGTGGACCTAAGAGAAACTACTACACTAAGCATTTGGCCCTACCACACATATAGTCAACTAATATTTGAAACAGGAGCCAAGAATAACCAATGGAGAAAGGACACTCTCTTCAATAAATTGTTGAGTAAAACTAGATAATGAGATGCAAAAGAGCAGTTTGGATACCTATCTTACACCACAAATAATCTTGCAAAAATGAAAAGAGAACTTGAAAAGGCATTTATCTGAAAAAAGATATGCATATGGACAAAAGGTAAATAAAAATGTGTTTGATGTCACTAATCATCAAGGAAATGCAAACTAAGCCACAATGCAATATCAATTCACCTCATATTTGGTAGAATGGCTATTATCAAAAAGACATAAAATAACAATTGTTGGTGAGGATGTCAAAAAAAATACAAAAAGCTGAAAACTTGTGCTGGTGACAATATAAATTGGTTCAACCATTAAGGAAAAAAGTAGAGATTTTTGAAAAATATTGAAAATAATACTACCAGCCTGACCTGTGGTGGCACAGTGGATAAAGCGTCAACCTGGAAATGCTGAGGTCACCGGTTCGACACCCTGGGCTTGCCTGGTCAAGGCACCTATGGGAGTTGATGCTTCCAACTCCTCCGCCCCTTCTCTCTGTGTCTCTCCTCTCTCTCTCTCTCTCTCTCTCTCTGTCTCTCCCTCTCCTCTCTAAAATGAATAAATTAAAAAAAATTTTTAAAAAAGAAAATAATACTACCATATGACCCAGCATTCCACTTCTGAGTGGAAATAAAGTCATTATCTAAACAGATATTTATTTACCCTTTCATGATTGTTGCAGCTATTTCACAATAGCCACAATCTGGAAATAACCTAAATGGGCATTGACAGAGGAATGAATAAAGGAAATGTGACATATATGTAACAAATGGAATATTATTATGCCATTAAGAGAAGAAAATTCTTTTATCTTCAACAATACAAATGGGCCTTAAGGGTGTACGCTGAGTGAAATAAGTTAGACCAAGACATATATTGTATAATCTCATTTATATGTGGATTCTAAAGAAACCAAACTCAGATAAATCAAATACAATGGTATTTGGCCAGGGCTTGGAGGGTGGGGGAAATGGGGAGATGTTGGTCAAATGTTACATGCTTCCAGATATAAGATAAATACATTCTGGGCATCTAGTGTACATAAGGATGACTGTAGTTAACAGTATTGTATCATACAGTATACTTAAAAGTCACTAAAAGAATAAATCATAAATGTTCTCACCACACACACAGAAATAAAAATTAAGTGAGGTGTTAGAAGTGTTAACAAACCTTCTTATGATAATTATTTTACAATATATATGTTTTTATTAAAATACTGTGGTATGCACCTTAAACTTACACAGTGTTATATGTCAATTATATCTCTATAAAAATGAAAAAATAAAATTGCAAATGTTCAGCACTATCTGTCATCTCCTCAGCTAGATTACATTCCGCATAGCAATTTGTTATGATTGCATAAGTTCCCCAGTGAGTGGTTTTATATTTACATTTACTTATATTATCTTTATATTTCTTTATACTTTTAAGACTATTAATTCATGGAAAATTATTTAACTTCTTAAGTAAATTTTATGTTGTGTCTATTTCATTTCCACACTATAACTTTTTGATAACCACCTCCTTTTTTTCTTTTTCTTATTTTTTATTAAGTGAAAGGAGGGGAAGCAGAGAGACAGACTCCTACATATGCCCCCCAGATGGGGATCTATCCCACTCAGCAAGACTCTATGGGGGGATGCTCTGCCCAGCTAAGGCTGTTTCCATTGCTCTGCAACCAAGTTCTTTGAAGCATCTGAGGAGGAGGCTCCACTGAGCAATCCTCAGTGCTGGGAGCCAACTCACTTGAACCAACTGAGCCATGGCTTGAGGAGGGTTAAAGAGAGAGAGAGAGAAAGAAAGAGAGAGAGAGAGAGAGAGAGAGAGAGAGAGAGAGATAAGAGAGGGAAGGGTGGAGAAGCAGATGGTCACTTCTCCTGTGTGCCCTGACCAGAAATCAAACCCAGGACATCCACATGCCAGGCCTACACTCTATCACTGAGCCAACTGGCCAGGCTCTACCTCCTTTTTTCAATGAGAACTTTATAAATTATTTATTTAGAAAATTAAGTGAAAATCTAACTTTGTTGAAAACAGTAAAATAAAAATTATGAATATGATAATTTGATACTATGATATATTAATCACCAGCATTCTTCATGCCACTTTCTATGATTGAAGTTGGAATGAAATATGTTTTTCCAAGACTACTTTTCACTTAATGGTGGTGATGTAAGACTCTTATCTGAATTAAAGCTGATGTTGCTATCTGGATTGATAAGATTAAAAAATTAAAATACCTTACAATAAGAGAATAATTAAATAAATCCTTGTAAAATTAAACATAATAATCCAATAAATTTATGTGAACCACAATTCTAATCACTTGAAACATGGATTTTAATGTGGAGAGATTAAATATGGACATAAAGGAAAATATATACATTTTCTTTTACACATCAAGCAAATCAAAATTTTTTTAAATGCACCAACACCTGTTCTAAGCTAACTGTAGAACTACCAAGAATTCTCTAATGGTGCGTTGTTACAAGGATCATATTTAGACACCGTCAACTTTTATGTAATAAATTAAAACCTCACAGAAAAGTAAATGAGTCATAAAAACATTGATGTTTTAGGAATAATTTCAAAATATAAAATTCTGTTTACAATGTCCAATATATCCCTATTTTAATGAATGAGAATGACAAGACTCACAAACCATCACTTCTGCACTATCTTAAGGATGCATAGCTAGCTATTAATAATAAGTCTAGAAATCAAGGAAGATACAAACAAGTGGAAGCATATACTGTGCTCATGGTTAGGAAGAATAAACATCATTAAAATATCTATTTTACCCAAAGCAATCTATAAATTCAATGCAATACCAATTAAAATACCAATGACATACTTCAAAGATATAGACCACATATTCCAAAAATTTATACGGAACCAAAAGAGAACATGAATAGCCTTAGCAATCTTAAAAAAGAAGAATAAAGTGGGAGGTATCACACTTCCTGATATCAAGTTATACTACAAGGCCATTGTACTCAAAACAGCCTGGTACTGGCATAAGAACAGGCATATAGATCAATGGAATGGAACAGAGAACTCAGAAATAAACCCACAGTTCTATGGACAACTTATATTTGACAAAGGAGGTAAGGAAATAAAATGGAGTAAAGACAGCCTCTTCAACAAATGGTGTTGGGAAAATTGGACAGCTACCTGCAAAAAAATGAAACTAGATCACCAGCTTACACCACTCACAAAAATAAATTCAAAATGGATAAAAGACTTAAATGTAGGCCATGGAACCATAAGCATCTTAGAAGAAAACATAGGCAGTAAGCTCTCTGACATCTCTCAGAGCAATATATTTGCTGATTTATCTCCACAGGGAAGTGAAATAAAAGACAGGATAAACAAATGGGACTATATCAAACTAAAAAGCTTTTGCACAGCTAAAGACAACAAGAACAGAATAAAAAGACAAACTACACAATGGGAGAACATATTTGACAATACGTCTGATAAGGGGTTAATAACCAAAATTTATAAAGAACCTGTAAATCTCAACACCAGGAAGACAAACAGTCCAATCCAAAAATGGGCAAAAGAGATGAATAGACACTTCTCCAAAGAGGACATACAGATGGCCAATAGGCATATGAAAAAATGCTAAACATCACTAATCATTAGAGAAATGCAAATTAAAACCACAATGAGATATCACCTCACACCAGCCAGAATAGCGCTCATCAACAAAACAACACAGAATAAGTGCTGGCGAGGATGTGGAGAAAAGGGAACCCTCCTGCACTGCTGGTGGGAATGCAGACTGGTGCAGCCACTGTGGAAAACAGTATGGAGATTCCTCAAAAAACTGAAAATCGAACTGCCTTTTGACCCAGCTATCCCACTTATAGGCATATACCCCAAGGACACCATAGAACGGCTCCAAAAGGAGAAATGCACCCCCATGTTTATGGCAGCATTGTTCACAATAGCGAAGATCTGGAAACAGCCCAAGTGTCCGTCAGAGGACAAGTGGATTAAAAAGCTTTAGTACATATACTATGGAGTACTACTCAGCCATAAGAAATGATGACATTGGATCATTTACAATAACATGAAAGGACCTTGATAACATTATATGGAGTGAAATAAGTAAATCAGAAAAAAACTAAGAACTATATGAATCCATACATAGAAGGGACATAAAAATGAGACTCAGAGACATGAACAAGAATGTGATGGCAACTGGGGTGGGGGTGGGGGGAGGGAGGATGGGGCGAAGAAGAAGAGAGGGGTTGGGGGAGGGGAGGGGCACAAGAAAACCAGACAGAAGGTGACAGAAGACAATTTAACTTTAGGGGAGGGGTACACAGCACAATCAAATATCAAAATAATCTAGAGATGTTTTCTTTCAAAAAACAAAAAAGACTTCACATCTGTGAAAAAAATAAATAAATAAATTTTATATTTTTAAATGGTTAAAAAAATCAAAAGAATAATACTTAAATACATGTAAAAAATAAAGTCCAAATGTCAGTGTCCATATATAAAGTATTATTGGAAGACAACTATACTCATGGATGTATTGTCTGGTGGCTTCTGCACTATCATATGCTTACCACTAGTCCTATACAGAAAGAGTTTTCCTACATGGAATCTAACAAGTTTAAGATAATATGTTCTTCCAGAGAGTAAACTACAATACTGGTTAGAAAAAAAACAAACAATTACATCAAATACTTCAAAGGAAAAATTGAGAAAGTTGATTCAGCTTACTTATAAACTATTCTGATACACACACACCTATGTACACATACACACATTTATTCATATATATATATTTACAACATATAGTTTGTTTAAAATAAGAAAGCTCTTAAAAAATGCTATTAGCCTTTATCAGAGTATAAACTAATAGCTATAGTGAAGAAATCTCTTCTATAGAGACCAATGATAAATGAAGACTGATAAATTAAATGAGGAGGTTAATAAAAACTACTGAGAAAAATAACAGTCATGGCAACAATCTCCTTTAGTGCTCAATTACAGTAAAAAACCACTTGGTGAGTCAGTAAGAGCTAAGCACTAGCAAAGAGCAAGGCTACACCGTTAAAGGAATCCTAATTAATAAAAGAAAAAGTAATTTTTTACGTCCAAGTTAGAAGCCTGACGGTTACAGGACAGACGACACGTCAGGACTTTCCTACACACGGAAGCTCTTGAGTGAAACAAGTTTTCCCGAGGGCAGAAACAAACGGAAAAGTTCAATTAGATTGAAAGGAAATCACAGTTGAGATTTAATGAAATAAAGGCATTCATTTCCATCTAAGCAGTTATATTGAATTTATATTTCAACTACACTGTGATTTATAATTAATATACATTTAGCTTTATATACAGGGTGGGGCAAAAGTAGATTTACAGCTGTGAGCATGCACAATAGTTGATTCTTGTGTTTTTCATTTAAACTATAAACCTCCTTTTGCCCCACTCTGTATATATAAATTCTAGTGCACTCATGTAAATATTAAAAATATACACTTTAAATTCTTCAAAAATTATGTAATGTCTCCTTTTAAAAAAATAATGTCTATTAGCACTCATGGAAAAAATATATATAAATATTAATTAATGAAAAATTGAGATGGCAGACTTATCCTAAAGACACATACTAAGTGAGAATGTGAGAGAAACAAAAGGCAAGGAAACAGTGACTCAAAGACATAGACACAAAAATGAACCAAAATGCCAGCAGCAATTTCAGCTTCTACTCAAATGGCAGACTTTGTATATAAACACAGTCTGGAAGGGAATGTAGGTTACTCATTGATTTTTTCTTTCTTGATAATTAAAATTAGTTGTTAAGGTGATTACTAGAGGGAAGGGGGTTTGGGAGAGGCAGAAGAGGTAAAAGAAGGATAAATGATAATGGACGGAGACTTGATTTGGGGTGACCAACACACAGTACAATATACAGCTGATGATTTCAAGAAGTGTACACCTGAAAGCTATACAATTTTATTAATCAAGGTCACTCCAATAAATTTAATAAAAATAAATAAATAAATGGGATCACTTTCCAGACTAGCAACAGCATTTCTTTAAACATAAACACCAATAGGTGAATTTCAGTTCACAGTGAGCAACATGCTACAGAGCACATATTAGAATAGACTCGAGAAAATAAATACCAAGAATAAAGTTGTAATTTATTTTGTTTATATCTTTGGTATACATGTTTATAAATTTTATTTTCATATGATTTCACTTATATGTAGAATTTAATGAACAAAATAAACTAACAAATGAAATAGAAACAGACTCAATGATATGGAGAACAGACTGACAGAGAGGATGGGAGTAGGTGACTGAGCATAAAATGTAAAGGGATTTTAATCGGTATTGCATTGAATTTATAAATTGCTTTGGGTAGTATAGACATTTTAGTGATGTTTATTCTTCATAACCACGAGCACGGTATATGCTTCCACTTGTTCGTATCTTCCTTAATTTCTTTTATCAATGTTTTATAATTTTCCGAGTACAAGTCTTTAATCACCTTGGTTAAATTTACTCCTAGGTACTTTATTTTTTTGGTTGCAATAGTGAAGGGGATTGTTTCCTTAATTTCTCTTTCTGACAGTTCATTGTTGGTGCATAAAAATGCCTTTGAATTCTGAGTATTAATTTTATATCCTGCCACCTTGCTGAATTCATTTATCAGGTCCAGTAGTTTTTTGACTGAGACGTTAGGGTTTTCTATATACAATATTATATCATCTGCAAATAATGATAGTTTTATTTCTTCTTTTCAAATTTGGATGCCTTTTTTTTTTCTTCTTGTCTGATTGCTATGGCTAGGACTTCGAGAACTATGTTGAATAAGAGTGGTGAAAGGGGGCATCCCTGCCTTGTTCTTAATCTTATGGGGATTGCTTTTAATTTTTGCCTATTGAGTATGATATTGGCTATGGATTTGTCATAGACGGCCTTTATCATGTTAAGGTTTGTTCCCAGTATTCCCACTTTGCTGATATTGATAGTTTTGATTATGGAAGCATTGTTCACAATAGTGAAGATCTGGAAACAGCCTAAGTGTCCGTCAGTGTACGAGTGGATTAAAAAGCAATGGTACATACATACAATAGAATACTATGGGACCATGAAAAATAAGAAAACATTACCTTTTGCATCAACATGGATGGACCTGGAAGCTATTATGTTAAGTGAAATAAGCCATTCAGAGAAAGAAAAATATCCTATGACCTGACTCATTTGAGGAATCCAAGGAACAGTGTGAACTGAGGAACAAAATTAAACCTGAAGGGAAGGGAGGAGGGAGCTGTTGGGAGGGGGTCAAGAGATATGTTCAGGGGGATACAGGGGAGGGGCGATACAATCGGGGCAACACTAGAATCTATGTAAACACAATAAATTAAATAAATTCTACTAAAATAAAAAAATGTAAAGGGATTAAGCAAAGAAAAAAACCCCATAGATACAGACAGCAGTATAGGGATTACAAAAGGAAAGGGGTTGGGGCAGAGAGAGAGTGTATGGGGAGGATAAATGGAGATGGAAGGCAACTTGATTGGGGTGGTGAATACAGAATACAATATACAGATGATGTATTACGGAGCTGTACACCTGAAACATACATAATTGTATTAAACAGGATCACCTCAATAAACTGTTTTTAAATCTTACTAAATTTAATCTAGCCTGACCAGGTAGTGGCACAGTGGATAGAATGTCAACTTGGGATGCTGAGGACTCAGGTTCAAAACCCTGAGGTCACGGGCTTGAACACGGGCTCTCCAGCTTGAGTACAGGGTCACCGGCTTGAGCGTGAGATTATAAACATGACCCCATGGTTGCTGGCTTGAGCCTAAATATCGCTGGCTTGAAGCCCAAGTTTGCTGGCTTCAGGAAGGGATCACTGGCTCAGCTGGAGCCTTCTGGTCAAGACACATATGAAAAAGCAATCAATGAACAACTAAGATGGTGCAACTATGGATTGATGTTTCTCATCTCTCTCCCTTCCTCTCTGTCTATCTCTGTCTGTCCCTTCTCACTCTCTTTCTCACTAAAAGAAAAATAAATAAATAAAAAATAGACATAGGCTTTTAATTCATACATCAGTACATAAGCCATGGAGATTACATACATATTATGAATTATATATTATGCAATACATATATTTTTTAATGAGTTTACATTCTGAACTGAGATAATCTGGGCTGCAGTGATAATTGTGCCTTTTGCTACTTACAACAATATTAATCATGAGCAAGAAAGGTAAGCTTCATTTTCTCAGTTTTAAAATAATGATAATAATAGAGATCTTTCACATTGTTTGAGCAGGAGATAAGTTAAATAATACAATGCGTACACAATACTTAGCACAGTGTTTAGTACAAAGTAGTCAACAAATGCTAAGGGTTTGATATATTGAGCTTTTATTGCATTGTGATCTTCAAAATATCTTTTAAGTACTGTTATTCTCTCATTTGCAGAGTAGAAAAGAAAGAATGAGAACAGAAAATTGATTTGCCCCATCTGACAAAGTCTTTTAACTTCCAAGAGGCCATAATTATTTTTTTTAAGGTAGAGCAGGGGTAAAATGAAAACTGTGCTTTTTATTTTATTTTAAAGGGATATAGGGAGCATTGATGCTTACACAAATCATACTATATGAATTGATATTTAAAAATTTCCAGGTAAATTTTAGAGAGCTTTTTTACTTTTACTAGTTTACACCAATTATATAGCATATGTTACTATTATAAAGAGGATATACCAATGTCTTTATTTTAAAAATTGTACATACATCATTTTACCTGGCTTGATAGTTTAAAAATAATTTTCCTTTTTCTCTTACAGTCTGTAGTCTGATTGAATATGGACAGGTGAAGGCAGACACTCACACCTTCCCACACACACCCAGTAAAATAGGCAAGCAGAAAAACATACACACATTGCTGTCTGTTTACTATCTTGACTTAATGCTCTGTCATTACCAAATTACATCCAAATTTTTAATGCTATTGGCAATAATAATGAAATATCACTGTCAGAGACATCAGTCATACAGTATATTTTTGAATAGGATGAATAGTGAAAGACTTAAGCAATATAAAAAAAGAAGAAACTAGAAATATTCCATAATGAATGTATCACGTACATTAAAAAAAAGAAAAACAGAACCTCACCTGTAATCATTCCAGTAAGTTTTTCTTTTGTAAAATGTGGTTTGGAACAAAAATTCAGGCATTTTTAACTATGAATCCGACAGGGAACATAACCAAGTATGTAAAGAGCTTTTACTTTTAGAGATCTTCTGCTAAGAATATTTTGAATTGGAAGTTTAAAAAACAGTTAACTACATTTAAAAATATACACACATTGGTAAAAATTTAGGACTAAATGAAATATGTAATATCTGGACTTTGAATTTGGTTGAATGAGTTGATCTATGTTTAGAAAGAATAATTGATAAGATAGCAAAAATGTTTATGTTTAGATACTCTATTTGCCAAAAAAAAAATCTGAAGAACTATTGAAATAATAGACAAGATGCCAGATAATTTTCACATCTGTTTCATAAACTAGTTTAAAAATATATAATTTCATTTGTATGGACAGAAATGTCAATGTTCCAATTGGTGACATCAGTGAGTCTACTTTTCAGATATTTATACTTTATAAACATACACATTATCTAAAAATAATTTATTCTATTATCATATTAATATTTATTTTTAAGTATTTTTGCATATTGTTTTACATTATAATGGGTACATACCTCTAGAAGACACACTACATGGTATGCATTCACCTTACCAAAAGGTATGTCCATAAAGAATAAAATCTTGAGATATTTTTTTAAATCATAATATCTTTAATCACTCTAAACAGGTCACAATTCAATTTAAACTTACTTTTTTATGTGAGATAATAATATTAATATACTAGTATTATGAAGTCAGTCAGAGATACTGAACTAATTTGTTCCTGGGATGATATATTTCCAAGTTAATAATAGATGGGTATATGACTTAATTATAATTGCAACACAAATGTTAAGCATCCTTTGTATAAGATAAACTACTTTTATTCATAAAATATTTTCCCTCTATTTTTAGTTTCAAAATACACTAACCTTGTCCTAAAGTTTGTAGGATGAGGATGTCCATCATATAAGGATAAGTAGTCGTATTCTTCTTCTAGAGCAAATGACTGAAAAACAATTTGTATTCTATTTCGTTCTTCTGCTATTATTACCCATGTACAGTTTGCACCATTTGGATATCCATATGGAAAACCAGGGCTTTCTATAGTGCCATTGAGTCCTTTCAAAGTTCCACCGCATGTATAAATAAATCCTGCAACAAAAAACAAACAAGCAGACATTAACATTCTATAAAACAAGAACAATCCAGGAGATCTATTATTGTTTTTCCAAGACCTATTTTACAATAATCTTGTAAATGACAATTTTAGAGCTATGTAAATTATTTTTTTAAATGGTAAAAAGTAACTAGCAAAATACTAGTAGATTTGTCATTTATCATACATATTGTGTTTATTCATTCAGTAGATAAGATAAAATCCTCCATATATCCGATTCATCATCTATTAAAAGATACCACAGACATAGTTCTAGAACATGATACCTTCCCTTGAAGTAGTTTTCAATCTAATTCTGGATACTCATAAACAACATTGTTGAAAAAGATTAAGGGGTTTAAAGTATAGCATAGGGAATATAGATAGTAATACTGTAGTAACTAGGTTTGGGGCCCAGTAGTTACTTAAAATATCAGAGGACAATATTGAAAGTATATGACAGTCTAACCACTAGGATGTACACCAAAAACTAATACAAAATAATACTGAATGTCAACTGTAATTGAAAAATAAAATATTTTTTAAATTATTTATAATTTTAGTATGCATTTTAGATCTTAAAATATTTACTCCATTCTTTCGTGGGAAAGCATCATAACTCTTTTGAATGTCCATATTTCTACCATGTATCAATGTGCTTTAGGAAAGTCTGTCCCACCCTGATTCTAACAGACTCAGGTCTCAAAAATAATAATAACAAGTAAATGTAATTGCTCTGTCTAAACCAGAATGGTTAGTCCAAAATGAACACCATCCTAATTTAATCACAAGTGAAACCTGAGGTTGAGAAAAAATATTTTGAAAAACTGAATCCTAGCTAATTATCAGCCTCCATCCTTAAAAACTTCTGTACTAGGTTTATAGGAAGTCAAAATTACTGGTTTTTATTGATTGATTTTAGAGAGAGAGGAATGGAGAGAAACATTGACATCCTGTTCCACCTATTTATACATTTTCTGGTTGTTTCTCTTATGTGCCCTGACTGGGAATCAAACCCTGCAACCTTGACTTATTGGGACTATGCTCTAACTAATTGAACTACCTGTCCAGGGCCTAGAAGGTCTAAATTATTGAGAGCTTGACTCTTAGAGATAGCTAGGAAACTTACCATTTCTTGAGAGATTGATTTATGTGAATTCAGAATGCTGTAATCATACTATGTAATATAAAACCGTAAGATTTATACACTGGTTAAAGATCATGGTCCTCAACACATGTCTAAACTAGTCTACATGCTACTAAAACTTGGATCCAGACAGAGGCAGTCATGTTTACAAGCATTCTGTTGAGAATTCTTCACCCAGATATTATTTCCACATTTGTCAGTCATACATGAAACTTAAGTACCATGAAGGTATTAGTCAGAGAGCTGGCTAATCAGTATAAGGTATTTATACTGAGAGCTGGCTTGAAGGAGAAGAAATTAGCTAGCTTAGCTAATATGGGATGCTCTACCACTCAAAACATCTGTTTCGAACTACAAGTAGAAAATGAAGGAAACTTGAGGCTCCTCTCTTTGAGAAGGAATTAGTTCGTGTTTTATAGGTAGAGATATTTTGTAAAAGTGTGGAGACATGGAAACAACAGCACTCTCCTACAATAGATGACGGATTAGAAAGATGTGATCTATGTACGCAATGGAATACTACTCGGCCATAAGAAAAGATAAAATACCACCATTTGCAACAAAATGGACAGATCTTGAGAATTTTATGCTAAGCAAGATAAGTCAGATAGGAAAAGTTAGGAAGCATATGATTTTACTCATAGGTGAGGTATAAAACTGAAAGCAATGAATGAATAAAAACAAAAAGGGGAAGAGGGGTGGGTAGGTAGTAAAGGGTAAAGGGTATCAAATATATGATGATGAAAGAAGATTTGACTTTGGGTGGTGGGCACTCAGTGCAATGAACAGATGATGCATCATAAATGTACACTTGGAACTCATATAATCTTATTAAGCAATGTCAACCCCAATGAATATAAGTAAAAAAACAAAACAAAATAAAATAAATGTATGAAGAACCTTGCAAGGAAGATGGGAAGCCAGATTTGTAGACTGTGGCAGACAGAGGCTGATTTGGTTATTGTACATTATTTCCACACTCTCCACGAGAGCACCTTTCTTTTGCTAGCAGAGCCTCTTATCTACCAACTGGCTGTGTGCTTTATATTTGCTAAAAATACCGACAAGTGCCTGACCAGGCAGTGGCGCAGTGGCTAGAGCATCAGCCCGAAGTCACCAGCTTGAGTGTGGGCTCATCTAGTTTGAGCAAAGCTGACCAGCTTTAGCAGAATGTCGCTGGCCCGAGCAAGGGGTTACTTGGTTTGTTGTAGCCCCACGATCAAGGCACATATGAGAAAGCAATTAATGAACAACTAAGGTGTCACAACGAAAAACTGATGATTGATGTTACTCGTCTCTCTCCGTTCCTGTCTTGTCTGTCCCTGTCTATCCTCTCTCTGACTCTCTCTCTGTGTCTGTAAAAAAAAAAAAAAAAAGAAAAGAAAAGAAAAAGAAAAAGAAAAGAAAAGAAAAGAAAAGAAAAGAAAAGAAAAGAAAAGAAAAGAAAAGAAAAGAATCAAAGTCAGTCATCTCCATATATGGCAAAGTCCTAAACCTGGGATATTCCCTATGTATTATATAAACCACAGGTCTTGTGATTCTTTTGCCCTTTTAAAATGTACCAAAGAGGTGTATAAGGTAGACATTTTTAAAAATCATTATTTATGTGAATACAAATATTTTTTGCTCATGCACCAAATGTCAAATAGGGCATTTTTTTTTCAAAGTAAAAAAAAAAAAAAGAGAAAGGTCCCTTTTAAATTGCCTCTTGCAGAGCAATTACTTTGAAGCCTTAGGTTAATTAGCTATCACCCATTTCTATTAGTTTTCTGCCTGAACAGCTTCCAATTTGAACTTCATAACTAAATGCAAGCATGAATCCCTTTATCTAAAAACTGTTTTGTGTGCTCTCAAGCCCCATAACCCCGACAGTTTTGGAAAAAGGACATATGTCCTAAAATAACATGCTCAGCTTTGTCCACTAATTCCTTGAGGGCCTGTTGATTCATGTATTTCAATTATTTTTCTTTTCTTTTCTTTTCTTTTTTTTTACTCTTCAGGCAAATGAGGAATTATATTATTTTAAGCTTTCTTATTTGTATTCTCCATTTCACTTTTATTTTATTTTTGTTGATATCTAAATTTGTTGAGCATCACATTATTTATAATAATAAATTACAGTTTTCCACACAACATAATCAGAATTGAATAGAGTTTTTAAAACTAAAACAAAATCTCCTTACATTTACTTATGCTGCACAAGGTTAGTCATTGTTCTTAACTTAAGTGGTTATCATTCCGGGCTACCTCTAGGCACGCGCGCACAAACACACACACACACACACAGATATATATATATATATATATATATATATATATATATATATTTAAGCTTTGTGTACTTTTAATGAAATGGAGTCATTTATACTATGCATAGTTTTCTGAATCATTTTTTTTTATTTTTGTAAGATATTACTAATTTTTTTCTGGATCCTCATGTGTTTTCCTACTACATTCTTTTGTAATGACTATATAGCTCATGGCATATGAGATGCCTGCACCATGATTTATTTAGTAAATCTCCTATTGAAGGCTTTATTCTTTGTGGTTACAAAGTTGTAAAGAGAAACTGTGGATGCATTCCCTCATTTACATGTGTGAACTATTCTTCAGATGGAAGTTCCAGAAATGGGAGTGCTGGATTTTAAAATTAGATAGAATTAGCCAAACTAGCCCTAATAAATGTAAAATTTTTACTGATATAACCAGGTTATGGAGTATTTTTTTTATCTTCAACCCCAATTTTGGCAATACCAGATTTTTCACAAGGAAAATTTTGCAAGGCAAAGAATGTTATCTCTTCATTTTATTTTTCATTTCTTTGATTTCTGTTGGGATCAAATAGTTTGCCATATGATACCCAGTCATTCAATTTTTTTTTATTTTTAAGAATTGTTTATTCATATGTATAACATCTTTTTTTTTAATGGATACTTCACCTATCCTCACTTCTCTTTTAGGAAACAATTACTTAGGTTTCCGGTTATTCGTCGGTAATCCATATTTGCCTTTTCTATATAAAATGACTTCACTTATTCTTTGAACTCATTGCTCACAGAAATTCACAACTATTATTGCTCTTTCCACTCATCTCCCTTGATGATCTTCCTTCCACGTTTTTTGATGTATTCATTACATATATCATGATAAAAAGGACATTGTCTTAGAGTGTCCTCGTGAAACTGAGAAAATACAACAGGATACAGCGGGGAAATGCAGACTGTTGTTGTTCACAGAATGTGGGAATTGCCATGATCTGGGGAAGCACACTTTGCCATGAGAACACATGGCAGCAAAATTTAATCTAGAAGATTCTGTATGTGTTTATAGAAAATCTGTGTCAAAAATTGGCATTGCACATTCCCATAGATTCAGTCTTTAACAGTTTCTGATTGCCTTATGTTGTATTTTTCACACCGTTACTTTTAATGTCCAGTAAAATTAAACCATTGACTTATATATGTGAATTGGGTCACATTGTCAACAAGCATTTGATTAACAATATAGATGTTTAATTTTTTCTTTGATGTTATACGTTACCTCTCATACAGTAGAGAAATATGCAAAGGCTATTTGTACAGTATTTGAAGTAATGTGTTTAAATTGTTATTGTTTTCTTTTGTTCTAACCAAGTTGCATGATAGTCCAACATTTATACTTACATTTACCTTTTACCTTTTTCACACTTGTGTTTATTCACTACAATTAAGTTTTCATGCCCAACTATATTGACATGGCTATCTTTGTTCATCATCAAAACAGTACGTTTATTTTTATAGAGAGACAGCCCTGTGTGATAAACTTATAAAATAAAAATCTTAAGTTGAATTTATCCTTTTTTATATAGTCTATCTTTTACCTATTTAAAAGTGTACATTATTAACTATATATAAATTGTGCAACAGAGATCTAGAACTTTTTCATCTTGCATAAATGAAATGCTATACCAATGGAACAATAACTCCTATTTTTCCCATCCCTCTATTCCCTAGAAATGAGCATTTTACTTTCTGCTTCTATGAATTTAGCTTTTATAGCCCATTCACAAAGAGGATTTAGTAGATAATGTAGTCTCCTATGAAACATTAAAATTAAAATAACCCATAATTGAATCTGATCAATAATACTGATTTTGAAGTGGCAACATTCAGTTTCCAAGTACATAAAACACAAAGTGTAGGAAATTTATACTAGTAACATCCTTTTTGACATATTGTTGAAAAAATCAGTTTACCTTCCCATAGGTTTTTTCTTATTTTGATCAATTAAAATTTCTAACAATTTCATATCCTACAAGTGAGACTGTGATGAAAATGTTAACTATTTTCTGAGGTAAAAGGGAATTACAGGAAGACACTTTAATCATTGAAAAGGGTGGTTAAAGGGCTGTAAAATTAACCATTTTTAACCTAACACACAGCATTTCTCATGATCCTTTAAGCAGTACTGACATGGTATTTCCTGAAGATTAATGACAGTCTGGGTTTATGGGCTGAGGGAAGGTCATTAATCCTTACACAAAGGTAGTCTGGAAAGCAGACGTGAAAAACAACTACTGGGTCAAGATGCTGCCATCTTATACCGTAGATGCTTCAGGTTAGTTCTTTTCTCATAAGTCTATACTTGCTATTGTTCTCACTCTTTCTTCTAGACATGACATACCTCAATTTTAGGTTTTTAATCTCCTGGGATGCAATTAAGCTTCTTTTTCCTGTTCTGAAATATTTTAATTAATTAATTAATTCTTTATTTTTATTAAATTTATTGGGGTGACATTAATTAATAAAATTATACCAGTTTCATGTGTACAATTTGATAATACATCATCTATATATTGAAAGTGGCTTGTAATTTCTCATCAAACAAAACAATGACCATTCTTACTTAAAACCCATCTTGGAAGTCATTTATTTTACACAGCTTCTTGCCATAAACTTATTTTGGACAAAATTGTGTTTGGGAGTCTAGAAACCAGGGCAATTAGAATATACATTCTGGCCTGACCTGTGGTGGCGCAGTGGATAAAGTGTCGACCTGGAAATGCTGAGGTCGCCGGTTCGAAACCCTGGGCTTGCCTGGTCAAGGCACATATGGGAGATGATGCTTCCAGCTCCTCCCCCCCTTCTCTCTCTCTGTCTCTCCTCTCTCCTTCTCCTCTCTAAAATGAATAAAAAAAAAAAAGAATATACATTCTGGGGTTTTGATGAGAAAATATCTATGTATGCTATGCATAAGATATGCAGACAATATGAAACTACTGTTAGTGGTAGGCTGGGATTGATGGAACAGTGAGACCTAGACACTTCCGTAAATCAGAAGAGTGTGACTCTTCAAAGGGACACAGAAACAGGTTGGTTATGTAACAGGAAAATGTTACGAGCAGAAACACAACCTTCTAGACTATGGAATTCCTCAGAGATACAGACTTGCAGATGATGGTGTCAGACTTTGTGGAAGCACAGTCCTCCTCCTGGTTGGCCAAGGCTACACCTCTTCTGCAGGATCCAGAAGCCTGCACCTTTGTGCTAGAGCTTGTTACTCACCTTCCCGCTGAGAATGTAAGCTTCCTTTGGAACACTTCAGATGAGTTCAACCTCATCTGATTCATCCACGCGGTGTCTGACTGGTTGTTCCACTATTCCCATGCCAATACTCTGATCGCTACAGTGTATTTTCACACTTGGAAATTTTTGAATATCATAGGTTATTTTGCTGCTTAACAAAAAAAGAGCTAAACAAGGACAGAAACTAAGTTAGCCTTCGGTATCCACAGGTTCCTCATTGGCCAATTCAACCAACTGCGGATTAAAAATATTTGAAGTAATATGTGCCCTGGCTGGTAGGCTTGGTGGTAGAGTATCAGCCCGGTGTGTGGATGTTCTGGGTTCAATTCCTGATCAAGGCACACAGGAGAAGCACCTATCTTTTTCTCCACCCATCCCCCTCTCATTTCTCCCTTTCTCTCTGTCTCTGTCTCTTCCCCTCCTGAAGTCATGGCGGCTCAACTGGAGTGAATTGGCCCCAGGCACTGAGGATGGCTCCACTAGCCTCTGTCTCAAGTGGTAAGAAGACCTCAGTAGCTAAGAAATGGAGTAATGCCCCAGATAGACAGAGCATTGCCCCATAGCAGGCTTGCCAGGTGGGTCACGATCTGGCACATGCAGAAGTCTATCTCTGCCTCCCCTCCTCTCACTGAATAAAAACAAAACAAAACAAAAAAATTGTTATCGTATTGTTGTATACTATTGTAGTTAGGCCTATGATTGTTGCATCTGTGCTAAACGTGTAAAGATGTTTTTTGTTGTCATTATTCCCTAAAAAATAAATTATAACAACTATTTACATAGCATTGAGATTGCAGTAGGTATTATAAGTAGTGTACAGATGAAATGGGCAAATATTGTGCCATTTTATACAGGGGTCTGGAGCATCCACAGATGTTGGTATCCTCAGTGGTCCTGGAAACAATCCCCTGTAGGAACTGAGATATGAATGTACTGAAAATGAATAAGATATCTAAAGTGTTCTAAAGAAAACACTAAGAAAAATGGGTTTTGGTCAGTGGGGAAAAGTATAGAAATACAAAAGCCCTAGTGATATGGCTACTGGCATTATTCTACTAGCATCTATCTGATCTAACTCTGAAAGCATTAAACACTTGTGTATTTTGCAACACAGCCAAAAGATGCCAATTTGTAGCTACTGGTTTGAACTGAACTACCATTTTAGGGCTGCAAGTGCAAGTGAAAATCTTTATGTTCTTCCATGGTGTTAAAAAATAATCTTGTTTATATACAGATTAGTTCCGCTAGACCAAGCTGGACCTTTCAAGTTCTTTTTTTTCAACCGAAAATGCCTTGTACAAAGGAACTATCCAGATGTGGATGAGAATATAATGATAGAATTCTCACTGAAGAAAACTAGATTATAAAGGTCATGATTGCAGTTATATGCTACCATCTGGGAAAATTACTGGGTGCATATGAATTTGATGTAAACTAAAGTTTTTTCTCCCTCCAGTAGTTATTATGGCCTCTCTCAGCACTTTGCTGGTAGTGGGATTTCCTGGGCACGTGGCTTACTTTAAGGCTATGCAGCTTACCATTGCTGAAGAGATACGCGACTTTCAGCCAAACAGAGCAGTGGGTGAAATGATGTCTAGATGACATGATTGGAAGAATCCTTGCGTTTGATTAAACATAATACAGCACTGATAAAAAGAAAGAGGGCAGTGGGCCCGCAGCTCTGTCATAGTTGCAGCTGGAGCCTTCCTTCATTTATTCATTGATAGTCTTTCAGAGACCTGATTTAACCACTTAACAACAGGATAGTAAAACCTGCTATTGTGTGTGTATAAATGTTGTCTTTCCCAATTAGGAGACAAGTAAAACCCTATGGATGTGCCTGTCTTAAAAGGAGTAATTTAATGCTCCCCCATTAACATTCTCCCACAGTCGTGGTATATAAATAATTACTGCTACACAGGAATTGTCATTTCCCATGCTGAAATCATTTGCTCACATTTAGGAATTTCATTGTCTCCTCAGAATCCTCTGGGCTGTGAGCCCATAAATTATCACATTGTGAGGGTGGGACTTTCATTACATGATTTAAATTTTATGGCAAGAGAGAGCATGGCGATTACAAAATAATATATTCACTCGCTTATTGGTAGAGAAACTCAGGGAAGAAAACAGATATTTCTACTTCTTTACCATAGACAAAAAAAATGATGGTTTGTGTCTAATAATCAAATCAACTTTCTGTTTTTAAAAAATGCCCAAACCACAAAATTTAGCATTTTCAATTCATACTTATGTGTGCGCATGCAGTATTTAGAGCAGGGGGAAATTAAGACAAATTTTAGGCAAATATTATCAGTTTTATACAATTATCAGTTCTATGTAAGCACTAACCTGCAATGTCAAAGGGCGAAAATCAACAGTCTCCTGTGGCTTTTAGCTTCAAGACATAATTCTCTACTGCATTTCAAAAGTGTACAATTGTTAAAAATATTCAGCTGAAAATTATGATACCTGAGTTATATCTACAGTATCACTTGTGGAATTATAATAGTTTGTCAGGACATACTATAAAGTTAATGTCAAGAAAACGTTCCAATAAAATTGTAATGTAAATGACTGAAATTGGTATGATTAATATGAAAATATTGGTGACAAGGATAACTTAGTTAGAAGGTGTTGTGGTCCAATAAGATGTCATATTAAGAGATATTAATATTGGAAATATAAAGTTTCAGAAATTATAGGGTTTTTTTAGACATTAACCAACAAAATCACTTTCTACCTCTAATGATAAAGGCATGATATCTTTTTTCCTTAAAATAAAATAAAGTTTTTACAGTCCATTAATATTTTTTTATCAAATACAGTGGTCCCTCGTCTATCATGGGGGCTAGGTTCCAGAACCCCCTGTGCTAGACGAAGATCCACAATATAGCGACCTTATACTTATTTTATTATTTATATATATTTTAAGGCTTTATAAACCCTCCCCACACTCTTATAAACGTGTCCCACACTGTTATTAACCTTTCCCACACTTATTTTGCTTGTTTTACTTAAAAATAATTTAAATAATAAATATATAATACTACCTATATACCACAAAATCCAGTGATATAGCAAAAAATCAGTGATACAAAATTAGATTTATACAATTTAAAAATCCGCAATACAGTGAGACCGCAGAGTGTGAACCACGATATGGAGAGGAACGACTGTATTTCTCTTACTAATACCTTAATTTTCTTCTCACCTTTTTCCACAAAAAAGGAATATTAATTATAAGTAATCATACCCCATGAAACCATATCCACTCTAAATTAATACATTCAGGCACAATTCCAATGCTTTAGACTAATTCTTTTTTTTTTTCTTTTTTTTTATTCAGTGAGAGGAGGGGTGGCAGAGATAGACTCCTGCATGCATAGGGAAGGGGATCTATTTCAGTCTGGTCAATGTAAGATACAGCAGGAGATGAAAGTTAGAGAGAACAGAGAGGTCACTGTGGTCACTTGCTCTAACACACTCCATACTGGGTACTTTTAGTCACTCTTATTTATATTTACATCTTCTTGGAACACATTTTTATTTCCACAACTGTAAACTTACCGTATTCCAAATAGTCTAAAAACAATGCTTTCTCCTTTTGCACTTTAGCCCTAAAGCCCTAGTAACTCTCTATCGGGAACAATTTTCCCACATTGCTGCACAGTACTGTGAGGAGGCAGATTTCAGATTTGGGGGCAAAAAGAATATCCAGACTTTGTGGAATGACACATCAAGAAGATTGTGCAGTAAGGGGTGCATAGGAGTCCATATGTATATTTACTAAATTGTTTTAATGGCTGAGGGCCATGGCACCAATTTATAGAGTAAGCCAATTCAATGTACAGTTAAGAAAACAGGCACAGAAAAAAAAAACAAAAAAAAACTAAGTAACTGCCCAGTTCATCATGCTATCAAATGACAGAGTTAATATTTGAACTCATATAATCTGACCCCAGGATTTACGTTTCTGCAACTATGCTATTTGCTTTTATTTCTTTTTTTCTTATAGCTTTTCATTTTCAGTAAGTCCTTCACGACCATCCTGATTTGTTCACTGCTTGTTCACTTTTGTTCTACAGTTGCTCCACCCTCTTCTCACTCCACACCATTACTTGATTTCTGGGAGCGTTAGTTTTCTTTTTTTATTATTATTATTTTCTGTATTTCTTTTCTTAGAAATTATACAGAATTTAAATAGTTATCCCACAACTCTTGGTAAATTAAATTTATGAGTTTCCAGTCCCCTTCTCTTTTTAATTTCTGCTCTGATAGTCAATATACTACACTTTTGTAGACCATTAATATAAGCTGAATGGGCCTGGAAAATTTCTGGGGTGACTGAAAGGCACTGAAAATTCAAGAAGCAAAAGCTCTTTTCATTCGATGTCACAATTCAAATAATGGCATATGTCTGTGACTGAGGAAAAGCTGGGTGATAAGTAGCAACGAAACTAGATTTTTTTTAAAAAATGAACTCTGCATGTCTAACAATACACAGTTACTTTACAGAGAGCAGCTTTTTAAGAATGTATCTGTGACTTCTGATTTCTCCAGTCTTACCCTGCCTTGTTAGATTAACTTTATACCATTCAATTAAATGTTACTCAACTTTCTATCTCCAATCAAATATTAAAATAATGAAATGATTGTGAAGAATACATGAGAAAATCACCACAAAGCAAGAAATTATAAAATAATTTATAGTTCAGTGACAGTAAATATTGCTCTAATGACCTTATGCTTTGCCATGGTTAAGAATACAAATGAGCCCTGGCCAGTTGACTCAGCGGTAGAGCGTCGGCCTGGCGTGTGGGGGACCTGGGTTCGATTTCCAGCCAGGGCACACAGGAGAAGCGCTCATTTGCTTCTCCACCCTGCCCCCCTCCTTCCTCTCTGTCTCTCTCTTCCCCTCCTGCAGCCGAGGCTCCATTGGAGCAAAGATGGCCTGGGCGCTGGGGATGGCTCCTTGGCCTCTGCCCCAGGCGCTAGAGTGGCTCTGGTCGCAACAGAACGACGCCCCCTGGTGGGCAGAGCGTCGCCCCTGGTGGGCATGCCGGTGGATGCCGGTCGGGCGCATGCGGGAGTCTGTTTGATTGTCTCTCCCCGTTTCCAGCTTCAGAAAAATACAAAAAAAAAAAAAAAAAAAGAATACAAATGGCTCTTATTTTCCCTACTGTTTTCATGAATTTACAGCTTTGGGGTGTGGGTAGAAAAATACAAGATTTTATGGTGTCTGGCATTTAACTCATTTATCCCCCATTTCTTCTTTATGACAAAATAAAGGTACTCCAGGCAATGAAATTCTTCCAGAATATTATATTTGGGGTTGCTGTTAATCCAATCTCTCTTCTCCTCATACTGTACAAAATCCAGGTGCCTTATTGTCCTCCAGACATGAGCTGCCTGTCATGTTTATTGCCTGAATGCCTGTATTAAAAAAGAAATCTTTGCAAGAAAGTGCTGAGCTGGAATGAGCAGAGAAAATATTTCTATATCAATAAGGTAACTGAAAGCCATTCAGCGTTATATTTTCCAACTTATCTTCTTTTTGACATTTATTCACTGCAGTGGCAATAATATAATTTTCCTTTTTTTTATTGTTACTTTACACATCCTAACCTGGTACAAATAATAATGGTGCTGGTTATTATCTTCCACATGTCTTTGGCTTTTCCTTGAGGCCTAGCGTCACTATTTACCTGAGAAGGAACAGTACATTAAAAGGCATGTAAAAGTGAAAATCAGGCTTTTTTGTGATTCCAAAGAGCTGTTGTAGCTCTTGGCACATTGACAAACAAATCACAAGGACTTCTAAATTCCTCTGCAGGCAATTTTTATTTTGCACTGTTTAGAAAGCAAGAATGTGAGTGACAACTACAATGATACTAGCATTTGGGGGGACTCAATTCTGTAAATGATGTAGTACGGGGAATAAAGAACGGTGAAAGAAAGATTGTTGCTGAATGGGTTTTCACACCCCTGAAAGTGGATTTTAGTTTAACGATAGTGACAGTCCAGCTTCAACCTGCTGACAGATGGCTGCTCGCAAGAAGATATGGTTGAGACTTCCTGTCAAGATACAAGCTTCCCTGTTAACCAAAGAACATTTTTAAAAGACTATTTCAAAGGATGATGAAAAAAAGAAAAATCATATGTAACAGATACATTGGGGAAGACTATCTGAGAACTCAAACCCGGACTGAGTTGGCAAAGGGGAGATAACTAAATTTCCCAGGAGTGAATACCTCCCAAAAAAATAAATCCTTAAGAAAAAGTGTTGATGTTGATTTGGGGCATTATGTGGGAAAGACTGCACACAGAAAATGACAGAAGTTATCAAATAAATAGAACTGAAAAACAACTTTACCTCAGTTCTCTCACGGGAAAAAGAAAAGAAGAGTGGAGAGTAATTTTAATGTACTAAGACCAATATGTTTTTAGAATACTATTAATTTCCATCTATAGAAGCTTAAAGATTAAAGGCAATTATTAATTGAGCCTGACCAGGCAGGCGGTGGTGCAAGTGGAGAGAACATGTGTCTGGGACTCAGAGGACCCAAGTTTGAAATCCTAACATCACCGGCTTTGAGCACAGGCTCACCAGATTGAGCGCGAGGTAGCTGGCTTGAACGTGAAATCATAGACATGACCCCATGGTCACTGGCTTGAGCCCAAAGGTTGTTGTCTTAAGCCCAAGGTCTCTGGTTTGAGCAAAGGGTCACTCGCTCTGCTGTAGTGCCCCCTGTCAGAGCACATATGAGAAAGTAATCAATGAACAACTAAGGTGCCACAACAAAAAATGGATGCTTCTCATCTCTCTCCTTTCCTGTCTGTCTGTCCCTATCTGTTCCTCTCTCTGACTCTCTCTGTCTCTGTAAAAACAAAAAGGCAATTATTAATTGATATATGTACATGGTGCACTTCTAAATTGTATAACATGCACAACTTTTCCCCTATAGTTTTAATCACAGCATACTGAGGCACTTTTATTATCCTCATTTTGCAGAAAAAGAAGCGGAAGCAACGAGAGTTTACAGGTTCTGGAGATCACACAGCTTTCATAGGTAGTAGACCCTTGTATCAGAGGCAAAGTGAACCCATGGTCCTTGCTCTTACACATTAAGCTTTCTATATAAAATGTGAAGTCATTCTAAATGAGGGCAGGGCTCTCTTTACCAGGGCAAACAGCTTTGGGAAACAAGGATGAGGATGAAGCAATAGCTGATCAGTAATAACAAAATCAACCCTGGATAGCAAAAGGATAGAGGTTTCTGCCAAGAGGAGCAGTGGGAAGCTACACCCAGATTGTCCTCAAGTTCGGTGTTGGGCAAACAAGTGTGTAAGGCTTGCTCGCTTATACTTTACCTGATTGGTGCATGAGCACGGTGCAGCACCACGTGTGTCTAGTCTAGTTAACTCAGCAGGTGTTTGCCCTCAGAGCAGCATATTGTAAATTGTGGGTTGCCTGCCAGCATTGGGAGGGGCCACTGTTTCCTATTGTTTGCCAAACAAGGGGATCCCCCACCGTGACTGTTTTGCTTGTGAGTCCTCAGAGAGAAAGAGAGAGAGAAGCGGTTTGCCCTGCCTGCTTGCTCATCTGCCATTGTGAGATTCTAATAAATAATGTGGCCCGCCATCCTTCCGCTTCACAGTTCCCTTACTGTCTGCCCCCAAATCCACTGTGAATCAGCAAGGCCACAACCATCAGCCTTACATTCAGTTAAAAAGGTTTTAGTCTTCCAAATATGTAACATAATTGAACCGAAAAAAATTACTCACACAATGCTCAAACACGCAGATTTTCTGTTTGTTACGGTTTGGTTTTTGTGTGATTCCTACTTTTGCTATGTTTTTGGTGGTGGGGTTGGTAGTAGAGGTTGTGTTGTAAGTGTGTGTGTGTGTGTGTGTGTGTCTAGAGCTATGTTTATTAAAATCCATCCACTTTAATTGTAGGCTTACGTGTATCATATAAATTTTTCAACGTGTTTATAAATTAAACTACATTCATTTTAATACCCTTAAAGAATATAGAATAAATTCTATATGATTCTGTCTCTTTTAATTAGATATTTTTCTATACAACTGTAATATATATTTATGAAGTTCAAATCCTGAGTAGGGTTACTGGTTTACTACTATTTGTTTTAAAATATAGGGTCCTGGCCGATTGGCTCAGAGGTAGAGTGTTGGCTGGCATGTGGAAGTCCTGGTTTGATTCCCAGTCAGTGTACACAAAAGAAGTGACCAGCTGCTTCTCTACCCCTTCTCCCTTCTATCTCTCACTTTCTCTCTCTTTCACTCTCCTGCAGCCAGGGCTTGAATGGTTCTAGTGAGTTGGCTCTGGGCACTGAGGATGGCCCTATGGCTTTGCCTCAGGTGCTAAAATAGCTCAGTTGGCCAGTAATGAAACAGCAGTCCCAGATGAGCAGAGCATCACTGGATAGGGGACATATATATGAAATCAAGTTGGAGTATCCATGGGAGAATTAGTGATAAGAGGAGAATGATAGACTTGTTTAGTTCTTCAAAAAGAAATAATTACCTCCCCCCCAAAAAATTGACTCCTAAGAACCTTACAATGAAAAGTTTTGATCTAAGGTAAAGGGTTTTTACTACTCTCCCAAAATGACTTTATCTTCCATCATTTATCTAATTTATCTATCAGTTTTATTTAATTGTTTTATCTAATTTATCTATCAGTTTTTAATTGACCAGGATATAAGCCAAAGGGATATATAAATCACTCCTTTTAAGATTTATAATTGGAAAATATGTACTAAGCCATAAAGAGACTTTCTTCCCTGTGTGGAATGATTATAAAATTCATGCCTTATAACAGAATTCTTAACGCATATTTTTTTTTATTTTAGTGGGGTGACATTGATAAATCAGGGTACATATGTTCAGAGAAAACCTCTCCAGATTATTTTGACATTTGATTATGTTGCATAAAATTTTATCAACACTTTTGAAACTAGAGACCATATAAGAAACAGCATAGATGCTTAATACATTTATAGAGATATTTAAGCCATATGACTTGAGAATACTTTATAGGCATATGCAAAGGAAAAATAGTTTCTTATATTAAATTGTCAGTCTATAACTTGTTCTATAAACATTTACAAGTTATCATATACCCTTAAATTAATACTATCTCCCTCAAAAAATGGTAATAATTAGAGAAAAGAGAAAATCTTTCCAGAGGTCATCTGCAAAATGGGTCAGCACCAATAATGCAGTATAGTAAAAAGGTCTCCAAATAATTCCTCTCGTCCCTCTATACTCAGGCCACTCCCCCAACAATAAGTGAAATCTATTTTTCCTTCTTGAATCAGAGTAGGCTGTATGGATTGCTTTCTCCAATAGAAAGGAGCTGAAGTAGGTCTGTGATAGTTCTGGGCCTAGCTTTTGGGAAGCCCAAGAGTTTCCAATTTCAGTGTTGGAGCTTCAGGCTACCGTGTCCGAAATCATACTCCTTGCTGAAGGGAGTCACAACCAAGCACAGCCTTTACAGCCACCACAGAAGAGGTCCAAAATGTAAAGTCATTTTGGATGTTATAGTCCCCACTGGGGTTCTAGATAAGACAGAGCAGAGAGTGCCAGAGTGGCCCCCAGCAACACCACATAGAGGAGAAGAACCATCCAGCTGAGCCCAGACAGCCCAAAGGATGGTGAGAGATAACACATCATTGTTTTAAGCCACTAAATTTTGAGTTTACATTCTTCTCCATCTTTAATTAAACTGAAACATATCTAAAACCATAATTAAAACACAAAAATTAACTTTGAACTCTCCTTAGAAATTCCAGGATCTAAAATGAAGTTATTTCTCCAAAAGCAACATGGTAAGAACTGTTAGTAAAAATTAAGAAGAGTTCAATTTCAAGAGTGAACAATTACTATTTAAATGATATTAAGCAAGTCATCTAAATTCACTGAGAAGTGACATCTAATTGGATGCCAAGTATCTGACACTTTCTTTTAAAATTTATTTTTATTAATCACTTTTTAAAAATTTATTTATTTATTTATTATGTTTACATAGATTCTGGCGTCTCCCCGAATGCATCCCCCCTCCCCCATATTCCCCTCGACATCTCCCTCACTCCCCTCCCAACAGCTCCCTCCCCCCTTCCCTTCAGGTTTAATTCCATTCCTCAGTTCACATTGTTTCCTTGGATTCCTCAGATGAGTGAGATCATATGATATTTTTCTTCCTCTGCCTGGCCTATTTCACTCAACATAATAGTTTCCAGGTCCATCCATGTTGTTCAAAAGGTAGTATTTCCTTCTTTTTCACAGCCCCATAGTATTCCATTGTATATATGTACTACTGCTTTTTAATTTACTCGTTCAATGACTGACACTTGGGCTGTTTCCAGATCTTTGCTATTGTGAACAATGCTGCTATAAACATGGGGGTGCATTTCTTTTTTTTTTTTTTAAGTCAGTGATATAGTGTCCTTGGGGTATATTCCTATAAGTGGGATAGCTGGGTCAAAAGGCTGTTCCATTTCTAATTTTTTGAGGAATCTCCATACTGTTTTCCACAGTGGCTGCACCAGTCTGCATTCCCACTAGCAGTGCAGGAGGGTTCCCCTTTCACCACATCCTGCCAGCACCTATATTGTGTTGTTTTGTTAATAAGCGGCATTCTGACTGGTGTGAGGTGGTATCTTATTGTGGTTTTTAATTTGCATTTTTCTACTGATTAGTGATGTTGAACATTTTTTCATCTGCCTATTGGCCATCAGTATCTCTTCTTTGGAGAAGTTTCTATTCATTTCTTTTGCCAATCTTTTAACTGGATTGTTTGTCTTCCTGGTGTTGAGTTTTACAAATTCATAATAAATTTTGGTTATTAACCCTTTATCAGATGTATTGTCAAATATGTTCTCTGATTGTGTGGGTTGCCTTTTTATTCTGTTCATATTGTCTTTAGCTGTGCTAAAGCTTTTTAGTTTGATATAGTCCCATTTGTTTATCCTGTCTTTTATTTCACTTGCCCATGGAGATAAATCAGCTTAATATATTGCTGCGATAGATGTCGGTAAGCTTACTGCCTGTGTTTTCTTCTAAGATGCTTATGGTTTCACAACTTACATTTAGTCCTTTATCCATTTTGAGTTTATTTTTGTGAATGGTGTAAGTTGGTGGTCTAGTTTCATTTTTTTTACAGGTAGCTGTCCAGTTTTCACAATACCATTTGTTAAAGAGACTGCTTTACTCCATTGTATAATCTTACCTCCTTTGTCAAATATCAATTCTCCATAAAGGTGTGGGTTTATTTCTGGGTTCTCGGTTTTTTTCCATTGATCTATATGCCTGTTCTTATGCCAGTACCAAGCTGTTTTGAGTACAATGGCCTTGTAATATAACTTAATATTAGGAAATGTGATACCTCACACACTATTTATTTTTCAAGATTGCTGATGCTATTTGTGTTCTTTTTTGGTTCCATATAAATTTTTGAAATATGTGTTCTATATCTTTGAAGTATCTCATTGGTATTTTAATTGGTATTGCACTGAATGTATAAATAGCTTTGGGTAATATAGACATTTTAATGATGTTTATTCTTCATAACCATGAACACAGTATATGCTTCCACTTGTTTGTGTCTTCCCTGATTTCTTTTATCAATGTTTTTATAATTTTCCGAGTACAAATTTAACCTCCTTGGTTAAATTTACTCCTAGGTACTTTATTTTTTTGTTGCAATAGTGAAAGGGATTGTTTCCTTAATTTCTCTTTCCGACATTTCATTGCTGGTGTATAAAAATGCCTCTGATTTCTGAGTATTAATTTTATATTCTGCCACCTTGCCGAATTCATTTATCAGGTCCAGTAGTTTTTTAACTGAGACTTTAGGGTTTTCTATATACGGTATCATATCATCTGCAAATAATGATAGTTTTACTTCTTCTTTTCTAGTTTGGATGCCTTTTATTTCTTCTTCTTGTCTGATTTCTGTAGCTAAGACTTCCAGTACTATGTTGAATAAGAGTGGTGAAAGGGGGCACCCCTGCCTTGCTCCTGATCTTAAGGGGATTGTTTTTAATTTTTACTCATTAATTGTGATGTTGACTGTGGGTTTGTCATAGATGGCCTTTATCATGTTGAAATATGTTCCCTGTATTCCCACTTTGCTGAGAGATTTTATCATAAATAGGTGCTGGATTTTATCAAATGCTTTTTCTGCGTCTATTGAAATTATCATGTGGTTTTTCTCATTCTTTTGTTTATATAGTAAATCACATTGATTGATTTACAAAAGTTGTACCATCCTTGCCTCCCCAGAATAAATCCCACCTGATCATGATGTATAATTTTTTTTCATATATTGCTGGATTCGGTTTGCTAATTTTTTTTTGAGAATTTTAGCATCTAAATTCATCAGAAACATTGACCTATAATTTTCTTTCTTTGTATTGTCTTTGCCTGGTTTTAGAATCAGAATTATGCTTGCCTTATAAAAGGAACTTGGAAGTATTCCTTTCTCTTGAATTTTTTGAAATAGATTGAGAAGACAGGAGTTAGTTCTTCTTTGAATATTTGGTAGAATTCACCAGTGAAGCCATCAGGCTCCAGGCTTTTGTTTTTTGGGAGCTTTTTGATAACTGTTTTGATCTCATTTGTTGTAATTGGTCTGTTTAGGTTTTCTCATTCTTCCAGATTGATTTTTGGAAGATTATGTCTTTCAAGGAACTTGTCCATTTCAACT